>NC_050071.1:44621458-45246458 GCF_009764565.3 Dermochelys coriacea
ATCAGGTGCTTTTTAATCCCATGCTTGCTTTCCTCAGGTGAGGGGATGTGATGGCACAACTTGGTATCATAATTGCATCACTGTTGGAGCCAATGCCATGTCACAACTTCTTTTAGTGCCTTCACATATATGTTTGAGGATCAAGTTTTGCAGGACTTTACATATGTGAGTTCTCAAGGAAGAGAAGCTCTTACCCATCATGAATCCTTGGGATTTGCCTGAGAAGAAAGAAAAAATGTAGCTTAAATGGATCAGCAGCAATTTGTGATAGTTCAACAGCTGCAGCCTGTCTACCAACAATGGCCATAATGAATTCATCTGCAACAGCCACTAGAGCCAGCTCTGTATGTATTCTAATCTGAGCCTGATTTTGAAAGATCTATATTAGCAGTAGAGATGAGGTTTCTCGGTGCTTTTGGAGACGGGGCAGCAGTTGCCAAGATCATTGGCATTGAGTGATGGTTTCTTGAGAACCACAAAACTATCACAAGCTTCAGTGTGGCCAACAAATTGCCAATAATTTTTCTAAAGAAAACACTGGTCATCTCGTTCAGAAGAGGAGTCAGAAGGTCCTTACTAGAACGAGGAATACTGGACCATTTTGTATACATCTCTTAATGCCCCTCCTCCTTAATGGCCCCTGGCATAGAACTGATAGAGCATGTGCAGCAAACAGCTCCAGAAGAGATTGTGTCTTGTGATGCAAGAAAGAGGGATCTGTAACTTGCATGATAACATAACAGAGCGGGATCTTAAAACCATATAAATTGTAATAGACACATTCTGGCATTATCATAATTACTTACAGGAGTATGTATGGTGTCTATATTCAGAAAATTGAGCAAGGGCTGGTGGATTCCAGTCAACAGAGTTATTTCTATTATGCTGTTTGTGAAGAACCTGGAAACACAATTATTATTTAAGACCATGCGAATAATCTTTTTTTAAAAGTATATCTATTTGCTGCTGACTGGCCTATGAAAAATAAAACCTGTTATACTAATCAATTTATATACATTGTCTTCTATGAACAGAGGTTTATCTTGATTTCAAAGATGTATACCCTTTACATTCTGTAAATTAGTTTGTTCAATTGACAAAAGAATCCCAAAATATCACACCTGAGAGCTGATATGCCACTCCCCCATAAATACAGTATGCTTTCAATATTGTAAATGTTTGAGTAGAACCAAGTACTTATTGTAAAATGACATGAAATGATAAATGTAAAAATGCACATGCCTTTTCTTTTTGCATGAATACTGTAAAAATCGTTTAAAAGCATATTTCACAGTATGAATGAAGAAGCATTCATGGAAATATTCCAGAGCAATATTGTATGACTCAGTGTTTCCTAAACAGTACTCTGTGGATTATCAGCGGTCCACATAACATTTAGCCATGGTGCTCTATGGACAGTTCACTTGTTCTCCTGTTTCTAGCTGCTAAATTACATTAAAATAAAATATTCATGAAACTTTTCTCAATATTACTTGTCCATATTAACAATTGCTCTAATCGTCATGGAGTTGTTGTTTGATCACCAGTGGGAGGGGAGGAAACCCCAAAAATTATGGATGGAAGGGAAGATGGCCCTTGATAGAATCTTTCTATTAAGATTTCTATGAAAATATTTGAGAACTCCTGTACTAACTGAATTGTGGGAATTGAGAGTCAAGGAGTCAGAAACTGGTGTTCCTTTTGAGATACCACATATACCAGAATCACCAGCTTCTTTAAAAGACTGTCAGCAGGAATTACTTTTTTGTGTGTTCAAGAAAACACACAGCCTAGCAATAATATTTCATATGCAAAGAGTTCTCTCAGTTCCTAGCATTCTAAATGCTTAAAACTGGGATTCAGAGGACATAAAACCTGCAGTCGTGTAATGAAAAAATGATTACACTTATATTCTTCCCATGGGGAAGAAAGCCTCTTCTAATTTAAAATAAGATTGCAGCAAGCTGGCCAACAAATAGACAGTAATTGTTTGATTTCAGCACGGGGCTTAGATCCAATATACACTGTAGCTTCACAGCCATATTAGTGAACATACCCCCCTTTCACCCCTCATGCCGCCCTCAAAGTCCTTTTCTTTATTTAGATAAAAACAGATTATGGAGAGTGAATCTTGCTTCTCTTATCCTCATTCTCTGCAGCCAATTTTCAAATTAAAATGTCAGAGATTTACCAGTAATAATATCCTAACATAAAACAAATGAAGTTTTTTTTATCTTCCTTACAATTTTGTGCCTGCTGTCATACTTGTGACTTCCAACAGGTAAGACAGAAAAAAAGGAAGGTTAGTTATGGGCAAATATTAAGAGATCAGCATCTGGAAATATTATTACTTATACAAACTTTATCCCTATGTATCTGAATCTCTTGGGCCTGATTCTGTCCTTCAAGTCTGCAAAACTGAACTGGAAATCTCCTGAGAAAATTTCCTTTCAAGTTTTGGGGACTCCAACCTTTGAGGAACCTAGAGGCATAAAAGACTGAAATAATAGGGAAGACAGTTCTCCAAGCATTTTTTGAACCAGTCATTTTGGATCAAATCTTGAACAAAGATTCAGGTCTACTGTTTTTATTCGAGTTCATGATGGGATAAAGAGGATCACCAATGCAGCCAAACTAGTGAAATATCCTCTCATTTGCCATTCTCTTCTTAGGACACGTGTTCTTTTCTACTGGATAAAATAGGCGTTGTATTTTTTTTCCCCTTCTGGTTCCTATTAAGATGATCCCTGTGTGTCTGATCTGAAATTGTAGCAGTTACTGTATCTACTAAAACTGACTCTTAACCATATACTCAGCTGTTAATCCATCAGAATCTGAGTGGGACTTCAGTCATGTAGAGTGCCTTGTGTTGGCCCTCTGGATTGGGAATACTGTGAGACGTTCTCTCCACTGTTTTGAATGCAAAATGTTGCAGTGAATATAACGTGCCTGGTGGAAAAAAAATTCTAAGAAAACATTCTCCTGTCAGACAATCGAGTTTAATTGAAAGCAAGTTTTTTTCCATTGGAAAAATGAATTTCAGTCAAATTTTCCCTCCAGAAAAATAAATAAACAAACAAACAACATTGTTTTGGGTCAACATCACTATCTCTGGCTACCTGAGCCCTTGAGGTGCCTCTAAGGTATTGTTATTCTGGGCCCCTTATGCTCCTATTCTCCTCCGAGCCCAACTTTCTAGCCAGACTACATGTCCCATTATGCATCATGATTTCTACCTGTGAGTAACCCTAGATAGACACAGAGCATAATACTGACCCAAAACAAAAGGTTTACATTTGGGACTGTCGGAATGATTAGTTTTGAATTAAAATGTTAAACAAAACACTTCTGAATAATTTTGTTTAACTATTTTTTTTGTGAAAAGTTTCAATATTTAGACTTCTTGTCCTATTCAGGATGAAAACAAATGTTCAAATATCAGAATTATTGTGGGATTGAAAAATGACAACATTCCATCAGCTCTAGTGGTAAATGTCCAGTTTTTAAATGGCACCCACTTTATGTTTATATTTTGTGTTTCTTTGTGAGAGGTGGGGAGTTCAGCCATTGTAGTGGAACTCCAAACCCAAAAGAAAATCGTTCATCTTTATTTGGATTTTATGATAATTAGGGACCCTTCATGTCCTCCTTGAAATAAAATGGGCACTTGATATTGCTATGGTAGCAGGATCAAGCTCCTGTTTATTCATAGCTTATTAATCACATTGTCATCAATACTCTTCTCATTAAATGCTATTTTTACTGTTGCTGAAAAAAATACATTTGTGAAGAAAAAAACCAAACCCTTAAATTTGCTTTTGATAATTTGTTATACTTGCTTCATATTGCACATATAAGCATTAATGGACAGTTTGTAATGTCTACTTCATAATTTTTAACTATAATTAGTTTTGTTCTGTCACTTATGAATTAAAGTAAAATATTAACATTCCATAAGAAACATATCCCACTTGACTCAATCTGGGCACATATTAAGCACTCCATTTATAGACTCCCCCATGTATGGTGACATTCCATTTATAGACTATTACAGTGAAGGAGAATTAGAGTTCCTAATTGTTTGAATGCTTTATAAAGTGAAAATTGCAATTCCAGACAATGTTCCCTCCATTTTTTTTCATCCATGTGCAGAATGAATTCTGTTATGTGCACCAAATTATTGAGGTAATGTATGGATGCGCACCACCGGTAGAAACAAAAAACCTAGATATTATATTTAAAAAGTTACCATAGGGATAATTACTTCAGCCAGGACAGGTTACACATTTTAGAACTCACAACTCAAAGAATTAAATTTAAGCATAAGAGAAATAAATTATAAAATGCATAGACCAGTCAAAAAACCTCAAATAATAGCCCATTGAAAGAATGAATATTTTCACATTGCAGGAAGTATTAAGAAGTAACTACAACAACACAACTATGTGTTGGGAGATGAGTGTGAAAGACCGACACACACACACACACACACACAGAGTGTGTGTGTGTGTGTGTGTGTGTGTGTGTGTGTGTGTGTGTGTGAGAGAGAGAGAGAGAGAGAGAGAGAGAGATTGCCCCTTTAAGTATATTGCGCTTTTAAGTAGATTGGCACTCAAAGGAGACGCCACAGCCACCAGCAAGCTCCCACTCTGCAGAGATGAGGTACAGGGGCAGGGGGGAGAGGGAAACCCTGACATTAGTACTGCCCGCGCCCCCATTCTGCATAGCAAGAAGCAGCTCCAAAGCAGAGGGCAGGAGCAGCAAGGCAGTGGGGCGGAGGGGCACCTGAAGTGCGTGGCACTTGATAGCCTGCTGGGCGGCAGCATGGCTTAGAGAGAATTTAGATTCCAGGTACAGTGAAACTTCATTTACAGTGAAGTTTTATAGGGAACACTGAGTATACAACAACTGTACCATATATTTTAACTTAAGCCCTTAACAGCTGTTGGAATGTGCATATGCATGTGTGTATTTTTCTCAGAAGTTCAGAATAATCTTACTTTTTACTGGAACATCAAGATGCACCAAAAACATTAGGTTATACAAAACAAAGGTATTCTTTTGGACATTGGAGAAATATTCATGTGTCAGGGTACACATTTATTTCCTTCTCTTCCAATGGTATAATTGTGTGAGCCTGAGCATTAAAGTACATTCGAACCATGGCAGGATGTTTCTAAGATGCCCCTGAAGACAACTTTCTTTGTATCAAAGAATCAAATTATAGAATCAGCATTGCCAAAGACAACACACAAGACTAGATGCACAGATCTATTCCTGTAAAACAATCACTGTATTATTACAGTATCCAGCATATTGTTTGGCTTGTATATGGTTAAAAGTAAATTTGTCACAAGTAGACTCTTTCATAATCATATGCATATTCTTTTAATTTTACTTTGATAGAGTAAAAAAATTAAAAAAATACTTAAAGTTGCTCCACTCCTGGCCCATCCCGCTCACCCCCAAGATATGAAGACTTTTTCTGGGGCATGTAGGGATTACACTGGCAACCCTGAATGATGATTCAACCAGATGGTGTTTAACAGGGATGGATGGCCTTTAGTGGCTTGCACCAACCCTCTGCCTTTGGGTAAATTTTACCCAGAGTTCATTATTGCAACAATGTTTAATGGTTGAAATTCACCCATTTGCATGCAGAGGGGCAGCACTAGACTTATGCACCACTGAAGTCCCACTTAAGCTTTTTTCTGAGGACCATAGACCTTGTACTTGTCCCCAGGGATGAACGCTGTCATATGTGAGTTGCAGAGAAGAGAACAAACAACAACATTAGCAGCCTTTGCTCATGGGAGCCTCTAAATGTCTGGAACTTTCAAATCATGGTGCAAGTTGTATTTGGTGAAGTCATTCGTAAACATCTCAAAATTGTATTCCCCCCCCAAAGGATACGTGAAAAGCCATTCAACAAATTAATGTCTAGAATTTGCACAACAGTTTTGAATGATAAACTGCATTCTCTAATAGTTACAATAAACTATCATATTTGAAAGCATTTATTGGTGGAATTAAGTTCAGTTTTTTATTGTCGTAAGAGCTGTAGTCATCAAAGTAAAGCCAAAGTCAACCACATGCGAAGGACTGAGAACCCATGATTAATACAGGCTAGAGGCATATATTAATCATGGGTGAGCAGTATGTATAGATGAAGTAATGATCATTAGCCCAAAGCTTAAACTAAGGGTTTTTTTTTCCCACTTCTGTGGCAAAAAAAAAATACAAAAAAGTTAACTGCTTCTAGTATTAACACCCCCTTGTTCAGGTTGTCATACTGTGCCACAAGCATCAGAAAGACTAGAAAAGAAATATATCCTTGAACGCCAAGGTAATCGGATTTAAAGCAATAACATAGATATCTTTCCCCGATAAAGGCCACCTTTCAATTGTACTCACCACTAATTTAAACCCATTGCACTTAGTGCATTCTATGGAGACCTGTAGGAGATAGGAATAATGGTTGACTTTACGGGTGGGGTTTTCAAAAGCATTCATTGTTGGCTTCACTTTGTTCTCCCTGCTGTAGATGGAGTTTAATCATTCACATTAATAGATGCAGAGTTTTGCTAATGCTGAGTACTTGGGGAAAAAAATCCATCCCTAACATCAGTATCAAACCATGATATGCAGAGGTTCATTTGCACCATGGGTAGCCATTTACACCTGTGCAAAGTGATCATAAAATGAATTTATAGTGTTCTTACTTGTAGACTTTAATACAAATTGGCACTTATTGGGCCACGCTCTGGGAACCTAAATGGTTACCTAAACATAGATTGTTTGGGAGAGGAATCTTTGGCAGAATGGTTTTAGTCTCCCCCTTTGCCCATATTGGGACTGGTGTTTCAACACTGTAGGCATAGGGTTTTTTCCTGTCTGGAGAGGGATGACCATGGCACCTCTGCACTCCAGCTAACCCCTACTCTTAGAATGGCCCTTTGGGATATAAAGCCACCTGTGCCCTCAATCTCTAGTCCTGTGCTTAGCACAGCTAGGCTATGACTAGGCCCATTTTACACATATTTAAATGACTATATAAAGGTAAGGCAGAGGAAAATCAGGCCCCAAGTCTATAGTAAATAGCACTGGTATTTTACCATCAGTGTACTTTGTTAGTTTTTAAAATGGGCGGGGGGGCAATGAGGCAAGCGAATACAACATATTTGAGAGGGAGAAAAGGGAAGACAAAAGCATAGCAAGACAAGTAAATAAGACCTATTCCTACTTTTTAGTCAGCTTAATAAAGAAGCCAAGGATGGGATGGACATAAAGACTGTAGACCAGAAGAATGAAAACTTCTGTTGATTGATTGATTGTTGATTGAAAAAGCTGGTAGAGCAAGGGTAGCACAAGGCAAGCCTCCTCCTGGTAGTGAGCCTCAACCTTGTACTAGGGACATCATCTTTATTTAGTTCTCCTCCAAAGAATTTTTTTTTAGCTTTCCCCCTTTACGGTTTTGTCTTAAAACTGTTGTAAATTGTTTGCCTACCTCTTCCCAGCTGTAAAGTTTTCAAATATAAGGATTGCATTCATGTGATAAAGTTGTGTACACAGCAAGACTATGGAAACAGGACAAGAAGGGGCTAATATCCTAGTTACTCATGCAGATTTTAAATAAAATAGAGAATGTAGGGAATCAGTGTCCTGTAAACTCTGAATCTGGAAGAGCAATAAAATAATCTGAAGTGAGGGAGAGGTGGACTACTGGACCCAGTGTAATGCTATGTCATCATCTGACAGCAATTATGTGTATTTAATACATCTTTAAGGATGTGGAAATACACGGCCATCCTTTAATTTGTTAATCTTAAATACAGTCCCTTATCTTTATTTCTCGCTTAAATGTTCAGTAACTCCTAGGTACGTCAGATTCAAAGAGAAAAGCAAGTTTCTCCAGAGATAATCCTGAGAGGGCAACAGTAGCTGGGAACTGGCCAGATTTAGTGGCTCCCCAGCCATGGACCCTTTTTCTGACTAGTCATCTTACACTGGGGGCCTAGAACAGAGAGAATGTGCAGCAGCTTCTATGCCAGCCCTATAGTAGTTGACGATTCTGTCATACTGGGCAAATCTGCAGGCAGCCAATTAAATTAATATGGGGCTAGTTTTCTGGCTCTGAATATTTAGATATTTTCTCGCTACAAATATATGAAAAGAGCACTCAAGAACAACAACTTTCAGCTTTGATGAGGATCCTGTTTCATCATAGAGTTGGATGTCATCTACCCCCAAAGTGCCTCCCCGTTTAATTGAAAGCTGTTGTATTTAAACGCCAACATTATGGAATTTGTTTTATAGACTGATATGCCAATTTCTGCAGTGACCCTCCGACAGATATCAGAACTAGACTATAGTAGCACCAAGATTACCAGTGAGTATAAAGGAATCTGGCCCTCTGTTTTTAGTGATGACAGATAATTTAGATTAATCTGACGACAACAAAAATACTGGTTCTCATAAACTTTACTTGAAAGATTAAAATTTGAGTCCAGTTGAAGCCTTTGCAGGCTCACATTATACTGTTGATTTTCATTACCATTGCAGACGAGCTTATACATGACCTGCTATTTAACATACCATTTCTTGTTGATGGATAGTACACAGTAGCTTTTTGCACCACGGAAGGAAGTGCAACTGGAAGCAGAGTCTAATAACTCCCATGTCAATGCAGGAATGGGTTTGTTTTCTTATGATGCTGGGAAAGAGGATATTTCACAACCTTACTGTTGTGATAGGTTTTGGTGGGGAAGGTTCCCCACTGGGTTTCTGAAACCCTTTTACAACTTTCTGAAAAGGATCTCAGTATTTGGTAAAATATTTAGGACTTTTTGGAAAATCTGTTTTGCTTCCTGGGAAGTTACTCAGAACATGGTTCAAAATGTGTTTTTCCAACTCAGGAGAAATGTGTGGTGCATATGAAAAAATAAAGAAAACCATGAACGATAGCTTTGTTAAATGTAAGTGATATGTGTCTGTTATTCTTCTGTCTTGCAAGCTAATAAACTTAAGACCAGTTGCTTTAGAGAGAGCATAGTTATTAGCTCTCAGTAGAAATTAATGTGCCACAGGGAGTTTACAGAACAAGAAAAATGCTCTTAAGTGTTTGGGGCCATCTGAGCCACCCAGTGTAAGTGTTTTCTGGCAGCAGAGATATTATTGTTGCCATAGCCCTGCCACATGATGCTATTTTGCTAAGTAAACTCAGTTTTCTTACTAAAAAGTTCTTCTCGAGCCTGTCAGCATGTCTGGGATGGAAGAGATGGTTCTGAGGTTTGTGTGGCAGTAGTAGGGGTTGGGTTTAAATATTTTGAATGGTTAAAAGGCTCAAACAGTTTTCCCCAAAATGTGTATTTAAAATTTTGATAGTAGAGACTTCTGGACATAGAGAAGTTGCTTTAGTTTGCAAAAAGGAACATAAGGTATCTGATAACAAAAATAATTCCCGGCTTGAAACCCTGGTTTTAATAATGTAGATATGATGATTCCATATTAAAAGGCAAACAAATATTTCCCTTACTTATACCTATGCAAGCACATTGAGTATGAATAGATTAGGCCTGCAATGTTATTTTTAGTTGTGCACTTGTTCATGAGCAGAAGTCTCTGGCCACAAACAAGGTGTACTGACACACTCCAAGTGTTTTGTGTGCTGGTGATTGTTTCCAAACTGTATTACAAAACAGGCCGCTTAACTTCAAACAACAACATTTACCATCATTTACTAGTAGTTTGGATTTCACATTTATAATATTTTCCCCCTGAACTAGATATTTGATGAATATTTTTGGTAGTCTCAGTTACATAATCTAAGGTTAAGGCATTGTTATCATACCAGTCTGACCTCTTTGTTCACTAGCTTTCAAATACAGTTCTTGCATATAGGGGTACAGCTGTGTAGCAGGGTATCATTATAGGAACAAGCTGCTTATAATAACTCGCAGAACAGACTAAACGTAATAGAGAGATTTTGAGTGACTGTGCTAGTTGATTACACAGACTGTACAATACAGAGAGAGGGGAGGTTCTTTGTGCCATTCACCCTACTGTGCACCAATATAAAGGCCAGGCACAAATTGTCCTTAAACATATCATAATTGACAGAACCATTAAGCATAGTTGCATAGATTTAAAAAACAAAACCATTTGCTCTTTGAAACAAGAGTACAAAATTAGGCAGATTCAGAGTCCAAATTTAGACAAACTCTGATTCTAAACTAATTATACTAATAAATGTCAATATTTCAAGCTGAACATGGAGTTTTTGCAGTTGATCCATTTAGTTAACTTTTGAGTGAACCATAAAAACAAAGGCCCTGATAATGATAAAGATCTCATGGCTCTTTTCTAACAAAAGGGGTGTTTAATCCAGTTCCTCAGGCAAATTCTACTTCTATTTAATTAAAATTCCCCTTGCATAAGAGATTTAGTGCTTCTGTTTTCTGTATTAAGTGTTGTGGAGTGTTGCTGTGCTATTAAACATAGGTTAACTTTCACCCCACATGTGGCTATTTTCTATGGCTGATTAATTTAGCCCTATCTGTTATCCCCATATAGGATAGCTTAAAGGGATACCATAAGGCTCAATATTAGATCCAACCTGGTTTCATTAGTGATTTGCAAGTGGAAGTGTCTTAATGAAGTTTGCTGGAGATATTGAATTAGAACTTGTTACTAAATTTGGAAGCAAGAAAAGAAATGCAAGTAGACCTAGACAATGTCAAAATGAGGGTAGAAAAGAATAAAGTGATAGAACATTGAAAACTTGTGCATCTGGGGAAAAGTAATCCAAAACACATTCACTGAGAGGAAAAAATGTTGAAACAAAAAATGCCATGACACCATGCAGTGACAGTGGAAAACAAATTAGTTAAGTATATGCTTGTTGCCATATCACATCAAGGATCATATGATTTTGGGCGCTTACAAAGAGGCATTGCACCAGGAAACAGTGAAGTAATATAGTCCCTCCATTATTTCTCCCCATATAGCTCCAGTGAGATCATACCTGAAATAGTAAATGAAGTTCTGGATACCTCTATTGTATGATGTTCAGAGAAGAGCAAAACTGTATATTTAACTAATATAATCAGATGAATACTATGACTGAATTCCCACACTTATGCAGTCAATGATCAGTGATACTAGCAACCCTAGCTGGTATCACGATTAGCCAGTTCTCTCAGCCCTTGCCCGTGCAAGCAAAAGGCTCCTGTCCCTGTACAAAGCAATGGATCCTACCATCTGAGATAAACAAGAAAGGTTCTTAACTTCAGTAGGAACGGGGTCTATGATACATTCTTCAGCAGATCTGTGTAGTCGACGGCATATACGCATATAATTATTTATAAATACATTCCCATCCTTCAGTTTTTGTGAGGGCCTGCCTGATCACCATAAAACTGAATAAGTAGTGCATACTACCACACTAGAAAGTAATATAAAGGCATTTTTATCATGGCTCTAAACTTTTGGGGCTGGATGCAAAAAGTGTTTTGTTACTACTGAAAGTAGAAGATTGTTCAGTGATCTTCCATAGCTGTCACTGCTGTATCTTTGGTGGATAGTAACCACAATGGCAGCAGGCATGATATTTTGTGCCTCAAATACTTTTTAACTATTTGGCCCTATTGTATCCCCTCTAGTTGTATGCTGTGCACCTCCAAATTTGCCCTGGTATGAGAGAAGAATCAGGTGCTTTATGATTTATGAAACTGTTCAGGTAATCATTGTCAAAGCTGATGTAAACAATATCCTTTGTTTTGGCCCAGCAAAACAGATTCTGACACAGCGGGTCCAATCCTGCAAGTATTTACACACATGCTTAATTTTAAGCCTGTGAGTAGTCCCACTGAAGTTAATGGCAAGTCTCTGCAAACCAAGTGACTGTTTGGGAGAATGGAAGACAAAGGTGCACACCAGTGAGTGGAGTAGTTTAGAAGGAAGAATCAGGAAATGGACATTTTTGTAGATCCCAATTGTTGGTAGAACTGAGCCTCATTTAGTCTTAATCTATCCCCAAAAGAGTTCTGGGTAGAAATTAGCTGTTATAGTGTATAGTATTTCAACCAAGTTGAATAGAGCCGGGCTGAGTACATTCACTGTTCATTCTTTCTTACATCTACTTCAGTTCAACTGTAATAATTCTGCCAGTAAGTCTCTGTCAGGAGACTAGATGAAAATAAATAAGCATAGAGAGATACTGTCTAAAAAGTTTGTGTTCTGGACTGTTGTATAGAAACTTCCACTTTAAAGACCAAAAACCATATATTAAGTATGTTCCTTATAGCTCAGTCAGATTTAAAAAACAACCCTCTACCCCCCACAAATTTAGGAAAGGTATCACCGTAACAGGACTGGTTACTGAAGCTCTACATTTTCACAGAACAGATGCAGTTTCCATTCAAGCTTCCCCAACACTTTCCCACCTTTTCTTCAGGGAACGCATTTAGGGGTGAATCCATAACTTAGTCTCCATGACCTGTACAGTCCTTGGTGCCTTAGACTGCCAACAAGTATGTGAATTAGTTTAAATAGTGATGTGAACCCTAAACTACAGCAAGACTATCAATTAATCCTTCCGTTAATATGACAGTCATTTTTCATTAATCTGTTTTAATGGGTGATTTAGAGCTGACAGCTTCTGAAGGCCACTGCCAGATTCCAGCCAAGCTATTACTAATGCAGCTGGGTGTAAAATGCATAAAAAGGTTACCAAAGTTTAAATGAAATTAATGTCATTGGAATTTTGAAATTCAAAAAAGTTGACCAGATCTATTTACTCATTCCAACATCCTCCATGTTCTCAGGTCATTACATTGCTAGAATGTTCATCATAAGCACCAAGGGGTCATTCATGGTTTCCATTTACAATTCCTTCAGCTTGCTGTCCTCTGTTTTGAGCAGCAGCTGGAGAAGTAAATGTTGGTAGAAATTGTATAGACATGGTGAAAACTGGCTTCCTTAGGACTGTGCTAGACCATGTGGTTAACTTCAATCTCCTATGTTTTGGATTCCTTGTCTAAATTTTGACCCCACAACATAAGAGGAGAATATTCTTTCCCTCTTCCCCATCATTAATTGTAATCACCATTATCTAAATAAACTGCCTCATTGTTCAAATTACATTTTTTGGGAGTTGAGGAAAAACAATAGATCAGTGAACAACAGATTGGCTGATCATTTAGGAAAGCTAATTTAAAAAATCCACTTAAACCATTTCTATTTCTGGTTTGCTAAGAATTTGGACTGAAGAAAATAAATCCAAAAGCCATTTATTATTTTTTACTCCACTGCATACTGACACTGAGATATGTAGATACTTAGATTCTCACTTTTGGCAATAGGTCAGTTCAGCTAAGCGGTAAGGCCTCACAATTGGCTTCAGTAACTCTAACATGCCCTTACCTCTGACTGAAAACAAAGCCTTACAGAATCTTGTAAATATCCCGAGCACAAGCATATGACCCATACAAGAGAAAAATTCCACTGGGTTTTAACAATAAAAATGTTGTTACCTTCTGCTTTACACAGATTTCCTGTGTGACAAATGTCAGAATTGAACAGTTGCAACATTCAGCAAATTTTTAGCCAGATAAATATTGAAAACATATCTAATGCAATATTGAAGAGATTATAGAATTCAGAAAAGGGAAAGTCTTACAAATGCTGCAGCTGTGTAGCATTCCAGTGAATTAAAGCTATTGCCAGCATTTATTAGCCACTCAGACCTTTGACAATAAACAAACAATCTACTGCTCGTGATCATATATCCAGATATATAGCTATTGGATATTGTTTGCATAACCACATTAACACTGTCCCATCTATGTATAGTACATATTGTTAGCTGTTAACTTATTAAAAGAGGCTTTTGCTTAACACGTAGCCTACTTTTGGTTTCAGTTTAACAAATGTCAATATTCATGTTACAAAATAATTTATATTAAAACAGTAACTTGCATTTTAGTACACTAATTCAAATGAGAGCTAGCATGAGTATATCTATGTGAACTGGGAATCTCACCCATGAGGTGTAAACTTGGAGCTAAATTAGAAAATTTGTCCTATTAGCTAACCTTGAGCTCCCTTGCCACAAATCAAGCAGATGACTTCTTGTCCCAGCCTCAGTGGACATGGAGAACAACTGCTCACTGTCCTCTTTATAAACTGCCTTTCATATATTTGAAGACTTATGTCTCCCCTCAGCCTTCTCTTCTCTAGATTAAACATGAACAATTCTTTCAATCTTTCCACAGAGGACGTTTTCCTTTTGTTGCTCTCCTCTGGAATCTTTCCAATTTGTTCACATCTTTGTTAAAATGTGGTGCCCAAAACTCTGCACAACATTGCAGTAAAGGCTTCACCAGTGATAGGAGAGTGTCTTATATATGACACTCCTGTTAATACATCCCAGAATGATTTGCTTTGTTTGCAGCAGCATCACTGTTGACTCATTAAATTTGTGATCTACTAGAACCTTTCTGTAAAATGGATAGAACCTTCATAAAAGCTGGATAGGGTAGCAAAAGTGTCAGACCCATAATGACTGGGATACACATAAGAGAGTCAGGTGGATAAACCCTTTTCACAGCTACTGTAGCGTAACTCCATTAAATTTCCATACACTGGCATACACTGTAGAATTTGTTCTTGCTTATGTATAGAAAGACTGCAATGGAAATTCAAGTGTTCTGTTTATTCAGGACAACAGTACAATGTGAGGGTTGGCAATGAAAGCTCCACACGCTGCTCTATCAGTTTGTCTCATATCTGACCAAGAGGGTCCATCTTTAAGTTTAAGAAAGTAGGTAGTTCAGGCTGCAGTTACCAGCAAAATTGCTGAATAATACCAGTTGTATTGATAATATTTGTGATGAGGCCAGTTGGAGCAGATTCTGATCTCCATTTCTCCAGATTTACTCCTGTGAATTGAGATTGAAGTCTGGCCCTTTGAACTAAGATCTGGACTATGACAGCTAATTTATGTCAAACTATTGAAGAGCACTGAAAGTTTGCAGTTTCCAACAACCTAGACAAATTTTCTGGCTATTGACTCTTAGGTGACAGAAAACCACTGTAGATCATTTTCAATCATTCCTTGAAATAGCTAGTGTACCGCATGTGAGAACTCTTCTGCGCAAGTACTCCATATAGAATTCAGATAAGTATTTTCTGGGGCACTTAAGAGTCCATCTTTTCAAAATGACACTCTTACTTCAGTTTTCAGAGTAGCAGCCGTGTTAGTCTGTATTCGCAAAAAGAAAAGGAGTACTTGTGGCACCTTAGAGACTAACAAATTTATTAGAGCATAAGCTTTCGTGAGCTACAGCTCACTTCATCGGATGCATCCGATGAAGTGAGCTGTAGCTCACGAAAGCTTATGCTCTAATAAATTTGTTAGTCTCTAAGGTGCCACAAGTACTCCTTTTCTTCTTACTTCAGTAATACTGTAAACTCCAACTAAAAGCCTCAATTGCCACACTTTTCTGTGGCTAACACTTGCATTGTATTATATATTAGCATTCAGGAATCAGAGGTTCCAGGAGAGAATGCACAGAAAGCATTTTTATTAACCGCACAAATATTCCACTCAGTATGAATCTGCTTTGGCTTCTGGAAAGGTATGCTCAAAGCCTTATAACATGCATTAGTATAAGCTGCTTCCATTGATATGTATCCTTACAATTAGAATAATACCTCACAACATGAATATCAGGTCATCAGCAATTCATGGAATGGTCCAAACAACAAAACACAAGAAAAAGGCAAGAAAGGGAAATCTTTACAAATATAGTTCATAAAGCATTAAACCATAAATGACTATCTTATTTAAAGTAAGATTTAGTTTTTTATTACAGAAGACAAAATTGTTCTTTTAGACCTCCCTTCTGTTCTCTGCAGTGACTGCTGAATGAAATGCCACCAATATTATCAGATTCTATTTTTGTTGCGGTTCAACAGCACAAGGTAAAAAGTGCTTTCTCATAAAAGAAACGGATAAGCAGGAGAGCCCTCATAATATGCATATAAAAATAATTGACAGGTTTAAGGCAAGTTTAGCATGTAATTTTACTTTATGCTCAGAATAGTTAAACTGATTAAATATAATGACTCTGAAAAGGTTTTAAAAATCATGTTTTATCACAAAATAGAAAATCCTATAAAGTACAATGTTTATAGCAAAGTAACATGACTAAAAGAGATTATGGGCACAATTTTCAAAAGGAATTTAGTCACCTAAATCTTTTTGAAAGTTAGTAAAGAGGTACCTAATGGGATTCTCAGAAGGCACCTAATCTTCTTAGGGCACTAATTCTCATTAATTTTCAATACATGGTGTGGAGGAGAGGGGAAAGGCCCCAGAGTAGCCAGATCTTTCTCCTTCTGGTCTGATCAAGCATTCCCCCACCCACCACTGCCCTCTGCCGAGAAGGGGGCGACATTTTGACAAAAACCCACAAGTCTTATATTCTTGGTGAAACTATATTTAAATGAATACACAGGTGCAGGGATTGCAGATGGGCCTGAATCATATGGCCCTTGATTCTGCAAACACTTACACATGAGTAACTTTACATTAATGGAACTTATTGAAGCCATGTTTGTAAAATTATTCAAGTATAAGTGCTTACAGGATTTCAAACTTCCATTTGTATCTGTATTCGAGTTGGTTAGAATCAGTAATGAAACTTGGATCTTGTTCTGGAGCTAGATCTGAGCTTCCTCAACATTTGTGGATTCAGCTGTGCTATTGCATTTTAGACCAAAGAATGCTTGTAAGGACTCATTTTAGCACTGTTCAGGTTGAGTCCCCCAAGAAACTTTATTTTGAACTTCAACAGTGACTAAAAATGATTAAAATTGCCTGCATTTGAATGCAAGATGATTAAGAACACTTCTGTGATTATATTGCTTCCAGGTAATTCTAGTAGAAGCAGATTTAAGAGTAGCAGCTGTGTTAGTCTGTATTCGCAAAAAGAAAAGGAGGACTTGTGGCTCCTTAGAGCTGTAGCTCACAAAAGCTTATGCTCAAATAAATTTGTTAGTCTCTAAGGTGCCACAAGTAGAAGCATAATCTATGAACTACAGATCAGTGGCAGAGAGATGGTAGGTTGTGCAGCCCAAAACACTCAGTGGTATAGTGCCACAATAAATCCCCAGATTTTAATACGAAAAATGCTCTTTCATAAAGAACTGAAGAGAAGAAAAAAGCGTTAGAAATGGGAACTTAGTCCTTAAAGTTCTAGAATGGTTAATAATTCCAGTTTACTAGAATTTTACTGGTTCAAACAGAATTCATCATGAAAAGAAGGATATCACCTCTGAGTTCATGTTGAATTCAGGTTAAAAAAAATACAAAGGCACAGTATGTGCAGTTGGATATAGCAAAATAAAGAATAAAGCTAAAGTGAGATTATTGAACTCCGAAGAGTTATTGGAGTCAATGAGTTCCAATAGAAAACCTATCATGGTGGTCTGATCCAGAGGTCCTTTTTACTGTATAAGGAGCATAGACAAGGGAGAAGAACCAAAAACTTAAATACAATCATAAGTGAAAAATGTAGTGATACACTGGACATTCAGCTACGATCTTCTACCTGCCCTTCCCCCCCAAGTCTTCTCTTCGCCCTTTTGATTCTTTACAGAAGTTTAGAAAGAGTTGTCAGGAAGGGTACAGGGGCTCAGATTAAGTTGCCTGCAGATGATAACTCAGATAGAAGAGAACTAGACCTAATACTGCATGGCATTCGTAATCAAAATGAACATTGGCAGAGAAATAAGGGAAATGAGAAGAGCAGAGTCTGAGGTATACTATTCATGTCATATACTTATTAGCATAAAGAAAAGGAGTACTTGTGGCACCTTAGAGACTAACAAATTTATTAGAGCATAAGCTTTCGTGAGCTACAGCTCACTTCATCGGATGCATAAGTAGAGCTTATGCTCTAATAAATTTGTTAGTCTCTAAGGTGCCACAAGTACTCCTTTTCTTTTTGCGAATACAGACTAACATGGCTGCTACTCTGAAACCTGTTTATTAGCATAGTTATAAATTCCACCTGGGTACACTTTTTTTAATCTACTCCCTTCGACTTAGATTAGCAGAACAAGAAGTGAGAATTGAGATAATGCCTTGAGGCCAGGCACAGTAGCAGTTTCCAGCCTGTCTTATTGAAGAGAAGCTAAAAATAACAAACTAAGGTTTTCAGAAATGGTTGCCTAAAGTTGGGTTGCTAAATCCATGCTTATGTATCTAAATAAGTGGCCTCATTTTAAAAAGTGTTCAGCAATGGAAGCTGTTGAGTTCTTTCTACTTAGGATCCTAAAACCATACTACATATCTAAATAAGTGGTTTGGTTTGATTTTCAAACTTTGAGCACCCATTAAAAAATCAGGTCTTTAGTTCTCTTTTTTCAATGAAGAGCAGACTGGAAGTTGTTGTGACACTGCTTCAAATACAGACCCACTACTTTTAGTTATTTTGTTTATGACCAGAGTTCATTTTATTTTTTTCAAATCATTATTTCTTTAAATGAAGAACTCTGTCAGTTTTTCCTCATAATAATCCTTTCATTCAGAAACACTGCAAGCTAGCGGAGCTAATGGAACAGGGTCATATGAAATTGCTGGAATTTTCTCAGAATTTCTGCCATTTTGCTTGAGCCATTTTTGCATCCCCGAGTTTCTTTTGCGGGGGGCTGGGGAGGAAGTTACATGCAAAATTAGGCAAGTCATTTGTTTTGTTTTAAGATACACAGTCCTCTTTTTCTATGGGATGGTCCCCTGTTGGGTACCAAGACAAAACCAGATGTGGCTTTGTCTGGTATAATGGATAGGGGAAGGCCATTTTGGAGAGCATGATGCTCCGCCCTGGCTGGCATGACCTTGCACACCTGGTACATGCAAGGTCATGGCTGCAGGGGAGTGGTAGTGTGCTTTTCAAAATGGTATCCTCTTTTTGGCATGACCTCACAGGAACGGTGCATGCAAGGTTACAGCAGGGGCACAGTTCCTGGAAGTACCAGCATGACCGGTATTCTAAGGATGCTGCAGTGGCTACCCTGGAAAAAGATAATTTAGCTTCAGAAAAAAGAGAACTAGAAAGCCGCATTCAATTCCTGTGTAATGCTGGACAAGTAAATCACTGAGGGGCCCAATCCTGCAACACTGACATCAAATGGAGTTTTGTTATTTATTTCAAAGAAAGCATAAGCAGGTCCTTAACTTTTCTGTGCCTCACTTCCTCATCTGTGGAGTGGGAATTGTAATTTGTCTCCACCTGGCAGAAGTTTTTATGAAGATAAATTCATGGGTGTTTGAAGTCATATTTTAAACTCAATAGACAGTGATATTTTGTATGTTTTGCTGTGAAAATAATGTGATTTGAAAAATATTCCTATTTAAATTTGAAAACATCACAAAAGAGAACAATTTCAATTTGCAAAATGTAAAAATTTTCAAATGATGAGCAAAATATTTTCAATTAAATCCTCCTCTACAATTCAGCATATACCCTAAAACCTTATATCAAGGTAAAGAAAAGATAGGTGAAGAGCAAAAGGTTAGATCTGAGATGTAAATTAGAGGAACTTTTGGATGAATTAGTAGAACCACATAGGTCTGAAAAGTAGGGCCTGATCCTGTAGAACTTGCTCCAGCAAAATTCCTCTGGAAATTTCATACTGAGGTCACAGAGAGTTTTGCTAAAATAAAAGATGGCAGGATTGGGTCCTCATCACTACTGCTACTTGGTTTCCATGCCAGAAAGAGTGCAAAAAACTTGTGTCAGAATTTTTCTCCTGGCCAGGACCAAGAAATAAAGCAGCAAGCCAAATTGAAAAATAATAAGGTTATGCACAAACATTGAGTCTGTAAAATGGATGAAGGGTTGTAGGGATTTTTATTTCATTTGCAATGGTGCAGAATGTTGTGGTGTCTGTGCATGTTCCCTATCTACTCTCACAACACAGACAGCGTCCCCTTCCATTTGCAATTGCATAGTATTCCAACAGCAGGGGGAAGTAAAATTAAGTAATAAAATATTTAATGTATTTTAGCTGTTTTCAATGTGATTTAGCAGCTCAAAAGAAGACAAAGCAACACTCTATGAACAAAGACAGGTTTCAGAGTAGCAGCCGGGTTAGTCTGTATTCGCAAAAAGAAAAGGAGTACTTGTGGCACCTTAGAGACTAACAAATTTATTTGAGCATACCCACCATATTCTCCTATACCAGACATTTAATTTGTTCCAGTGCAGGGATTACAGGGCTCCTTACAATATAACCCATAATGTGAGGTGGTTCTCTCCACAGGGCTTGGTTGTCTGAATCCTAGCAGAGTAGGGACTGCAGCCAGCAAGGGCCACAAGGTCAGACCTCAGCCTATGAAAGCCACAAAGTCTCACCATATCACATGACCCCAAGACCCATCACCAAAATCCAAGGTCTCTTACCTCTGGGAACCATACATTTTGTTCTCTTAACTGCACTAGAAATCAGCTGCCAGTTGCAATGAGTAAACACTACCACCCTAGGACCTCAGTTAGGTACTAAACACATTCCTATTTACCCCACTATGGCTTGAAAGTACTTTAGGAAAGAAAAATCTTTCTGGCCCTCTACCAAATGACTCATGGGAGAAAAAAATCCTTCCTGACTGCTAAACGGGTGATTGGATACTCTAATCTATAGGGTGGGGTGCTATAATGGAGCCAAAAGAGGTTCCACATGGCCCCTTCTCTGGACTAATTCCTGGGATTTGGAAATGCTGGCCACTCAGCACCCTTCTCTCTCCCAGCTAGAGAATGAGTGCCAGACGCTACCAATTGTTCTTTGGCACATATCTACCTCCCTTACCCCTTTTACCACCAGACCCATTAGATTCCCCCACCTGTTGATGTGGGTGGGTGGCATATGAATGTCCATTCACCCTTTACCCCAGGTAAATGAGATTCTAATGTTGAACAAAATAAGCTACTTTAAAGGGGATGGAAATATATGTCCAGAAGCATTACAGTATTTAGAAATAAAGAAGGTGCTTATGACATTCCAGCCTTCTGCTTTAGCATCTAATTACTTTCAAGGGATTTCTTTCATGCTGCTAGTTGCTTTGTGCTCTAACAACTTGCATCACCTCTTTCCTTTTTTAAACAGTTCCCTGCCCTGCATTTTGATACAGTTAAAATGCTGAGTGAACTGTATATGTTTTACTATAATAACCTTTACTTTCAGTTCCTGAAATTCATTAATAATATAATATAATTCTTAAAATAGATTGTATGTGTGTGTGGTGTGGGGGGGGGGGGGTTATTAATGACAAGATATAAATTTTTCCCTGAAATTCAGTTTCAGTGAAAGATTTCTGACCAGCTCTAAAAGACAAAATCAGACAAAGCAAGGAGCAAAGGCAAACAATATATGAGCATGATTAGGGTGATTATGGGCATGTAACTTTTCTTTCTGATAGGGGAAGATGGGAAATGGGATTAAAAAGGGAGATGAGAAGGTTGGGGACGGTCAAGAGGGTTTGGTACTGTGTCTGGAACAGAAAGTCCAAAGACTCCCACTGTGGCTCTCTGCTGTAAAGACAGGATGCTGAAGCCACTGCATCCAATTCTACTGGCTGACTTTGAAGGTCTGCAATAATCCTGGTTTATGTGTTAGCTCAGATGGGAACCCCTGAAGCATGGTGAGTCCCAGAGTATCTGCTGTTGGGTCCAGTCGGGAAGGGCTGGCAGGCCTTGCCCTTACTCCTGCTTGCACATGTGTAGAATACTGTATGCTGCCAGTCAGAGTTCTGTTTCTTACAGAAACTTAGGGTGTGTAAGTTTAAGCCTCAACATATTACATTAATGTTCAAAATTAAAAAAATAAGGCTCATACATGCAGTTTTCAACCTCCCATGCATCAAATATGCAAATCCCTAAAGCACAATAGGAATTTCACAAATGCTTCAGTTATTTGACCTTCTCTGTGCTTGCAAACAGTCATTACACACCACACACACACACAGACACTCACTCACTCATTCACTCTACCTCTCCCATTTTTGGTGTAACTGAATCTTTATGGCCATATCCATGGAAGCTGTTATTGAAATCAAGTGAGAAAGCATTTTTTTTAAACGTGTTTCTTTAGGAACTCATATGACAGATGCATCACCTGTGCTGTTCAGAATGCCCATAAAACATATCGGAGTAGTTGCAAAAAGAAATGACCCCTCAGCCAAACTGGCTAATTACCACAGATTAAGAATGGCAAATGGCAAATCTCTTCCTTCAAGCAAAGAAAAATAGCACATAAGGAAAATAAACATTTTTTAAATGGAGAGATATATTTGCTAGATTATTAAAATGTAATTTGGAAAAAAGATAATCTAATTTAAATGTACCTTAAATATTTTTAAACCTGTATCCTATTAGTTCTCCTTTCTATATGCCACAATTAAATTATTGAAATCAGAGTAGTTCCAGGAGATTCCTTGAGCTGCAAAATTAGCAATTGGGGAATTAAAATCAGGAAAAGTGAAAATGGTATGTAGCTTTATTTGTAACCTAATTTATTTGGCCATATTAAGTTTTATAGGTTCAAATGGAAGAACATGAACCAATAAAGCTTGCATGCTAACACCACAATAGAGGCTCATATAAAAAGTCCATTCTAAATCCTAATCTGTCTATTCCTTATGGATTTACCAAGACTGTTGGACTACAGGATCCATCTATACCATGAAATATATAGCCAGAATTAGTGATGGCTTTATTTTTAATTATATTGTAGCTGGGCTATTGTTTGATGAACAATCTGGAATGTTTTGTTTAGCATTACCTAAACTTGATCTCATCACATTTACTACAAAAAACATTCACCCTTCTAGGTATTCCTGATTTGTCCTTTTTCATGCCTGAAAACTCTGGCAAATATGGACTAAATTTAGGCAAAGCGATGGAAGGATTTATGTTTTGACCCTGAAGTCAGACAAAAGTTGGCAATTTCAGCTGAATTGGGCTTTTTTTCCTTTACTAATTTTCTATCTGGGAGGAGTTGTTAAAAGTATAAAACATTGGACTAATCAGATTGTGTTAAATGTTGTTACACTGTGTCCTGATATCTAGAATGGAGTATTTAACTTCATCTACCACAGTGTGCTTACATTAAAGGCCAAATTTTCAAAGCATAGTGGTGCATTCACACTCCTAGAAATACCTCACTCTTGCATTACACCCCATTTGTGAATGCAGTTACGGTAAGTGTATGTGTAGGTTGTGTAATTATGTATAAAAAGTGAGTTAGCACCTCCCATAAGTGAGTGAGGCATGTATACCAGTTTACATCTTAATTCATTGTAACTGAGTATGCAAATATGGGGTACTCATGGTAAATATACCTCAGCCTTTCATTAAAAATGTAACCCCAAATAGCTACAGACATCAGAACCAAAAAAGCAGAAGATTCTTGATTTCTTGAAACTGAACACATGCAGGTAGTATTTCTCTGAGAAAACTATTCTCAGGAAGAGGAGCACAGTTAACTAATCACAGTAGTAAATTTAAAAAAAAAAGTTGGAAGAAATCTGTGGATTAGCATTGATCAGAAAGTGAACATAAAAGTGGAGGAAAACCCCAAATATTGTGTACAGAGCACTGAGCATAGCAACAAAATAGATCAGTGATAATGTTGATATGTTGAAGGAATTTAAAAATCATTATCTCAATCAACATAGTGGAGGGGTAGAAAAGATCCTTTCCTATCTTGTCTTTGAAGATTCTGCCTTGTAGAAGGTGCTTGGAGTAGAACTGCTTCTGGAAAAAAAAACCTGAGAAACATTGTGGAAATTTTCTGGTTTCTGATTATTGGAAAAAGAAAATAAAGTTTTCTAACTGGAAATTCAAGTGAAATCAACTTTTTCTGAAAATTTGTTTTGGAAAAAGGCCATTTCTCAAAATCAAAAAAGTTTCAATGGAAAATTTGTGAACAGTTTCAGAGTGGTTTGTAGGCTAAGTAAGGAGTAGCAAGGTAACAGAACTACTAAAAAAGAAAAAGAAAGGAGTACTTGTGGCACCTTAGAGACTAACAAATTTATTTGAGCATAAGCTTCGTGAGCTACAGCTCACTTCATCGGATGCATTCAGTGGAAAATACAGTGGGGAGATGTATATACACAGAGAACATGAAACTATAGGTGTTACCATACACACTGTAAGGAGAGTGATCATTTAAGATGAGCTATTACCAGCAGGAGAGCGTGGGGGGGGGTGAAAATATAATGGGGAAATAGTTTAACACCCCCCCACACACTGTTCCTCAGACGTTTTGTCAACTGCTGGAAATGGCCCATCTTGATTATCACTACAAAAAGTTTTCTTCCTCCCCACCACTCTCCTGCTGGTAATAGCTCATCTTAAGTGATCACTCTCCTTACAGTGTGTATGGTAACACCTATAGTTTCATGTTCTCTGTGTATATACATCTCCCCACTGTATTTTCCACTGAATGCATCCGATGAAGTGAGCTGTAGCTCACGAAAGCTATGCTCAAATAAATTTGTTAGTCTCTAAGGTGCCACAAGTACTCCTTTTCTTTTTGCGAATACAGACTAACACGGCTGCTACTCAGAACCTACTAAGGATGTCCAATCTGGTAAAACCACAGGACCAGAGGGACAGCCAGTTGAAAGTTACAGGACAATTCTGTTACATGAGCCCCAGTTCTGCCAAGGTCTTCAATTCCTTCAGGAAAAGCTCCTTAGACTCCTCTGTCGTTTCTACAATTGTGTTTACAAGATGCATGATTTTCAAGGTTCGTTTGAAGCACTAATTCATCTCATGTGTCTACAAGTGGAGACTGAAAATTTATTCTTATCTGCATCAGCATTAAAAAATAAAAGAAAAAGGAATGTTAACAAATGTTCCCTCTCAATAATGGGAGTTCAAAGAACTAGCATGCCACTTCCTGTTATACTAATTAACCTGTGTAGACTTTCCATTTATACTAGTGATAGGTAAATATCTGATGGTTCAAAGGCTGAATGCAGATGAGCTTCCAAAAGTTTGGATGTTTAAGCAAACATATCTAAACCAATTTAGTCTAGGAATCAGACCTGAAGTCTCTCTAGAACCTATACACTCATGATATTTTCA
The DNA here is from genome assembly GCF_009764565.3 of Dermochelys coriacea. Taxonomy (NCBI): domain Eukaryota; kingdom Metazoa; phylum Chordata; order Testudines; family Dermochelyidae; genus Dermochelys; species Dermochelys coriacea. The sequence continues at coordinate 44,646,616 of NC_050071.1, forward strand.
GTATTTCCTGGTTCCAACTTTGGCCAGATACGCTTTACAAGTGATAAAGCCTATGACAACACAGGGAGAAAAAAGAAACAAAAAACAACACTGCAACATCTTTGAGTCAATAAAAATATGTATGATTTCAGTTTAAGTTTTGGGCAAAGATTTAGGTTGGTTGAACTTTCATTGGAATTGGTTAATGCATCTTAATTTAAATTTGAAAGTTCAGTCCAATTACCTACTCTTCCAAATGAGACAAAAAATATCCTTGTCAGAATAAAATCGTCCCTGCATGTTTTAATATAGTTCAATAAAGGGGTGGTTACCACTGCTAGTTAGAATTCTCTGACAATTTGTGGAAAGTGCATAAGCTGGGCAGACCATGTTAGACATGAACTATACAAATTCGCTTTACTGAGTTTTTGCAGGGTTTTTTTTTTAAACAATGCTGTGGATTGTTTATTCTTATTGTTCAGAGTTGTCACATGTAGAACTGGTCAAGAAAGTATTCCCAAATATTTGTTTGAATAAACAAGCATATTCACTTTAGTATCTTTTTTGTTTTCTGAAAACATGAGCATGTTGCTTTTTGTTGCAAAGAAAGTTCATAGATATTAAATAGCCTCATGAATACTCGTATGAAAATGTGTTTGTGTGAAAGTTCAAATTGGAAGTAACCTAGGGCTTGTCCACATGTGAAGATATTCCAGAATAGATACTAACCTTTGCATTCACATCTTACAATAAACCATATTAGCTTTCCAGGGTAGACAAGCCCTTATTCAATCCCTTTTCATGTGCACCCTCCACACAGGGCAGGAGGAAGTTTGCAGCAGCAAGACTGTCTAGCTCCACCCCTTTTCTGGGCCAATCCCCGGCCACTTCTGTGTTGTCACACAAGGAGCCGAGCTCCATACCATACACACCCTGGAGTGCAGAAATAAATTCTTTCAGACTTTTTCTGCATCATTTCCTGACAACATAACAGCCTACATAGTCTTAAAAAAGGTAAGATTTATATTAAAAAGTCATTGTTTGGAAAAAAAAAACTAAAAATTATTGTTTGTACTTTTTCTTTGAGAACAGTACTGAACTTCCCCTACATGTACATTAACCTTAGATGTAGTCTGGTGGCTATAAAAATAAAAGCAGCATTTATCATTCATAAATGAAATGATAGCATAATTATTTTGAACCATGTTCTTCAGTACATACCAGTTGCTTTTGTGGTAGTCAAATGACAAAAGAGCCATGAACCTAGTTCAATCAGGTTTATGGTTGCTTTGCAGTGGCAGCATGGCACAAAATGGTGAGATTGTACCAAGAAATCTGGCCCTTTATGTTTTCTCATCTTCTTTCTCTTCATTAGTGTTCTACCAAATACTTTGTGCACCAGAAGCAGTTATTGAAAAACTGGGATAGAAGCATAGAAAATAGTGATTTTGCTTTGTTTCAAGATTATAAAGTTTCACTTAATTTTTAAAAAGCTCCTCCTGATAATCTATAATACAAGCTAATTCAGCTGTGAAAACATGCATAGTATTCCCTAATGCAGAACAAGAAAGAATATGATATCTTTGCACAGGGCACACTCTTGACAAATGCATAATTTTCATAATCACGTGGGTATTTGAAGAAGAAGGGACTAGGAGGAGGCTCTTATTAAAAAAAATGTAGCCAAGTAAAGAAAAAGGGGATCCTGTATTGTTCTATACACTGGCCACAAAAGGAAAGAGAAGAAGAATGTATTTCAGCCAAAACCAACAAACATCCAGTTACGGTGCATTCCAAATCCCGTGGCTTAGAGCTTTTCACTGAAAGAACTTTGTAAGCCAAAGATGTGAAAATTGCCAGAGAAACTGCACACACAACTCCAATCTCAAATCCTGTCCTAGCTATAACCATGTGTAATAGATACGGGTGTGTTTAACTGTGTGTGTGTAACCTTTCCAAAATTAAAAAAAATATATGCATGATCTGGTATATGCACTCATCCAGAGGCACAACAAAGAAGGTAAGCTCTGACTCCTAAGAGAACATGGAAATAACTGTATCCTGAGGATTGTTAAGCCAACACACTATTAAATATACCATCTAACATTGTTCTTTTTTCTTCACTCTTGCAGCTACCACATGTGATGGAAAAAATCCAAGTTAAACACTTTCACCAGAGCATGCTCCAAGACAGATGACTAGGCCTCAGGCTTGGCCAATACAATACATTTCCATTCTCTATTTATTTTTGTAGTTCAAAGATCTGGCAGTAACCGATTTGATGCCTGCCATCAGGACCAGTACACTTCTGATTACTGCCGTGAAATTTTCAAGCCCACAGACAGCGTGTACTCCAGCATATGTCAGCTACCAAGATAGACTATGTACAAATAGCAGGAGGATTCTCCGAGAATGGAAGCTGGCTTTTTTCTTTCACTTTGAAACCTCTGATGATAGGTTGCCAATTTGCAGACCTTGCTTAAATCACAGCAACCACATAAAAGGTTTTTTTTTTTTTTCTGTTTATCTTAGGTCATTTAGGAAACCAGAGATAAGTTTGCTGTGAAAAATTCCATCTTCTCCCCAAAGCTGGCATGTTCATCCCAAGCTACAGGCTTTGATTTTGTTTTAAGTAGAGTTATGCCATACAGAGCATGGGCTTTCCTTTCCTACTAGCAAATTATTTCTTTCCCCTCAGGAACATAGTATAAACTAACTAGCATGTCTTGCAAAACAAAGAACAACTACTTCATCCCCATACAAAAGGGATGGTCAAATAGTGCCTGGTTCAAGATTCTAAGTGGAAGACTGGACAAATGTATAGGGCACAGAGTGGAAGGAATGGCTGAAGTACAATTTGTGGCCCCTTGTGTGTGTCCCTGTAGAGGGGAGGAGGACAGTATGGGTTGATGCAGCAGAAGAAGCTGTAATCCCCACTCTTGCTTCTTATGCCCTGCCACTTCCACAGTGTCTACAATAAGCTGGACTCCGCAGGAGGTGGTTGACTCCTACCTTTTTGTGTAATGCAACTGGACAGCTTCTCCTGCCAAAGAGGCCTCTGAAGTGTGGGGCAAATCCAGCCCCAGCCTCCACCAATCTGTTGTTTGCTTCAGTTGCAGAAAAAACACCCATTTGAGGAATGCTTGTGAATCCTTACGTTACCTTATGTTCAAATTCATTCACCCTTTTAATAAGAAGACATCTGACTACTGTACAGAAAGGAATTATTAGAGAATAGACTTGATTTTTACAAACACATTCTTAACATTGCTTATTGAATAGTCCCATTGAAACCAATAGGATTGCTCATATGAGTGAAGTTAAGCACCTGCATAAGCAACTGCAAGATCAGGACCTGCCAGATTAATTCAGGTATTATTTTGCTGATGTTAAAAAAATAGTAGTACATGCACAAAGAAAATAAACACTCAACTCAATAGATAAACTTACTGCAAATGTATCTTCTATTCTCTATTTTAGCTACAGTTTTCCACTGATTTTGTGCATAACTGAAAAATTTACTACTGTCCTCATAAATGTGAGTAATTTCTTTCTGACTTAGTCAGCCAAAGACTCTTGGATTCCCATGGTGTAATGATCCTTGTTGTGATAGTCAGCAAAGATTTTGGTTGTTTGGATGGTTTTGTTCTAATTTGTTCACTGATGCTTTATAAAGCTTGAATGCAAGTTACTGCTGTTTCCCACAATTTTTTTTCCTGATAATCTTTCATTGTTAATTTACATGGTGTTATATGAAGCATTGGAAGCCACACAGGGTGAGGGAAATATGATGAATTGATCTGAGGCTGGTGTATTTAGGGTGATGTCTGTGATACATAATGGAAAATGTGTTGGAGTAGAATGTTGGCCACTGGTCACTACAGGACCTTTGGAGAAGGACTTTGTAAGAGTGATATGGGTGAGAGACAAACTGTGGACAGGTCTGATGGCGGTGGGTTACACGGAATCACAAATGTCAGGCAAGGGCACGAGTGCAGCCACAGAGGGAAGTATTTTTTTTTTTACTTCTACAGAAAGAAATAAATTTTCAAACTCAAGATTATTATTTTCAACACAACCATTTTTCCTCCTGAGATTTAGTTTACATTACCATGTCCACTTCTGACTGCTCAGTTATCCCTATAATTCAATGTTCCTGTCTTAAAAATTGCTGAGATATCATTGCAGAGATCACAGCACAACATCATTTTTCATCTCTAACTATATCCTGTTTAGTCTGGGCTTGTTCATGTTCATAAGAATACTTGAAATACAGTCTTGCAGAATAATCTAATGAATATGTAAAAGTGACAGGCAATAATTTCAGTTTTCATGGGAAATCACATGATATCTTTCACAAAAACTCACCATGTTGTGTCCTGGTGCCAATTTACCCCTCTAAGTAAGATGGAGTTCTCCTTATTGAGAGAGATAATGACGAGATTCTATTATAAATCTCACAATATCTTGCAAATGTGCAATTACTCTTCACAAGTGCCCAGATGGGGATTATATCTCATTATATCAAGTGCTGTGCAAAAACCGAAAATGTCTGTCTCTAATTTATGAGCTTGGAAGCATCAGAAAGATCACATCCACTGATGAATAAACCACAAAATGATTCAGATTGAATATGTACCCAAATGATTGCATGCTTATCTTAACCTTGTCCAAAATTTGTAAGCCTCTTGAGTAAGCAAAACTAGGTTAAAGCCACAATAGCTTCCTCAGAAAGTTTCCAGTGTATCCTGCTTTCACGTGTATTGGAAATGTGTCTAAAAGACAGTCCTTCTGGAAGTACATTAGCACTTTCATTTCTGAACCTTTTTCCATCAAGGAAGCACAGACGTGTGAAAATGGAAAATGTTTTTAAAAATATAATTTCAGAAAAAGTCCATTTTGGATAAGTTTTAAATATTGGGTAAAGGTTTGTAATGTATTTCCTGGTTCACCCAGGAATGCCAAGCCTTCTCTATTCAAGCCTAAACAAAACTCCCTAACTCCTGTTGTCTTTTTCTAACACACACACACACAAAAGTCCAATTGTTTCTATTTAGAATTTCAAAATACACTCACTATATAATTGGTTTCCTTCTTTTCCCCACTGCAGCATTCTGTAGATTTACTTTAGCATTGGACTGTCTCTCTAGATAAACCACTTGTTATCAATCTGCAAACTTTGCTTATTTCAATTTAATTTGCCTCTGCTATAGAACATTTTGAGAGTTTATCCCAAAGGCCGGGCCCATAGTAGACAATCTCAAATGAAGGCAAAGAAATAAAATACATAGATCTTTGTATTTTATTGCTGTACTCAGAATCATTGTTCAAAGGTTCAGTTTCAATTCTCTCTCATCCCCCACCCACCCCCTAACCCCCAGTTTTGGGAAAGCCAATGTGCTAACATTCGGAAAGAAATACTAAACCTTTTTTTGTTCCTCAGCTTTTTTCTGATGTGGGACAGACCACAGTTTAGCCTTTTGGGCACTTGGATATAATTTTATATGGAGTTAAATCTCTGATAGGAGAGTCACAATATCTGTAAGGAAAAAACGCTTTAGGAAATCTCGCTCTCATTTTACACACACAAGTTTACTTATAACGCTTGAAACATTTGAGAGTGTTATCGGTACAAAGTCTTTTAAAGACTACATGTTCAGGATTCCTCCTCTCCCCCCTCTTTTAGTACTTGTTACTATCAAGTTCAAATGCAAAAATAATTATGGGTGCACACATACATGCACTTCCCTGTCTCTGTAGAATGGTGTCCAAACCTTCTTTCTGGGTACACAAACTCCTTAAAGTTGGGAAGCAGGTGATTCATAGTCCCCCAGTATCATTCAAACTCCCTTTGCAGAATTGTTGATTGATAAAAATCCAGCAAATGGAACTTTTACTCTTAATGATACATAAACCAGAGAGAATGAAGTAAGATATTCATATCAGCTTGAGTTTGTAGGGATGACATTTAGGACCCCCCTCTCCCCTGCACACACAACTCTAATGTGTAAAGTAAGCCCATTTAGGACCCAATCTTGCAATAACATTATGAAGCCAGATTTCATTGCAGCATGTGGGCCTTAATATGAATGTCAGAGCTCATGATTATGGAACCCCATTATTGCCATTTTTATACTTATGCCATGTGGGTAGGGGGACCTGGTTTAAAAATAGACCATTTGTCTGTTTTTTTAATATGCTATTACATCAGCCAACTTCAACCTCCTCTGCAACGAAAATATGAACCAATGAAGCCCAACATTGTGGCTAAGCTTTCTGTTACGTGGAAAGGAAACATATTGCAGACTGAATAGAGCAGTAGTTGCTGCTTAGCAGAGAAAGGACATTGATTGCTCAGCACTGGGCAATTGCAACTAGCAGAGTGATCCTTTTGAATTTGCCTTCGCCTTTCATTTATATTTTGTTCCACTCCCTCTGTGGACAGCCACTCTATTTCTGAGCCTTTAAAGGGTAATGATTCTAGAATTCCTGATTACTAATGACACTACCTGGAATACAGTATCTATTCTATGTAAGTTACACTATAATACAAGTTGGTAGAGAAATGTGATGGTTGTATTAATTCAACCTAATGATTGCCTTTGGGAGATTACTGCTGTTTTAGGTTGGAGAGTATCAACACTGAAAAGATGTGGCCCCTTATTTTACACTTAGCCATTTTTTTATGCAATTTGGCCTTGCTCCTATTTGCATAATCCAATGAATTTTTCATCCAAAAGAATGTTATGTGAAACAGAGCTGAGAAATATGCTAAAATATGCCTCTATTCCCAAGTGTTTTTCTTTCTGCGTGCATGTGTCAGTCAGAAAGGGCCACCATAGATTATGTTATTTTTGATTATGCAGTTTGCTCGGGGGTGGGGGGTGGAAATCTACCATATCTTTTATTTTTGACAGTAAATTTTTGCCTGTAGTTGTGGAAACTCAAGAACTGTTCCCCATGAAATATGCAACCCTAAAATACTCATTGGTGTTTTATTGTTAAAGAGTTGACAGTCACTGCTGGTTAGATCATTGCCCATTGGTTAGTTCAGAAAATGCTACCTGGATCTAATGATATGCTCATTCTTTGAGTGAAACAGTATAATGCAAACCAGAATAAAAATATGACTGGAAGTCCATAAAATATAGGGTATTTTTTGTCCACCAGAAACTGAAGTGTTTTAATTAGCTGATTTCTTACATCCTACTTGAATGAAGAAGGGTTCTTTAATAAAATCAGCCTGGAGATTGATGGCTTTTGACCACTACATTTAAAAGAAGTTAGCAGCAAAATTGTAAATCTGGCCAGTACTCCCACCCAAGAACAGAAATAAACCAAGGGTATTTTGAATTACTACTGTAATACTTGAAAAGTTTGCAACATCAAAAAATTAAATATGTGAGAAAACAGTTGTTTTACTCAGTGTTGAACAAAGGAGGTAAAATGCTTCTAATCCAACAGTCCATTAACTAGAGTCTTTGATCCAGCAAAGCACTTAAGCAGCTGCTTAACTTTAAGTGTGCAAGTAGTCCCATGGACTTCAACAGAACTAAAATGTTAAGAACATTGTTTTTCTTGCTTATGGCCTAACTGATATAAAATACCTAGTATAATAACTGATTTATTATTTATTATAAATAATTTGTGAGAGTCTTATTTTCCATAGGTGCTTTGGTGAAATAGCTATTGTTAGAAACAAAAAGTTAACAGCAAATACAGCATGAATTACTATTGCTTATGTTGGAGTGAATGTCAGGGCTTCAGTCAGTCAGGGATCACTGTGTTAAGAACTAAACAAACATAATAAAAAGGTTCCCTGTCCCAAAGCGCAAGATTATTATGAACAGCCTGATAAATGGTGGCTAAAGTATACTTGCTGCCTAGCCATTGTCATGTTCTTTATGGGTCATGGCAAAAGAGTTTTCAGAAGAGGTTTGAAAAAGTACAATGAGGTGGTTTTGCATGTTTACCATGAGCTCTTCCCATGTATATGACATGGGAGAATGCACAAAGATGCTTACTGGAAAATTTGACAAATGGTGGTCAAGACTGGCATTTTTGGCAGAGAGTCAATAAATGTCAGTTACTATACACTTGGAAATCTGAATATTGGAATCAGTTTAATTGCTCTAAATGATGGAAATAGAAATTGTATTTGAATGACAGAATTAAAAATGCTCTAGCTAGAAACCAGGTTTGCAATTAAATTACATCACAAAATGTTAGTAGATTTATTAAACAATTATTAGCAGTTAGCTGTGATTTGATATTAATACTCTGAAAGTAGTTTTATTTCTTAGTTCAGCATGGTGAATGTATTTTAGGACTGGAGGAGGGATCATCATAATTCCTATGTCTGTGTGCAGAACAAACAGTGGAAAATGGAGATTTCAATTGCAATTTTAAGTTCTGATGTCAATAAAACATAAAAACAGTAGACAGAATGTCAGAGAAAAAGAGTTTTGCATACTGTAGAGAACTGTGTTCTAATTTTCAATATAAAAGTCTAATATAAATTAGATGTTTCTACTAGCCTCTCTAGCAGCCTCTCCTCTGGGGCAAAAATTGCCCCATGTTCTATGGCCAGCTTCACCTTTTAAGATCCCCTTCTCCTGGTACAGCATGCTCTGCAGGGGACATAACTAGCACTGCCTGGTGCAGGGACATTCATGAGGCTTGCTGTCAATGGGATAGGGGCATGTCCCATCATAAACAGAAAATTAAAAACAAATTTCAGAATATTTTGTTTTGATAATGCCAATTTTGCTTTGAAAGGTCAATATATATTATGAAAAAGTCAATATAATGTAAAATTTGAAACAATATAAAATGAAACTTTTTGACGTTATTGAAACAAAACTGTTTTGACATTATCATCAGAACCAAATGAGAAAGTAAAAGTTAATTGTTTTTACTTTATTCCATGGAAATTTTGTTGAAAGCAACACATTCATGTGAAACATTGATTTCAACAAGACTGTTTTCCAACAGAAAACAGTTTCTTTTTTTAAAAAAATGTACCCAGCTCTATTTAATAACAACATTAGGGAAGGAATCTGAATACTTTGTTGTGGAGTGGGAGCACAAAAGAAAAGTTTAAAAACAGCCTCATAATAAAAATGGGAGTCACAACACATCCTTGTGTCAAAAATCACCTACAGGAAGCCCAAAACATCTTACATATATCAAGTTTCTTTTAATCCAGCTGCCTCTAGAATTACTAAAACTTATATGCTCATATTAGTTTATTGGTTATGTCTGGGAATTTTAGACTGGGTAGTTTCAATAGGAAACAGGTATCTAAGTCACTTAGGCTCCTGTAAAAATCCAACCCTTTGACTATGTAGACAATATACCTTATATTCGCTTTAACGATTGGATAGATCTGAGCAAAGAAATTATTACACATCGTAGCACAGAATGCATCAAATACATTGAGACTGGGTGACTCTGTGGTTCAGTGAGGTATATTGAATTTTTACCTCTCCATTACAGATTCAAATTGGATTTGGAGTGAATAAAGCTGTTACCATCTGGAGGTCATGCTATGCTTACATGAAATTACACAGTTCAGTTCCTAGAAGAAAGATATCTACAGACTCATGCCTTGCAAGAATAAAGTTCTTGATTCACTATTCTTTAATTACTCACAGTGTCTGTTTTGAATGGGTCCCCAATAGAAGCAAGATGGCAGTATACTTTCCGCTACCATTTAATTCTTAATGGTGGATTTTGTTATTGGGGGAACCTATCCATTTAAAATTAGACTGAGACCATCAACTCATTCATATAAAGCCAACAAGAACAATTAGATGTGAACTACTGACTGGAACTGGGGGACATTACTTATTCCTAAGGCATCTGGTCCCCTTTGAATTCTGTCTACTCAGGCTGTGGTTGGCTGCTATGAGATCTCACTGCTTTGGTATGCTGGTTTTAGAAGGAATGAGAATGTCTAGTCTGCCCACAATACAAGTTGCAAAAAGCCCAGTGTAAAGAACCATGCATATGGTTGTTCTCCACATCCTTAGTCATAATGAGTAAATAGCGTCACAAAGGATAGTGTAAGTTTCACAGCCCAGGAAAGACCTGTAACCGAGTGCAGCTGCAAAAGCATCTGTAGCATCATTTGGTTTCCCTATCCTACATTTCTAGCCAAAAAGATGTGCGTGAGGGCTTCAAGGCCACTGCTTTCCATTCTTCCAAACTTGTAATAATTGAATAAGTGACTTAAAAGGAAAATTTGATGGGTGGGTATTAAATTTTGTTCTTGTGGTTGTGCCTAAAAATGTTGACAAACAACTCAGCGTGTCTCAAAAATGACAATCTAGAAAAAAAATGGTAGGTGGAGAGAGTCCAGATTATTTGTGATTAGGAAACAAGTTCATTTTGTGTGTGGATGAAAAGCTAAGTGAAATTTCAAGATAAAAAAATTCATTGGAAAGAATCAGTAAAGAAAATAAATAACCAAAAAAAGTCCAAAAAGACAACTAAAAAGTACTCACAGCTCAGCTTGTCACTGCCCAGCATGAGTTAGAACAGCACTGAGGAAGCTTGACTTCCTTTAGTTGGATATAGTCTCCAAAGGCTGGTGCTGTGTCTCAACTTCTTCCCACCTCCAACATTCCCCCACATGTCAGGCTGTGGTGGCGTGGGGGGCAGTTGGCTCAGGAGTCAGTTCTGCCAGTTTTTCACCAACTGAGAGATCATTGGAGCTGGCTAGAAAATAAAAATATCTTGCTGTGCAAAATGTTGTGTAACGTGTTTAAAACAAAAAGAGCTATTAAAAAAGTTATAATAAAAAACAGTCTGAAAACTCCAGTCTATATATAAAGAAACTATTGTCCTTTGGATTGAAAAACATGACCTCTTGATGGCAATAATATCTTCAGTCTGTGGCTTTGAGAATTAAGTCCCCCTGGTTGTCTATAGGATTGACAAAAGTGACAATATCTTTCCACATAAACTAGAGCACTAGACTAAATCTGTTTTGTTACACCCTTTAAAAATGACATTTTGCTCTATAAATGAGCTAAATTAATTTTCAGTGTGTTCCACCAATAGTAATCAAGAAACGATATTTAGATTTAGATTTTAAATTAATTTTACAGTACACCACTTGCATGACATTAGGAAAGAAAAAAGCACCATCTTTCAGAAATTGATAGATACAGGAGTAGGTGCTCAGCTGAAACTACCTCTGCTTGGTACAACTGAGGAAAGTGAAGGGAAAACATTGCTCAAAGCCATCTTTATATCCTTTGTTTCAACAGGCTGACATGGTTTAGAGCCACCTCAGGAGATATCCCACTCATCTTTCGGGCGTCCTGGGGCAGTCACGGGGAGTCATAAAGGAGCATCATGGCTCCGGATTAGAGGTCTGGTCGAACCTAATTTTAAAAGCTGACTAGAATCCAGTGTGAGCACAAGTGGAGCCAAATGCAAACCCAATCCCAAAAGGGTCAATTATTTTCAAAATTGACCCAACCTGACCTTTCTCTTTAAATTTGTTTCAGCACCACCAACTCTCCCTTGGGGCTTGACCTGGTGGGGTTTCCTGCTCCTACACCCCACTCCCCCCCCGCCTCTTGCCTGAAATCCATCTCTGGCCGCCTCCTGTTCATGGGGCCAGCTACATGCTCTCTGCTGGTCACTACCTCCTCACTGTGCTGTGTGGAGTGAGGTCCTGCGATTTGTCAACACAATCATTCTACAGCACACACAGTGTAGCAAGATGGTGGCTGGCAGGATTAGGGCACACAGGAGCTATTGCATGGCACCCACAAGCAGGAGTAAGTGATCTGAGCCAACCCAACCCATGATCATTTCACTGATGCAACTCAAACCTGACACTGGAAGTTGGGTTCAGGGCAGGTTTGGGGGATGGCAGCAGCATTTTTAGGCGCTAGAGACAAAGTAAAGGCACAGACTACTATACAGATCCCCCAGATCTGTGGGCAGGTCTTGCAGCCTGCTCTTCTTACACTAGTCCAAGCTGAAATGAGGTCACTACTCTGCCCTCGCCCAGTAAATTGCATAAGGTCAGATATCTTGCAGCCGATTAGTACAAAAGAGGTAGAAAAGAGAGGCCAGAGTCTCATCTCAGTTACACTCAGATAAACCTGGAATATCTCCACTGAAGTCAGTGAACTAACTCTTAACACTGGAGTAACAGACCAGAATTAATCCCAATAGCTGCAAATCTATAAGAAAAGATAGCAGTAATTTCCCCTTTTTAATGTTATATGGATTCTGGCCAAAGTGTTCACATTAAGCTGCCTACTATTAGACATCTGTCTACATATATACGCACCTAAATAAAAGTGGCCTAGGTTCCAGAGGTGCTGTGGACCCACAGCTCCCATGGCTTAGCACCTCTGAAAATCAGGCCACTTTTATTTAGGTGTCTAATATGGATCACATTTGGGTGCTAATTTAAAGCACCCAATGTCTGAACATTTTGGCCCTTCTTAAGATCCAAAACCTCATGACTAGAAACATGATGTTACTATAGCTGAAAAAGTTAAAGGCAATTAACTCCCTCCCCTTCACACCTCCTCACTTGGATCTCACAGTAAGGAAGCCTGAATTTACAAATGGAATGATGCAAAACTTTTGTCAAAACTTCCGTAGACTTTTCTAGTCTTCTAAAAAACCCCACCAACATCCTGCCTGTCACTCATCCCAATAACTTGGGAATCTTTTCCTCTTGGCCCTCTCTCTAGGTCTTCAACTATTTTTAAATCTTGCAGATTCTTTCTTCAGAACATCTCTAATATATATGTCCTTTCCTATCCATTCACCGAGCTAAAACTCTTATCCAGGCTTCCATATCATGTCTTGGTTACTTCAACAGCCTTTACCGAAACAACCTTTTCTGTGCCATTGACAAAATGCAGTCTTGCCTCGCTTATATCTATTCAGAATGCTACTTCAAAGATTATTTTCCTAGCCCATTGCTTTATCCATGTCACCCATCTCTTTGCATCCCCCCACTGGCTTCCCCTTTTCTATTGTATCAAACATAAGCTACTTGTCTTCATTTTCAACTAAGGACCATCTCCACTCTACCATTCAGCTCTCATTGACTATGGAGATGTTAACTCCAACCTCATGATGCCAGCTTCCATCTCCCACTCATTAAACTTTCAAACAAGCACCTCCATGTTTTCTCCTTTTCTGACCCTCATGCTTTGGAGGAATGTCCTGGTAAGCATCCACAAAGCTACCTCGTTATTCACCTGTGATGGGTTTGGTCACAGAGACCTCCTTGGGACTGTCACCTGATGTGCTGTAATTTCCTCTGAGCCCGTTTTCCCTGCCAGCTTGGGACTCCAGAACCCTGCCTTGTTGAGACAGACATGGTAGCCTGCTGCAAACACAGACTCGGGGTCTGGGCCATGCCCCCAAAATGCAGACTTTAACCAAAAACAGCTCAGCAGGTTACCTCTCCAGCACAAAGACACCCAGTTCCCAATGGGATCCAAACCCCAAATAAATCCGTTTTACTCTGTATAAAACCTATACAGGGTAAACTCATAAATTGTCCACCCTTTATAATACCAATAGAGAGATATGCACAGCTATTTGCTCCCCCAGGTATTAATCACTTACTCGGGTTTATTAATAAACTGAAATGATTTTATTAAGTATAAACAGTACGATTTAAGAGGTTTCAACTAACAACAGACAGAACAAAGTCACCAAGCAAAATAAAGCAAAAACTTGCAAGTCTAAGCCTAATACATTAAGAAACTGATTAAAGGTAGTATCTCACCCTCAGAGATGTTCCAACAAGCTTCTTTCACAAATTAGACTCCTTCCTAGTCTGGGCCGAATCCTTTCCCCAATAGTCTTTATTAGTTCCAGCAGACATCTCAGGTGGTAAACAGGGGCTCTCTCATGAGTGACCACCTCTTTTGTCCTGCTTCATCCCCTTTTATAGCTTTGCCACAAGGCAGGAAATTTTTATCTCTTTGGGGTCCCGCCCCTTCTAAATGGGAAAGTACCAAAATTAAGATGGATTTTATTATCAGGTGTCATGGTCACATGTGTCATGGTCACATGTCACTGTAGGACCCCCTAGTCTCCATTCTTCCTGGCTGGCCCACATGTACACAGGAAGATCTGCAAGTAAACAGAACCATTTACAGTTCATTGATTCTGAAACACCCCAATGGCTTCCCACTTAATATGTTTACAACAGTAATACAAGTTTATATCTTATTCTTCTAACTCCAGACATAGAAATAATACATGCAACCAAATAGGATGAACACACTCTGTAGATTATATTCCAGTTACATCATATTCACATTTATAAGCATATTTTCATAAAGCATATGGAGTGCAACATCACACCACCTTTAGATCCCACCTCATGATTCTGCCATAATGCCTACAACCCCCCCACAAAATTTGACAATGGCTAGGCAGCTGGTGTGTTGAAACCACTGCCTATTGTGCTTGCTCTATTTTCTTAAAAAGAAAAGGAGTACTTGTGGCACCTTAGAGACTAACAAATTTATTAGAGCATAAGCTTTCGTGAGCTACAGCTCACTTCATCGGATGCATTTGGTGGAAAAAACAGAGGAGAGATTTATATACACACACACAGAGAACATGAAACAATGGGTTTATCATACACACTGTAAGGAAAGTGATCACTTAAGATAAGCCATCACCAGCAGCAGGGGGGGGAAAGGAGGAAAACCTTTCATGGTGACAAGCAAGGTAGGCTAATTCCAGCAGTTAACAAGAATATCAGAGGAACAGTGAGGGGTGGGGTGAGAGGGAGAAATACCATGGGGAGATAGTTTTACTTTGTGTAATGACTCATCCATTCCCAGTCTCTATTCAAGCCTAAGTTAATTGTATCCAGTTTGCAAATTAATTCCAAATGTACATGGCAGAGGGGCATTGCTGGCACATGATGGCATATATCACATTGGTAGATGCGCAGGTGAACGAGCCTCTGATAGTGTGGCTGATGTGATTAGGCCCTATGATGGTGTCCCCTGAATAGATTGAAGTGTTCTCCAACTGGTTTTTGAATGTTATAATTCTTGACGTCTGATTTGTGTCCATTCATTCTTTTACGTAGAGACTGTCCAGTTTGGCCAATGTACATGGCACTCTCACAGATCTTGGGAGACAGACCAGTCCTTGCTTACAGACAGCCCCCCAATCTGAAGCAAATACTCACCAGCAACCACACACCACACAACAGAACCTCTAACCCAGGAACCTATCCTCGCAACAGTGTGTATGATAAACCCATTGTTTCATGTTCTCTGTGTGTGTGTATATAAATCTCTCCTCTGTTTTTTCCACCAAATGCATCCGATGAAGTGAGCTGTAGCTCACGAAAGCTTATGCTCTAATAAATTTGTTAGTCTCTAAGGTGCCACAAGTACTCCTTTTCTTTTTGCGAATACAGACTAACACGGCTGCTACTCTGAAACCTCTATTTTCTTACACTCCCCCATTGGTCTGCCTACATCTCTCTGTTGTCACCTGTTTTAAGACTAGGAGTACTTGTGGCACCTTTGAGACTAACAAATTTATTTGAGCATAAGCTTTCATGAACTACAACTCACTTCATCGGATGCATCGAAGGTGCCACAAGTACTCCTTTCCTTTTGCAGATACAGACTAACACAGCTGATACTCTGAAACCTGTCTTAAAACTGTAAGCTTTTGGGGGCTTGGATTATGTTTTTGTTCCGTGTTTTGAACCTAGCATAATGGGCTCCTGATCTATAACTGGACCTTCTAGGTGCTACTACAATAATAATAAAGTAAAGTGGATAGTTGTTCATACTAATAATACCTTATGTAGTGGTAGGAAACATTAAACATAAAACATAAAAGGGAAACATTTTAGTGTGGCATAGAGATAATAAATCATGGTGTAGGATGGTATTAAGGTATTATTGGCACAAATTGAAAATAACCAGCATAATTATCTAATGCAGCCATCCCAAATTTACACCAATAAATCCCACATCACAGTACACCTTTATGCATAAGATACATTTATGAGCATCCCTTTAATTTTACTGCTTTCCACATGCTATTTTATCACATGACAGCATAAAGAAAACTCTCTTGACTTAAAAGAGTCAATGAAAGTGAAGGTGCTAATTCTGTTTAGCAGAAAAATATCAGCACAATAAAGCAAAAGGGAATCTCTGTTGACTGATCTTCTCTGGTACCCGCTGCCAAGCCTGTTGCTAGTTTAATTTTGGTAAAACATGGGAAACATCTTGTTAGCACGTTTCTTTCCCCTCTCCATTGCAAGAGATGGCTGACTTGTTCGTTATATTCACTTGAGTTCCAGATCTTATACCCCTTCCCTGTTTGTTTTTTTTACCACCTTTCTTTCTCTCTCTACCCCCACCCATCATAAATGATTTCTATATATCTATAAAACATTGTGGAGTGTTTTTCTTATTTTTTGTTTTTTTAAGAAAAAGTAAAACCACATTGTTTTAAAGCAGAACACATGCAGAGTCCTTAAGAAATGTGAAATAACCCCTCTTATTTGGCTACCAGGCTACAGATGAAATTCATAAAGAATATAAGTAATAAACTAGCAGATCATCAACCTCTGTGCAGCTGTACAAGGTAAGAAGGAGCAAACTCTGGAATAAGTTAGGTAAATAGGATGACATTATAGCATATAGACAAGGGGGTCAATTTCCATAGTCATGCACACTGGCTACCACCACTGAAGTTACCAGACCAAAATTTCCAATGACCACTTTTGATTTTGCATGCCTCACTTTTTGTGTATCCATCTTGAGGCACCTTGGGCCTGCTAATCGTAAGTCCTGAGTACTCCCAACTCCAAATGAAGTTCTAAAGCACTTCTGAAAATCAGGCTCCAGGTTTTTTAAATTGGGCACTAGGAGATATAGGCACCCAAAACTAGAGGAAACTCTAGAAAATTTTTGGCCTAGGATTGCACAAAGGGTAAATGAGAACAAGGTTTTGGAATGAAATGTTTACATTTACATCTCTTGGTGTGTGTAGATACAACTCTATTAAAAGCTCTTGTTCTCCTACCAGTTCTTTTAAAAGAATTAGAGATTCTTTTCCTTGAGAAGAAAGTAATGCTTCTTGCTTTCAGTTATATTATTGTTTCAAGATCTGCTAATGCTGCTGTTTGACAAATGAGGTGAACATATCAACAAATTCAAGTTAAGATTTATTTTTCATAATGTATAAAATTAGTGCAAATTGACCTGTCAGTGTTCAAGCCAAAAGTGAGTTAAAATGAACCGGGGGGGGGGGGGGAGGAAAAAAGCATACTTCTGAAATTTGAGCATGCTGAAATTCATCATATGCTGGAGGTCTCATGAAGCCAACAGTAAAACATCACTAGAGTTTCTAAAGTTGTAGATGATAATTTTATAACCACACAAAGTATCACCACTCAACACAGAATAGATTTCAAGGCCAGAAGGCACCACTATGATTATCTAGTCTTCTATGCTAGCAATTCTGGATGTCTTTATGACTGAGTAAGATTAATAAATCAGAAGTTGGTAGTTAGCTAAAGGACAAGGGATCATGACCTTACATTCAATATGGGCAAAGAGGACAGTCTCAGCCAGTAATGTGTGTACTTGGCACTTCAAAGGGGCTAATTTTCCAAATCTGAGGAAAATGAGTGAAATTGATTGGGAGGCAAAATTTCGACTGTAAAATGTGAAATAAAATTGAGATATCTTTAAGAAGAGTTTATTAGATGGCCAAAATGCCAGAGTTAAGAAAGAGGACTTGGACAAGGCAAATATCCTATCCTTGTGAAGTGAAGTTACCAATTAGAAATAAAAGAAGCAATATATAACAAAATGAGAAAAGCAGGAAATAAATTCCAAAGCAATATAAAATCAGAAGTTATAAAAATGTAGACATTGATAAGGGTAATTAATGATAATGGCTGGCAGGACTAAGGCGAAACATTTTTGAAAGTATATTAGGAACAAAATTAAATCCTAGTAATGGTATTGCCCCACTGCTAATTGGAGATTATAAAATGGTTAATGATGCAGAAAAGTTCAGTTACTTTTGTCTGTTCGGTATTTGGAAAGAAGCAAGATGACATAATTGACTAACATAAGGATGATGCAGTACTTTCCAGTCCTTTAATAACTATGGAGGATGTTAAATAACATCTACCAAAAATCAATATTTTTAAATCAGCTGACTCATAACGTGCAATAAAGAGCCCTGAAAGGATTGGCTGAGGAGAACTCTGACCCACTAATGTAAATATTTTTTAAAATCTTGAAATACTGAGGAAAATGAAGAAGATGGCATAATAAGCATTCTTCCCAATATTCCGAAAAGGGCAAGCAGGATGACTCAGGTAAATATAACTGTTGATAAAATTTGTGGATGACAAAGATTAGCCGAGTGGTCCATACACATTAATCTGGATAGTTTGGTAAACTGGGACTATTCAAACAAAATGTTTTTCAATATAGCCAAATACAAAGTTATACATCTAGGAACAAGGAATGCAGGCTATACTTACAGAATGGGGGACTGTACCTTGCAAAGCAGAGACTCTGAAAAGGAGTCAGGGATCATAGTGAACAAGCAACTGAACACGAGTGCCCACAGTGACTCTGGGAGAGAAAGGACAAATACAATCCTTGGATGTATAAAGAGGGGATTAGGAAATAGAGCTTTGTGAAGATTCCAAACAAACAATCAGAAAAAATCAGGTTCAAACCAAAAGTGTTCAAAATTTTTGGTGAATCAAAAGAGTTGACAAAAATATTCATTTCAGGTCAAATGAAGTGTTTTATTCTGAGAACAGCGAAATGTTTCGTTTTGATTTGAGGCTTTTTGTTTTGTTTTGATTTGAGGCCCACCCAGTTATTCAGTTTTCTGACCAAGACCATTTGGTGATGCATACACAAATTTACCAAATGTTTAGGTGTCACCAAATCTGCATTTTTTTCTGAAGAAAATATTGTAAATAAATAACAACAAAAATTGTCCAACTCTAATAAAAAAGGTGATTTTACTTCTATATACACAACATTGGTGAAACCAATAGTGCACACAGTTCTGGAGTCCATATTTGAAGAAGTATGTTGATAAATTAGAGAAGGCAGAAAAGAGCCACAAAAATGACCAAAGGGCTGGAGAAAATTACTTACAGTTGAGACACTTAAAGAGCTCAATCTCCATCTTCTTTTAATATGATTGAAAGGTGACTTGATTACCGTAAATAAGTACCTTCACAGGGGGAAAATATGAGGTACTAAAGTGCTTTTTTAAAATCTGTCAGAGAATGGCATAACAGGAACGAAAAAGCCAAAACAAATTCAAATTAGAAGTCAGGCACAATTTTTAAACAGTGGAACAAATTGCCAAGGGAAGCAGTTCCCCATCTCTTAATGCATTCAAATCAAGACTGGACGCCTTTCTGGAAGACATATGTTAGCCAAACACACATTAATGTGCTCAGGACAGGTGTAACTGGGTGAAATTTAATGGCCTGTGATATGCAAGAGACAAGACTAAATGATATAATGGTCTCTGACTTCAAACTATATGAATCAGTATTTATTCCATGTATGTAGATCGTTTCATACTTGTGAAAGAAACTCTGCATTAGTGATAATTTTACTCCTTGCAGAAACTACGTGTTTAAATTGACTTTTTTAAAACAAATTCAGTGACAGAGGATTATAGCCAGGATTTAAGGAATTTGTTGATAAAATAACATTCATTTCAGTGACATGTGCTACTGAATCCTGCAGCAGGAGGATGAAAACTCCACAACTCTGTAAAAATAATAATAATAATAATAATAAAAAAAATCCCTGGAGACTAGGATCTTCAAAATAGTACAAAAGAAGGAGATGCTCAAATCCCACCGAATTTCAAAGGTATTTGGGTGCCTAACTCCCTTAGGGTATTCCATCAGTAAGCAATATTTATTACTGTGCTGCTTATTATTTCTTTGTTAAGCACCAATATTGAACATTAGCCAAAAACATAAAGGTGTCTTTCCCAGGAAGCTTTAACACCACTCCTTTTTTCAGCTTCATTATTTTTCCTAGGCCCCAATCCAGCAAAGCACATGCTGAACTTTAAGCACATTCTTTAGTCCATCCCTATTCAGCAAATCACCTATGCCTATAATAAGTATGCTTTGTTAAATAGTAATGAGATTGCTAGAGACGGTGTTCTGATTAATTGAGGCCCTAAGAGATACCATATTATTTGTACCTCATTTTTCATCTAGAATTGTACTGCCTATCTCCAGTAACAAAATTCAATTTTTGATCTCTATAGAAAAATACCACAGAATCACTGAAGGTACATCTACACTATGGAGACTGTGCCAGCATAGCTAGCCGATTGTAGCTATACTGGAATAACCACATAGTGTAGAGGCAACCTATGCTGATGGAAGAGGGTTTTGAATCAGTGTAGGAACACCACATTCTCAAGCAAACTGACATAGCTGCATCTACTCTACATGTGGGGTTAGATCCACATAACTACAGCACTCATCGGTGCATTTTTTTCCACAACCCTGACAGATATAACTATGTGACCTAACTTTTAAGCATAGGCCAGGCCTGAGTTCCATTGATTTCCCACCCTGAATATCATTAATCCTGTTGCAGGATCAAGGCCTGAGCCATCATGTACACAGTCATTCTGTGCAGTGGAAGACTATACAAAAGCGTTCAAACATGCAGAATATATCTGACACAAAAGAGCTATTTTTCTGAACAAAATATATATATATATATATATATATATATATATATATATATATATATATATATTAAGAGGGGAAAGAAGTGGTTAACTTACATCGAAGTGTATGCATTGGCTCTGTAGGTATAATGTTGCCCTAGAGAAAGTCATCATGGACAAGTTAAGTTAAAAGAAAAGGAGTACTTGTGGCACCTTAGAGACTAACAAATTTATTAGAGCATAAGCTTTCGTGAGCTACAGCTCACTTCATCGGATGCATCCGATGAAGTGAGCTGTAGCTCACGAAAGCTTATGCTCTAATAAATTTGTTAGTCTCTAAGGTGCCACAAGTACTCCTTTTCTTTTTGCGAATACAGACTAACACGGCTGCTACTCTGAAAAAAGTTAAGTTAAATATCCCTGAAAATTTTATAGGACTACAATGAAAATGCTGACAGTACTTTAACTGCAGTAGGGCGAAGAATATTGATATAATATTGTCTGTGAGATGAAGAAAATGGAAACGCAGTAAAATATAATTTGAGATTCCATGTGGATTATCATTTTGTTAAATATTAAGATTTTAATTAGAGCTGTGGGGAGAAAGGCTATTGCATTTCATGGAGGATTTTGATATTTTTAAGTTATCCGTAAAAGGGAAAGGTCTCTGATTCCAGGACAGTCCACTAGTCTGGGGCAGTCCAGCAAGTGCCAATAATCTGGGTGGGCAAGCTGGCAGGAAGCCAGGCAGATTTTGAAACTTGCTCAGCAGGTTTTGTTGGATCCCTGACTGGGTTCTGTTGGAACTTAGTCAAAAATCAAACCACCTTTATGAAACATTTTGACTTTAACAAATTCTGACCAGCTTTAATTTTTATGCAGCAAACACGATTTCTGTAGTGTTTTGACAGTCAATTATAAAAGAAATGAATATTCCAACAAATTACTTTTCAGCATGCACAAATTATGTTTCTACATTTCTCTTCCTATATTCTTACTCCAAAGTAGAACCACCAGCTCTTTGATGCACCTCCTGCCCCTGTGCTGAGCAAAGCAAAGCACAGGAGGGTATCTGCCCTATTGAAATCAATGGGACATCAGCATGTACATAAAAGTAAAGTGCATGCTTAAGTGCTTTCCTGAACTGGGCCCAGTCTTGACACAGGGACAGACTCTGCTGTCTTTATTAACACTGAGTACTAATTTCTTCTGCAGGGTGCCCGCTGATTTCTTCTGGTTTCAATGAATCTGCACAGGAGTAGTAGTTTACCCTAAGTACTCATGGGTGTGACATTTGAGATCATACCATTTTGTACTGGAAAAGATTTTGTATGAAAATTATACTAGTTTATTTCATTAAGAGCCACTGATTGTATTATGAGTCTTAAGCCATATGTTACAACACACTGTGGTGTTTAAATGCTGCTTGTAATTATTATAACTGGGAGCACTGGCTGTTGGAAGTCTGAAAGAACAGAAAACAGGAAGGGGGGGGGAGTTGAGGAGGTGGAGTGAGAGCCACCGAGGGTGCAGCAGCAGCTTGGTAAAGAGGTTTCCACTTTAAAAATAAAGTCCTGTTGAAGTTTGTTAGTACTTTCCCGGCTTGCTACAACATTTTGGCGACGAGGAGAGATCTTCTGCCTCTGAGCCCACCTGCATCCTTTCTGCAAAGCCAAGGTGAGCCTCCATTTGCTTTTACTGCCTGGATCCATATTTTGAGACTTATCTATTTGCAATCACGGCTACAGAGATTTCTGAAATAAGAAAGTGTGCTCTGCTAATCCACTGCCTTGGAGCAGAAGGGCAGCATATATTTTACACTTTTCCCCTTGTAGATGATAAATATGAGACTGCACTCACTGCATTAAAGAACTTTTTTGTGCCAAAAGTGAATGTAGCAGCTAATCGCTACAGATTTTGCCAGTGTGAGCAGAAAACAGGGGAAACTATAATGCAGTATATTGCTTCCCTAAGGAGTCTGATTGTAACTTTGACTTTGGGAATATGGCAGATGAGATGATTAGAGACCAGTTCATTGAGAAAACAACCATGCTTCATGTAAGAGAATGCTTACTTCTAGAACCACAACTTACACTAGAAAAAGCAATAACCATTGCTACTCAGACTGAGTCAGCTACATCCGAAGCCAAAATAATGAGCATGGATACAGGAGGCACAGTCCAGGCTGTGACTCCTTTGCAGAAAGGTTCACTATCGCTGCAGACAAATGATTACAAGAGGAAAACTAATGGAAAACTACCAAATCAGCAAATTCAAAATACAGTAAAATCATGCTTTTTCTGTGGATCCCCACAACACCTTGCAAGCTACACAGGATGTCCGGCAAAGTAGTTCAGTGCAATCATTGCAAAAAGATTGGGCATTTTGCTAAAGTATGTCGCAGCAGCCAGTTCAATCAACAGGTGCGTGCAGTTACAATACCAGATGTTACTGTGCTGAGTATGGACAAAATCACTACTGCAAATATTCCAGAACAAATAAAATGCACTGTAAATGTTTCCGCCATACCCTCAGGCAAACCACACTCTATTCAGCTAATGTTGGACACTGGCTCAGCAGTATCTACATTACCTGATTCCGCCTATTTGCATTACTTTAAAGATGTGCCTCGTACTGAACCCAAACTTCACTTGGTATGCTATTTGAAAAACCATATTCCAGTACATGGCTGCCTGCCAGCAATAGTTACTTTTGGTGATTGCGTGTAACTGCAGAGTTCTACATTGTCCACAAAGGCATTCCTATCCTTGGCAGAGATTTATTGGCTGCTTTAAATCTCAGGGTAGTTAATGGATGAATTGATCTTCCTTAGCAAAGCACTCTTGCAGTACACACACCAATTTCAGCTGGGACCCAACACCAGATAGCACTGAACTCCATGTTGATTCTTCAGAATCAATGACATTTTTTGGAAGGCACTTGGGGCAGATGCGAGACCGTATGGAACACATTTAAAATGAAATAGTCCCCTGTGTAATAAATGCTGTGAGGTCTCTGCTATCTTCATGCAACGTAACCTGATAGTATGTGGTCTGCAAATCAAGAGTAGAAAACATCTTTGCTCCCCGGAGTTCTGCAAATACTTCTTCTATGTGAGGAAGAGGATGGCTGTCAATCACAATAGCTTTATTTGCCTCCCTTAAATCCACATAAAGGCGAATGCCTCCACCCTTCTTCTGCATCAGTACTATAGGTGAAACCCATTCCGAGGAGTTAATCTCTTCAATAATGTTTATGGTGTAGTGATATAGATATAGATATATATAGATATATATAGATATATAGATATATATGTTATACTTCAAAAGGAAAATACACTTTTTGAATAGAAAAGTCTTATGTATGCATATCTATAAATCATTCTTTGGAAAGGCACATTATATATAAGCAGGCAGTTAGGTGAAGAAATTAACTGTTAAGTCTTATAGTTGGGCACTGATACCAAGCGTTAAAACCCGAGATAAAATAGATTAATGTGCACGGCTACCGAAGATTAACTTAACTGTCGTCAGACAGTGTTATCTGGCTAAACCTTGACATACAAAGTAATCAGTGTTGGTTTGTTGTTAATACTCTTATGATCATCAAAAAAACAGCTTTAGGGTTATAGGCCTGAGAAGCTGACCTAGCATTAATATAAGATCCATACATATTCCTCACCTTTGGCTGTGATTCTGTCTTAATTATCTCATAAGCTAAGCAGAATCAGGATGGGTTAGTATTTGGGTGACATTTAAGGAACACCCAGAGAAAGTGACAATGTTTACTTGATAAGGCCATCTTTTCCCTTCTCACTCTGTATTGAGCCCCTGCTGCAGAATAGTGCGAGGGGGAAGGGTGCTGTTTGAGATGACATCTTTGGATGAGAAAAGGGGTCCAGACTAGAGCTGGGAAAATCTTTTTTGGAGTATAGCAAAGTCACTAAAAATTCATTTTCCAATGCACTGAAACTATTTTAAATTCAGGTTGAATTAGGCAAATTTTTTCTGCAGAAAAAAATTACATAAAAGTCAACGGCTCCTTTTGGCCATTTTGAAACATTTTCTTTGACTTTTCATTTCAAAATATTGTTTCAACCATTTTGAAATGAAACTTCTTGATTTTTTTTTTCAAAACAGTGTCCCATTTCAAAATTTGGCTAAATTAAAAAACAAAACAAAAAAAAACCTGATACAAAAATGAAAAAAAAAAAGTCAGTTTGGGTTGAACAAAACATTGTCATTTCAGTGAGAAAAAAAATTCAGTTTCAGTTAGAACTAAACTGGATTTTTTGGGGGGTAGGGAGGCATTCGTTAGCCCTGGTCTACACTATGAGTTTAGGTCAAATTTAGCAACGTTAGGTCAATTTAACCCAGCACCCCCGTCCACACGACCAAGTCTCTTTTGTTGACTTAAAGAGCTCTTAAAATCGATTTATGAACTCCTCCCCAGCAATGGGGTTTAGCGCTAAAATCGACCTCACTGAGTCAAATTTGGGGTAGTGTGGACGCAATTCGACGGTATTGGCCTCTGGGAGCTATCCCAGAGTGCTCCATTGTGACCACTCTGGACAGCACTCTCAACTCAGATGCACTGGCCAGGTAGACAGGAAAAGCCCTGGGAACTTTTGAATTTCATTTCCTGTTTGGCCAGTGTGGCAAGCTGATCAGCACAGGTGACCATGCAGAGCTCATCAACACAGGTGACCATGGAATCGAGGAATCGCAAAAGAGCTCCAGTATGGCCCGAACGGGAGATACTGGTTCTGATCGCTGTGTGGGGAGAAGAATCCATGCAGGCAGATCTCCATTCCAAAAGATGAAATGACAATATATTTGCCAAAATCTCCAAGGGCATGATGGACTGAGGCTACAACAGGGACACACAGCAGTGCCACATGAAAGTTAAGGAGCTGAGGCAAGCCTACCAAAAAAACAAAGGATGCAAACGGTTGCTCCGGGTCAGAGCCCCATATATGATGCTTCTTTGATGAGCTGCACACAATTCTGGGGGGGGGGGGTCTACCACTACCCCACCACAGTTCGTGGACACCTGCAAGGGGGGAGTCTCATGCAACCGGGATGAGGAAGATGAGGAGGTTGAGGATAGCGCATAGCAGGCAAGTGGAGAATCCCTTCTCCCCAGCAGCCAGGAACTGTTCATTACCCTGGAGCCAAAAGCCTCCCAAGGCAGGCTCCTGGACCATGAAGCTGGAGAAGGCACCTCTGGTGAGTGTACCTTTGTAAATATAATACAGGATTTAAAAGCAAGCATGTTTAATGATTAATTTGCCCTGAAGACTTGGGATGCATTTGCGGCCAGTATAGCTACTGGAAAAGGTCTGTTAAAGTGTCTGGTGATGGAGTGGAAATCCTCTAGGGACATCTCTATAAAACTCTCCTGGAGATACTCTAAAAGCCTTTGCCACATGGTGGCGGGGAGGTACGTTCATGCTGAGCTGTTCGTGTTTGGCTCAGAGGGATCTTCCCTGATACTAGCCATGCGGTGCGGGGGGAGCGGGTGTGAAGCACATGTGCTATGTAATGTGAATCGCTTGATTCAGTGTGAAATAGTCGTTTCTTTGTTCTCTAAAATGTATCTTTTTAAATACTACTCTCCATTTTTTCCTCCCACAGCTGCAAATGTTTCTACGCTCCTCCATCATCTCCGTCCCAGAGGCTAGCGCAGATTAGAAGGCGAAAAAAACCACACTCACAATGACATTTTATCAGAGCTCATGCAGTCCTCCCGCACTGAAAGAGCTCAGCAGAATGCATGGAGGCAAACAATGGCAGAGTCCAGGAAAACGTTAAATGAACATGATGAGAGGAGGGAGGAGCATGCTGAGAGGAGGCAGGATGCAATGCTGAGCCTAATGGGGGAGCAAACTGACATGCTCGGGTGTCTGGTGGAGCTGCAGGAGCACAGACCACCGCTGCAGCCCCTTTATAACCACCTTCCCTCCTCCCAAGTTCCATATCCTCCTCACCCAGATGCCCAAAAACATGGGGCGGGGGAGGCTAACAGACACCTAGCCAATCCACCCCAGAGGATTGCCCAAGCAACAGAAGGCTGACATTCAATAAGTTTTGAACTGTACTGTTGCCTTGTCCTTCCCTCCTAAACCACCCCACCACCCTTCCTTGCCCACACTTCCTGGGCTACCTTGCAAGTTTTCCCCTTATTTGTATGATGAATTAATAAAGAATGCATAATTTTGAAACAATAATGACTTTATTGCCTCTGAAAGTGGTGATCGAAGCAGGGAGGTCAGTTGGCTTGCAGGGAAGTAGAGTCAACCAAGGGGGCGGGTTTTCATCAAGGAGAAACAAACAGAACTGTCACACCATAGCCTGGCCAATCATGAAGTTTTCAAAGCTTCTCTGATGTGCAGGATGCCTAGCTGTGTTCTTCTAATCGCTCTGGTGTCTGGCTGCACGTAATCGACCACCAGGCGATTTGCCTCAATCTGGCATTGCAAGCTTCCAGAGGGCTATTGCCACTCGCTTCTCAACTGTGAGGACTGCTTTCATCTTGGTATTCTTGTGCTTCAGGGCAGGGGAAAGCAAGTCACAAAGTTCCATGAAAGTGCCCTTAAGCATGCGAAAGTTTTGCAGCCACTGGGAATCATCTCAGACCTGCAACACTATGTGGTCCCACCAGTCTGTGCTTGTTTCCCAGGCCCAGAATCGGTGTTCCATGGCAGGAACCTGCCCCATTACCACAATGATGTCCAAATTGCCAGGGCCTGTGCTTTGAGAGAAGTCTGTGTCCACACTGTCATCACTATCGTGATCGCGCTGTTGTTGCCTCCTCGCCTGCTTTTGCAGGTTCTGCACATATTGCAGGATAATGCGTGAGGTGTTTACAATGCTCACAACAGCAGCAGTGAGCTGAGCAGGTTGCATGCTTGTCGTGGTATGTCGTCTGCAGGAGAGCAGAGTTGCAGCGGAATCGGTGGAGTCTTACTGCACCATCTGCTGACAGTGGTATGGCGTCTGCAAGGAAAAAAGGCGCGAAACGATTGTCTGCCATTGCCTTCATGGAGGGAGGGGTGACTGATGACATGTACCCAAAACCACCCGCAAAAATGTTTTTTCCCCATCAGGCGTTGGGAGCTCAACCCAGAATTCCAATGGGCAGCGGAGACTACGGGAACTGTGGGATATCTACCCACAGTGCAACGCTCCAAAAGCTGATGCTAACCATGGTACTGTGGACGCACTCCGACTTAGTGGGGACACACACAATCGGCTGTATAAAATCGCTTCCTAAAAATCGACTTCTATAAATTTGACATAATTTTGTACTGTAGACATACCCTTAGATTCTAGTCCTCTCCATTTGTGGTCACTAAAATTATCAACATCCCATTATCTGACAAAAAGTATGTTAAGCCAAAAAGACTGCAACTACATTCTACCACCTGCCCATGCATTCTTCACTTCCAGTTCCGTATTACTATATATAGTTACAGCATAAAGTTAAATGGCAGCTCTAGATTATTTTGTTTAAACAGGTAAATGGCCTGTTATCAAAACTGTATGTTTCGAGGGGAAATTTTATTTTTCTCCAATTTGAGGGTTTTTCTCTACATATTTTATTTTGTGGGGGGGAGGTTGCCTTCATTTTCCCTTTTCTAGTATGAAAAAAAGAATTAAAAGTTGTGAAAAAAGGAAAAGGAAAAATGAAAATATTGCAAGATTATTCAAAATCAGTTATTTGCAAAAACTTCAAAATGAAAACAATTGATTTATTTTAGTATTTTCAGCAGTTCTATTAAACAGTTTCCTGGTTTCACCTCTATTTCAATGGTTAATGAACTGATACCTAGTGATAGTTTGTAGTGTTGTGGAAAATTAAGACAATATTTTTATACCAGTTAATTATATAGGACTAATTCAAGCATTAGACATAGCCCACAGTAAGGAGTGTCACAGTTGCTCCCTGCTTGCATGGGGTGGGGTGTGGAGAGATGGAGACTCCCTTTGCAGAGTGTTCTCAGTCAGTTATTTTGGCTGGCAAAGTAAGGAAAGTAGAGACAGGGATCTCCTCTCACTCCCAGCCTCTGCTTTCTCAGTCACTAATTCTGTAATTCAATGCAAAAAAGAAATCAATGTTGTCTAGCAAGATCCAGGCCGTTTTTAAAAAGTGTTACTTACTATTCAGAACATTTTTTAAAATATCATTAATGGAAAAATAATGAATTGTTTGCATTTCCTCCCCACACATACACTTTTTCTGATTTTCTCTGCTGTTTATTATTCATCGTTCCAAAGCCCACTAGTGCAACATGCTTGCAGATACTTGTGTCCATGAATAAGGCCTGGTGTACTCTAAAAAGTTAGGTTGACTCAGCTATGTCACTCAGGGGTGCAACAAACCCACAGCCTGAGTTACTAAGTCCACTGACCTAAGCCCCCATGTAGACAGTGCTCGGCCAATGGAAGAATTCTTCTATTGACCTAG
This sequence comes from Dermochelys coriacea, assembly GCF_009764565.3. NCBI lineage: Eukaryota > Metazoa > Chordata > Testudines > Dermochelyidae > Dermochelys > Dermochelys coriacea. Next base: position 44,675,806 of record NC_050071.1, read on the forward strand.
CTAACACCTCTCAGGGAGATTGATTGGCACCATTGGCATAAGTCATGTCTACACTGAAGAGCTGCCTCAGCACAGCTGTAGCATTTCAAGGGCAGGCAACCCCTATGTTGATTTACACAAGGAGGTCTATTTATTTCAATGGTCCATACGTTGGCAGGATTGGGCCCTAGAGGTTGATTGCTTTCCCCCTCCCCCCTTTAATTTTTGTTCTATTATTTTACCAGTGATAGGTACTAGATATATGAAGCAGTAGAAAGAAGCTGATCCTGATACCTTTTTTGTAGCTCAGGGCTACATTGGCTTTTCTCTACGCTTATCAAAGCTCCTTAGTTTTTATAACTTTCAGAAATAAATTAAAGAGAAAATAAGCCACTGTTTTCTGGTAACTTTCCATAAATGGTCATCTTTTCACAACCCCAGATGAAATAAGAGTATAAAATATTGGGTATTTTATTTTTGGTGCTGTTTTTCCATAACTCTGATTTCTGGATGGAATTTGTATTGCCCCTCTAGTCTACAAATTACAGTAGAGTAATTCTAGCCACAAATTATTGAAATTGGCCAGGTCTGTAGCCAATTCGATACTTCATTATCGAAGCAAATATTCTTGTTCAAATACTTACTATTCAGGAAATTGATGAACTAAATCCATATCAGCTTTTAATACCAAATCCTATTTATTTTTCATTAACACTTGCCTAACCTAAATATGATTTGTACTTTGAAGAAACAAAACATACAGAAATGTGCCAAACATGTTGGCGTTAGTCATCAAAAGCTATGAAATGGTCAAAGACAGTCCATGGGAGGTTTTCTTTTAGGTAATTTAGCTGTGGTTTTAATGTGAATACTTTTCAGAGTAGCAGCCATGTTAGTCTGTATTCGCAAAAAGAAAAGGAGTACTTGTGGCACCTTAGAGACTAACAAATTTATTAGAGCATAAGCTTTCGTGAGCTACAGCTCACTTCATCGGATGCATTTGGTGGAAAAAACAGAGGGGAGATTTATATACACACACAGAGAACATGAAACAATGGGTTTATCATACACACTGTAAGGAGAGTGATCCCTTAAGATAAGCCATCACCAGCAGCAGGGGGGGGAAAGGAGGAAAACCTTTCATGGTGACAAGCAAGGTAGGCTAATTCCAGCAGTTAACAAGAATATCAGAGGAACAGTGGGGGGTGGGGTGGGAGGGAGAAATACCATGGGGAAATAGTTTTACATTGTGTAATGACTCATCCATTCCCAGTCTCTATTCAAGCCTAAGTTAATTGTATCCAGTTTGCAAATTAATTCCAATTCAGCAGTCTCTCGTTGGAGTCTGTTTTTGAAGCTTTTTTGTTGAAGGATAGCCACCCTCAGGTCTGTGATCGAGTGACCAGAGAGATTGAAGTGTTCTCCAACTGGTTTTTGAATGTTATAATTCTTGACGTCTGATTTGTGTCCATTCATTCTTTTACGTAGAGACTGTCCAGTTTGGCCAATGTACATGGCAGAGGGGCATTGCTGGCACATGATGGCATATATCATATTGGTAGATGCGCAGGTGAACGAGCCTCTGATAGTGTGGCTGATGTGATTAGGCCCTATGATGGTATCCCCTGAATAGATATGTGGACAGAGTTGGCAACGGGCTTTGTTGTAAGGATAGGTTCCTGGGTTAGTGGTTCTGTTGTGTGGTGTGTGGTTGCTGGTGAGTATCTTACAGGAGAGAAAAGAAGACCTCTACAGACCCATCTTACCTCATTGCATCTAAGCGGTTATTTTCCCGACACACACACACACATGCTCTTTGCTATTTCCAACAGTGATTTATTTCTGTATATACTATGAATATCATTAGTGTTCTTGGTTATTAAGATTGGCTTTTAGGCTGCCACTAGTTTGAAAGAACCATTGACATTTACTTTTGAATATTCAAAATGTGTTGCAGTTACCCGATTCTGATGTTACTTAAATTCATGTAACAATTGATTTTAGTACAGTTATCCCTAATTTTCATTGATACAAGAAAGATCACATTTATCTTTCAAGCCATTTATCTTTCTAGAGAGGAAATAGTTACTCTAATAAAAAGACTTTCTTAATATTTTTATTGTGATGAAAAGCAGAAAGAAACCAATAGTAACAAGAATTCCACTTCCCAGCAGATGGGCACTATTTGCATAGCTCCATAAAATTAGAGAGTCTATTATAGACAACATTTATATCTGATTCTTAATCATTTACACTGGTGTAAATAGATTTATGCCAATGTAAATAAGATGAGAATCTGATCCTGTGCATGTAGGTAGCTGTGTCCCAATTTGGGACAGTCAAGGAGTTTTTTTTTTTAAATCTCAAAATACTTTACAAGCCAATTTTCTGTCTAAGATTATTGAAGAACAGAAAGAAAGTTTTAAAACATTCTCAAGGCCAGATTCTCAGCTAGTATAAATTGATGTGGTTCCATTGAGTTCAATAGAGCTATGAGAATTTAGGTCAGCTGAAGATCTGGCTTTCTGTATTGCTCCACTTCTTTCCTCCAGCCCCATGGTGGAAGCATTTCAGGGCTCATAAAAAGATAACACACTTTCACTTTACATAGTCAAAGTTGTATTCAAGCTTTGTGACTCATTTACTGTTTTTCCTTTAGAAAGTCCTGCCATAAGGACACTTTGGCAGATGGTTAAAAAAGGATTATATACCAGAAGCCCATGGGTATTTTTTTATTTCCTAAATTGGATATTTATTATCTATGAACAGACTGCATCACTAATTTATGCTCTGTTGCTTTCTAACATTTGTTACTAAAATCTCTTCATTATTCTTCCAGTTTCATTTTTTCATTTGGAGAGATTACTTAATAGTCTAATCTAGATTTATTTTACTTTAATTCTAAATGTAGTTACTCTATATCTGATGCCTTCTTAAGACAAAAGGGTTTTGCCACCCTTATGATGCCTGACCTATAGGGTTTATGTTGGTTGGTGATCAGTTCTTCAAACAATAACTCTACCACCAGCCCCCACACACATCCCACCACAAGTATTAGAAACAAGCTTATCACTTCATAAACTCAGCTAAAGCAGATTTAAAACAAACTTGTTTCCAAAGTGAATGAAGATTTATATTATGTAGCCTTACATAATGAATTTAAGTTACATCAAATTTGTGGATTTAAAACATCAATAAAGAGAACTCATTTGACTCACCAGGAATCTTGAGAATACATAATGCTCTTATTTTTAAAGCATTCTCAAATAGAAATAATATTCTGTTTCCAAAACTAACTCCTAAAATGTATAGTAAACTATGTCCTGTGTGTTCAAAGAACATAAGCTTTAGACTATATTTACAAGTATTTAGTATAGCTTCTTCCAGCTAAAATGTCTGCAGTGATGCAAATATTTAGAAATTTCTTAGTTCAGTGTCAGTGATAAAATAAGAAACAAAATTATTCCACTGCAGATAACAGAACAATTGGTGCCAGTATTTTCAGCTACTGTGCCATGGAAGTGTAATTCTCTGATGCTACAACCTTAGATTGTAGTATTAACTGGCAACTGCATTTCATTATTTTTCTTGACTATATCACTTCAGCAAATTTGACATGCCCATTAAATACACAAGATCTGATTCTGATCTCACTTCACTGATGCTAATGGAGTTAAACACCAGTGAGATTTACTCCTGGTTTATGACAGTTTTAAATAAGTAGTAGGGCTATCCCTTCACAGCTTCTGGCATTTGTGGGAGAACAGAGGCTGAATTTGAGATGTCTTTCTAAAGAAAGAAGTAGTTAAAGAGGGGTAAGAAGTGAGCAGAGCTGTGGCTCTGGATTGTCCCCCCATATGCCAGCCAGCAGAGCTGGATGGATACTCAGCAAGGAATATGTTGCACCCTATAAAATAATGTAGCAAAGTATGCCCAGAGGAAAAGAGAAGTCTTTTGGAGAATTAGTACCTCACAGAGGTAACTATGTGGCACAGTGCTTACAGGGGCTGTGCCAAAGGGCATTAACTAGTCCTAAACCTTGACATATCCTAAGATAATTTCTTCTGCATAATGAATTGATGGGGATAGTGCTCTCTTGTGCACATACTCCAAGATATTTTAAAATGAGAGCCTTAAATTAAAATGAAATGTTTTGGTACAAATTCTATTGCCTAAGCAGAGGTAATAATGAAAAGCAAAGGGAAGAGGGCAGGAGCATTTATAACGTCTAGTGGAAACTCTGTTAATAGTATTGTCTGCCAAATGGAAAACCCCTCTTTCAAAAGATGTTTACAGTCTTTTCCAAAGCTACTTAGTGGATTTTTTTTTAAATCAATGTCTACAGTTACATTGGTCTTGGTAAATGGAAAGTCTGATTTTTAAAAACTCCTGCTTTCATTTAGTGGAAAGTCTCATTTGTATAACCCAACTGCTTCTGTTGCTTGGAAAGTATTTTTGTTATTAGCTTAGTGTCTTTAGGTCTCACCATATCAGAGTTGGGACAAAAACCAACAACGTTATGTAAAAGCTGAACTAAATGCAGTACAGGAATGTTTCTTTTTGTTCCTGGATTGTACTCAGAACATTTGGATTGTCATGTCATGAGACAAATTTTCACTCTTAGTTCAAAAATAAAAGGTCAGACCATGGCCCTCACTGCAGTTGCTTTGTACATCTCTAATAGTGCAAAACAGAGCAAAAGCCAGCCTCAGAGGTCAAATGAGAATTCTTTTAGTTCAAGAAGGTTCCTTCTGTGATATAGAACTACCCTTATGTCAATAGTTCTCTTGTGCTCTCCCTCCCCCACCCATCCCCTGTGGGATGTACATTAGGGGAAGGGGTTTTTGTGCTCTAGCCGTATGCCACAAATAGCCCCCTTGAAGACCATTTCAACTGTCCATAAATCAGAGTACTGCACAATCTACTCTGATTTACACTGAACTAGCCCCCCCCACCTCAGTGAATGTGCGGATGCAGGGACATTCAGATCATGTAAAACCACATTTACTTCATTCTGACTCCTCCTCTCCCACACACTGATAATCATTTTATTTATAAACTGTCCTCCACAAGACCTGTAGGAGCAGAGAATTATTGTGGCTGCTATACAACCCCTGGTCCAGCTGCAGTGTATGTTTTTTTCCTCTGGCACAGGTATAGTTCTTCTAGCTAGCTTGGAGTCTGATGTGGCACTAGCCTGTATTTCTTGCCTCAATCTTCTCAAGTCAACTGGGGAGGCTAGCAACATTGAAGCATAAGATACTGCTGTTGTGACCATCTCCTGTATGGATGCCCAAACTTGCCCTCCCCAACTGCACAGAAGCCAGTCAAATACTTGCCAACCTCCCCTCCCCCAGCTCTCCAGCTGTGCTCAACTCTTCCTACATTGAAGTTCTATAATGCCATGGCTGAGTGTAGCTCCAAGGTATATAAAGAAAAAAGACTTTGCTACAGCTGTGAATGGATATTCTTCCCAAAGCATTTGGCCAAATTCTACATTTAACTGGTGAGATGCTAATACCCACAAGGTCCTGAGTCCCTCCAATTCCTATTATCTTCCTTGAAAACTGACAACACTCAGCCCCTACAGGAGCAAATATAAGCCATAAACCAAGCCCTCCTAAAACTTCCTGGGAGGTTTTATTAAGAACTCTTTAAGTGGCGTAAGACTGCCTTGTCATTGCTACAGTAATTGCAAATGTAAATACTTAGCAACTCAGAAAGAGTTCATTAAAGGTTGCCATAAGCTTAAATGTATTAACTCTGCCCCCTTGTCTGTGTAATCTCGGTCTACGTATACCTTATGACATCATAAAAAGAAAAAGAGTACTTGTGGCACCTTAGAGACTAACAAATTTATTAGAGCATAAGCTTTCGTGAGCTACAGCTCACTTCATCGGATGCATTTGGTGGAAAAAACAGAGGAGAGATTTATATACACACACACAGAGAACATGAAACAATGGGTTTATCATACCAATGGGTTTATCATACCTTTTTGCGAATACAGACTAACACGGCTGCTACTCTGAAACTTATGACATCATATGATTTAATTGCATGATCTCACTTTATGCACAACATAAAATGCTACTGCCCCTGTAAAGAGTAGAAGTGCCTTTATTTTACATTATTCTGTAACATTTGCCACACAGTATGTCACATCTCTTAGTATTGCAGGATCATGTAAAGAAAGATCCTATTGTAATTAGTAATGGACTGACCTCAAGTTGTTAAAGGTTTGGATGAGCATCCAAATGTTCTGATGTTTATCTAAACTTTCCGAACCCCCCTGATGGTCCCCTCCTGTGAACCTTCCTCCCTGACATCCTTTGTTGTGGGATGATTTTCCACTCCTTGTTTGGCAGCAGAATATTAGAGTAAGCCAGTTTAAGAATTAGATCCAGACAAAAATATTAGCTCTTTGTCTGAAGTGAAGCTGTCCCCTGTCCCCTCCCCGCTTCATTTTTATTCATGTTTGTAACTGGACCTGGCACTTTTTCACATTAGTTGGCCTCCTTTGAGCCTACAGTTATCCTCCCACTATTTGGAGAGGGAGATCACAACCTCCTCTGTGCCAGAGACCTTACACTAACACCATCACCATCCAGCTCTGCCTTCTCCCAATTCTAAGTTCAGTTTCTCTCTTCAAAGCACCACTCAATTGCTGTCCAAGCAATAATTCTAAAAACTAGAGCAGGCTGAATAATTCACAATGAATATCTTCTCTTTTCTGTTGATTTACTGTGCAGGAACTGTGGGACTCTCAAGTTTAGTCATTATTTGACATATTTTTCTGCAATTAAGAGTCAGGCTATAGCTCATTCATGGGGCATGTAATTGCATGCATTAAAATATTTTAAATTCAAGCTACTTAACTGGACATTGGAATAGCTCACATGACCTATTTTATGAGTGTCACTCTTAAATCACTTTTCTGGTTTGAAAATTCATGGATATATATATTTGCTCCCCTCAAAGATGGTGCAGTATTTGCTTGATATTTGTTTTTTGGGGTCCAATCCAGTAAAAACATAGGCATAAGTGTTCAGTCGGGCTGCCATGTAAATAGTCTCATTGGGGCTAACTATCAGAGCTGAACTTGTATAGTCATAAGTAAGATAATTTACTGGCAATTCCAGAGATTTTTTTTTAAAAAGATAGGAAATAAGTTTGGCTAGAGAATGCTACAGATATAATTGTAATTAAATTTAATTACAATTATATTTGCCCATTTACCTTGCCCTGTTCTATAATATTAGCAGTAAATTGTCCTTTCTCTGGTTCTTGCCAGTGAGAAAAGGGAAGCCTCTGAGAAAAAAATACTTAGTCTTCAGGCCAAGTTGCAACTTGCTATAAACATGTAGCAAGTCCATTAATTATCATTTACGAGGTAAATTCACACCTGATGTAACTCCATGAGTACCAATGGTCTTTCACCTGCTTTTCATAGAATATTAGGGTTGGAAGAGACCTCAGGAGGTCATCTAGTTCAACCCCCCTGCTCAAAGGACCAACACCAATTAAATCATCCCAGCCAGGGCTTTGTAAAGTCAAGCCTTTAAAACCTCTAAGGATGGAGGTTCCACCACCTCCCTAGGTAACCCATTCCAGTGCTTCATCACTCTCCTAGTGAAATAGTGTTTCCTAATATCCAACCTAGACCTCCCCCACTGCAACCCGAGACCACTGCTCCTTCTTCTGTCATCTTTCACCACTGAGAACAGCCGAGCTCCATCCTCTTTGGAACCCCCCTTCAGGTAGTTGAAGGCTGCTATCAAATCCCCCCTCACTCTTCTCTTCTGCAGACTAAATAAACCCAGTTCCCTCAGCCTCTCCTTGTAAGTCATGTGCCCCAGCCCCCTAATCATTTTCGTTGCCCTCCACTGGACTCTCTCCAAGTTGTCCACATCCCTTCTGTAGTGGGGGGACCAGAATTGGACGCAATAGTCCAGGTGTGGCCTCACCAGTGCTGAATAGAGGGGAATAATCACTTCCCTCAGTCTTCTGGCAATGCTCCTACCACTACAGCCCAATATGCCATTGGCTTTTTTGGCAACAAGGGCACACAGCTTCTTGTGCACTGTAATCCCCAGGTCCTTTTCTTCAGAATTGCTGCTTAGCCAGTCAGTCACCAGCCTGTAGCGATGCATGGGATTCTTCCATCCTAAGTGCAGGACTCTGCACTTGTCCTTGTTGAACCTCATCAGATTTCTTTTGGCCCGATCCTTCAGTTTGTCTAGATCACTCTGGACCCTATCCCTACCCTCCAGTTTATCTACCTCTTCCCCAGCTTAGTGTCAGCTGAGAACTTGCTGAGGGTGCAATTAATCCCATTATCCAGATCATTAATAAACATGTGGAACAAAACCAGCCCCAGGGCACTCCGCTTGATACCAACTGCCAACTAGACATGGAGCCATTGATCACTACCCGTTGAGCCCGACAATCTTGCCAGCTTTCTATCCACCTTATAGTCTGTTCATCCAATCCCTACTTCTTTAACTTGTTGGCAAGAATATTGTGGGAAGACTGTATCAAAAGCTTTGCTAGACTCAAGATATATCACATCCACTGCTTTCCCTATATCCACAGAGCCAGTTATCTCATCATAGAAGGCAATCAGGTTGGTCAGGCATGAGTTGCCCTGGGTGAATCCATGTTGACTGTTCCTGATCACCTTCCTCTCTTCCAAGTGCTTCAAAATGGATTCCTTGAGGACATGCTCCATGATTTTGCCGGGGACTGAAATGAGGGTGACTGGTCTGTAGTTCCCCAGGTTCTTTATCTTCCCTTTTTTTTAAAATATGGGCACTATATTTGCCTTTTTCCTATCGTCTGGGTTCTCCCCAGATTGCCACAATTTTTCAAAGATAATGGCCAATGGCTCTGCAATCACATCCGCCAACCCCTCAGCACCCTTGGATGCATTTTATTTGGACCCATGGACTTGTGCATTTCCAGATTTTCTAAATAGTCCTTAACCTACTGAGGGCTGCTCACCTCTTCCCCATACTGTGTTGCCCAGTGCAACCCATTATTTTCTAAACCATTGTTCAGTTTATGTATCCTCCTCTATGACTGATCCACAGAAGATAAGAAGAGTCGTCTTCTTTGTCTCCCAAATAGGGGATATAAAACTCTAGATGCTAATGTTTTAAGCTCTCGTTTATTTTCCGTGGTTGGCAAAAGACAATTACACCTACACCAGTATGAGTACCTGTAAGAAGAGACCAGTGCTGTGGGGGCCTCTAGATTCCAGGAGGCTAACTCAAACCTAGAGTAAGAAGGGTTTAAACAAAAAACCCCACACATCAAGCAAAGAGAAATAGCCAGAGCTACAAAAGACATTAAAAAAAACACACAAAAAAACCACAGCTTTGTCTAAGCAACATTTCATCTGTCTCAAGCACGCTTATTTGGCCGTTTTTTAAGTATTCCCTTTCCACTCACAGTGGTCTCCTCAAGCATGTTTAGATAACATCTTTGAGATTGGCCTGTGTTGACATGTTAATAGGGCAATGCCTCCAAGATGCGTTCTCAAGATACAGAAAACAATATAGTTAGATAAGAGGTATCAAGTAGAAAGGATATAGATATAATAAGAGACATCAGGTCTGTTTGGACCAGCCATTTCAGTGGTTTAATTCAAAACTAAAAATCATACATTCAGATACAGAAAGTAAAAAATTTCAAATCTGGAAGACTGGCCATCATTTAACATGTTAGAAAGAACATCACAGCCAAACCATAAATACAAACTACATAAATGTCTTAATACAGTAGATCAAAACCATACAAGGGTTAAAAACCGTCTAACTCCAAGTAGATAATATAACTGAAAGATTCTTAAAAAGCACCCAAATTGGGACTTAGTCAAGTAGGAGAAAAATCTGGGAAGAGTAGTATTGATTTACAAGCCAATAAAGAATTCCAGGTAGAAATATTCCTACTAACAGTGAGGCAAGATCCAAAATTAGTGAAGAGACACCATCAGTTATCAGTCTTAAGAAGACCCTACCCTCCAAAATTAACTCATTAAAGAAAAGATGGGGCTGTTACCCACTGCCCAAGTACAATTCATGCAGCTGCTTCTCTTCTTCCAAAGTTCAGTCTGCCAAGGGTTTTAACCCTGAAGATGGGCTCAATATACACATTCAAATAAGCCCTGGAAGGAAGACATTGGCCCAGATTCATTCCTGTGCTAATGCAGGAGGCAAGGGAGGGCAGCACTTGGTACACGTGCCAAGGATAGTCCAGTGGACTACTGCAGGGGCCTTAGCTGCTTCTCCTGCCCAGCCTGAAATACCCCCTACATCTAGTACTCTTGTAGGGATGCGAGAAACACAGAGAGTAGTTTACACTCAGAACCTACTGCACTGGGATATTTCTTAGAGAGTCCTTATGGATCCTTTATAATCATGCACTTGCTATGCTAGCAAAATAAGACAAATTGTAAAAGGAAGTTTCCACTGATTGTGAAGTAAATTGTGTAGATAAGGGCAGACTTCCATTCTGAGCTAGCGTGAGCTAGACAGCACAAGGCCTATGTACTACTTAAGCTTTCAAAATTTTGTCTTAAGTGGGATTTTATTTTGAGGGTGTAAATGAACTCAAGTACTGCATTTACCTTGTGCTGGCCCTCTGCACAGGGAGGAGTTTCTCCTCAATATACCTTCATTTATGCCAGTTTTTCCACAATAAAGCGACATAAATAGTTGTTAGACAACATTTGCTGTGTATGAACTAAGATTTATAGAAGTAACTAGGGATATACAGTAACAAAAATAGGGACTATTGTTAAGGAAGAGATTCCTTTACCTCCTGAATATAGGTATAAATGCAAAAGTCCAATAGCAAGGTTAAAAAGCAAGCAAAGAGAAAGCATGGTCAGTCTGCATCTGATGCAGCATAATTCTGCATAATTGACATAATGGACATAATTCTTTTAAGTTCTCTAGTAAAGCTTTTTTACCTTGTCTTCCAAAAATACACTGGTTGTGTTCATAGACCAGATAGATAAAGTACGCCCTTCAGATTCCAGACACAGTTTAGCAGGGTGCAGGAGAGCAAAACTGTGTCCCATTTGGAGTTAATCTTTGGTGAAAAAGGAGGAAATCCTTCAGTCATCCATCTGGATAAGAGAGCCAGTAATGTCTATTGTACTTTCATTAATTAACTGTAGCTAGACAAATTCCCCCATACTTTTCTGACTGATCATTCTGCTGAGTTAGTTGTCTGAAGAAATTTTAAGGACCATATCCCACGTTCATGGAAGTCCCTTCTTCGGTGAAGACTTTCAAAAGTAAGCCATGAAAGAAAGAATTACAGGAAAACTGCATCTTTAGAGACAGAGGAGTAAATAAGGGTCAGTCTCAGAGTGTTTTATGTCAGTGTGAGCCTTTTGGAGCAGGAATTATCCAGCTCTTCTACTAAGCCATCTGTAGTCATTTGGTGCTATGCTAAAAGCATCACACCATGTGTCTGACCTTATTTTTCAGTTTTAGATTCTTGTATAGGCTCACATTCCAAATCCTCATCCCCTGCACCCATCTTGTGTAGCTGCACAGGACAGATGTAAGAGACAGATACAAGAAAGATGAGGAAACAAATCCTCACTTCTAGTCATGAATTAATGCTTAACACACTTTAAGCAAACCAATGGTGGTAAGAGAATCCACACCAAAATTGCAGAGAAATGGGCAGGATTTGCCCAACTGACTCCATTTTATATCCATTATTGTCTACTTTACTACTTGTAAATTAGCTAGATAAAGTCACTCAATTTTTCATCATTGTCAGGTTAAGATCCCAGGGGCTAATTTCTAGTAGGCCATTTTGAACTATTGAAGTGGTTGTGTAAGAGGGCTCTCTAGCACTCCCAGCAGGAGCATAAAAAAACCCAAAACCAGGTTTCCATGCTGAACTAGATTCCAGCTTCCACATTTAAAAAAGCCAAAAGGTTAGTCACTAAGAATTTTATGTCACAATAGACAAGAATAATAAAGGGTTAAGAACTAACAAAATGGGCCTGTGTTCTCTGTTTGTGTATGTGTGGCAATGAAGTGACCTTTTTGAATCCTGACTGGTTTCAGTAAGGATATTTCCTCCCCTCAGAGGGATTAGTGCCTCCTGACTGATCCCATAGAGGGAGTACACAACCTGTGCTATACTTTAGGCAGGGGTAGACCGCTTTCTGCTTTCGGCAAGCTCACTCTGCAGGCTAGTGCATAGTAGATGCAGATATCGGATACTTCTCTCACACCTCTCCTCCTTTGAGGTGCTAGGTGCTCCCAAGAACAATTGTGACAAACCTCTATACATGCCATGCAAGCACAAAGAAGGCTCCTGGCATATTCACTGTCTCCCTCACCATATGCAGATAAACTGGACCACAAAGGGGAAAATGACTAATAAATGTCTCCTGCCATTCTCCTATACTGAAATAGAGCTTGTAACAAGGATTGTGAAGTACCCACTCAATTGTCTTTTAGGACTAGTTTTCATTACAAACTGCATTCATGTACACCAGTGTAATTCCATTTTTTACTCTGGTGTACCTGAGCACAGGATTTGTCCTAGAGTTTTGTTTATTAAATTCATTTTGCTCCTTTTACAATGCCTTTTATCACTAGATTGCCAATTTTGGTTGGATGAATTCCTGGAGGTTTTGTCACATGACAAATCTTTAAAGATTAATCATTAATTCCTGGAGACTCCAGGACAATCCTGGAGAGCTGGCAACCTCCCCCATCACATTCACCAGGTCAGAGCAGCAAGACAAAATAAATAAATAAATAAATAAATAAAATTAAAAAAAGTTCATGGTTGGTAGCGATTTACTTCCAAAACCTTAGTGACAGCTCAGTATCCTGTGTTTTCTAGACTTGGACAGAAAACAGGAAAAAAAGGTTCAAACATTTCTCATTTTTCAATGACAGTTCTTTTCAACAGAAAGTTTCCAACAAGCTCAATATTTCACTCCAAACAGTGTAATTTAGATTCTTGAATAGATCTTTAGCTGTCCTTTTCTGGTGTTACAGGCCATGTATCACTGTTATGACCTTACATTTAGGAAAAGAGGATCTAAGATTTTAAATGGGAAGATTGCTGCAACATGCATCAAGTTGATCAATTTATATTCTTTTCTTAGCTTGCGGTAGAAGGAGTGAGAACTAGAGAAGAAGGAGCAACATGGGTAGCAGCAAATACAAAGCTCTTCTTGTGTATGGTCTAGCAGACTGATCATACCAACTTTGCTCAGCTCTAGTCACTTGTACCCACACATCTGAAAAAGAAGAATTTATCAAGCCAATATTGGCTTCCTTGCTCCAAGTGTAGAGGCCTATCAATTTCCATCTCTTGGCTAGCCTTTTTGTAATAAATATAGGCCTGGTGTGTAATGAAAGCCAGCTGAGTAGTTCTCAAGGTATAGATGCCTTCTTTTCTTCTGATTCCAGCTAAGATTATTTTTATTCTTCATAATCTCTCACAGCTGCCAAGAATTCATCTTATCTTTGCATGAGGTGAAGTTTCCATTAACAGCTATTATGGTAGCAGGGGTCAGACATTCAGTGTCAGATGAGCTGCTAAAGAGAAACAGTGCAAGAAAAGAGTTTACCAGGGAGAAAGCCTCAGCTGAGTTGTATTTTGTTATTAATCCAAATTGCTTAATGCACAGATATGCCTTGGCTGTGTTGCTGACAGAACAATTTCTGATGTTTCAGAAAGAGGGGAAGATTGCAGGGTGGGGGAGGAAATCATGGGAATTTTAATTAAATTTGGCTGATTGTAGAGGAATTTTAATAGTTTTGATGAAGCTCAGTTTTCAGTGCATCAGCCTGCTTCTTCAGGCTCCAGAACTCTAATGAAGAAAGCTCTAATGTAAACACTACTTGCAATTTCAACACTCCTGTCATTTCAGATGAAGTTCCCTGGTCCTAGTCATAACATACTAATAAAAAAGCAACAGTGCACAGTTTTCATTTACTTTTCAGGAAGCCAGCAGTTACCCAGAAGAAAAACAAGGTGAAAATGTCCTTGTTTCAGTGCAAGCATATAGATAACAATGGCAGATACCAGTAGTTGTAGTAACCTTTTTAATATTATGATGGCATAAATATCCACTGGAAATAGCTCTGTAATCTTGTCAAGAGAGGAAGTTCTTGTGCATATAACAGTGTAAGATTAAAAATGGGAAAATAAATATTTGCATTTTGATAGTACCTAGAGGCCTGGGACACATGCTGCTATTCACCTTATATACACATAACAAAGCTTTATTTACCATTGTAAATAAGTCCTTTTCAGAGGTTACCATGCAAACAAACTGAGAAACAACAACATAAAATTAAAGAGTTGTTTTGTAAGAGAATGTTTCACTAGCCTTTTAAAAATGCTACTAATATACTGTTGGCTACAAAACCATTCAGAAATAATTTCTAGTATAATCTATGTTTATAAATAATTTCAGATATTGAAAATCATCAAAGATTTGAATATTCAGAAAACTGGTTTATTTTTAGAGAAAGATAATGTAGGAGTTCTACATCCGATATACAGCAGCCTGTAAGATATGACTATTGACTTCAATGTCTATTGGAGTGGGCATAGTGAATTTGTAAACAACTGTAACTTTCTTAGCAAAGGTTTCAGAATAGCAGCCGTGTTGGTCTGTATTCGCAAAAAGAAAAGAAGTACTTGTGGCACCTTAGAGACTAACAAATTTATTAGAGCATAAGCTTTCGTGAGCTACAGCTCACTTCATCAGATGCATTTGGTGGAAATGCATCCGATGAAGTGAGTTGTAGCTCACGAAAGCTTATGCTCTAATAAATTTGTTAGTCTCTAAGGTGCCACAAGTACTCCTTTTCTTTCTTAGCAAAGTTAGCATTTGGTCCTCAAACAGTCCACTCTCTGGAAAAAATAGTTATGATAAACTACGTTTTAATTGCATGAATTCCAGGTCACTATATGTAGACCTACATCAATAAATTTCTCACTGCTAGCAGAAAGCAACAATTCACATCATTTTTGCTGTTTTTCAAATTGTTAAAACCATTTACCCTCACATCACCACTTCTTTTTCTGTTCAAGGGTCAAATGTTTTTCTATGAAACCAGTGTATTTCCACCTGGGAAAAAATTAGTAAACAATCCACAAATTTTCAACCTTCAGAATATTTTGTTGAAATTACACTATAAAAAATAATCACTAAATACATAGATCAAATTTTAACAATATATTACTAATTCACTTCACTACTTCAAATTAATGACTAGAAAGTGAATCAATGAATCTTAACAAATAGTTTGCAAGCAAAGATAATTTTAAAAGAAATATAGATACCTGACAAAAAACAAAACAAAAAAACAAACCTTGCTATGTATCACCGAATACATGGAGGTATCAAAATATGAACTTAGATCCAGAGACTAGATAAAGAAACCTCAAGTATAACGACAACAGAAATCCATTTTGTTTATGTTAGGGGTCTCAAACTCAATTTACCTTAGGGCCAGTGCCAGTCCTCAAATCCTCCCAGCGAGTCAATAATGTCATTCATGCCACCCAGAACCTGTCCCCAAAAAACTCTGCCCCCCACCTGTCTAAGGCTCTGGGAGGGAGTCTGGGTGAGGGAGGAGGTCTGAGTTAGAGGATTGGGGTGCAGGCTCTGGAAGCGAGTTTGAGTGCAGAAGGCGTGAGAAGTTGGGCTCTGGGAAGAAGTTTGGGTGGAGGAGGGGGTCTGGGGTGCAGGAAGTGGGGGTGCAGAAGGAGGGGTGGGTTTGCAGGCTCTGTGAGGGAGTTTGGGGTGGGAGGGGGTGTGTGGGAAGGAGATGCAGGCTCTGTGAGGAAGTTTGGGGGCTGGAAGGTGTGGGAAGGGAGTGCAGACTCTGGGGGACAGTTTTGGGGCATGTGGGAAGGGGGTGCAGGCTCTGGGAGGGGATCAGGGAGGCGGGCAGCACTTACCTGGGGCTCCAAGGCAGGGTGAGCCGGGGGGCCTCCGCACAATGCTGCCCCCAGGCACAGCCCTCGCAGCTTCCCATTGGCCGCAGGGGCAGCACGTGGAGGCACGGCCCCTCCCTGCCCTGGGGCCATAGGGTGCTGTGCTGCCAGGGCCCTGGGCCGTTTAAATCGCCTGGGGGAGTGCCCAGGGGTGGCAGGTGGCGCCAAGGGAGAGACCCAGCCTCAAAACTGCTGGAGCCCTGAGGGCCACATTGGGAAGATTTGCAGGCTGCAGATGGGTTTGAGACCCCTGGTTTAGGTCATTTACAATTAACAAACACAGTTAAGTTTTAATTATTTTTAACAGCCAATTATATACTCTCACCCCCTAGGTTCAGCCCCCACAATTCACCCAGGCCTCTACTCTGCTTTGTCCTTGTGTTCCACCACATCAGTCCAGTCATAAGAGACTCAGTGCTCTGGCTGAGCCCCAGACAGTCCACCTCTCCACAACGGTCAATGAACTGAAAAGGGGAATTAACGCAAATAAATGATCCCTCAACTGTGGTGAGGCTCTCTTCCTTCAGAGAAGAGCTTGTTGAGCTGTGTCCCCAGCTAAAGTCACAGGAAAATATACAGGAATACTCCCCTCAAAAGGTGAGTCAGCACCAGGCCAGCCAGCCTGCCTGGCCACTTCTTGCAGGAAGGAGCTACAAGGCAGCCACTAAACAGAGTTCCTAGCTTTAGCTTACCTTCCTTCCAAGAGCTGAGAACTACACATCTACCATTATGTAAGTGGGGGAATAGTCCTGCTCATGTAGGGAACTTTCCTAGTTTTTGCACTACGCCGGTGAAGTGGGCTAGCGAAAGGATCTGAGTCCTCGCTCCCACTTCCTTTTCCCAGTGGCCTCCCTGCCCTTGAGGACTCCCCTTCCACTCTCCTGTCTGGCAGAGTCCTCATAACCCCAACAAGGCTGGGCCCAGGATTCCTGGGGGGCTCAACCCCCAACCCTGCTGTGGTCACCTAGGACAGGGGCTAGGGTGTCCCCACTCCAGGGTACTCTCTCTGCAATGGGCACTTCTCTGACCCACTGACCATTACATACAAGTTAAAGCAAATGCAAGTTATTTCATCAACAACAATTAATTTTAAAAAGAATAAGGAATAATGGGAAAGGTTAAAGGAAACACATCAACCCGCTCTGTGGCAGGGAACATCACAAACAGTGTCTCTGGAATGTCAGGGCAGTTCACAGTCTGTTCATTGTAAGTCCCAGGCCTTCTTCTCAGGCCCTGGCTGTGCTGCAGGGATGCTGTGGGTTGGACACTTGCTCTGGTGATGGCCACACGTTCTCAGGCTCTAAGTAGTAGGACCCTTCTGCCCAGTGTCGCCCCCCACTCTGTCGGGGTTACGATCCAAGCCTGGCCTGCAGAGCCCCTTGGCGGAAGCGTCTCTTTGTGCTGGGCCCGCTGCCCAGGGTCCCCCTCGGTCTCTCCAGCTGCTCACCCCACCCAGCTCCAGACTGCTCCAGTCCCAGCTGCACCACTCTGTCTCTGCACTACTGCTGCTGCTCTGCCTCCAGCTCCCTGGTCTGCTTCTTTGGCCCCTCTGGCTCTGGTTGCTACAGCTCTGCTCCCAGGACAGGTCTTCTCTGCAGGCTGCTTCTGTGACTCTGCTCCCAGCACTGACCTGCTTCCTGGGCTGCTTCTCTGGCCCCTCTGGTTCTGGTTGCTGCCGCTCTCATCCCAGGGCAAGTGTGTTCTCTCTGGGCTGTGCCTCTGGCTTTGGGGCTGCAGCTCTGCTCCCAGGACAGGGTCTGGTCCCTCTGGATCTCGCACAGCTCAGCTTGGGCCCCTGCTTTCTCCTTAGCTCGGCCCTACTCTGTCTGACCCAGGCAAATCCAGCTCACACGGAGGACAGGACCTCCCTGGCCTCCTGACTCCCTGATTAGCTTGCTCACCGTCATTCAGGCTGACCTGGAGCATTGGCCTCTCCCCATTATTCCTGGGGGCTGTCAGTCTCAGGGTCCTGATTCCCCATCGACCCTTCCCCCTTTTTAGTACTGGGAGCTTGAAAACCAAAACACCCCCACTGAATGTTAGTAAGGGGGCAACAGTCCCTTACACTTCTCTATAACCTACCACCAAATAACCTGGGTTTTACCCTTTTAAGATCCTCCCTGAAGGTTTGACATCTCTCACAGGTGTGGTCAGGCAAGGCTTACATTAGCTTATGACCCCAGCGTTGCCCAGTGTAGTGTTTGTATATCCCATCACATATACTAGTATATATTCAGTGGGATTCTTAGTAGTAAGAGATATCACTACAAAGTCCACAATGCAATCTTTGCTGAGAGATGGAAAGAGTGCAAACTATTGGGTGAGCAGATAAATAAAGTTCTCCTGTATATATAAAGTTACCAGACTTTGTACACAAATACCATAGAGGTACAACCAGCCCCATGCTTGGTGGCTGCAGAGGGTCTCCTGGTGTTGTACCCAATGCAACACTGCTCTGCAAAAGGCTGAATGTGAAAGGCTTATGCAAGCAATGCATATGTTATGTGCAGAATTGAGCCCTATTACATGTGGCGGTAAGAAAGAGAGTCTGGGTGAGAAAACAGGATCTACAGTTATGTAGCTCCTCCTATCCTCTCCCCCAGGTAGGGGGTATGTAACAAGCATAAATGAGTATTTCACCTATGGAGCTGAAGTAGCCCTGTAGTGACTCTGCAGCCCTCCACTAGTTTGGATTGTAGTTCAAAGTAATTTTTGTCTTCAATATTTGGAACATATGCCAGGAACCTTACAGTACATGGAAGTCTAATCTTTTTCAAAGCATGCTGATTAAAGGAAGACAATATTCATGAGCGTTCCAGTTGAATTCATGGTATTGAGACATAAAAGTAGTAATGAAAGTGAGATACATGCACCTAGGTAACACTGCACTTTGCACTATGAGTGATGATGACAGGCATACAGAGCACTGAGAAAATTTACCCATGATGTTTTATACTTTATAATTGAGATAGAGGCAAATTGATAGTAGGGGGTTAACTTAACTAGATACTAGCCCCTGAGGCCCTCTTGACTGGGATGCTTTTCTGAAAATAAGATCAGGTGAAGTTGGCTATATTAAAGGTCATAGTGAAACAAGATATTATTGTGAGGAAAACCACAGAAGTCCCTATTACCCTCCAACAATGGTAACAGAAAGATCCACTTATGGAAAACCATGCATTCAAAATGCCTGCATGATAACATAACATAACATAACTTGGTAGGATTTCATTACAGTAATTAATTGTCTCTTAATATACTGGGCACTCACAAATGAACATGCGTTACTCCAATGACCCACCCTGAGTCCAGAAGGGTGGATTCCAGGGTGTTTTTGCTACGGCTGCCTGGGGAGGGCTTCAAGGGCCCTTGCCAGCCAATCAGAACCCAGTTTTGTGTCGGACAATCTGATTCATTGTTCTTTGGGTCCTGACGGGATTCAGCATTGTGTGTCAAGGTTTGACAATCCTTCGTCCTCTTCTTAAGAGGGGTTTCCAAGGAGGCTGGGTCTCCCTGTTTAAAAGTAGAGGGGGGATTAGAGAATGGTGATGAGAACAATCAAGGAAAAACACTGGAAAAACACTTATCTGAAAAACAATATGAAAAAGTAGGATTGTTTACTTAGAAAGGATATAAATGAGGGGGTATGTAACATGGATAAATGAGTATTTCACTGATGGAGCTGAAGTAGCCCTTGAGTGGCTCTGCAGGCACTCCACTAACTTGGATGGTGAATACTAATACCAGCATGAAGATGGTAAATTAGGAGTTTATGTTCTCCCTGTCTCAGAATACAAGACCAAAGGGAAATTCAATTAAATTGAAAGGGTCAGGGTTTCAAAATGAATAAAAGGAAATAAATTTTTACCCAATGAGTAGACTGTGGAACTTATTGCCATAGGAAATTGTTGAAGCCAACAACTTAGTACAATTCAAAAAGCGATTGGAAATTTACATGGGTATCAAAAATATCCAGTGTTATAATTAATTATAACAAAATTTTTGGAAGGGATATTAAACTTCATGCTTCAGGGTTTATGGTCTCTAACTATTAGAGACCAATAAGGAACCTAATGTGAGTGATAGATTAGCCCAAATCTCCCTATGGTGGAGTTCTTCGATCTTTCTCTTTAGCATCTGGTACAGGACACTCTCAGAGATAGGATACTGGATTAGATGGGCCCTGGGTCTGATCAAGGATGAGAATTCCTGTGTTCCCTTCGCCCCTTTCCTCCCAGCATGGCTCCCACACACCCTCACATGCCCGGCAGAAGTATCCATGTTTATTAAGCTCCTCTTTATTGTTGATTACTAGAGGTGGTCGGAAAATGGTTTACATTTCCCATGGGAAATTTTGAAGAAAACTAAAAACAAATTATTTAATCTACATTTTCCATCTAAAATTTCCACTTTATTATAAATCAAAACCTGAAAATTTTCAGATAAAACTTTGATTCAGAAATACTACTGAGCTACTACAGGGAGTTGTAGTTCAGGTACTTCATGCCCTCATTGTCCGGCTATACCAAAAGAAGGACAGGAGACGTTTGATATGGATTTAATAAGGCTACAACTTTACTATTAGATGTCTTGGACTACCCGGCAGATAAAAGTGTACAGTGCGGGTAACTCCATGTTTATTCCAAAATTACCCAGGGGGCTTCTTCCAGCTCCCCCTCTTTTTCCATCCAGGTCCCCCAGGCCAATCCATTTCTGGGACCTTAGCATCCCCCACCTCATAGAAAGGTTAAAGTGGGCTATAAGAATGGGGGAATTGGCTCTCTGCCATACCAATCAGAGTAGCCCTCCTCCCCTATTCCATTCCTTTAATGAACACCTCCTTTTTAAGTCTATTTCCAATGCTTTTATCTGGTCACTGTATACCTTTCCTATGGAGTACCGGCACTGGACATCCACCCTACACTTCAATAATGAGTTTCGATATACCGCTCTTCACGCCATGCATGAACAGAGCCCTCCCTGAACCTGCTGTGGCGAAGGAAAAAACACCCCAGCTTCATCAAGGCCAACCTGGTGGTGTGGGAAAAATTCATTCCCAGCCCCCCTGAAAGAGGTGGCTAGTGCAATACCCACAGCAGGTCTTGACCAAACCTGGTATTTCACCACCTAAAGGGAGGGAGGGAAGGTGCTGCCTCAGCCTGCTCCATGTAACAGGAGGCTTACTCACAGGGCTGCACCTTTTAAACCCTTCCGCTCATCCAATTCCCAGGGGATGAGTCAGCATTGCCAGATTGGACCCTTGTCCCCTTTTGCAGCAGTTTTTCTCTCCCCCCACCCCACGCCCAGCCATTAAGCACTGTTTCCTTCATTCCAAATTCAGCCAAATCCACCCCCCCCCACCAACCCCTCCAGTGCTTAAAGGTGCGGTGCGGTCATTCTGCTCCTCTATGGGCCAAGTTACCTGGCTAAACTACATCTCCCATGATGAATCAATGCCTCTCTTCTTGGTGCCAAGCTTCATCATGGAAGATGTAGTGTGGCTTGAAATCTGTCCCATGGAGGAGAATGGGGGCAAGAGAGAACCAAATGACAATTCCCAGGAGGCACTATGGAGACATTTCCAATTTAAAAAAAAATGGGGTTTTTCTGATGTAAAGTCAAACTTTCCATGGAAAGCAGATAGTTTTCACACACACACACAAAAATCCAATTTTCCATCAAAAACAGCTTTCAACAAGCCTTAGTGATTACAACTATATTTAGTATTTTTCTGTGTATGGAGGAGTTGATATTGCAGCTGAGTAAGTTCTATTTCTTGAAATCTGCAACTGCAACTATGAGCATCTGCATAATATTTCTTACAGAGATGCATTTCAAGCCAATTGGCAATTAAACAAATCTTACTAGGTCTCATCTCTCAATTTGGTAACTGGAAATTTAGGGATTTTGATACGTCAGGAGAGTGCAAACCAACAGTAGATACTGCCAGGGGTTGCCCCAATTTTACTCTAGTCTTCTTTAAAAAGGTAGTGTGTTATGTATGCTCTTAGTCAGTGAGCCAGATCTTGGTAGGTGGTAAGGCCAACCCTGTTTAGGGGCGGCTGGAGGAGATTGTCATTCAGACCACAGGGTGTATTCTAGTCAGGAGATTAGCTATAGCAGTCCCTACCTTTTTTCCCCCTCCATTTTTTCATTATTATAGCTACATTCAATGAGGTTGCACGGTATGTGCCATTCTTTCCAATCTGGCAACAGTAATACTAAGCAGATGATAGTTCCAAAATGCGCTGTGTGTATCATATTTTGTGACTAACCCTGTATCCCAAATAGGACATTTTGATCTTCCAGTTACTGCTAGAAACTTTTACAGGAAATGAGAATTTTACATGTTCTCATAAACCTAAAAAATGTCTGGTTCTGTTTCATTCTCTCAGCTAAAGAACACCAATAGTTACTTGTTAGTTTTCTCATGTACATTTATTGAGCTGATAAAGATTGAAAGATGTACTGAAAGAAACTCTTGGTTTATTTTACTTTGGCAGTAGTAAAAGTGTGGACCCCATTTTAAAAGTTTAAATAAAACCAGAAGAAAAATAATTGGCATGTCCCAGATATAACATAGATGGATAGATAGATAGATATACACACAAGTACTTTTCAGAGTTGCAGGCAGCCCTTGGTGCAGCTAGCCAACCCTTTTGTTTAAATGCATCAGCATTTAAAGCTGCACACGTTCTTTCTTTCTTTCTTTCTTCCTTTCTTTCTTTCTTTCTTTCTTTCTTTCTTTCTTTCTTTCGTTTGTGTGTTTGGGGGGGAGAGAGGAATGACAGGAAATTTTTCATAGGAAACAGGAGAATGCAGGTACAGTATATTGTTAATGGGAGTGTGTGTGTGCGGGGGGAACTTCCAGGGTACCATAGAGATACATTAAATCACACAAGCATCAAGATGATATGTCCAAGCATGTCATGCCCCCTGCATAATTCATGGAATAAGTGCCTAAGATTATAAATGCCACAGGAAATAGTTAGTGGTGGCTATAGGCCTTGTTTTAGTTCAGCGATTACATTAAAATTTTCCTAAACTAACTAACACACTGTTTTTAGGAAGAGTTAACCAAATGGAAGTTGGATCATGAAACTCAGGAAATCTGCTGAACCTTATGTCTTCTATTTTCCATTTGGTAAGTTCTAGCAAAGAAACAAAGTTATTTGCATAACAAAAACAAGCACTGTTGTATCATTACTGTGGTCAACAGTCAGCAGGATACATTAAAAATACTTGATGTCTTTTCAATTGCTGCCTAAAACTTCTGTTAAAAATAAATAAATAAAACACTGAACATTCTTTATCCAGTATGCTGAGTTGAAGATAAGGTCATTGCTTGCCAACAGGCTATGACTGACTTTAATTAAACATTTTTATACCACTCATATGCTGCTGGGGATCGTGTCATTAAAATACAGAAAACATTAATCTACAGATTAATGTCATCAAAAAAACCCTTTTATACAACTTTTATTTCCAATTAAAAGTAGCTTACAAAATATTAACCCTTAGAATCCCGGCATTTTTCAGACCACTAGCCAAAATGCAGAGTGCTCCAGTATACTTCATATTTTTCTTCACTCCACTATCCCAATTTTTGCCCGGTGTAAATGCATCGGTTGGAATTACATTTGTGTAAAACTAGTCCACTTATGTGGCTCGAGCCCTGGGCCTATAGGTCCACCAATTTCAAAGGTTAAATTAGAGGTTTGGTAATGTTAATTTAAAATGTTTTGTCTTCTTTAATGAAGCAGGTTTCCAATATTTTTCACAGAACTGGCTAGTAATTACAACATAATGTTCTAAGGTTTTGGGGTAGTGAGGAACTTATTTCATAGTATATATCCAGTACATCTCTTTTACCAACCAATATGGTCCATCTTGAAGCAATTTTGTCAGTGAAGGCATCTATATTTTATCTCTATCTGCTTTTAAGACTGAGGATTATTTTGTGGGGAACAAGAAGGGTAAAGAGATAGAGATTGTTACTATCTTATCTATTTGCCATAGGTGTGTATATTTTGCCTTTGGTTGGATGGTGCTCTTCTGTCTTCCCATTGTTTAAGGTTCAAAGCCACTTAGCAATGATTTTACATCCAGCGATATTAGACATAGATGGTCAAAATGATGCAGCTATTGGCATATAAGACCACTTTGATTTTTTATCTCCACATGTATAAACAAGTGGAAATATGTTCAATAATGTTTCTGGATATACCCCTAATGTGATTAGCACACTCTGTATAAACAAATGGAGAAACACCCCCAGAGAATCACTATAAATAATTATCACTATATTCAGTAACTGCAGTACATCGTTTGACAGCATGTTATTCTTTTCTTTGTTTATTCTTATGTATTTTTAACTTCATAAAAACCTTCTGTCATCCAGGCCTCAACATCACACAAATAATTACTTAAAATGATAACACAGTTAACGGAATGAGCGATCATTAGCATTTGTTAACAAATGTCCCCAAAACGCCTCATCTGGCTTCAAGTCTTGTTTCAGGTTTAAAACTCAACCCAGCCTGGAGAGTTTGCAAAGGTCCATGATCCATTTGAGCAAAAGCTGGGCCCATTTTCAGTGGCTCTTGGCTGATATATAGTTCTAGGTAAAGAGCACAGTTTGATATTAATATAATTAAAGGGTCTGAGTACAAAATCTGCATTTATTAATATATGGGGCAGAAATTGCACTTGTGGTTATCCATTCAGTGCACACCGATGCATACTTGGTACAAGGTTATTGGATACATTCACAAATATTGACAGTGCAACAAAGGCAACGAAAATTGGGCCAAGTAGAGAATAGATAGCTGTGCAAAGTAAAAACATTCATGGGTAATGTACTTTCCCCTTTTCTAGAGCAAGCAAAAAATATAATGTAGTCTAACAAGGGACAGAAAGAGAAATAGCATCCTGTAAAACTCTTCAGAATTAAAAAAACTATCCCATATTGTTATCATCACTTAATGGATTAAGTGAGTGTCTTTAGTCCTTAACCCTAGTTTTGACTGCAGCTCAGCCCCAAACATCTATCTTTCTAATCATATGGCAGTGGACAGATCTTAAATGAAGTTTAAGGATCCTGTAGAAGTGATCTGTCCTGTGCCAGTTTGCAGGGCACTAATCCACAATGAGTTACAACTAGATTGTCAGTCAGCTAAGGCTTAAACAAGTGAAGAATGAGAATATTTTATTGCTTCCTCTGGGGCTTTAATTAGTTTTCAGACTGTAGTGCTGATCCTGGTCACTTTCAAGTTCCAGAGAGAGAGAGAGAGGACAGAGTGAATAAATGGGGGAAATCAGAAAGGCGGCTGGAGCTCAGAACAGCATCCCTATGTCTTTTCTTGGGTTCAATACTGTTCAATACTTTCATTAATTACTTGGATAATGGAACGGAGAGTATGCTTATAAAACATGCAGATGACACCAAGCTGGGAGGGGTTGCGAGCACTTTGGAGGATGGGATTAGAATTAAAAATGTTCTTGAAAAATTGGAGAATTGATTTGAAATCAATTAGATAAAATCATTTGAAGGCAAGTGCAAAGTTAAATACTTTGCTCAACTACAAAATGAAGAATAACTGGCTAGGTCAGGAATTGGCAACCCTTGGCCCGCGGCCCGCCAGGGTAAGTCCCCTGATGGGCTGTGCTGGTTTGTTTACCTGCCGCGTCCTCAGATTCAGCCGATCGCAGCTCCCACTGGCCGTGGTTTGCCGTTCCGGGCCAATGGGGGCTTCCTGTAGCCCCCGTTGGCCTGAAGCAGCGAACCACAGCCAGTGGGAGCTGCGATCAGCCAAATCTGAGGACGCAGCAGGTAAACAAACTGGCCCGGCCCACCAGGAGCCTCACCCTGGCGGGCCGCATGCCAAAGGTTGCCAATCCCTGAGCTAGGCAATAGTACTGCAAAAAAGGAACTGGGGGTTATAGTAGATCACAAATTGAATATGAGTCAGCAATGTGATGCAGTTGCAAAAAAGGCAAATATCATTCTGCGGTGTATTAACAGGAGTGTTGCAGGACTTCAATAATCTTAGACATAGGTGAGAGCTTTATTGCAGGAGTGGGTGGGTGAGATTCTGCTGCCTGCATTGTGCAGGAGGTCAGACTGGATGATCATAATGTTCCCTTCTGACCTTAATATCTACGTATCTATGTAAGACACAGGAGGTAATTGTCCTGTTCTTCTCAGCACTGATGATGACTCACCTGGAGTACTGGGTCCAGTTCTAGGCACCACACTTTAAGAAAGATGTGGACACATTGAAGAAAGTCCAGAGGAGCGTAACAACAATTATGAAAGGTTTTGAAAACCTGACCTTTGAGCAAAGGATAAAAAAAAAGGGGGGGGGTGTAAGTTGAGTCTTGAGAAAAGAAGACTGCAGGGGCAGGGGAAGAGACCTGATAAGAGTTTCTAAATATGTTAAGGACTGTTATAAAGAGGATGGTGAGCCACTGATCTCCATGTCCACTAAAGGTAGGAGAAGTAACCAGTTTAATCTACAGCAAGGGAGATTTAAGACAGATATTAGGGAAAACTTTCTAACTATAAAGGATAGCTAAGCACCAGAATAGGCTTCCAGGAGAGACTGTGGAATTCCTGTTAATGGAGGCTTTTAAGAAGTTAGACAACCACTAGTCAGGGATATTCAAGGTATACTTGGATCTGCCTCAGGTCATGATGTTGGACTAGATGACCTCTCAGGGTCCCTTCCAGCCCTACATTTCTATGATTTTATTATACTTTTGCCCATTTGAGGGTCTCTCCTGTAAGAGAAAACTTCATCCAGATGAAAATGTAACAAAATCTTTGTTTTCTATGCATACAGAGCAAAACATATAGTTTCAACCTAAATTATTTTTAGTTTAAAAGAAAAGAAAGAACCAATGTAATTCTCCATGAGAAAGAAAGCAGAACATTTCTGTTATTCTGTAAAAGGCTTTATCCTGAATTTCTGAACAAACCTGTCTGCTAGCAAATCCAGGTAAGTTAACTTCTTCCATTTAAAAGTTCAGAATCATGACAACATATACCGAAAAAAAGCTAAACTTGTCAACTTCTACCACATAGCAGATGCCAGATTGATGTTTAGACTCAGCACCTTGTTCTCTGGCCACTCAGTGCTAGCAGCATATCAGAAATAAAGGTTTTTTTCTGTCATAGTGATACACTTCTCTTTGTAGCAGTACTGCTGTCTAATCAGGAAATAGATTTAAAATTTTCAATGTCATAATTGACAGCATGGACTCAAAGGGACTTTTCCAAAATAGAGGGATTTTTCTCTGAGGTGGGAAAGGCTTTTTTAGAGAAAGGTTGCTTTGGTGTGTATAATTTGGAAATGTGAAGCAGATACTTGATTCAGGTTTGATTTGTCCCTCCATCTTAGTATCTTACCAGGACTCACGTTCACACCTATAGGAGCCCCTTAATATGCATATTCAGAACATGTAGAAGTAAAAAGAAACAAAATATTCATATGAACCCAACTATGTAAGCATAGAGAGCAAGTATGTATGGTGCATAGGACAAGTGATTTATCTTTTGCTCAAAGTGTAGTTTAATTCTGGAAATGACTACAAAATGGCACTATAGCATCTCACATGTTCCATTCTATGCTACCATATTCAACTTCTCAATTTAAAAAAACACAAAACTTTTCTTTACCTCAACAGTCCTTCAAACTCAACCTGGAAACTGTCTTCTTTCCTGCTAATGCATCATCTCAATAAACCAGATTCAAATGACACATATAATAAGGGTAATTAAGGTACAGTTGAAGTTTAACTTGGATTATATCTCTGCTTCACCATAACTACACCTATAACAACTCTTAGCTGAGTCAAGTTTATTGATATTGATGCATGATTAGGAAAGAACACAGCAGTGTTATATGATTATATGAGCTGAAAAAGCCTAGAGCCCCCCATGCTTTTACACTTCTGAGAGTAGAACCAGACTTTAAATCATGATTGTACATATTAAATAGTGATAGCAGCCTAATTTGTATTTATAATTTAAAGCATTACTGAAGAATCACTTAAAGAAGAAGAAATATAAACTCAGAATGTATATTTAACAATTTTTGCTTAGCAGAAAGAGAAAAAACTGAATTGCTACTGTAGCTGGATATGAAATCTGAGCAGCTGGGGTAAAATTCTGAATTATTTATATGCTGTGTTATTAAAACTAAACCAAATAAACACGAGGGAACACCAGTCATTCCATGTGTTTTTATGAAATCCCCCTCAGGTTATTTCTTTTATATTTTAATAGTTTGTCCAAGCAGATTGCAGGGCTGTTCAAGTGTCATGCTAATATTTTGGCATGTGCAATAAGAAGTGATGGAGTGTAACACTTTTTTGACATTGTTAGCAAGTGCTTATGAAAGTGCTTATACATATAATTGTCAAATTGTGTTAATTAGCACTGAAGGACTCTTCTGATTTGAAGTGTTCAAAAAATACACTAATCAGAATGTCCACCAGGTGTTCTCTGTCTTAGGCACTTAAAAGGCACATGTTTAGAAGGCTGTAAAACACCATTTCAATTCAATGCACAGAGTTGCTATTGTTCCAATCCCATTAGTTCCCATATTTTCAAGTGTCTTCTTGACTAAGTTCAAAAATGTTAGCAGAATAATTGATCTGAATGTCACGGTATGTGATGATCACAACTCTAAAACAGATTAAGCAAATATAGAATATATTTTAATTAGAGCTGCTTTTACATAGTGTCTCAGGTGCTGAGCCCTATGGGAATTAGGCACCTAAATACCTTTGTGGATTTGAATTCCAGTCATTACCTCAATACCTTTTCTACAACTGTAGTCTCATAATTGCAATAAATAAATTTAAATGCAAACTACATATAAATTCACCCTATTCGTTAAAGCCGACTCAGGGTATGACTTACAGCAATAAAAGAGTCACAGCCTAGCCTCAGCTTGCCTGGGGTCAGCTGACTTGGGCTCAGGGGGGCCAAGCTGTGGGGTTACAAAATTCCAGTGCACACTTTCAGGCTTGGGCTGGAGCTAGGCTCTGAGATCCTGTGATAAGGGAGCATCTCAGATTCTGGACTCCAGCCCAAGCCCAAAGGTCTACACTGTAATTTTATAGCCCCCTCAGCTGGAGCCCCTCAAGCCTCAGTCAGCTGACTCAGGCTCTGAGACATATAGTGTGGGTTTTTGATTGCAATATTAGCCTTATGGTCAGATTCTCCCCTGTGTGAGCTTTCCCATGTAGGGAGCAAGGAACTCCATGGATTTTAACTCATGGACTTTTCTCCCAATTATGATGTCTCAAGCCGTGCAAAAACTCAGTGCCACTGTCTATCTACCTGACTCTTCTTCCTATTTCATGCCAGCATAGCTTTATAAAGATAGATACTCCTTAGGGCTGCATTTTTCTCAAGATCATTCCATCAAGGATGAGCTAAGTAGACTGAGCTAAGTAGACATTATTTTATGAGGGTATCACAAAGATATTAGCCATACTCTGGGCTCCACACTGAAGTACCATATCCTCCTCCCCATCCCTTGCCCCTCAGAGTTTCTGCGGATATTGAAAAATCATTAATGGAAAAGGCCTCATTGCTTTGTATGAATGTGCTTCCTGAATAACAAATGTCCCATGCCCTCCCAAAGGTGGTGTATAGTGATAGCTCTGAGCCAGTGTGTGTGCTCCCTTCCCACCTCTCTGATTTTATTTTTACATATCACTTTATAAACATTAGTTATGCCTCACAACAATCCTAGAAGACAGATACATATTATTATTCCCATTTCATAGATGAGGAAAATTAAGACTGAAAGTGGCTAAAGTCAAGTTTTGTCAAAGGCACAAATGAGAGGAAAGCACACAACTCTAAATAACTTTAACTGTGACCACGTCTCTTCTAGGACTGGAGCATATGAGTAAATAAAACAAGTTGGACTAAGAATATACTCAGACTCCGTATCACTGATTTCTCTTCTAGCATGAACCTGACCTGCAAGGCCCTGACTTTGGCTACTACTCAGCTGAAGGTATACTGGATAAAAATGTTTTTGATTGAAACTGTTTTTTGACAAGACGAAAAAGAGTACTTGTGGCACCTTAGAGACTAACAAATTTATTTGAGCATAAGCTTTCGTGAGCTACAGCTCACTTCATCGGATGCATTAATGATGAAGTGAGCTGTAGCTCACGAAAGCTTATGATCAAATAAATTTGTTAGTCTCTAAGGTGCCACAAGTACTCCTTTTCTTTTTGCGAATGCAGACTAACATGGCTGCTACTCTGAAACCTGTTTTTTGACAGAGAATTGAAATTTCAACTACATTAAATTGTTTCCTAAAAGTGTCTATTTTATATAGAAAATTTTGATTTTTTTCAATGAAAAACTGAATCCCAAGCCTGAAGTGTTTTGATTTGGAACTATTATGGTGCCCTCAGAGAGGTGTAGTTCTGTTGCCTAGTGTCCCCATACTTCTCTATTGGCTGGACTCCTGGACAGATTACATAAATGATTTAAATTAAAGACTGAATCTGGACTGAATCCTTGCTTTGTCTGAAAATAAATCAGACACTGACCAAAGATTTCTTTGAAATATTGCTTAGTTTCCTGTATTAAAAAGGTGGTTTTGTGTTGTTCATGGGGAAAGGATTTTTACATTCTAAATGAAATCATCTATAATGCATCTTGTATGCTCCCTAATGAAACATATGACCTCTGACCTATTTCTGCCAACATCATTATCATCCTTTATTATCAGAACCTAATACTCAGTAAAATGGCCTTGTATTTCACATCTTATGCCAAATATAAGTTAATTTCTTTCTTAGAATTTCAGGTGTTGTGGGGAAACATCCAAGAATATCTCAGCACTGCTGTTTTGGAACTTTTCCATGATCAGAGGAACATGGCTGAGGTTTCTTCAAAAGTTAAAGCATATGACTGTGCTGTAATGCAAGAGGAAGGGGACATGGGAAACAGAGAAAACAAACTTGTTAAGAAGGGCTAAAAATAGTAAATGACAGCACAGATACTGGGTTACTCCCAGTAGTTATGAATTGCTGTACTGTAGGGATGCCTTAGCCATCCCCTCTTCCTTCCATCCATACCTGTTACACCAGTACTAGACTTGAGATAGCATAAGGAGTTCTACAGTAGTTATATGCTACCTAAGGAAGGAGGCTGGGGGAAATTTTCATGAGGCCAGTTAAACTGGTATAGCACTCTGTCTTTTGAGTGCTTGACTTTGAAACCCTAATGTTTTTGCAAAAAGAAAAGGAGTACTTGTGGCATCTTAGAGACTAACAAATTTATTTGAGCATAATCTTTCTTGAGCTACAGCTCACTACATCGGATGTAGCTCACGAAAAGCTTATGCTCAAATAAATTTGTTAGTCTC
Source organism: Dermochelys coriacea (assembly GCF_009764565.3). Classification (NCBI taxonomy): domain Eukaryota; kingdom Metazoa; phylum Chordata; order Testudines; family Dermochelyidae; genus Dermochelys; species Dermochelys coriacea. Next base: position 44,707,197 of record NC_050071.1, read on the forward strand.
TAAGGTGCCACAAGTACTCCTTTTCTTTTTGTGAATACAGACTAACACAGCTGCTACTCTGAAACCTAATGTTTTTGTAACAGTTTTTTTCAAATCCATCAGAGCTTCTTGGAGGGGCACCTACAGGATCCAGAAGGATGGAGTGTGCTGCCCTTGCAGAACTCTCTCATCACAAACACACCTTCCCCTATGTGTAGAAATGCAGAGAAGAACCATTAATTATAAAATCATTAACAATCGTAAATTGATCCACCTCTTTACAAACAAAGGTGGGGCGGCTTCTTGCAGTGGTTGCTCTAAAAAAAAAAAAAGATCCCTCCTTCTTACATTCTGCTTCTGTGAGACAGGCTTCAGTGTAATAATCCTGGCTCTCTACTAATGCAAACCTTAGGGTACTGGTTTACACATCTGCCATTTCCCATTTGATCGCTCTCTTTTCTGTTCCTTCCTCTTCCTTTTTTGTCTTCTTTTTTACAATTAACTTTACATTTGATTTTGGTTTTATTATTTTTAGTATACCACATCTACAGCCACAACTTTCAAATACCAGCAAAGAAAATAGTCCTGAAGGTCACCTTTGCATAATAAAGAAGCTCCAGACTTTTTTTTTTGATGAATGAGATTTTGAGTTAATAATATGGAGCAGCTGCTCTCAGCAGAATTCCAGCCATAAAAATCTGAAAACTCTTTCCCTTGCAACATACCTAAGCCAAACCATCTAAATCTACATCTGCCTCAAATCACTGGCAGGTAAAATTTGCTTCTCCCAGCAGAGAAATCTACTCCCAATAGGTCTTTTATGTCTTCGAGGCAAGACAAACAAACATTTGGGTTCAGATTGAGTTTGCAGTAGTGCCAACCTCAAATATTCAAAAATCATGAGTCAGGCTCCCCAAAAATCATGAGATTGGCTTTAAAATCATGAGATTATGTAAAATAATAGATTTGGTGTTCTTTTCATTTGCCTTCTGCTTTGTGGGCCTTTAGGGACACATTTTGATTAGAGACACATTTTGAAGCTTTCTTCATAGCCTAGAAACTTAATTTTTCTTTAAGAATGAAGGCTGCAATCATTGCATATCCACTTGACTCCAGGAGCTGGAGCTTTAAGAAAATAATCATCATCATGACAAAATCATAAGAGTTGGTAATACTGAGGTTTCTCCCAAAAGTTCATCTGAACTTTAGCATTTCTTGTTTAATTTCCGTGTACTGTTTTTTACACTGTGTGCTGTTTGCTGGCAATGAACAAGAGTCTTAAAATTGATATTGAGTATCATGAGTATCTTTCAATTTGTGCAGTTGTAAATTAAGTGTATTGAGATAAAATTATGTCAAAACCTCCTACTTCTGGTGTCTGCACAGCAATTCAGGTAAGGCAACAATATTCAGGTAAGTTTCAGTATGCAAGCTACAAAATTGAGAGATTTTTCAGGATAAGCGTATTTAATGGTCGAGTGTTCCTCACCCATTCCTTGTCATCATTATTCCATCAACTTTCAATAGATATAATAATTATTATTTTTTCTAAAAAGTACAAATAGTGCTAGAGAAGTAAGATGACAAGTTATATTCCACATTTACTTAAATTCTACTTAATAATTTCCATGTAGTTTGTTTCTAGATAGAAGATGTCATTCAAAAATTGTACACTGGCAGAATTATTCTCTTGTGTTACATTTCCTCTATCCTGCACTCTAATTTGTGCGTGCACATGCACACACACACACACACATACACACACACTCCGATTCCATACGTTCTTGATTTGGAAAATATTTTCCAATCACGTCATAAGATTCAGAGCAGAAATATCAGCTAATCAGGCTACTGACAATATTCGTTGGCATGTTTTTCTCTTTTTACCTTTTCATAGAATCATAGAAGATTAGGGTTGGAAGAGACCTCAGGAGGTCATCTAGTCCAATCTCCTGCTCAAGCAAGAACAACCCCAACTAAGTCATCCCAGCCAGGCTTTGTCAAGCCGGGCATTAAAAACCTCTAAGGATGGAGATTCCACCACCTCCCTAGGTAATCCATTCCAGTGCTTCACCACCCTTCTAGTGAAATAGTGTTTCCTAATATCCAAGCTAGACCTCCCCCACTGTAATTTGAGACCATTGCTTCTTGTTCTGTCATCTGCCCTACTGAGAACAGCCAAGCTCCATCCTCTTTTGAACCCCCCTTCAGGTAGTTGAAGGCTGCTATCAAATCCCCCCTCACTGTTCTCTTCTGCAGACATCCCTTCTGTAGTGGGGGGCCCAAAACTGGATACAATACTTCAGATGTGGCCTCACCAGTGCCGAATAGAGGGGAATAATCACTTCCCTCAATCTGCTGGACTAGATGACCTCCTGAGGTCCCTTCCAACCCTGATTTTTTATGCTGGCAATCCTCCTACTAATACAGCCCAATGTGCCATTGGCCTTCTTGGCAACAAGGGCACACTGCTGACTCATATCCAGCTTGTCATCCACTGTAATCCCCAGGTCCTTTTCTGCAGAACTGCTGCTTAGCCAATTTTCACCCTTCCCAGTGAACCGTCCTTTATCCTGCCCCTTTATCCTCCCTCTACTTTACCACCTTACCACTTGATCATTTGCTTACCCTTATAACCCTCGGCCTCAACTTCACTTGAAGGCTCCCTGGTGGTCCCCTCACCTATTTTTATCTTCTGATTTAACTCTGCTTACTGCAGCTTGGACGTCTTTTAAGGTTTCCAAAATACTGAAAAATGCTTTGCTAAGAGACTCCTGAAAAGCCTCTTCCTTTTTCTCTCTCCCTTCCCCAAGAGACAACTCCGTATGTTCCAAGAAGCCCTTACCACCAGAAATCTTCTTCTCTCATCTTTAAAGCCATTACTCCTTAGAACAATATTATAGATGCACATCTTTTATGCTACTCTTGATATGAGGGTTTCTTGCAAGTCTCCATTCCGTAACACTCCACTCTTCAGAGTTTTTCCCCCCCTTGACAGAAGTGCCATACTGCTTTGTGGGCATCAGGAAGGCAATGTAAAGGAGAGATTCAAAAATGATCATGCTCAGCAGATGCTGACAAAATAAAGGAGGAAGAGTAGCTGAGTCCTGCTGCAGCAGGAATAAAGTAGCATAAGATGTCAGGATAGAAAGTGAAGCTGGGTGGGAGGGTTAGAGCAGCTTATTTAGGATGTGGGGGGTTTCTATTTGTAGTCAGGGAAATGGTTAAGCAGGAAATACAAATAAACAAAATAGAATAAAATGCATGTGGAGAATCTAAAACTTTTGGAGCTTAGATAAAATTTTCAGCATATTTTTGGTCTATTCACCTGTAGTCCTGAGGTTGCTTCTAACCTTTGGCCTTATATATGGCAGCGCAATATCCTACTATCAAGTCACTGACATGGCCAATGTATTTCACCATAGTAAAAATTATTACAATTTGAGATACCATAAGACATCTAGTAGTAAAATATAGTACTAAACACAATTCTAAGACATCCAAAGCTGCTGATATCAAATAATTGGTGTTCCACATCCATTTTTGGGGAGCGAGAAGGGGATAAATAGAGATGAAATATAGGAATTGAGGTCCTGATTCTGACTTCACCTACAACAATATAAATAAGGAGTAACTCAGCTGAAACCAACAGAAAAATTCCAGTGTTAAATTAATGCAGGAGGAGAATCGGACCTGAAGTATTCAAATATACCTAATCACTGCTTGTACAAATACAAAAGGCATGTGCAAAACTGTGATAAGAGTATGTGAAAGTAGGCACCTAAATGCACATGCAAAAAATGTGTTTTGACTTTGGGCTTCTATTTCTGAACATCAGAATCTGTGAATTATTCTGATCAGTAGCCATCAAGCTCTTAACTTTAAAGATGGGGCCTGGTGCTCTATCAAGAACTGACTACCCACAAAAAGAAAAGGAGTACTTGTGGCACCTTAGAGACTAACAAATTTATTTGAGCATAAGCTTTCGTGAGCTACAGCTCACTTCAATCGATGCATTCAGTGAAAAATACAGTGGGGAGATTTATAGACACAGAGAACGTGAAATAATGGGTGTTATACACACTGTAAGGAGAGTGATCACTTAAGATGAGCTATTACCAGCAGGTGGGGGGGGAGGAAGAAAACCTTTAGTAGTGATAATCAAGGTGGGCCATATCCAGCAGTTGACAAGAATGTCTGAGGAACGGTGGGGAGTGCGGGAAATAGTTTTACTTTGTGTAATGACCCATCCACTCCCAGTCTCTATTCAAGCCTAAGTTAATTGTATCCAGTTTGCAAATTAATTCCAATTCAGCAGTCTCTCGTTGGATTCTGTTTTTGAAGCTTTTTTGTTGAAGAATAGCCACTCTTAGGTCTGAAATCGAGTGACCAGAGAGATTGAAGTGTTCCCCGACTGGTTTTAGAATGTTATAATTCTTGACATCTGATTTGTGTCCATTTATTCTTTTACGCAGAGCCTGTCGAGTTTGACCAATGTCAAGAATTATAACATTCATGTTCTCTGTGTATATAAATCTCCCCAGTGTATTTTCCACTGAATGCATCCGATGAAGTGAGCTGTAGCTCACAAAAGCTTATGCTCAAATAAATTTGTTAGTCTCTAAGCTGCCACAAGTACTCCTTTTCTTTTTGCAAATACAGACTAACACGGCTGCTACTCTGAAACCTGACTACCCACAGTGAATGTATTGAAAAATCAATTTTCTACACATTTTAAAGTGTAATTTCAGTATAATTTCTGTTTTCAAAGATGACCTCCTGCACTTTTATTTGACCTTCATGCTATTACAATTTATGACATTGTGATTAGCAATTTTGTTTGGTTGTTTTTGCTCATACAGTTAAGATATTTCATATGATGATTACCCAAAATGATACTGATTATAACTATGTGCAAGAACCAACACCTGTACTATGAATCAGGCACTGTCAGATGGATTACAGCTCATTGTATATTTACTGTATGCATTTAACAAGGTAAATAAATATCCATTTGCAAATGATAATTATGTGCACAAAAGTAGATGTGCAAATGCATATCGTTCTTGTCTCTCATTTAACAGATATCTGTCTGTGTGGTGGTTTTGGACAAATACTTATTGGGGACCAGGCTGAGGAACCCTCACGTTCATTTTCCATCTTGAACAAATCCATATTTGAAATCACCTTTTCTTCAAGTGCAGCATTTTCCTATTAACCTATCTCTCCATCTGGTGTCATAGCTCCTAAACTTTCTCATAGTATTGTAACTCATGCCTGTTGACACATAGTATGTTAAATATAAACCAAATGTTGCAGACATTTAAGAGATGATGTTTTACAGATAATACAGGAGAAAGTGTAAAGTAAACTTTGGCTGACAAATTTTTGTCCACCTAATAGAACAATAGACGAGTGGAATAACTTTATTCTCAGTGTGAATTTGAGAATGGTTGATATATTTTGCTTCTTAACCTTCAGATAAGCTTTACTTCATGTTCTTCAAATTGACTCTACTAATGTCCAAAATATTGATTTGCCTTCATACTCTGAAAAGTACATCTACACAGATGGGCAGTTTCATGTGCTTTTGATTAACTTAAAAAACAAACAAACACGCACCTTCCTCACTCAATCCAGTTTATGCTGGTTTTGTTTTACAACATTATGGTTTATAAAACTTCTGTCAAACTGTGTTACTGTTTGATCATTATAAGAACAATCAGAGTAAGTGTTGCCAGTTACATTTTCTCATCCCAGCCAAGCCATAGTGTATATATGCTACATGATATAAGGAAACACAAAGTCTGATTAGTGTGCAAAGTACAGCACAGTGGGCAATACAATTAATCATTAATGTCACCATAGATTTTAAGCAGGCTTGGGCACAACCTCATGCGGGGGGTGGGGGGAAATAAAAATCCACCCAAATCCCAAACAAAAAACAAACAAAGCCACTAGAAATCACACAACATATTCTTGTATATGTATATTCTTGCACTATAACCTCCTTTGCTGACACAGAGAGATTGTTGCCATCCCATTTTTCTGCTCCATCGCAGGCTGAGGAAAGATTTTTTTAAACATCTTTTCTTGAACTGGAACAGTAAACTTTTCCACTTATTTCCTAGAAGAGCTTAACTTCCTTAGACAGAAACACCAACCCTACCCCATCCCAAAAGTTTGAAAAGCTGAAATAAAATATAAAATGAGCCAAAGATGAAGGTATAAAATCAACCATGTTAGCACTTTTGTATAATAAAGCAGAGCTGAACACGGGGGAGAAGTTCAGGGACTCGAATGAATAAAGCAAACCGACATCCATAAGATAAATTTGATTTCAATTGCCATTAGTTACTCTACCTAACAGAAAATGCCATGACCTATAAACTACCACATCTCTTCCTGTTTTCAAAATGAACCTTACACCACTGTATGAATTTGGCTCAAATGGAGCTTGGAAAAGGTGGTCATTTCTCTTTTTTGTGTTTCTTAGCTGAATGTTTATGGTCTCTCTTCTTTGAAGGTGGGGTGTGCACCTGTTTCCACTTGTTCAAAACAATCTGAGTTGCCTTTCACACTTGAAGTTGTGCGCATTTAGCTCAATTTGTGTGTGCATCTATTTGTGTGTGTGCATATGCATGCAAACAAAAGGCACATTTTGTAGTTTCTTGTAGAACTTATATACCCTCTTCAACTGTATTATCGATGGACCAATTGAAAGCATTTTTATTGTTAGTCAAAATATTTATTTCAAGCAGCATACACAAGCATGAACTTAATAGGCATAAACAACAATTTTGTGTGTTGCCTGATTTGTCTGCGAATAAATTTGCTGGATGCCACAGGCCTTTACACATGCTATGCCACCCTAGGGCAAGTTCAGGGAGAACCTCAGGCAGCACAATCTCATCTGCACATGGGGATGCTGGCGGTGGGCTTGCACATGACTCCATCCCTATGGGCAATCTGGCCCTCTGAATTTCTTTGGCATTTAGAAAAGAAAACTTTTGGTTTTGAGTTTTCAGAAAAAAAGAGGAAATGAGCTAATATTAATAAAGCATAATCTCATATGTCTTCTAAATTGAATGATGTATTGTAAGGAGTTTGATAAATCATAATCAAGTACATAACATGCATTTTGCTGATGGAAACTGAATCCACATAGATGGAGAACAAAAAACTATAGTGGCTGGCAGCTACCTCAAGTTATGATCTTGTCAGATCTCACAAGCCAAACAGGGCTGCAACAAGTCTGAATTTAAATAGATGACCCTCCAAAGACAACCTATTGCTGGAGCTACCTAAGCATTTGCTCATATACTTTTGAACAAATGCCCCACATTGTCTTTTATCAGCTATAACAACACAGCTACAACTACATTGCATTCATCAAGTGGATATGACATTTTCTTTCACAGTTTTTGAAAAAATGCATATATAGTAGTACTGTATTGTCTTTAATTAATTGCACTCAACAAGTGATTTCATTTCCGTTGTAGACAAAATGATCTTTGCATATTGTGCATGCATGTGTGTGTGTATCAGTTTATTGTTTGAAAGACACACAGTAGTTCTTTTTTGACCTGCTATCTCTACTCTTTTCTCACTTTGAGAAGAGTCACCAGAGACAACATGCTAAGTAAATAGATTTGGTTCTTTCCTTGTTCACATGATAGTCTGTGGTCTGGATAATTCTAGTGGTAAATATGAATATTACTATCTGAATTTGATATATAATGTGATGAAAAGTACAGTTTTGGACAAATTACCTTATCTTTTTAGCCTATTTGTAAATAGCGCAGAGTAACTACTATGCAAATAACTGGGTCTTTCAAAGCTTGCACTACTTTGTTTATAGTTAATAGAAGTTTATAAATATTTAAAACATTTTTATACTGATGACTTCATTCAGTACAACTGTTTTGTTGTTTATGCCATATAGCAATGAGATTATCCACTGACATAAGCCTATAAAACATGCACAAATAAAACAAAAAGAAAAAGATGACAAGAAAACATCAAAACCCATTACAAATCTTGCAACAGGGTCTTAAAGCCAAGAAAAGCAGATAAGCTTTTCACACTGTTCTGAAAACTGCAGGTAATGGATTCCCTTGGTATGGGAGTTAAAAAGGAAAGCACATTCCATATTCTTGTTGCAAAATGTAAAAGTCTCTTTCCAGCAGTTCTAATTAGATTAGTGAATTCTGTTCCTGAAGACCAGAGGAATCAAACAGTATGCAAGGTAAAAAAGGAGACATATGAACTGCAAATTTAGAGGAAAAGGGGAGACGGAGAGTGTATTTTGAATGTTTTACACCAAAACATAGGCATTTAGAATGATTTATTATTAGTTTCTTATGTTTTATCTTTATTCATTTATTTTATTCTTTCTTAGCTAATTCAAAGGGAATTTGGGTTTGAAGTTTAATAATTGTCACATGGGCTTACAATTTGTAGGCTCTATGAAATAAGCAAGCTTTTAGGAGTAATTTGAATGAAGAGAAGGGTGGTATCTTTGAGAACTGACATTCTGATATCAGAGGGGGCAGATTGGGATGGGAGTAGAAAGAAGAGACAAAGGGAACATTGAGAATTGCATCACTGAGGAATTCGCCATATACTTCTCATGGCCAGTGAATGAATATGTAGCTGCAGTAGAGTTTCAACCAAAATGGCTCAAATTAATATTTTAGCGATTTTTTCTTTGCTTCTCTGAAACTGACCCCTAAATCCTACTTACCAAGTCCCTCAAATTTTATTTTAAATGATCTCAGAGTATCCATGTGACTGCACTCCACTGCTAGGCCTGTCTACAAGTAATAAGCACCAACATTTTCTACTTCTTACCTTTTACACCATTTGATTCCAATTCCCCCCTTTACTTTCTGTCTCCAACCTAAAAAGGTAGCCTGTAATTCATCACCATTCAGAAAAATGTGTGATCTCATGGATCCTGGATGTTGTAAAATATTGTTGTTGTTTTTTTGTAGGAAGACAGATGTCTGTATACCATTAAACTGTAAATCTTGTAACTTTTCAGAGGGTTGCCAAGCAAGTCATGAGTGTTTCAAACCTTCCACAATCTGTTTGATATATCAAGAGGAAGCTATAGTAAACTATCCACCAGGTTAGCTAACACAGATTATAGAAAACTAGCATCAAATGCATGACATTTATATATTATAACCTCACTTTAAATTCCATGCTACAACAAGTACAGTAACATTAGAGAGGGCAAAGCTTGAGAACACTGATTGTGACCATATGTGGAATGAGGGTAATTTATTTTAGCATTGTATTTCTATATTTTAATGTAATTCCACCACCCAGCGCACGTGCATGTCCAAAACATTATCTAATATTTAAACAACTGCCATGAATAAAAGCCAGAAAAGGGAAGTATGCTTGTTTTACAGCATGTTAGGGGATAAAAGATGTGTGATGGGGAGAGGTGGTGTGGGTGAGGATTGGAAAAAGCTATTTACACACCCTCTAGAATCAGTGGGCTAGATTCTACTCTCTATTGCGCCAGTGTAAATCTAGAATTTACTCTGGTGGATGGAACAAAAAGCAATCAGTACTTCTATTACAATATTCCACAGACTGGCATCTTTAAGAGGAAAAAAGCAGTGGTCAGTGATATTACCATGAGCAATGATTCAATCTCTATTCCTCCTGTACTGTATAAACACATCAAAAACTACTATAAAATGAATGACAAACAAGACAAAAAGCCAAATTTCTAATGCTGCCTCAGCCTCCCTTCAGTACCTGCAAGTTCATGAGAGTACATTTATAGCTTGTATGCTCAGATATTACATTTTTAAATATAGGTGTGCAGGTATTGCAAAGTGCTCATGCAAGTGATGGCCTGTATGAAGTTTAATAAATGCAAAAGGAGGACATTCTTGAGAAATGGCCTTTAAAGTCCTACAGCTGGAATTATCACTCACATCTTTTCAAATTCCATTTGAACAAATCTCTTGACTACAAAGAAAAGCAAATGAATCAATTCACTATTGGGGGAGAAGAATCAGCACTCATATTTTGCTTAAGTGTTTGGAGTTATGAGTAGGAGACATAGCCGCTACATAGACTGATAAAACTCCTGACGCTGAATGTGCAAGTAAGACATAATCTCTGATGGAAAACTGACAAAAGCAAAGGCTTCCTTTAGTTTTGCATCACTAAAATGATTTCAGCAAAGAGACTAACTGCAGTAATGTAACTAAGGACAGGTTGGAAGAGGAGATAATGGTCCTTTAACTATCTTTCAGAATTACAAACATTAAGCAGCAAGGGGGTAATCAAGCATGGTCTACACACAACCTATAGAGAACTGGGCAATTAAGCTTCTGATACTGTCATATTATTAATTAGAGCTGGCCAAATTTTTTTTTAAAAAAGAGCCTTTAAAATATATATATATTGATGATGTTGCCAAAACATTTATTTTTCATAAATATGGTGCCTTTTATCCGTACTTATTTCAGATAGCTTCTAAAAATTATTGAAAAAGTTTTCAAATGATTATGGACGCTTTTCATTTACATTGGAAAAGTTTTTAAAAGCCAAATAGAGCCCCCGAATACTTAAAAACATATAATGCTTAGCACACTTATTCATAAATACTATACATTTCTTGTGACTAAGACATAGGCAATAAATTCAAAGAGGTAGTGCCTAATGAATGAACATCATAATTGAGAAGACTATATGCAATTCAGTGTAAAGTTTAGACTTTAAATTTAGTATTACTAATAAACAGAACGTTGGCAGTAAACTGGATTCTAAAGACTTCAACTCCTATGTAAAGCTAGAAATCTAATGCTACAGGGCATAATTTTATGTATAATTATATTTCTATTTCTGTACAACCTTTCATCCCAGGAGTCCCAATATGCTTCACAAACTATGAACCCAGTCCTGCAAAGTGCAGCCTAAACAAACACACTGCAAAAGGAGAGGAATTTTTGGCCAAAAATAGAATGGCAACTCCTAATCTTAGAAAAATGCTATGGAATATTTAATCTCTAGGAAAAGCAAAGGCAACCTTTGTTTTTAAGCTTTGTGTGGTACTCAGCCATCATAACTTGGAAGGATGAAGGGCAAAATTAGTGCTGCCAGGAATTGACCTTATGGTTCCATAGAATGTAAGTATTCCAAGCCTGTTGCTTAGACCACTAAACTATTCCCTCCAAGCCTAGATTTAAGATGTTTTCTGCCAATTTAGGTAAATCTGAACCAACTATATTGCTGGTAGCTGTATTATCTACTAAATACTTTCTCTTAGAGTAGGTTTAGTTTTAGTTAGGGGTTGAGAGTGATTTGATGTAATAATTTAACTTGTTGACAAATAAACATTTGAGGAAAAATGTATAATATAAACTTAGCAAAATGTGCATTTAACTTTGCTTTAATTCTAAATCTGGCTATTTATTATACCACTGTCTGCCAGAATTAGGTAGTAAACTGATTTCATATTCAAAATAATGTTTCCATTTAAAATACATGTTTAAAATTCTAATAAGATGTTGGATCTCATTCTCTTTGTGGAAACTATATTGCATTACATTGGTTACACTGCTAGAGAAATGGTGCATTTCATTTTCAGTATCCATTTCAATTAGCTAAAAGCATTACTCACATTTTATCGTGGGACAATAATGCTAAAATTAGTATTATTCAGAGTGTCAAATTGCAGTTACTACATAGGTAGGTTTCCTATTAATTATTTATATAATTTGTCTTGTGCTTAAGCAATTTCTTACCTGCAGTTATAGTGTGTTACAGACAGTTTGGAAGAGTAGATTGGAGTTCTATTGCTGTCCTGCGTCATTTTAAAATATAACTTATAGTGGTTATTTAGAGGACTATATTAAGTACATTAAAGACATATGTGTTTCATCCATAAGAAATGCCTTATCAGCTCAGAGACCCATTATGATCAATATGTTTATTACTCATATTTAATAGAGTGAACTAAGCTGTAGATGATTAGTGTTCCTGCCAGTTACCCGAAAATATGAGGTGCAGCACTTATTTTCAGACTGTTAGAACGTTTCAGTATTCTCAAGATATAGAAAGTATTTTCTTTGTTTTGTTATCTTGAAAGTTTGGAAAATGCTTTAGCAGTTGAAATCTTTTAGAAGTTATTATATCTAACAGACTAGCTAAAAATCTATAAAAGGTAAAACCCTGAATTTTAGTGCTTAAATGCTTTGCTAAATATGTATCCATGGGAAAAAAAAAAAGATGAGAACAGCATGTGTCATTTGTCTTGGCAGGAGGACATATTATCTACCACAATTATGCATATTTCAAGAATAAAAATAAAAGTGGTCAGCACTCCAATAAGCACTGAAGCCTTGGCACTGTATAAAAACATTGGATTTTATAAGAGATTTGTATACAGTTGATCCCAAAAATGATGGGAAAAATTCCACATAATACCATGCATATCTTAAACTCTAAACTGATAGGAACATTAGAAATTGAAGGAACAGGCCTCATCTCTGTAAGGCCAGAGAAACACAGAAGATAGAGATGAAAAGCCCTATTAGGTTTATCTAGTCCACTCCCTGCCACAGCAAGTCTGTTCTCAAGAGTTTATTTTCTAGGGACCCAAATCACCAGTGGTTCTGAACACCTGCAACTCATAAATGGCTGTGCTCTGTATGTCTCATAATAAAATCCCAGTTCTTCATCCAGTCCTGTCTTAAGTGTCTCACACAATGGGGCTGCCACTTCCTAAGGAAAACCACACCATAGCATAACTGATCTGAACATAGAGTGAATATCAGAAAAAAATGATCCTAATTGTTTCTTTTCTTAGTTGAGTTAACCCTAGCTAAACCGGGTTTGACCAAACTAAATAATAATAATTCTTGCTTGTTATTTATAGTCTGAACATACTTATATGAAGTAACTATGTTTCCCTATTAATCAGCTAACTTATGCACAGTTATTTCAAACTTTCCTTAGAAGAATCTCAGTCACCAAAGACATATATTCTGTAAATCAACTATCACCTCTCTGCTCTCCTTTATCACTCTATATAGGTCCTTTTCAGGTTTTCTGTTTTTCAGGTTTCTCTTTAAGCCCTCATTGCCTTTAAATTAGTAGGTTTATGTCACACACACTACTATGATCATTTCCCTAAACCCCAATACATGTATCTTCACAGCCATTTCTAAGGTCTCTGATTATATCATGTTACTTCTTCCGATCCAGAGGTTGATCCTAATGCTTAGCAAACAAATCTTAAAAAATCATGACTAAAATCATTCTTCAGATAAAACAGATTGATGCTACTTGTATTGAAGTCAGTGGCAAAAGTCCCATAACTTCAGTGGTGCAGGATCAGGCTACAATGAATAACTAAAATAGTTATTTTCAGATAAGAAAGAAATCACTCACACTTTGGGCTGGTCAATGTGTGTGTGTGTGTATACATACATGCCAAAACTTTTTTTGATGGAAAGTTGGTTTACTAAATGAATTTTTGTGTGAAAAGTGACTGTTTTCAGCTGACAATTTCAATTTTTTGTCAAAAATGGAATTCCTGAAAATGGAAATACTGTAATTTCAAAATGCCGGTGTGGTGATGTCTCATGGGAGTTTTAGTTTGGTTGCATCTTATCCCCATTCTCTTTATAAGACAGGTTCCCCAGCTAGATTTCATTCCCATGATGCCCTGTGGACAGAAGACTCCCATGACATACTGCTTCCCCTCAACAAGACAGTGTGGTGCCTCATGGGAGATGTAATCTGATCAGGGGAACCCAACCTATAGAGGAGAATGGAAAAATAAAGCATATCAAAATTGATGGCATATCAAAACTGGGTTTCAGCCTAAATATTTTTGACAGAAAAGTCATTTTGATGGCAGGGGGATAAATAAATAATAAATAAATAAATAAATAAATAAAATGTATGTTTTCTGACCAGTTCTACTTACTTATATTTCAGATATACTAAACCCCAGTCAGCCACTGAAAAACCAGTGAATGATGACTGTCACTGCTGATGGGGACACTAAAGTTCAGCAGTGTTTCTAGGTGCTTGGATCTTCCACAAATAGGAACATAAATACAGTTCAAATTTTACTCTAAAAATTTCTGATAGGGTATTTGTTTTAACTGCCCCCGATAGGGTGATTGGAAACTCCAAAGAAGGGCTATTCCATTTGTATTGTCTTCAGTTTCAAACAACAGCTGTTCTACCCCACCCATAGGTTTTCCATAATCTTGTATCCTATTTAGTCCCAAATCTTCCCCTACACTTAAAGTTAGTTCCTCCCATCTGTTCTCCTTGATATATATTATTTTAAATTATTTATCCATAACAGATTTTTGCTTCCTTACTATGTTCCAGTTAAATCAACGATGCCAACATTCTTTGTGCTCATATGGTGCACGTCTAGTCTCCCTGTTTTCTTTGTCATGCATCTTGCATTTGTACACAGGCAAGATACTTAAAACACTTAAAACTTCCCCTGACCTCTCCATTACATTCTGGGTTTTTAATCCTATTTCATGAATGTTTTCTTTTAACATTCTTCCCTTCCCCCCCCCCTGCTTCCCCTTTAGACCTATGTTTCTGGTTTTACTGCTGAACATTATTTCCTCCAATCACATCAAATTCTCAGAGCTAAAACAAGCAGATAGGTGCACATTCTTTCTTCCTCTCTTCTGGCTTCTGTAAAGATCACTCTTAGATCCCTGCCCATTAGCTTAACTTTTGTCCACTAAAGCTCTATCTATTCTCTGAACCAATTCAGTGCATTGATGTCTCTTTTTTCCATACTGTATCCCATCCAATGTATTATCTTTCTAAGCAAAGACTTCATGAATTTACTCCTGAAAGCTGAAACACTCATACTTACACTTTCAGATTTTATTCTATCACAAGCCTATGCAACCTAACTTTGCGGGTGGCACCAGAAGTATTCCTGAAAACACTGCTTCTGTGGGCTGTTCTTAAACTTACTCTATTGTTCTTGCCGTATTCTTAACAATTCGTGATTTGGAGGAAGTCCAGTCCACTTTTACAGTGTTGCCATATTTTTTTTCCATAAAGAAATTTGTCACATCATGATTGTATCTATTCTCATTGGTCAAGCATGAGTTAGTTGAATCCCCAGATCCTGGCTGGAACCAGAGGAGAACTATACAACACTCTAGACAGCCTATCTTTAAAAATAAATAAATCAATAAATACACACACATACAACACACTTAGTTACACTTATATAAATAAGTTCAGTGAAGAAATGGGTGGTGCTCCAGATTCATGCCAGTGTAAGTAATGTGAGTATCTAATCACCCAATATGCTTAGGCGTTTAGGCATAAAACTTCCATTTAATTTAAAGTGCATGTTTTCAGATTGCAAACATGGGCCTGATATATCTTCAGTTTCTGTGTACTAGCACTTTCTTTTTCTTTTATGTAGTTTTCCTTTCTTCATGACATATGGTCCATGTTGAATGGCAAAGAGCTGGTTAAACCCCTGTTCTGGTTTGTATATATATACACATTAGGTGTCAGGAGAGTAGCCAACAGATCACTGCATGTTGCTATGCCGTTCATTAGCTGGTAACATAATCTGAACTACTCCAGGTGTCACATCCAAACAGAGACCACAAAATTGTAAATGTGGGGTTCTGAACATGGAGGTACACTTTATTCTTCTTTCTGTTCTTTTTACAAGTATTATGGTGAGCAGCCAAGCAGAAATCAGCATTTTATGGAGTGTCTCAGAACACAATAACAAATCTAAACAGCGGTCAACCTCATGCACTCTGATGTGGTTGTGTAATTTATATATTATGATAATCTGTTTTTAGTTTATCCTCCAAATTCAATAGTTCTTTCATTTAAATAATTGGCTGATTCCCCATCTATGTTGCGGTATATATACACCATTGTAAAACAAGGATATTATTAACTTGGAAAAAGTTATGGTGTAAATAAATATGCATATAAATTAATCTAAAAAAAATAAACAAGAGAAATAATTGTGTATGTGTGAATGTTTTACAATATAATTTGAGTTTTTTTAGAAAAGAAAATCTCAGGAGGAGGAATTCACTTAAAACTGAAAGGAGCAAAAGCAATTCTTTCTTTAGTTTTACTTGCACAACAGAGTTTAACTTGTGGTGTTCATAGTTTTTATTCGATTTCCTGGATACTGCATCTTTAAATGGAAGAAGTTTGCATATGCCTCTGCTGGGGTAGGGCTGTGCAGCAACTCAAGATGGAGCCTCAGATGGAATGAGGAGCATGCTCTGTTTTCCCCTTCATAGAAATGTTATGTCTGTTCTTTCCTTATTTTCTTCTCTGAGTCTAGAAAATAACAACTTTAAAATAATATAGAGCTTACCTTTCACTTCTTCTTCTTGTCACCTTATATTTAGGCTAGTGCAATCTCCAATGCAAGCCGGGCTCAGCATATGCTCACTCTAGCCAAATTATGTCAGCCTCCTGTGCAGGGATGGAAGAGATGGGAAAAGGCTACTTTTCACCCCCACTCCAGCATTCCGCACCAAGCACAAGCAGCCACAGTTGTTAATAGCTGTAGCATACTTTGGGGCCTGCCTTCTCCACTGCCTGTCACACTGTGCAATCATTTACACCAGTGCAAAGTGAGTGTAAAATGCCACCTTTCTAACTTAGTAGTATTTTGCAGCTACTTTTGTACAGGTAAGTGCATTGTAGCGTCATAGATGTAAAACTCAACCCAGTCTCTCTCTCTGCCTGTGTAGGACATTCCCTTGCAATATATCATAGTGCTTTGTTTAGTCTAATCTCAAATATTAGAGCTAGGCAGAGAAAAGTATTTCTATTTCATGGAAAATTTAGATATTTCAAAATTTGGTTTTGTTCCAAATTGGAACAATACCCAATATTTTTTAAATCTCTGCAAAAGGGAATACAGCCCAGGCTCTAGGGCAGTCTGTCTGGTGGGCTGCCCTGGAGCTGGGAACCCTGGAAACCCTGGGGTCCTCAAATCCAAGGCAGTTCAGCAGGCAGACAGCCAAGGATCCAGGCAGGTGAGCTGGCGGGAAACAAGACAGGGTCCTGACCAGTAAGAACCCTACCTAGGTTCCATAGAAACATTGTCAAAAATCTAACCAGCTCCATGAAATGTTTCAATTTTGATGAATCAGGCTTTTTCTGTCAGATTTTTTTTCCAACCAGCTTCATTAGATATCTAATCAATGGGGTTTCTACCATTTCTGTAGGGGGACTATTCCATATCTTATTAGATCTCAGCAAGGTTTTCCTTATCTTCAACTTCAATGCTCCCTTTGTAAATTCCATCCCATTACTCCTGCCAGAAGCTGGCAGTTCTACCCTAAATAAGTTCTTTCACTCTCTCCTTGCTTCTAACATCACTCAGATATTTGTCCCACTTAGTTGTTGCTTAGCCAAGCTAAATATATTTTTCTTTTTAGCCATTTCTCATAAACTGGTGTCTTCAGCTTCCTTGGCATTTTCAGGATTTTTCTCTGTGTCATGGTCAGATTTAAAAACTGTTCCTAGTCTATATGGTTGTAAAGGCAAACTTGAAAAAATGTTCTATATCTAGCTGATGCACATGAGCGCTTAAAAGAAGAACTCAGAGGGGGGAATTGCCCCTTTATTTCAATGGGGTATTAACTAAACACAGAAGTAATGGCATTGAGGAGGACCTGCAAAAATTGTTCCAACAGAGGACCATATATGTGGCAGGAAGAGAAGAATGCAGACAGACCAAGCCTTTCACCCTAACAGAAACACATCATATGCTCCACTAAACCAGGGTCACTCTTTCCTCCTTTTGCTCATGAAACAGCTACTTCCATTCCTGGGGACACAAGGGAGCTCCATGCTACTGCCCCTGACTCTATGGTAAGGGAATGGCTGTGGCACAGTGGCAGAGCCATGGGGATCCATGTTGTAGTGTGCCTAGGGCACGGCTTGTCTTAACCAGCCCTGCCTGGACTTCCTACAGTATATCCATGTCTCCCTGCTAATCTATAAATGAACCTCTAAACCTTTTGTAGTTGGTTCATAACTAATTTTTGAACACTTAAACTCCCCCTCTCCCAACGATGTCACTCCCAAATGTCATTGTTGGGCCCAGCACATTATAAAGCATATGGAGTGCAACGTCACAGTAATCTTCCTAACGCTCTTTGTTTTAGTTATATTCAGTAATCTAACAGATTGTTGCCATGGTATTATGTTAAACAAGGAAAAAAAGGCACTACTACTTCTTGCATTCTCTGTCTGGGTCTGTAACAAGGTCTACCGGCCTCCTGTGAGCGCCCCTACTGTCCAGGTGTGTCTGCACTCCTTCTCTAGCTGTGCTGCTTGTCCTGACCCATAACTATTTCACATTTGGTGACAATGTATACCTTCAAATCAGCGGCACTGCGATGGGTACCCGCATGGCCCCACAGTATGCCAACATTTTTATGGCTGACTTAGAACAACGCTTCCTCAGCTCTCGTCCCCTAATGCCCCTACTCTACTTGCGCTACATTGATGACATCTTCATCATCTGGACCCATGGAAAAGAAGCTCTTGAGGAATTCCACCATGATTTCAACAATTTCCATCCCACCATCAACCTCAGCCTGGACCAGTCCACACAAGAGATCCACTTCCTGGACACTACGGTGCTAATAAGCGATGGTCACATAAACACCACCCTATATCGGAAACCTACTGACCGCTATTCCTACCTACATGCCTCTAGCTTTCATCCAGATCATACCACTCGATCCATTGTCTACAGCCAAGCTCTACGATATAACCGCATTTGCTCCAACCCCTCAGACAGAGACAAACACCTACAAGATCTCTATCATGCATTCCTACAACTACAATACCCACCTGCTGAAGTGAAGAAACAGATTGACAGAGCCAGAAGAGTACCCAGAAGTCACCTACTACAGGACAGGCCCAACAAAGAAAACAACAGAACGCCACTAGCCATCACCTTCAGCCCCCAACTAAAACCTCTCCAACGCATCATCAAGGATCTACAACCTATCCTGAAGGACGAGCCATCGCTCTCTCAGATCTTGGGAGACAGACCAGTCCTTGCTTACAGACAGCCCCCCAATCTGAAGCAAATACTCACCAGCAACCACACACCACACAACAGAACCACTAACCCAGGAACCTATCCTTGCAACAAAGCCCGTTGCCAACTCTGTCCACATATCTATTCAGGGGATACCATCATAGGGCCTAATCACATCAGCCACACTATCAGAGGCTCGTTCACCTGCGCATCTACCAATGTGATATATGCCATCATGTGCCAGCAATGCCCCTCTGCCATGTACATTGGCCAAACTGGACAGTCTCTACGTAAAAGAATGAATGGACACAAATCAGACGTCAAGAATTATAACATTCAAAAACCAATTGGAGAACACTTCAATCTCTCTGGTCACTCGATCACAGACCTAAGAGTGGCTATCCTTCAACAAAAAAGCTTCAAAAACAGACTCCAACGAGAGACTGCTGAATTGGAATTAATTTGCAAACTGGATACAATTAACTTAGGCTTGAATAGAGACTGGGAATGGATGAGTCATTACACAAAATAAAACTATTTCCCCATGGTATTTCTCCCTCCCACCCCACCCCCCACTGTTCCTCTGATATTCTTGTTAACTGCTGGAATTAGCCTACCTGCTTGTCACCATGAAAGGTTTTCCTCCTTCCCCCCCCTGCTGTTGGTGATGGCTTATCTTAAGTGATCACTCTCCTTACAGTGTGTATGATAAACCCATTGTTTCATGTTCTCTGTGTGTGTGTATATAAATCTCTCCTCTGTTTTTTCCACCAAATGCATCCGATGAAGTGAGCTGTAGCTCACGAAAGCTTATGCTCTAATAAATTTGTTAGTCTCTAAGGTGCCACAAGTACTCCTTTTCTTTTTGCGAATACAGACTAACACGGCTGCTACTCTGAAACCCCTGCTGACAGTTAACTTTCTGAGAAGGTTTTCACTGACTCAGCCCTCTGGCCAAGTCACACACAGTCTGTAGGTGTACAACACAAACCCCTTCCAAGGTACAAGTTCAACAGGGCATATCTCAGAACTCTTAGCTAGGTCTCTTTATCTGTAGCCCTGTCCCTGGGATTGATTCTCAGTCTGTCCAGCATGGCCTATTCCAGTACCCTCATTGGCAGTGTGTTCACCTGCAGCCCTCAGTGGGCTCAGGTTCTCAATTAGTCCATCTGGGCCTATCAGAGTACCATACTTCAAACAGTCTTTCAGCCCTTTCTGGGCTCTCTTTCAAGTTGTCCCTGCTCTGGTGCCCCCAGTGCCCCCAGACTCTTTGCCTGTTGCCTCAGCTCTCCAGCTAAGTTACTCTTTAATTCAGTCTCCTTCCAGGGATTGCATCATAAGTCCCACAAATGCTGACCCTTTATTGGGGTCTTCAGCCTTTTCGCTGGGATGATTTAATCTTCTCTTCTTCAGGGTCTTGGCCACTTTGCCTGTGGCTGGTGAGGTATGGGCTGTTATCTGATTAAAATATGACCATATAGATCATTGTCGCAACCACTGTTATATATTTGCAACATATCTTGTACAAACTGTGGCATGTAAGATGTCTATGAAAAGGTTATGATTTGCTGGTTATGATTATGCTATCTGTATGCCTGTATCATTTTTATATTTAAAGTTATGAATATTGGCTCCATACCTGGTTTTCAAATGTTTGCTCCTGGGGTAATGCCCACAAGGTACTTAGCCAGCACATCTTGGAGGGACAATTCAAATTCACTGGCTCATCAAAAAACACATAACTGACAACAGACCATGGGAGACACCCATCTACACTGAATGGACTGTCCTGCAAATGTGCTGTTTGAGGTATAGGTAGTGGCTTCTACTGTGTCCTAACCTTCATGCATGGACATGTGACTTGCCCATGTGACTCCAAACAGTAACCTGTAATTTTCCACTAGCTGTGCTGAGGACTTTGTTTGAAACAATGGGTTTTCCTCCACAGGGCAGAAGACATAAAAGGCCCTGGAAACCCCTCCATTTTGCCTGTATCCTGCTGCAGCCTCTTTTCTGCTTCAGCCTCTGGACTATAAACTTATATTAAGGGAAGCATTCTAACCAAGGAACTGAGGTCCTTCCAATGATTTGGAATCAGCCAGAGACTTGACTTAAGCCTGCAGTTTATTCCATCACTGCTACAAGCCTGAACCAAGAACTTTGCATTTATTGTATGTATTTGATTCTTTTAACCAATTTTAACTCTCACCTTTCTTTCTTTCTTTCTTTTTATGAATAAACATTTAGATTTTAGATACTAAAGGATTGGCATTGGTTTGTGGGTAATATCTAAGTTATGTATTGACCTGAGTCTGTGGCTTGTCCTTTGGGATCAGAAGAACCTTTTATTTGAAGAGATTGGTTTTAAAGAACCACTCATCTCTAAGTCTAGTGTTTTCAGTGTAATACAGGGACTGGAATGCCTAAGGAAACTGCCTTTATGAGTTCTTGTTAACTAGTGTTGTGAAACGGAAGTTTACTTTTGTTGCTGTTTTGGTATATCCTATGGGGAATTAACCACAAGTCTTGTGGTGTATCTGCCCTATTTCTCAGCAGTTTGTCTTGAATTTGTTATCTTTGGTTGTGATCCTCTGACGCACAATTACAGGGGGACCTGGGCCCGCCCACGACTCCAGGTCCCAACCCAGGGACCCTGTAAGTAGCTGCGGTTGGCTGCTTCCCTTTAACCCTATGCTTCTGTTCCTTGGGCTTCTTCCTTTGCTTTACCTTAATCCTTCAAGTCTTTCTTGCATTTCCAGAGCCTGCCAGGAGCACCTTCCTTGCACCCTCGGTCCCTGCCAGTAACTGCTCTATGCAGGTACTGGAACCATCCAGCAACTAACTATGCTCTGTCCAGTAGTTCCTTTTATATGACCCTACTGGAATCTGATTGGCTGTTTCCCGCACAGCCACACTAGTCAGCATGGAGGACTCACCTCCACTGCTCCTGTTCTGGGGCAGAGGTTCAGGGTAAGACCACGAAACCTCCACCAGGGGGCCTCTGAACCTAGTACATCCCATCACAGGACCTCAATGACCCCATCTTGTTTATTCAGCTTTCACTTTCTTATTTCCTGTGCTTTAAAAGCCCATGTTAATTTCATATGCAGTATAGAAAGTGATGAGGCATAAATAGTACCTTCACTATCAAGCTCCACAGGAATGGAAATAATGCAGCTAGTTTACTAGTTGAATTTTCTAAGGCTTAAGAGAATAAATTAAATGACCTATAATTTATTTGACAACTTAAACTGAAGGGCAAAATTCTTCTGTCTGATCTACACTGTGGATCTTTAATTGCATATTCTGTATCCTGGAAGGCCAAATTATTCTGTCAGTTACAAACATGAAATAATTAAAGTTAATCGTGTTGCCCAAGTCTGACAGAACAGTTTATTCCAGCATATGCAATGTTGCAGTGTGTGTCATTGTGAAGGATTTTGCTCATAATCTTTACTTGTCATTCAGCTTCCAAAAATCTGTGAATTAAAAGACTGAGATAATGTGCACAAAAAGGCTGTATTTGCAGCCTGCCAGCCTTGGTTGGCATTGTTCTATTTTTATTTATTTAGCAGAAAGATCTAATGCAGAGGGATTAATGGACAACAGTTATCCAAGAAAGGAAATATTATAAATATAATATTTATCTAGTACTATGAAGTAACATATGATTATGAAATAGAAATTAGTTTCTGTATAGGTGTCTGTGTGTGCTTGTGTCTGAAAGGGATTCAACTTTTCACTCTGCATCTCTTAATTCGATAAGAAAGACAAAAGGCTAGAGGTCTTGAATAGAGCGACACTCATTAATACCACTTGAGGGTGTAGACCAAAGTCATTGTTATCTTGCTCTCATAAAAAAACACTGTCACTAACAATCCTTCAGTTGTCATTAATTGTCACTAACAATCCACTGGTCTTCTTCTTACTGTGGTCAGCTTACCTGAAATGGGAGTAAGAAAGTAAATCTGCATTTTAAAGTTTTCTAGGCAATGGCTGTAATTTGGGGGTATTTTACCATCAGTCTTCTTTGATCTTTTATCAGAGAAAAATTCATGCAAAACCACAAAGCGGTTTAGTTTTTTTTTCTGGGGAGTTTGAATGACCCAGAATGGAAGGATGTATTTAGACCTCCTGGATCTGTTTTTCTCAGTTATACAGTCAGTACTCAGCCAAAGTTCCTCCAAAAGCAGTTTTATTTCCCTTTGTTTATGATTGCCACTGGATCCTCATTTGCACTTTCTGAATGTTTTAACATCTTTATAAATGTATCAGTTTGTTCCTGGGCCCTCTTTAAATCTTTATTTTTCAAGAACTTTGTCAGTCTTTAAGTGCTTACCATCTTTATTCTGATTCACTTTGCCTTCCAATTTCTTCTTATAGAAGGCCTTTAAGACCATGATCATCTAGTAAGACCTCCTGCACATTGCTGGCCACCTTCCCACTCCAATAATGGATCTATAACCTCTGGCATAGTTACTGAGGTCCTCAAATCATGATTTAAAGCAGTAGTGGGCAACCTGTGGCCTGCGGGCTGCACACGGCCTGTCAGAACAATTCGCTGGCGGGTCGTGAGACAGTTTGTTTACACTGACCATCCTCAGGCACGGCTGCCTGCAGCTCCCAGTGGCTGTGGTTTTCTGTTTTCGGCCACTTGAATAGTTCCCCCGCCGCAGGTTGCCCACCACTGATTTAAAGACTTCAAGTTACAGAGAATCCACTATTTACAGTAGTTTAAACCTCTTCATAGCATAATTTTTGTACTTTCTTCTTTGCAGAAGCATATTCAAGATAATGCTGCTGTGATACTTTGAGAAAGCATGTCTTCCATTTCTGGTCTCAGGGCACTGCAGTTCTAGCAGGCTGTTAGCTCTCCTCTAATCATGTAGCTCTGCTCATCATTCTCCTGTTCAGTATTCTATCCAGTAGCCACTCTCGACTAGCATGGAGTTCTCTCACCTTGGCTGTGTGTCTCTTTGGATGGATTTTCTTTTTTATGTCTTTTGACCGAATCCAAACCTAAGTGATGGCACGGTTCAGTGACAGACATTTCTCTTGTCACATTTATAACTTCCCTTTCCACCTGCTGGGCAGACTGAGTATCCACATGGATACTTACCTTCAGCAAGTATATTAAATCTTATCTCTTGAGACTTACTCTGCTTATCCTTGTTTGTTTACCATGCACAGGCTATACATTGTTTTCTATAGTCAGGGCTAGTCATTGAGCCACTTCTATAGCTTGTTCAATGTCCAAAATTTATCCAGTTTAGACTTTGGCTCACTTCTGCTGTTCTGCATAATATCTGTGAAGCAAAGGGGAAAAAGTTTCTGGGGTAAAGGGCGGAGTTCAAGTTGCTGTCTGCTCAGTTTGAACAGCCAGACACAAAGGCTATTGGAAAAACTCAATGCAGGACTATACAGCTCAGGGAGACTTTAAAGAAGCACTTTTACAGTGAGGTGGAGTAAAGCTGTACAGTTGTGGTGCACTGCGCTATATCTGGCACTGCTATTCTGGGGCCTGTTGGGAACTGTGTGGTGCTTGATGTACATGTATGACTGACACTGTCAATGAACCTATTAATTTTGTGCCATTTCCTGTACATTTATGATTATTACACGCTGTGTGTTTGTCTCTGATTCTATGAGTTGTGTCACACTGTCAAGTAACAAGTATGTTAGTACTTTCAGAGCTGCTAGGCACTCTGCAGCTTATGTTGTTTTGAATAAATAAGCATGAATTATGTTCCAAATAATAGAATTTTATTCAGTAACAAAATCAGTGAAAAGAAAAATCTGTGTAATTTAAAAGCAAAGACATTGAAAACTTAATAAATTAATAGAACAGACCTTATCAAGAGGAAAGAACATTCATGTCCATTTTAGATACACATACAGCTACCATGGCTTTTACAGGTCAGTATGTGAAGCTGTGATTGTCTAACATACCCTGGTGTGGACTGGTAAGGATGCAGTCCCTGATGGCGCATGGAATGTTGGAGAGTGGAGGGGTAAGGAGGTGCTGCAATGACATTCTCCATGGACTGCAAAGGGAGGCAACCCCAGGTTTGTTGAATTTGCAGGGCCACAAGAGTCTGTAACATCTGTGTTTGCTACCGGAGAAACCCCATTATAACCTAGTGTATCTCCCTTGCCTTTTCCTCCTGTAAATCCTGGGCCTTTTTCCTGTCCACTCTTTCCTTCTCCAGGCTGTCTGCAATGTTCATCCTCCAGGCCCTGTGCTCACAATCTGAGTTTGCAGGATCTCATTGAACATGTCATCCTGAGTCCTCCTCATTCTCCGCCTTATCTGGCTTAGGCATTCCACCGGCATTGAGGGGGAACCCCACCATGATAAAACATGCAAAGGTACCATTTTTGATACATTCTACAATATAAAGAGAAACTCAAGATTCTCAACCCCCTTCCCTTGGTCCCCTAAAGCAGGGGTGGGCAAACTTTTTGGCCCGAGGGCCACATCTGGGTGGGGAAATTGTATGCAGGGCCATGAATATAGGACTGGGGCAGGGAGTTAGGGTGTGGGAGGAAGTGCGGAGTGTGGGAGTGGATGCAGGAAGGGGCTCATGGTAAGGGGTTGGGGTGCAGGAGGGGGCTTAGGACAGGGGGTTGGGGTGTAGGAGGGGTGGGGTGTGGCAGGAGGCTCAGGGCAGGGGGTTGGGGTGCAGGAGTGGTGTGGGGTGCAGCAGGGGTTGGGGTGCAGGAGGAGTGTGGCAGGGAGTTAGGGTGCTCAGGGCAGGGGGTTGGGGTGCAGGAGGGGTTTGGGGTGCGAACTCCAGCCCAGTGCTGCTTACCTCCCTGCTTGCCCGGCCCTGCGCTGCTTCCAGAAGTGGCCAGCATGTCTGGCAGTAGCTCCTGAGGTTGGGGTGGGGCAAGTGGCTCCGCTGTATACTGCCCTCACCTGTGGGTAACACCCCCAAAGCTCCCATTGGCCATGGTTCTCTGTTTCCCTGTTTCAGGTGAGGGCAGCACACGGCACCCTCGGCTCCCCCCCCCCACCAGGGGCTGCAAGGACATGGTGCCGGCTGCTTCCTAGAGCAACGCGGGGCAGGCAGGGAGCCTCCCTTAGCCCCGCTACGCCATGGGGCTGGCAATCCCGCGCGCTGGATTGAGAGCCCTGATGGGCCGGATCCAGCCTGTGGGCCGTAGTTTGCTCTCCCCAGCCTTAAAGACTTAAATAAGACATATTTATTGACACTTCTGCTTCAGAATCCTTGTGCACAGTGCCATTCACAGCACCAGCCGTGGTGAGTATGGCTCACCGGGATGAAGGAGATGAGGAGGAAATTGCTCCGTTGCATGAAACTAAGTACAGGGCAATGGTACTGAATGCTGGCACCACTTTCCACAGGCGGTGGTGATTTTAGCTAATATCTCATTCCTGAGGGTAACAGAGGCAGAGAGAGCACAGCTACTGCTGGCATCATGAAGCCACTCAGGCCCATATGCTGCTAACCTGTAAACTCTAATTGTAGCTGCTGATATCATTGCAGACTGGGGTGGGCAAGTGTACTACTGCTGAGGAAGTATTAAGGCTGCCATCCCTAGCAACCTTCAGCACAGGATGAAAGCTTCATTGAGATCTCTCAGGAGGATTTAAGAGACATCCTTTTACATAAACAAACTACTCTGTATGGCATTCCTTGCCTAATTCTACAGGGGAATGAAAAGCAGATAGCAATACTACCTCTCTTTATTGTACCACTACCTCTTCTGGTATCAATAAGTTAATGGAGATCCCAACTTAATAGGACACAGCTTTGCATTAAAAACTAAATTTCCCAAAAAATATTCTAGAGAACTAATTGTTGTGCATGAAACCCTATAGAACATTAATTATATTACTGGAAAATTACTCATGGATTATTACTTTCTTTATAATAGAGTGTTACTTACAAATAGAGTCAAAACCGTTGCTTACTGAGTGCTGAAATGTTTGTAAGTACAGATTTTTAGAATCTGGACATTGACCTTATACTTCTTAGCCATTTAAAACCCATCTGGGAGGCCATATGGTGGTTGTATAGAAAGCGTTTTTTGATCTTGCAGGAAAGTACTGTATACAAATTCTATATGCACAATATCTTGAAGATTAATGTATTTACATTCATATTGATTGCACATTCCATTGATAAGAAGACGAATGAGAGCACATGAAGATATGGTAAACCCAGTGATAATAATACATACAGTTTTGAAAAGGATCACCCAGTGGGGTTAAGATTGAACTAGTAGCTATTATTAAGGTTAACATTGCTTAATACTGTCCCTTTATGTGCCTGCTTTCAGTTTTCTATAAATTTTACCAAGCTGGACTGAAATTTTCCAGGCCGGCTCTCTCCCTCAGAAATGTTTTAGAGAGTTTCAGTGAAAGTGGCTTAGTCATTTCTGAGAATTAGATCACTTTGTCACACAACCAATTTTCTGGTTTTAAAAAGCCAGGACATTACATACAAAAAACTACATCAAACATTAAAGTTGCAAGGTCAAAAACTCAAAAGTTAGGAAATGCTAGAATTAAAGTTGCCCAGGCACTCTCAAATGGCCCTTTTCTCCCCATAAAGGGTTTTTTGGTCTCAGGGGTGCAGCAGTCTCTATTGAGCTGCCATAGAAGGGAAGGGAGGAAGAAAGGAAATGGAATTAGGACATATTTATGGCAAGTCATTTTTTTAAAGTTACTTTTTGAAAAATGAGGGACAGTTCATCTTCTGCCCACCTACACTCCACCTATTGGCCTTGCTTATTTTTAACATATTTAGAAAGGTAACAATATACCTAATGACCTTCTTTTTGCATATATAACCAACTTGGCTTCTTTTACCATACAGTCTCATAATCAATGACTTAGCAATTAATAAAAGATCACAGGATTTCAGGCTTATGAAAAAAAGAGCTGTTGTCACCACATTACTGAAAAATCATCAGTATAGATTTTGCTATTAGTACATCTTCATATTTTTAATACAGCTTTTAAAAAAAGGCCTTCTCAATGTAGCTGCTCTCCCATCTTACTGATTACGGGCTAGATGAGAAATTTCTGTTTTTCTTCAGGCCTGGACCAAGGCCAGAGTCTTCAGTCAACAGGTTTTGTTATAATTTACTTATTGTAATTCAGTGTCCTATTAAACTAAGTCATTATCTGGCTAGCTCTATTGGAAGCATTCAGTACTGTGATCGGTGAGTGTTGTTGGACCACTTTCAGCACCTTATGAAACTTTCAGCTTGTGAATTAGACTTATCGACTTTAAGGCCAGAAAACCTTAAAGTCTATGACTCTATGATCATCTACTCTGACCTCCTGCACATTGCAGGCCACAGAACCTTGCCCACCCATTCCTGTAATAGACCCATAACCTCTGGTGAATTACTGAAGTTCTTAAATATTGATTGTAAATTTCAAGTTAGAGAATCCACCATTTGCTCTAGTTCAAACCAGCAAGCGACCCATGCCCCACACTACAGAGGTAGGCGAACCCTCCCCCTCCCCCCCAAACACACCAGGGTGTCTGCCAGTATGACCTGGTGGAAAATTCCTTCCTGACCCCAAATATAGTGATCAGTTAGACCCTCAGCATGTGGGCAAGACCTACCAGCCAGACACCTGGGAAATATTTTCTGCAGTAAGTTGGAGCCCTCCCCATCTACTGTCCCACCTCTGGCCATTAGAGATAATTTGCTAATAGCAGTCAGGGATTGATCATATACCATTGTAGGCAATCTCATTGGACCATCCCCTCCATAAACTTAAGAAAATCAGTCAAACAAGTTAGGTTTTTTACTCTCACTGCTCCCCTTGGAAGGCTGTTCCAGAACTTCCCTCCTTTGATGAGTAGAAACCTTCCTATAATTTCAAGCCTAAATTTATTTATGGCCAGTTTATGTACATTTGTTCTTAACTTAAATAAGTCCCTCCCTCCCTGATGTTTATATTGATGAATTTTGATGTATTTATAGACAGTAATCATAACTCCCTTCATCCTTCATTTTGTTAGGCTAAACAAACGAAGCTCCATAAATCTCCTCTCATAAGGTAGGTTCTCCATTCCTGTTATCATCCTAGTAGACCTTCTCTGTACCTATTTCAGTTTGAATTAATCTTTCTTAAACATGGAAGACCAGAATTGCACACAGTATCCCACATGTGGTCTCATCAGGCATATAATGATAATAACACTTCCCAATCTCTATTAGAAATACTTCGCCTGTTGCATCTCATGATTGCATTAGCATTTTTCACAACTGTGTAACAGTCAGCCTGTGATCCACCCATACACCCAAGTCTTTCTCCTGCTCTGTCACTTCCAAAGCTTATAGCAAACGATATAGGGACCCAATTTTGCAAATTCTTGAGTACATGCTTAAGTCCTACTGAAGTTAATGGGACTAAAGCATACACTTAAGTTTTAGCATATGTTTAAGTGCTTTCCTGTATAAGGATTACTCACATGCTTAAAATTAAAGACGCGCTTAAGTGCTTTGGTGAATTGGAGCCATGTTTCTGAGAAATCTTTTTTTAAATTATTTTGTAATCATCTCTGGATTTATTAAAACTGGTCAACATTTTTTATTTAAAACATTTTTGACAAAAATGTATATTCAATCAAAATGGAAATTTCCATGGGATGAGTATGACAACTTTTGGGGGTTTAAAAGCAAACAAACTAAAAGCTGAAAAAGAAGATTTCAGCCAAAATCCTTTTGTTTTTGGTTGTTTTTGGTTGCCAAAACAAATATTTTTTCCACTTTCAGCCACTTCTTACAGCCCCCCCTTCATATATGTTACAAGATCAGCTTGCCCCCAATCCCTAAATGGCCCCCTCAAGGACTGAACTCACAATCCTGGGTTTAGCTGGCCAATGCTCAAACCACTGAGCTATCCCTCCCCCAATATAATTTGAGTCTGATCCAAAGATTATTAAAGTCAATGGAAAGCCTATCCTAATTGTTCTCCGTTCTGTAGGTATAAATATTGTGGCTATCTTGAAGTCTACATCTACTGTTAAAAGAAAAACAGCTTTTATTTATATTAGGAAGAGAAATAGTATGAAAAAATATAATGTAGCTGATGCATCCAAATGCTGTTTATTGGTGAGACGGTGAGAAAAGAAGCAGAGATTGACCAGAGATTCTTGGGCGTGTGCATACAAACAATGGGCTGAGGAGACAGTCCCTCCTCCCCACTAGATTGCATTCAGATGTAAAAGAAAAAAATCATGGGGAGAGATTCATACTACTTAAAATAGTTTGTTTTCCATATATTTTTCTTCCCTCTGGTCTACATATGTTCTAGAAAGCCAATCCAACATATCTCCATTGTCTGATTTAGATGTCAGATGCAGAACAGCAGAGCTGACCTTCCATTGAACACCACTAATTAGTGGAAAAGTACAGCAGGGCAACATGGGAGGAATAAAACTGGGATATTTTATTGCTATAACCAAAAACACAGAGATCAAGGATAATGCTTTACCAACCAAAAGAGCCAGAAACAGTTTCTAGAGTCCCCTAGAGGAAACATCAATACATTGGCTAGTCTACTTCATATTATCACTTCATGGTTTAAGTCCTTTTTTTTTTTAAATACATCTGTGGGCCCAAAATCTGTTAATGCATTTACAGTATGCTTTAGGGACATATTCAGAGAATAACGATTCATATGACTACTTTAAATTATCTTGAAGAGTGCAAGCACAATTTAAGAGGCTATGAGCCCAAGTCATTAGTGAGGTTACATAACAATTTCCATACAATTGTCTCTTAAAAGTGTGAAGCGCACACAAAAACAGGTAAGTCCTATGATTTTGCTTTTCACATAGATTTCTATGTCACTGTTCTGATCTCTCTCTAACTGCAGCATGCAAAAAGATGGCGTGCAGCTAAAAAAAGGAGTTAAATCAGTTGAAACCAAACAAGTGATCTAAATGTAACCCACAGGCATGTTACTTTCACATGTTCAAGCACCCCCCTCCCCTTTTCCCTCTTCCACATTTTCAAAAAGGCGGACAGAACGGTCAGAGAGGCAGACAACTGAAAGAACAGTAGGATGTGAAATTCTGTCTGTTCAGACTGTAAGACTCAAAAGGCAGGGTCTGAGTCTGCTTCTGTGTTGCGTACTGAGCCAAGGACATGCTCAGAACCTCAATACAAAACAATAATGAATAAATAGTATTGAAGTACTAATTGCAAATATATACATATGATTATACTATTTACATTATAGCACTCAACATGGCACTTACAGTATGTGTAGAAATGATCAAAGAGCATTTGCCAAATACAAAATTCTTAAATTAAACAGTAAAGTCCATCCTTCTAATTTATAGGAACAAAGTTCTCCCTCAGCTTTTGATGGATCACATGTGGTATTTAATTGGAAATGCCTTTTTAAAGTAACCTCTAATATTTTGTCATTTCTGTTAGGAACTGTGGTGCAGCTAAGGCTGTAGTTACACTGTTGCAGTGATATCACCCGGCTTTAAGCATTAAAATATTTGTAGGGTTGAAAACCCACCAGGATTGTTCTGGAATCTCCTAGAATTCAAGATGATGTCATGTGATGAAAACTCCAGGAACATGTCCAACCAAAATTGGCAACCTTTATTTCAAACTAGGCTGTGACTGGCTCTCGTGAATGTGGGCAGGGTCTAAGGAGGCTTCTCCACTGCCTTGCATGCCTTGTGCAAGGGCTTGTCATGAGAGTAGTTTCTGCACTTGAGGGAGCAGAGGAACTGCTCCCTGTGCATGCCACTGAGGTGCACCTCACCACGAAGTGACTCTGGAGAAAGCAGGGCTTTGACCCTATCCCATCCATATCAACTCAATAGGAGGCCCACTGCACCAAGGGGAATGCATGGCACTGTTCTTGAAGCACGTTCCGTCTGGAGTCTGAACTGCTCCTTACTCAGGCCATGTCTACACTACCCACCGGATCTGCGGGTAGTGATCGATCTATCAGGGATCAATTTATCATGTCTAGTGTAGACGCGATAAATCAATCCTTGATTGCTCTGCCGTTGACTCCGGAACTCCACCACGGCGAGAGGTGGAAGTGGAGTTGATGGGGGGAGCGGCAGCTGTTGATTCTGCGCCGTGAGGACGTGAAGTAAGTGATTCTAAATCGATCGAAGATACGTCGACTTCAGCTACGCTATTCTCGTACCTGAAGTTGCGTATTTTAGATCAATTCTCCCCCCCACCCCCCGCAGTGTAGACCAGGCCTCAGAGCTGTTCCTTAAAGGCACAGTCCAGCCCTAAGGAATCATGTAGCATGCGCTCACAAAGTGTTATGTCTGAATATTTTCCTTGAACAAGTATTATTCTAAGAGGAAGAGATGGCTATCTTATCCAAGAGATTGGCCTAGTGATTGGAGCCTTGTAAGATGGCTAGAGATACAATATTACATTCTGTAGAAATATTTAATTAAAGGATTATAATTACCACTGTGCTAAAATGTAGGTACAATTCTTATAAACACTCTCTTTCAACATTTCCCATTCCTAAACTGTCTTTTGATTACTCATGGGCCCTGTTGTCTGCCTAACATTCTTTTCCATTGTTTGGAGCAATGTCGTATGAGTCTAAGCAGATATAAGTTTTGAACATGAAAGATTTTTAAACATACACAAGTATTTCCATTTAAGTCAAAGAAACTGCCTGAGTGATTAGAGCTACTGCTATGCATAAGTTTTTGCAAAATGTGACCCTTAGAGTTTGATGTGTTGGGCATGGTTTTGTGGGGAGTTTTTGTGTTATTTATTTATTTTTTAGGGAGCTTGTACAATTTTTGGTCAGCCCCCTCCCCAAGCTTTTCTATGAATTTCAGGCTTCTGCAAGGAAGTCTAGAATATTGCCAGCCTCTGGGATCCATTTTTGTTACAGTGTAAGTCACTGTACTGATCATTTTCACACTAAACAATAAGGATCATATTTTGATGATACTGCAACTACCCCATCAGTCATTTATTGTTACTGTTTATTATTTGTATTGTGATGGTGCCTAGCATTCAAAGCCCAGTTTTGCAAACACTTGTGTCAAAGGTTCACCATTGGTGTGCTCCCTTATAGCTGGATGCTGTCTCTATCACCCCCGTCAGCTACAGCTTGAGCCACTCAGTGGTCTCTTATTTCTTGCAACTGGGCCTTTTGGCCAGGTCACTTGGAGCCTCACCCTTTCCAGGGTAACAGGAAATTCCAAACAAAAACCTAAAATCCAATGACCCTATGCCAGTTCTTCATTCTGACTCCTTCTCCTTTTACTCCCAAGACTTACATCTCATGGAGTGGTAGGTAGGATTGCTTACTTTGGTTGGATGAATTCCTGGAGATATCATATGACATAATCTTAAAATTAATGTTTAATTCCAGGAGATTCCAAGACAATCCTGGAGGGTTAGCAACCCTAGTGGTAGGGGAGCTAAGACCCATCCATATCCCCAAGTTCCAGCCCAGGGCCCTTGCCATAAGCAACTATGGTCTGTTTCTTACAATCCCTGGCTGGCTCCCTGGAGCTAATTTTGCCTGTTTGCATGTGTCTTTTGGACAACTGAATTTTTCAGTCCTCTCTCCCTGGACTTTCTTCTCTCCATACTGTGCCTCTCAATTTGGTGCTGAGACATTTTTTCAGCATGGCTCCTACCTCTCTGGCAAGCATTCTTCTCTCTGACTGAGCTTCAACCTTTTATCCCAGCTGGAGAAGCAACAGTCACATCTATTAACCCCTTTCTGCTTGCCATAGTGTGAGGTCACCACCACAAATGTTGACCAAGATGGCCCCTGCCCTGAAGAGTTTGCAATCCCACTCTAAGACTGTAGGCATACAGTGAATACAGCAAACACAGAGAGAGAACACAAGGAAACAATGCAACAATACTGGTCAGAGCCCAGCAGCTCCCTAACAATATTTAATTTGTTGTTGTCAGCCACAGAGCAAAGAAGAATTGCAAGCAAGGATTTGAAGGAGAATAATAAGGTGATTTTGTAGACATGTCTGAGTCCCCTTCCATATGTAAGGGATGACATGAAAGAAAATGAGAAGATGCTTGCTCAAAAGAATGTTAAATGTATAATGAAGACTGCCAAAATTTGTAGAATGAAGGCAGGGGTTGACATTCTCTTCTCTTTTTGTTTAATGCCTGAGAAATCTCACTACATAGAGAAAAGAAGGAAAATAGATCAGGCAACACATGCAAGTGAAAATTAAATATTAAAATGACCCTGAAATTTTACTTTAAAAATTCATAAAAAATAGAAAATACAGAATTAAGAGGCCAATCTTGCTCCCATTCAAGTCAATGGGAGTTTTGCCAATGAATACAGTTGGAGACTGAATGGCACGTGAGATTAGAACATCATCCTTGAGGAATCCTGCTTTGTCTTTGCTTTGCAGGGGTCACCAATCTGTGGATAGACACAATAGGGGCCTAGTCCTGTGACCTGCTACGTGCCCACAGTTCTGACGGAATTCAAGAGTGAATAAGCACTCTTAGGAAATGCTTAGCAATCTTACCAAAAAAAGGTGTGTGTGGGGAGGGGGAGGGCATGAATTCAGGGCAGAGTATGAGCCTTAAGGAGTCACTAACTTTTTCCTGTGCCTGTTAACTTTTTATTTTAAATAAGAATATCAAAATCCATTTTTAACATTTCTTTTAATTTCAGCATTACTAAAGGACTACAAGACAGCAATTACAGTATAACTTGTTGTACTGTTGTGTGACTGGATTAGGTTTTTACCATTTTTTTTTGGCAATTTCCACCACAGACTCACACAATCTTAATTTGGATGCATTTTGTAAAAGTCTGCAAAACTTGGTGGTAAACTGTAGTGCTCTGAGCCTTTTAACATTTCATTTTGTGAATTGCTGGTCAATCTCCAATTCTCCCCCATTTTCTGTGTTTCAGCTCTTGCAGACCTGACCCTCAGACCTTATAGAGGCACATCCCATCAATGCACTGGGGATCAGAGCTAATGGAAAATGTAAAAAGAAAAGGAGTACTTGTGGCACCTTAGAGACTAACAAATTTATTAGAGCATAAGATTTCGTGAGCTACAGCTCACTTCATCGAATGCATACAATGGAAAATATAGTGGAGAGATTTTATATACACAGAGAACATGAAACAATGGGTGTTACCATACAGACTGTAACAAGAGTGATCAGGAAAGGTGAGCTATTATCAACAGGAGAGCAGGGAGATGCAGGGGGACTTTTTGTAGTGATAATCAAGATGGGCCATTTCCAGCAGTTTACAAGAATAGCAGGAGGGGAAATAAACAAGGGGAAATAGTTTTACTTTGTGTAATGACACATCCACTCCCAGTCTTTATTCAAGCCCACTTTGTGTAATGACACATCCACTCCCAGTCTTAAGTCAAGCCTGTCCAGTTTGCAAATTAATTCCAATTAGGAGTCTCTCATTGGAGTTTCTTTTTGAAGGCTTTTTGTTGAAGAATTGCCACTTTTAGGTCTGTAATCAAGTGACCAAAGAGATAGAAGTGTTCTCCGACTGGTTTTTGAATGTTATAATTCTTGACGTTTGATTTGTGTCCATTTATTCTTTTAGATAGAGACTGTCCAGTTTGGCCAATGTACATGACAGAGGGGCATTGCTGACACATGATGGCATATATCACATTAGTAGATGTGCAGGTGAACTGATAGTGTGATAGCCTCTGATAGTGTGGCTGATGTGATTAGGCCCTATGATGGTGTCCTCTAAATAGATATGTGAACACAGTTGGCAACAGGCTTTGTTGCAAGGATAGGTTCATGGGTTAGTGTTTTTGTTGTGTCATGTGTGGTTGCTGGTGAGTATTTGCTTCAGATTGGGGGGCTGTCCATAAGCAAGGACTGGCCTGTCTCCCAAGATCTGTGAGAGTGATGGGTCATCCTTCAGGATAGGTTGTAGATCCTTGATGATGCACTGGAGAGGTTGGGGGCTGAAGGTTCTTATTTTCTTTGTTCGGCCTGTCCTGTAGTAGGTAACTTCTGGGTATTCTTCTGGCTCTGTCAATCTGTTTCTTCACTTCAGCAGGTGGGTATTGTAGTTGTAAGAACACTTGATAGAGATCTTGTAGGTGTTTGTCTCAGTCTGAGGGGTTGGAACAAATGTGGTTGTATACAGCCAAGCTGTACGAGACAATGGATCATGTGGTGTGGACTGGATGAAAGCTGGAGACATGTAGGTAGGCATAGTGGTCAGTAGGTTTCCAGTATAGGGTGGTGTTTATGTGACCATCGCTTATTAGCACCGTAGTGTCCAGGAAGTGGATCTCTTGTGTGGACTGGTCCAGGCTGAGGTTGATGGTGGGATGGAAATTGTTGAAATCATGGTGGAATTCCTCAAGGGCTTCTTTTCCATGGGTCCAGATGATGAAGATGTCATCAATGTAGCACAAGTAGAGTAAGGGCATTAGGAGACGAGAGCTGAGGAAGCGTTGTTCTAAGTCAGTCATAAAAATGTTGGCATATTGTGGGGCCATGCGGGTACCCATAGCAGTGCCACTGATTTGAAGGTATACATTGTCCCCAAATGTGAAAGTTATGGGTGAGGACAAAGTCACAAAGTTCAGCCACCAGGTTTGCTGTGACATTATTGGGGATACTGTTCCTGACGGCTTGTAGTCCATCTTTGTGTGGAATGTTGGTGTAGAGGGCTTCTACATCCATAGTGTCTAGGAGGGTGTTTTCAGGAAGATCACCAATGGATTGTAGTTTCCTTAGGAAGTCAGTGGTGTCTCGAAGATAGCTGGGAATGCTGGGAGCGTAGGGCCTGAAGAGGGAGTCTACATAGCCAGACAATCCTGCTGTCAGGGTGCCAATGCCTGAGATAATGGGGCATCCAGGATTTCCAGGTTTATGGATCTTGGGTAGCAGATAGAATATCCCTGGTCAGGGTTCTAGGGGTGTGTCTGTGCGGATTTGTTCTTGTGGTTTTTCAGGGAGTTTCTTGAGCAGATGGTGTAGTTTCTTTTGGTAACCCTCAGTGGGATCAGAGGGTAATGGCTTGTAGAAAGTGGTGTTGGAGACCTGCCTAGTAGCCTCTTGGTCATATTCTGACCTATTCATGATGATGATAGCACCTCCTTTGTCAGCCTTTTTGATTATGATGTCAGAGTTGTTTCTGAGGCTGTGGATGGCATTGTGTTCTGCACAGCTGAGGTTATGGGGCAAGTGATGTTGCTTTTCCACAATTTCAGCCCATGCACATCAGTGGAAGCACCCTATGTTGTTTCAACCTTCAGGAGGAGTCCATCCAGAATCCCTCTTTTTGTAGTCTTGGTAGGAAGGTCTCTATGGGTTAGTATGTTGTTTAGAGGTGTGTTGGAAATATTCTTTGAGTTGGAGACGTCGAAAATAGGATTCTAGGTTGCCACAGAACTGTATCATGTTCGTGGGGGTGGAGGGGAAGAAGGAGAGGCCCCAAGATAAGACAGAGTATAGTTGGGTAGATTAACAATATTGCTGGGTTGGTTAAGGGAAGCACTGTTGTGGCCCCTTGTGGCATGTAGTAGTTTAGATAGTTAAGGAGTACTTGTGGCACCTTAGAGACTAACAAATGTATTTGAGCATAAGCTTTCGTGAGCTACAGCTCACTTCATCGGATGCATTTGGTGGAAATACAGAGGGGAGATTGATATACACACACAGAGAACATGAAACAATGGGTTTTATCATACACACTATAAGGAGAGTGATCACTTAAGATGAGCCATCACCAGCAGCAGGGGTGGGAAAGGAAAACCTTTCATGGTGACAAGCAAGGTAGGCTATTTCCAGCAGTTAACAAGAACATCTGAGGAACAGTGGGGGGTGGGGTGGGGGGGAGAAATAACATGGGGAAATAGTTTTACTTTGTGTAATGACTCATCCATTCCCAGTCTCTATTCAAGCCAAAGTTAATTGTATCCAGTTTGCAAATTAATTCCAATTCAGCAGTCTCTCATTGGAGTCTGTTTTTGAAGTTTTTTTGTTGAAGGATAGCCACCCTCAGGTCTGTAATCGAGAGACCGGAGAGATGCGCAGGTGAACGAGCCTCTGATAGTGTGGCTGATGTGGTTAGGCCCTATGATGGTGTCCCCTGAATAGATATGTGGACAGAGTTGGCAATGGGCTTTGTTGCAAGGATAGGTTCCTGGGTTAGTGGTTCTGTTCCTCACATGTACTTGCTAACTGCTGGAAATAATCTACCTTGCTTGTCACCATGAAAGGTTTTCTTCCTTCCCCTCCCCGCCCGCTGCTGGTGATGGCTCATCTTAAGTGATCACTCTCCTTACAGTGTGTATGATAAAACCCATTGTTTCATGTTCTCTGTGTGTGTATATAAATCTCCCCTCTATATTTTCCACCAAATGCATCCGATGAAGTGAGCTGTAGCTCACGAAAGCTTATGCTCAAATAAATATTAGACTCTAAGGTGGCACAAGTACTCCTTTTCTTTTTGCGAATACAGACTAACACGGCTGCTACTCTGAAACCTTTAGATAGTTAGTGTCCTTTTTCTTTTGTAGAGATGCAAAGTGTGTGTTATAAATGGCTTGTCTAGTTTTTGTAAAGTCCAGTCACGAGGAAGTTTGTATGGAAGGTTGTTTTTTTTATGAGAGTATCCCGTTTTGAGATCTCATTCTTAATCTTTCCCCATTTGCTGTAGAGGATATTGATCAGGTGGTTCCACAGTTTCTTTGAGAGTGTGTGGCACAAACTGTCAGCATAGTCTGTGTGGTATGTAGTTTGTAATGGATTTGTTACCTTCAGTCCTGTTGGTATGATGTCCATCTGTTTGAATTTGGAAAGGAAGATGGTGTCTGTCTATATCTGTATGAGTTTTTTCATGAAGTTGTCAGATTTCCACTCCATATGGCTAAATTCAGTGCCTTGCATAATGACAGGTTTCAGAGTAGCAGCCGTGTTAGTCTGTATCCATAAAAAGAAAAGGAGTACTTGTGGCACCTTAGAGACTAACACATTTATTAGAGCATAAGCTTTTGTGAGCTACTGCTCACTTCATCAGATACATACAGTGGAAAATATAGTGGGGAGATTTTATATACACACAGAGAACATGAATTGAAATATTGTTTCATGAAAACTTCAGTTTCATTAAAATTGGAACATTTTTTAAAAAGTGCCTATTTTGACAAAAACTCCCATAGGGATTTTTTTTTCATTTTGGAAAGTTTTTTCATTTTGGAAAAAAAAATCAAAATTTTATTTCAAAATTTGGTTTAGAATTTTATTTTATGAGGTTTTCATTTTAATATTTTTTATTTTTACATTGTATCATGATATGTCAATAGTAGTAAAGTATAACATGCACTACTACTACTGACATGTCATACTATGTCAGTAAAATAGTTGAAATATTCTATTATTTTATTGTTAAAATCATTATGGGAAGCTACTGCTTAGTACAGATAGTGACTCCTTTGTGTGATGTGATATTTCTATCCAGAAAAGATGGTAAAGATGTTTCAATCAGTACAGAGTAGCAACTGCCCTAATGATTTTAAAAATACACAACTTTATACACAGCAACAACTACAGGCATGTCAATTAAATAATGCAATAAAATAATATAAAAATGAAATGAAAACAAAACAACTTTAAATGAGTTTTCAAAATTCTAAAACAAAATTTTGAAATTCCAACACAAACATTTTCCTAATTGACTATACATATTTCTTTTTCGCATGGAATTTCAAAAATACTTGGTTTGGTCCAAGTCAGAATGAAAAACTTTGAAATGTTAGAATTTCCCACAAAATGGAAATTTCAAGTTTTGGCCAGTTCTATTTCAGAAATTGGCCTGAACAGGGATTTAGTAGTGTCTAGATTTAATCTGACAGCTGTAACCTGATAATGGTAAAAAGTTGTCAGACTACTAAAATGAAAAGTATTCAAAAATGGATTGTGAGTGTTCAGCTATTTGTTTTCACTGATATTAACAGTTAGATGGGCCAAATCCTCATACACTGTCTTGAAAATGTCCTTGTTGTCTTTCACAAACAGGGGATAAAACTCCCCTGTTTTTGAATTCCCTACACACAATGATGAGCACTTAGTCATACAGATTATCCTACTGACATCAGTGGAGTTATTCATACAAGTAACTGTTAATCACCGAGAGCAAGATGTTCACTGTCTCACCCAATATAATCCTGAAAACACTTGAGAGAGACGGGCACAAAATATGACTATCCCATTTTACAGATGAGGAAACAAACAGAGATTAAGACAATCTGACCCAAGCCAGACAGTGACTTAGAGGCAGCTGGGCCGGATTAACCTCTTTGGGCCCTCATCGGGGCAATGGCCCATGGTGCGAGGGGCCGGTCAGGGGCATGGAATGGCAGAGGCAGCTCCACTCCACCCAACCCAGTGCGAGGGCACTATTTACAAACTGGCACACTGTGTCCCCCCAACTGGCCAAGACCGGCCAGGCTTCTGCATCAGTCCCAGGCGGTTCAGCTAGGGAGACAGGTGGAGCCCCATAGGTGGTGGGAAGCAGAGACAGCCTGAAGTCAGAGGTGCACTGGGGTCCAGCCAGGAGTCAGAGAGAAGCCGGCGGATAGGACCAAAGGGTGGAGAGGAGCCCTCGACCAGACAGCGGGCTGGCCGAGAATAGCAAGTGGTGAGCATGGGGGAGCCAGCGGGCACAGTGCAAGCAGAGCAGGCTGGGGCCCCTTCTGAGCATAGGCCTGGATCCATGGTGCCACTGGCGCTATTGTAAACCCAGCACTGAGAGGCAGAGCCAGTAGTAGAAGTTCACAGTTTCTCTAGCCCACACCACCATGCTCACCATTTCATTTGGGATTTTGGACTTGTGTGAATTTTAAAATAAAAAGTAAATAATATAGATTAAACAGAACTACTGGTCTGAATTCTGCAAATTTGGTCCCATGTAGATTATGATGTCGGGAAAGGGTGAAAAATGTATTGTAACAAAAAACGTTCTCAAGAGTGCAAATTGGCACTTTATTAACAACACATTCTGGTGATGGTGACTAATAAGGATGGAAACAATATGTGCAGAGTCCATTGTCAATTGAATGTGTAGAATGTATTTGATTGTTACCTTGTGGTCCTCCTTGGATGCTTCCCTAAGGACTTGATTGAATACAGATGTTTGAGTTTTTAAAATGATTAAAAATTCTTATTATATATTGTGCCTACTAGTACTCCATTGAAGTTAATGGGTGTTTGCAAAGGATGTAGTAGTAGGATTTGGCCTTATCTCCTCAATATTTTTGTTCATTCTAACTCTTTTACGGTGGGGTGGGGGGCACTATGGTACTAGGGACTCATCTAAAGTCAGTGACTTCACTGGTGCTTAGACCAGCCCCCTAAAAACAGAACTGGGAGAGTAATGAGAAATGTTTCCAAAATGTTTGAATTATATGCTCTATTTGCTGTGTCTACATTCTCCCCCTCTTGCATGAATGTTTGTAAAAAGTAAATGTAAGGAAATATTCAGGTGGCAGGAAGTATTTGTGAATATTCAAGATTTTTCTCAGTTGTGTTTGTACAGCCACATTAGTTCTTTGTGGGTTTAAAGCACCGGTGTTCACATTAGCAAGAGTAACCTTTCATATAGGCACGTGTCTTTTTTGCTATCATCCTCCATTGCTGCCATGTTCCTGGTGTGTGCTCTTGAACAATAAAGAAAATCACAAATGGGGGGTGGCACTCGTTAAATTAAGTTAACATATTAAAGAGACAAAGTTGTAGTAAATATTTCTCAATTTCCTGGCTACAGCTTTGGCATAGAGATTATTCTTGAAAACTGAAATTTTTTTCACAATTTGGAACCCACCGACACAATTACTGAGTCAATTACTGTGGTGATGAGAAAAAAATTACAGAGAATATTTCTGATATTCTTCATGGATGTAAAATACTCCTGAATAATACAGTGGATGACATACTTCTTTCAGCTGTTGGCAAGAGCCCTAGTATGACGACTATTATTGGGTCAGGACCATGCCCCTGACATTGTAGGTATTGAAGTACA
This sequence comes from Dermochelys coriacea, assembly GCF_009764565.3. Taxonomy (NCBI): domain Eukaryota; kingdom Metazoa; phylum Chordata; order Testudines; family Dermochelyidae; genus Dermochelys; species Dermochelys coriacea. The sequence goes on from NC_050071.1 coordinate 44,749,286, forward strand.
TTGTATTGATTTTAAATAATTATAAGATTGTGTTTGAATAACACAGAAGAGTAGTCATTTTACCAAACTTCACATTTAGAGGAAAGATTGGTTTTGGCAAGAGCACGGTAGGCAAGAAAGGAAAAATGGTTTAAAATAATGCAGAATTCCCTGAAGCTACATTTTTTTTCTGCTACCTCTCCCTAAAGTGCTCTCATCCCTAAAATAAGTCCCTAAAATAATTAAATTCCCCATCACAGCCTGACAACTCCCAGCTCCCAGGTTTATAATAGTTACAGTCATCAAATTAAGGAACAGAAAGATTATCAGACAACTCAAAAACTCTATTCCAAATATCCAAAACTTGCAACAGTTTTCAAGGGCTAAGCACCCATCCATAAGCTGAAGTACGTTTGCATAAAACAAATGCATATAACACCACCATTTGGGGAAAAAATAGCAAACTACTCAGACGTTCCATGAACAGAAACAATGTTAGTGACTCCATTATTCTTAGTGAATAATTAACCAGACTCTCTTTGTGCAAAAGGTTGATGTTATTTTTATAATTATGATAACATTTAACTCTTACATAGAAATATTCATCTAGACCTTTCAAAGTGCTATACAAGTAACATTGTCTTCATTGTACAGATGGAGAAACTAAGGCACACATTTGTCTGTCTGAATGTCCTGACTCCACTGGGTGCTGTATCCATTGGAACACAAGAACATAATGTTCCACCTATTACTTTTCTAACTTGTGCATTAGACTTTGACTTGCTCCCTTAGGAACCTCTTTCAAATGCACAATTTCTCCCATTTTTGTCCTAAGGAATTGCTGTATTTGCAAACAAAATGTAGCCACTGAATAACTAGTACCTTCAATAAAGCTTCCTTACTCTTCCTAAACAGTGCACTGATGGATACAATTACATGAAAGAGCAAAATTATGGTAATGGGGTTCATTTTACTATCTATATCCAACGTAAAAAAGAAAGATTCCCTTTTGACTAAGGGCCAGTTCCTCATCTGCTGTAAATTGGTGCAACTTCAATGGAGCTAGCTAGGTTTATACCAGCTGAGGAGCTGGCTCTAAATGTTCTGGAATATCATAAAGAACACTTACTGACAGGGTTGTGATACAGCCAAAACTACCATTAAATTACCTGTAAAATATTTGATACCAAATGCTAGGCCAGATCTTTTCAGTTATAACTCAGCCCTAGGTTAAATAAACTCCCTAATTGAATGAAATAAAATGTGTGGCAGTCAGATATTTTCAAATTCAATTCCAGTAGAAACAAATATATCCTGGTGTTCTTTTTGGAACCGAATTTTCTCACACACACACACACACACACACCTTGGAGGAAAAAGCATGAAAGCTTTGTGAATTTCTGGGAATGCTAGACTTCATATATTTCAATCACAAGCCTACAGCTATAGTTACAATAGATCCCTACAGTAGTAATTTCTCTGACAATTAATCAGTTGACTCCATGTAAAACTACTAGAGATGGGTTCAAGCTACAAATTTGGAGATGTCCAGTTCTAAGTTTTCCTGCAGGCCCATGGCCAGCATAATTTAAAAGTGCTCATTACCAAAAATGTGATTGCTTATATTCTTTTAAGTGATCTGAGAAAAAATTGCTCACCTTATCAGTGGTTCAGTGTATATGTTTTTATCGAAATTGTTTACATTAACCTGGGTCATCACAAAAAGCCTGCTCCATCCATGCCACTATGATACAGTCAGACCATTTGAAAGAAACATCTGCATCAGTTTCAGTCATCCTGGGATATGGAATAATAGACAATAGATCTGTATATACTGTAAATTGTCCCATAATGACGCATGGATTAGCTGGGTCAGTTTCAAGCAGAAAATTCCTGAGAGGTAAGGTCAAAGCGGTCTTGAGAGCCCTTAATTGAAAGTTATGCAAGAGAAATGGAAAAGCAACATTCAGTTGACATCTTCTTTCATGGCTAGGGCTGGGGTAGTTTTAAGATCCTCATCCTTTTGAAATGTTAGATAAAAGTGTTAGCATAGTTGTGTAGCCCACTTGAATACAGAATGTGGTCAAAATATACCTCCTTAAAGAGTGTTATGTTACTGTCAGTAAAAGCATTAGCCACAAGCTAACCATCTCTCTATCTTTTCAAGAACACTTTAAAAAGAGTTTATGTATTTGGCTAGACATACATAGGAGCAGGGGACAAGAAGCATTTGCATGCTGGCTGTTGAAAGCTCACCATATGCTAGAATTCAAAGTAAAAGATGCTTCTCCCTACCAAGGTGAAGTATTCACATAGGAGATAGGTTTCAGAGTAGCAGCCGTGCCAGTCTGTATTCTCAAAAAGAAAAGGAGTACTTGTGGCACCTTATAGACTAACAAATTTATTTGAGCATGAGCTTTCATGAGCTAATGCTCACTTCATGCATTCAATGAAGCTGTAGCTCACGAAAGCTTATGCTCAAATAAATTTGTTAGTCTCTAAGGTGCCATAAGTACTCCTTTTCTTTTTACGTAGGAGATAGATAGCCATGGGAACAAAACCAGGATTCCAAAGTCTAAAATAGAGTCAGCCATAAATACAGATATAGGAATTCTGGAAACCTTCAGAAAGGATATTTTGGATCTGATCTTGCTGCCACTGAAGACACTGGGAATTTTGCAGTTGATATCTTTGGGAGCAGAATCAGACCCCTTTCGGCTTGAGAAAAGTGGATTTATTTTCTATAAAATACACACATAAGGTGCATTGTGTTTTCTTATCTTCCTTCCTCCCTAATATTAAATAGGGTTAGAGTGGGGTTAAATTTGGCCCAGAGGAAAAAAAAGATCAGGAAATTTTAGCAATGACTCACTAGACTATGCAACTTCTCATACTGCAGTTGCTTGATGAGACTGAGGCTTCCTGCCTCTGCAGTTGAGCTAACATTTTCTGATTGATTTGAAAAGAAGAAATTTTGACATAGTTTACAGAGAATTGGTAGAAAAGACTGGTGATAGAGGATAAATCTCAGGGTATTGATGAAGAAATGTATATCTGTTGCTTTATATTGAATGGTCTGAAGCAAGCAGATAAGAACAAAGTGTGTTGATTATTTTATGGTGGTTACAACTTGGGACTGATACTAAATAGAACTCTGCACAGGCCAACAGCTTTGAATCAGTGAATTCAATGAGACTTCATGTTAATGGTGGCATTTGCACATATGGAGCTCCTTGAAGAAATGAGACAAACCTTTTCCCTATTCCTATGTGAGCGGCATGTGCAATTATACAGTTTTAAATTCCTGCTCAGTTCACATCCTGATGATGAAGATGAACCAAGCTATGGTTTATATTTCAAGTAGAGTGCATCACAGTAATCTAGTCTCTAGGTGACAATGGTTTAAATTATTGTGCTGAGGTCTGCATTAGAAAGAAAAGTTGCAACCTCGTAGCCAGATAGAAATGATCAAAACCAGTGTTGGCTACCACTGAAAGATAACGGGGACTCCAACCAGAATTCTCGGTTGCGAACCGGAGAGTCAGTTGATGGAGACACCTTCACAGATGTAATTTTTGCCATATTGTAAAGTTGCATTTCCTATGCTACCTAACATCACTTCCACCTTATCTGGATTGATCCCCAAGCCATTCACTCTCCCCCATGCCCCAATCTCCGGCAGATATTAGAAAAGCACACGTACTTACTCTATCTGCATCAAAAGCAGTACAAAAGTTGGGTTTCATCAGCATACTGATGACCACCTAGCCCAGTATTCCTCATTAATTCTTCTAACAACTTGTTCTACACATTGGCCAGGACTGGGGGTTTGTTACAACCCTGCGGGTTGGAAACCCTGTAATTGATATAATTTTTATGAAATCAGATTGTATTAACTAGAATACTTATACTTACCTAATGTATTTATTTTCTGTTCTTAAAAAAAAATTCTTAGCCCAAACTAAGTAAAAGTATGACAAGGCAGAACTTTTGTGACAAGATTTCCTCTAGAAGTGGACTGTACCCACTTCCAATAAGATTTTTGGCATGGCAGTAGGACCTCTTATTTTCAGCAGCACTTTAGTTCTTTAGAAACCTTTAATCATCATTGCTACTGGCAAGACATCTGTTGGAAATTTTCTGGCACTGAGAATGAGAAAGCTCATAACTTTTCAGAGTTTGTTAATATAATGTGAAAAGACCTGTATGGTATTATTTGAAACCTCAAAATGTTCTGATAATAAATGGAACCTGGCTAGAAAAGCTTTGAAAGCCCACAGAAGGCCTCTGTAAGGCTAAGGGAATCAGTTTTATAAAATAAAAGCCTACTCTGGAGCCTCTCTCTCTATCAGGCAAAGCTCTGAAGTATTTTAGCATTCAGTGAACACTTAAAGAAACAAACACTCTTCACTATTCCTCTGTTGATCCCCTTCTTTCCCTTTGATTTTTCACAGATGCTGGACTCTTTGCTCCACATATTCCCTGCTGCTTTCCACAGACCTTCTACTTTTGGGGTTCTTGTAGTGGGATCCAGCAAGCTCTCTACTGGACCGTAGATGCTGTTGTATTCAGTCTTGTCTGTTCTTCCCTGCAGTGCTCTCTGAATGTGTGAAAGCACTGGGGACATCCCAGAATGCGAGAAATGGAAGTGCAGTGGTCTAAGGCTTAACAGACAGGCTGCCACATTTGTGAGACTCCAATTAGTTTGTCAAAGTTTGGAAGACAGATATGGCCCATTGAGAGCCAGAGCAGAGAACCCAGGGTCCCATAAGAATATAGTGTTGTGGGAGGAAAAGAGATTCAGGGCCTACTGAGCAGGTACTCTTTCAATATTTGCATATTTGGAAAAACTGAAATGAATCTCTCCATTTCATCTTTTAATAATTTATTATTCATAAGATGTATTGCTGGCTAAAATGGTCAGTAGCCATAAGGCACATGAAAGTAACTATAGAATCCTTTGTAGTTTTAGAATCTAATACTGTTCCCACTCTCCGCCTCCTCCACCAATTACTGTTGGTGTTCCATAAACACAGAAAACAATGGGTTATCAAATTTTACCAAAGACACAAAGCGTACCTTTGCTCAAACTAAATATGGATGCTGGAAAACTGAAACAGTAGGTCTGACTCAAAAGACAAATTCATCAAGGTCTTTGGTTAGTCATAATTTAACCTCAGTAACTAGAATCTTGTTCAGCACAGAAGCCTTATTCTATGTAAATGAAACAACTCAGTATTTGCCTATACCATTTTCTAAAAAGAGGGTTATTGTGTTCTTCTGCCCAGAAAAAAGAGTCATTTTTATGTGAGTAATTTTACAGCAGCGTGAATAATCTCACAGTTAATATTCCAGCTTTTGTAGCCAGGAAAATAAAATGGAACCATACTATTTCTTTATATAATGTATGCAATTAGAAATACATTGTGAGATGAGGGTGGTTATAAATTTGGATGGATTTTACCATATATAGATTTAAAAAACTTTACAGCAGTATTCTTTTTCTTAATAGTTACTAAGATATTCAAAATTGGTGTTACATTAGATTTTTGTGTATGTGTGAACAATTGGATTGTTTATGCATACAGTTGATATCCAGGCTTACCTTTCTAATGAGTTGACTTTATAGAAGCAGAGAAGTTGATAGGTAAATCTGAGAGGAATTTGTTATAAGAGCATACTATATTCTTATCAAAATGTGCAGAGATATACATGTATATTTCTATATGACACAGTGAGGATACACCCTTATGTCTGAATGCATACAAGGGCTCAATTCTGGAAGGTTTTAAGCATCTGTTGTTTGTGCTAAGATATTTGTGTTTGTCTGTACTGCCACTGACTCAATAATTCATCTTTCCTTTGCAAGAGGTGCTCATGGCTACACATGATCTGGGTGAAATCATAGCTCCAATTAAGTCAATAAGAATTTTGCCATTGACTTCAGTGGGGCCAGGATTTCTCCAAGGGTCTGAACAACACCATTATTGTACCACTATTGTTCTTTATCCAGAATAACATTTTCAGTCAATAGGTAGTTTTATGAAGAGAAATAGCGCCATTGTAATCCATTTATGCTGGTGCTCCTACTTGTAGTACCTGAAAAGCTGATGTTTATGGTATTGCATACTCACTCGTTATGAAATTAAAGACACACTTTGCATTTTCATGCAAAGGATTGAGACTTCAATGACCAAAATATCTAACCACTCTATTGGTCCCAGAAATAAATAAATGCAGACACCCATTGCTTTGGCATGATAGTCAATACAAAATATTGCCAAAATAAACTCTGAAACATGTAATACCTTGAAACGTCGCATGAAGGATATCATGAATTAAATGTTATAGAGGTGAAAGACATGTGTGGCACTCCTCACCATCACTGCGTGCTTTCATGAAAAAGAAGTAAACTAGAATACATTATCTGTCACTGAGCCAAAGCAATAGGTCTAATGTGCTGGAGAGACTGTATAAAAACAGTTACTCTTTATAGAGAAGGACTCTTTAAAGTTACAATGTCAGTGAAATCTTTTGTTCTCTGAGACGTAAATAACATCTGTATGCATTAATTTAAATCAAGAGATACCAAAACATATCACAAGCAACAAATGTGTCAAACTCTACATGGCTCAATCCTGGAATGTGCTGAGCACTCCTGATGCAAGGATATTGGTTTAGTACGGGTTCTGAAAGGAGGAATGGTTTCTGCTAAGTCATCAACACCATTTCCTACAAGACTTAGGTATTTCATGGAGATCTACCAACCTTAGGCTAAATTATTATTCAGGATGGATCCTCCCCTTTAACCTCTTTTCCAACCTCTTTTAGATGTATGTATCACATACTACGCACAGTAACGGAATCATTGTTGACAAATTGCACTTTGTTTAAGCTTCATTGCATGAGCTTGTGTGCAGTTTACAGGAGACTCAGTCTATTATGGTGGATAAGTCATGTGACATGGGGAAATCTGTGGGTGACTGTTATGAGAGAATACAGAATTTAAAAGGAAAACAGCAAATTCTAAGATAGTTTTTTTTTAAAAAAACCACAGTTGTAGACAGATGATCATTTTCTATTAAATTCTATAGGACTTTTTCCCTAAAGGGAGTATGTAATCATTTGAAATTATTACCATAAAATGCAAAAAATCATAAAAGACTATGATCCTATTCTGTTTGCCTACTGCATTACACAGACTAAGGCAGGAATTGATGAGTTAATGGTTTCCTAAACTCATTCTACTTCATTGACTAGTACTGTTAAGAATAATAAACAAATATCACACAGTAACTCGATAGAAAATAAAAGGAAAAAGTTCATGTACCGGTATCCATTCTCAAATGGAAGCCATCATATAAATTGCTTTACCTGTAAAGCATAATTTAGTGAAGTTGGATTTTCCCCCCTCAAGAGGGATCCTAAACCCTACCAGAAATTTACATGCTTGATGGGGTAGTCTCTGGTCAGACACATGTTATTAGTTCTGATGAATGAGAATAGTTTCAAGCACTTAGCTTTCTGAGCTGGAAGATTTAATAAATAAAACTGGTATACAGAATCCCATGTGTATAAGTTGCCATTTTTATGTCCCTGGTCTCTGATTTCAGTCTTAGTTCTTACATGCAAATTACAGATTTAAAACAGTTTACACAGTGACATTCAGGAATGGAGAGAGAGCGAAAGAGAAAAACACAGACAACTACAAAGGCACCAAACAAAGCTATCATAAAAGCTGTCATAAAAGCTACCAATGTAGTTGGTGTCTACATTGACAAAAAAATTAGGCTGTAATTCACTGATGCTAGCAATTGGGAAGTTGTGGTGGAGACTGCGCTCAGACATTTTTAACACTATGTGATCTAACCCAAACACCAGAGCCTTGTGTACACCTCTGTTTTCATCACCACTATTACTGGAGTAGCTGACCTGGAGGTGATTTACTGGTTTAATTTTTGCCAGTGTAGACGAGGCCAGAATTGAAGCAAATAAGAAAGGGCTATTGTCACACGTAGCGATATCACTGATACGTGACAATGCAATTTTTCAGCATGGCTGGCATAAGTGTAGCTCATGGAAGTGACATACCTTTTGAACACCTTGTAATGTAACATGTGGGTCGGCTGCACCACAGCAATTTTACATCTTCAAAATGTGATGCTCCTTCATTCAAGCAGCCTTGAAAAGAGCCAACTTGGCTAAAACCCGGGATTACATTTTGTGATTGGGTTCTCCTATGTTCAATCTCCATATTAAAGGTGAGGATGGTTGCAATCTCCACCATCTGTAAAGTTAGCTGTACTCCCCTCATATAACCCTTACTTGGGTAAAGTATGGAGTTTTCCAGCTCTGCATCTTGTAACTATAATACACATGTAGCAGACCAGGCCTTCTGTGGGCCCTTTGTGTTGGGTGAAAACAATTCAGTTAAAATTCTAGCTGTCTCTGAAAAATCAGACAAAATACTTGCTGCCAAGAAAAAAGAAACAGAGGACATTTTTTTCTTGGAAGTTACAGTGCATGCTTTCCTATGGGTCAAAGCTGTGTTCTCCTGAGACCTATATCTTCTGAAACAACAGCATCCCTATTCCAATGAAACCTGAACAAACAACTTGGAAAATGTCTTCTTGTTGGTTTATTATGTGTTTGCACTTTATATAAAGCAAGTGCCAGCCCATGAGGGTGTTTTGTCTGTCCTTCAGCCCTTCCTCTTCTCCAGTTACAGAAGGATGGAGAGGAAAATTATAGCATATTTGCCACCTCTCAAGTTTCACCCAAGGAAATTTAAACCTGCAAATTCTTATGTGCATGTTTCTCATCACACATGTGAGTAGTCTCATTGACCTAAACTGGCCTACTCATGTGTCAAGTTAAAATTGGCATGTATATTTGCTTTATCTTAAATAGGGTAAGTTGAAAGGGTACCAACTACATCTGACACCACACACGAAGCATTAGACAAAAAAGCTAGAATAGAAATTTAAATTTTAAACAATATTTCTTTATTACAAGTAAAATCTAGATGGGGGAAGCTTTATTGCATCAAACTATGTCATTTAAGAAAATTATTAGCTATTAAATAATGTCCTGTAATAATTCTTATATAAATTTGATGACAAACACCATTCCAGTTGCTCAAGAGCAAGTTTCACAAGTATTTCTGACACAGGGAGTCCTAAATGGCTGCACAACTGTATTCTTGTAGTGTGTGGCTGGACCAGGGAATGGTTTAAGAGGCACTCCCTCAAATTGCTAGGATCAATTCCAAAATGGACTTCACCAGGACAGCAACCTTGAACTGGTCTGCATTCAATGGGGAGCCAGAACAAAGAGAGCATAGTACCAGCTGATGTGTTCATTTCAACCAATCTTGCTGAGCAGATGGGCTGCTGCATTTTGTGCCAGCTAGAGATTTTCAGAGTGTACCTTCATTCTTACCTATAAACTATTGCAATAATCAAGACAGAAGAGCACAAAATGTGTGGAGAGACATGGCCAGGTCTTTGGCTAACTAGATGTGGTGCAATATTCAGTTCATTCACAAGATAGAAGTGGGCAGGTTTTGTGGCATGGTTATTTTGCGTAATAGGAATCAAAAGTTCCCCAAGTCTGAAAGCAGATGAGTTTGTAAGTGTGGGGGGATGGGAAAGGGATGTTGCAGAGGAAACAAAGCAATTTCTTCTTCTCATTAACATCATCTCAGTGTTGCTTGGGGTTCAGCTATATCTGTCTTGCTTCATTCAGATGCTCATTTTAGCAAGGCTTTGAGATGGTACAATTTACATTTATCAAAGGGATTCAGAACTGGGTGTCACCTGCATACTGATGGTGTTTCTGCTTATGTTGTTTCACCAGCTCTCTTCACAACTTCATATAAATATCAAATTGTATGGGAGAAAAGCAGCAGCATTGTGGGACTCTGCGGGCAAGGACTTTGACTATGTTTGGACGAGAGGAATAATGTGAAATTTCAGAGTTTTTACATTCATCCCTGAAGATGATGAAGGTGGGACATCTGGACAGTGATCAGTAGCATCAAAAGCCACAGAAAGTCTACTCATATTGAGTGTTCCCCTTTGCCTATGAGAGGAAAAGATCACCCACCAGAACAGAACGTGCTGTTTCTTACCTGAAACCTGACTCAGAGGAGTCCAGGGTACTGGCAATTGATACATGGAGTTAGGTGAATGGTTTGCTAACTTCTTGTTTGGCTTGCTTAGAAAAGGGAGGACAGAAACATGATAGTTTGCTGAGGTGCTGATCATAATTTTTTTTCATACTGATCAGACTCTTACATTTAATGCATATGGTAGATTCTCCTAATCAAGCATGAGCTCTATTTTTTCCTATATTTGTTATCCTTTAAAAGTTTGTTGTATTAATATTTTTAAGAAGATATAGTTAAAGTATAGCCATTGTTTGTGAGGGTTTTATTTTTCTTTCAGAGTGGAATATTAGATTTATCTTTTTCCTTCAGATTTTTTTGGACTGTAAAGGCTCATCACATTCTCTTTGAAAATTGCCATGCGATCAGATTTCATAAATTCATTTCCCCCCAGCTGCTGAAGAATTTTGAACACATTTATTAGAATTTGAGAAATTGCCACATTCAAACAACAGCAACAAAAGAGTACCACTTTTTAAATTATATGCATTTTATAAAATTCAGCTTGAAGCATTATTGGTAAACGAAGTATCAAATGCAATTTATGAGGCTTATCTCAAATTCAAACTCCTTCTGCGAGCTGGACCATAACAAATTGCTAACTTGCCAGCATAAATAAAAAATTGTTAAAATTAAGTTTCCCTTTGCTGCTGTTCTGAAAAGTTTTGATTGTTTTGGATGCTCCAGAGTCAGTGGTTATCCAAGAAGCACAAGTAAAAGGAAGGTCATGGCAGGAAGGAGTTGTGCATCATTGAGCATGAGGGAACCAGCCCAGGTATATAATACTAGCAAATGAACCATCATGTTTTATATGATGGAAAGTAATGAGGTGGGAGTATTAATAGGACTGAATTAACCAAAGGGTTCCTATAAAAGCCAAGTTGTGTGAAACAATGCAGAAACATGACATGGTTATAGGCAAAACTTCCAGACAGATGGAATCAGTGATTATGTCATTCCATTGCCTAATCTTTTAACATGATGGCAGGGGAGGTGTTAATATATTTGTTTTATTTGTTGATTTCAGTAGGAGAGACTAATCTAAGCCAGAATCAGGCCAAGAATTTTTAAGTACTGGAAAGTAGAACTGAGTGAAAAAAATTTCATAGAACTTTTTTTTTTCCCCAAGTGAAAAATGCAGATTTAGCAACATCAAAACATTTCTCAAATTCATGTCAATTTTGCCAAATTTGTTGTGATTAAGAAATAAAATAAAACAGAGATGAAATTCTGAAGCAAATGTAAAGTTTAATTTTGACATTTTCAAGACAAAATACTTCAGGAGGCCGAGCAGGTTTCAGCTGCTGGTTTTGGTGCCTGGGGCTAAAGATCCCAAGCTAAGGGAGGAGCCATCTCTGGCCTGTCAGCAGGTGCACCAGATCAGCCACTTAGTCATTTAAGCACCTCACCTGTCCCAACCCACTCCTCAGTATTTCACTCCTAAATAGCTTAGGTGATTCCCCATTCAGCCTGTGTCTTCTGAGGATCCCTTTCTTAGGTGCCAAACTCTCCCCATGCATTGTATGGGAACCCAAGATGCATAGCTCTGGGCCAGTGATACCTGTAGATGACAGACTGCTTGGGGGTTAGGCATTGCAATGCTGAGAGAAGCACTGTCTCAGTACCTATGAAGATCTGGGGCTAAATAACTATGGCTCAACTCTGCTGACCAGAAAGTAGGATAGGACAGTATGTGCAGTCAAAGCTCCACTCATTCCCCACCCTTTCTTGCCCCAGTCTCCATTCTCCTACTCTGGTATTGGAGTAAGCAGGCACCTAGTCTCTCCTGTTTTCCTGCATACTAGGGGTAGCCCATGTAAGGGTTCAAAGAGGGTCCTAACTCTCCTGAACAGGAAATACAATCAAAGTCACAATCTATCTCACACACAGGTTAAAGAAAAGTGCCTACAAATCATGAGAAAGCTCCTGTACACTGACCCTAAACTAGTCAGATTGAAGCAAGATTTTCTGTTCTTTTTCCCCTTTATGGAAGGGAGTTTATTTTCCAGCCAGTGAATTTAAGTTCTTTCCCCCCCTCCTTCATCTAAATTGTCTACTGATATTTTTCCTCTACAGTATTCAATCCACTTATCTTCCTGCTTACATATTTTTCTGACTAGATTTTCATTAAAAATTATTTCCATTTACTGGACCATGAAAGGTCTTTCCATAATTTGACCATGTACAGTAATCTTTCTTGAAGCTGTGAAATGCTTCAATGGCAATTTTCCAAATAATAGAACAATACATTTTTATATTCAATAATAATGAAGTATAACTGACAGAGGAATACATTCCTGTACCACATAGTTTTGAGAGGAATGACATTTTTAAAAGCAGTTCCTGTCTTCACATTAATTTTGAAAACATAAAACTTCATAGTTGCAAAATTAGACAATTATACATAATATGGTGCAATCATAATAGTTTTCCAGTTCTGAACATTTTAACTTGTTATTCTCACTACTAATGGACTTTCAGAGCTTATGAAAAATGTCTGAGGGTTACTAACCCAATCAACAGTGCAAAATGTATGGATTTTACCTTATATCATGTGTGTTCTTCGCACAACCCTGTAAGATAGATTCACAAGAGTGACTTAGCCACCTGCCACTTTCAGCAAATATGTCCAACGTTTAGGCACCACAGGCATTCACAAAACCACTGCTCTGCTGCCACATAATCCTATAGGTGCCTAAATTTCCACTGATAAAATCCCTGAACTGCCACAGCTCTGATGCTGCCCAGCAATTCATGGCCTAACTACGTGTAGAACAGAATTAATAATGGATTTTTCTGAAAGAAATTCTGGTTTGATTTAAATTAAGATACATTTTACATTTTGGGGGGTTAAATTTAAATTTTAAAAAATTGTTTTGAATTGACCAAAATGTTTCAATTTGACTTGATTTTTTTTTGTAGGGTTGTGTTAGCTGTTGGTCTCAGGATATATGACAGAGACAAGGTATGTAAGGTAATAAACTTCTCTTGTGTTGGTGGAAGGTACAAGCATTCGAGTTACTACTCTATGCTCTACTACAGAGCTCTACTTCAGGTCTGGGAAAACAAAGTGTGTCTGAACTAAACACAGGTTGGGATAGATAACTAAGCATAAGGGTTAATGAGTTATAAGTGGTCACTTGAAATGGAGTAGGCAATAAGGGTTGGATTGCTATGTAAAAGGAATTTGAAGTGGGCCATTAAGGATTAGCAGGCAGGTGTGTGTTACTGATTGTTGTAATGAGCCATGAAACCAGTGTCCCAGAGTCTAGCACAGTTATGAATTTAAGTTCCCAAGCTTGCCTTCTGAAGGTTTCCTTTGAGGACAAATATTGAAAGATCAGATATGAAGTGATCACTTTGTGAAAAAAAAAGTGTTCACTTGGGGTGATATGGTGTTTTTGTCTTTTATCATTTTTTGGTGAGAGTTCAGCTGAGAGCATACTGATTGTGTGGTTTCATCCACATAGTTGTTACTGGGGCATTTGTTACACTGGATAAGGTAATGTGATAGGCATGTGTACGCCCCATGAATCTTGAAATTTATCATCATAGCAGTTGAGATATGTCTGCGTTCAAGGAACCATCTCCTGCACCTTATATATACACCTCAAACTAAAAAAAAATAAAATAAATAAAAATCACCATGTTCTCCCACACATTGAAAGAAAAAAAAATCATCAGGAAATCTTCCTGGAGAAGCCTAAAACAGCTATCTAAAAAAACCCTGATGATAGCCATCCACCACAAAAACAAAAAGTGAATCAACTACAACTCCACAACCAATTGTACACTACCTCCAGGAGAAACCAAGACACTATGACCCACCATGTTGACACTACACAACACCCCACATTATCAACCTATCAAGTTTACCCCAATCAGAACTGAAGTATCTGTACTCTCCAAGGGACTGAACTTCCCCATCTCAGAACCTGATCCCGTACTAAGATATGGAGAAATAGAAAAATTCTTCCAACACCACCACCTCACGGAATTATTTCACAACAAAGATGACACTACCCACAACTATCACATCCCCAACCAACAGAAAAAAAAGAAAATCATCTGACTGGACATTCTACAACGGATAAAACGACACACTGGATCATTACATTGATTGCTGAAGGGTAAAAAAATTGACTGAAATTCTCAACAGACATTACATCCAACATAATCTTTCTACAGCCGAAAGAATAGTTATACAGACAGTCCCTGAAATCCAACCAGTAGACAGCGATCAAGCCACCAGACAAAGAGAGCACTACCATAGTCTTATACTCCAGAAAAAGAATGAGATTTATCACTATGGGATTTTTCAAAATTAAAGGTTAACTAAAAGGAGTTAGTTTTCGCAGTTCTTCTTAGCTGCTTTTTAAAAATAAACTCCCTGCATTCGTCAAATTAATTATTTAGTATGAATAAAAACTAGTTCTTACTAATATTATATAAATCCTATCATTTATAGGTCTCAGTATATTTTTCATATACCCTGTCACGGAGCTTCACATTACCTCTATGAGATATTACCATGAGTAATATCTATGAGTAATAGTAACTATGAGTTAATATTTCAGAACTGAATACATTAAGATGCAGAGAGGTAAAAATGACTTGTTCAAGGTAGTACAGCTCACGTAGTCATCTAGGAGTTTCTGCTTCCGAGTTTCATGCTCTAAGACTAGTTAATGAGGCCTCTTCAAATAAGAGTCTATTAGGCCACTAAACCTTATTCAGGCTTCTCCTCTAGTTCTTTATTAATCTCTAAGGCCCATTGAAATACATGGAAGTTAGGAGTCTAAATACTTTTGAGGATTTCAGCCCAAGACCCTTAAAAATACAATTTAAAAAGCTATTTTGTTGTTCATTCCATGGACTCTTCTTCTCAGTCTCTCTATCATGAACTCATGTCCCACACTTACTATATAATCCTGCCCCAAAATACAATTGCATTTGAAATGATACTATGATCTCTTCCAGAATGCTACCTTACTTAGCAACTCACTTGGCTCCAGCCCTTAGAGGGGTGTGAGCTTTTGACATCATTGTATATCTCTTTTTTTGGCCTGTCTTCACAATGCACTTGATGGGCACTAATCTAACCTTATTAGTCTCATGCAGAAGAACAAGCATACTGGGAAAACAACAGATAGCTTGCAAGCTTTAGGATTCTTGTTCAGAGAACTCAACATCTCTGTCTAAAAGCTTATTGTCTATCTAACCAAGACAAAAGGAGAGATTGGATCACCGTAATGAACTTTAAATTTTTATTTCTCGACAAGAGTAAAACCAGCATGAATTAAAGCTCTGAAATCTTTAAACACAAGAGCAAATGAAAGTTTTAAATTATGCATTTTTTTCTGTCAGCTAAATAAGCATGACTTTATAAGAATGATTTAATCCAAAAAACAGATGCACTCTTCCCTTAAGACAGAAAACCAAGCCAACTGGCTTGCATAAGCATTTTCTGTGTGTGATTATTGGACGTGGCAGCTTGAGAGAACCAAGAAGCAGAATTTCTAGCCATGGAAGGAGATGCAAAGAACAGAGGTCCAAATCTTCAGAGGAAATAAAAGCAAGCAAGAGAGAGACTGGAGGGAAGATGTTCAGCAACGTTTAATCAGGGAGTTCAGGAATCAAGGCATGAACACGCCGATGACATGTATAAGCAGCTGCCCTTTCTGAGATTTTGCTGTGAAGTGCAGTACTGAGGGCTGTTGTGTAGCATCTGAAACCATGATAACAATTTTTACCTACTAGTGATTCCATTGTGAGTAATGCAGGTATCCATGGCATGTGGGAGGATACTGATGAGGAGTTTCAGTGGCAGACAATACAGTAACTCCCTTCATCAATAAGTCCATTCACTTTATCATAAGAGAGCTGGATATATCATGTTTCTTGATTGTTAGGATCTTATTTTTTCTGATTGTGAATAAACTCACAGACTTCTACTCTAGCAGCTCTTTCCGTAGTTTATTTTTGCATTGTGTCTTTTTCCTTTTCAAAGCAAATCAGGACAGAAATAAGACACCATTACGTTTTCCCTCTGGTGGTGGAACTGAGCAAATTTTGTTCTATATGTCACTGTAACTAAATTCTCCCTCCACCTTTTAAAAATTCAGTTGCAATATATCCTGGATACAATTTAAAAGCATTTTATTAAACTCCTTGCTAACATATTAATGTGTTTAAATATTATTTTGATTTATTTTCTAGTTATTAAATGGCATTTGGTAGGAACAAAGAATCTATTTTAAAACTGGGAGTTCATTAAACAAGTCACATTTTTTATTGCACTACTTTTCAGATATGGCTAAGTAAAAGGCATGTGAAATGGGCAATCTTGTCAATGATAAGTGTGCTTCCATAAAACAATAGTGAAAGACCAGATCTTACCACATTCCAGATAGAATATATAATGTCTTTCTAAAGCCTTCGTACAGTCAGAATCTTGGAAGAATACATCAAGATGGCAAAGCTCCCATTGACTTCACTGATATAAGACCAGAAACTTTATGCCACAGGCAGTTTGAAAATAGGTCTTTAGAGCTCTTGAAAGAGCATACCCAGAAAGAAAGAAAGAAAGAAAGAAAGAAAGAAAGAAAGAAAGAAAGAAAGAAAGAACAAATTAAATTCCATATACATCCTAAGATGAAAGTGATACCACCCACAGAAAACCCAAACTCAGATGCAATAGGTTTCACTATTAGAAAAATAAGGAATTGGGGCTTATTTGTCATCTCTCTCTTTTTTTACCCTTGCACATCTCTTCCAGCTGAACCAGCATAGTGGGAATGGATGTAAACACTGTGTTCTTCAGCAAATTACTAGCCCCAAGGCTAAGGGAAAAGTGAAGGAAGGTCTCTGGCATAAAGCCTTCCAGGGCTATTTGCAGAGTGATTCAGTTTATATCCATAGACAAAGTCACAGAGGTAAAACCTGAAATTAAAAAAAAAAGTCAGCATCAATTTTAATGAGGACTATTTCCCTTTACAAGTTACATCCTGAAGAAAGAAACTCAAAAGTTATCTATAATAGGACTATTGGAGGCAGCTAAGTCTGAGAGTAGTTAGCAATTTTAGGAAGAGAGACTGTGAATAGCTAAAAAGTTCAGGTGTGCCATCCCTGACTGGAAGAATTATAGAAAATGCATCCCCAAAAAGGGAAGTTTGCAGCTGATCACATCCAAAATAAAGGCAAGTAGAAACTACATCTCTGATTAGACCTGAAGCTAATCCTATCAATGGCTTCATCTGGAATACTGTGTACAGTCACCCATGTTCAAGAAAGAAATTCAAACTGGAAAAGGTTCAGAGAAGAGCTACTAGAATGAATGGATGGCCTTTTTTTGAGAGGAGGGATGGATGGAAATGAGGTGATTTTTAACTATCAGGGGAGTGAGGTTTTGGAATACTTCCAAAAAGAAGTTATACAAGGAAAAAAATAATTTAAAGAGATAGCTGAGCAAATGTATGAATAGGATTGTATGACAGGGTTACTTGTGATGATGGGAGGCAGTGTTTTGCATCCCTGGACATTCCTTCTAGTTTATGTCTTCATTACCAGTCGACCTAAGAACATAATAATGTCCATACTGGGTCAGACCAAAGGTCCATCCAGCCCAGTATCATGTCTACCAACAGTGGCCAATGCCAGGTGCCCCAGAGGGAGTGAACCTAACAGGTAATGATCTAATGATCTCTCTTCTGCCATCCATCTCCACCCTCTGACAAACAGAGGATAGAAACACCATTCCTTACCCATCCTGGCTAATAGCCATTAATGGACTTAACCTCCATGAATTTATCCAGTTCTCTTTTAAACCCTATTATTGTTCTAGCCTTCACAACCTCCTCAGGCAAGGAGTTCCACAGGTTTACTGTGCGCTGATTGAAGAAGAACTTTCTTTTATTTGTTTTAAACCTGCGACCCATTAATTTCGTTTGGTGGCACCTAGTTCTTATATTATGGGAAAAAGTATACAACTTGCATGCATCTGAAGAAGTGGGTATTCACCCATGAAAGCTTATGCTCCAATACGTCTGTTAGTCTATAAGGTGCCACAGGACTCTTTGCCGCGCTAACTTTTCCTTATTCACTTTCTCCACACCACTCATGATTTTATATATCTCTATCATATCCCCGCTCAGTCTCCTCTTTTCCAAGCTGAAAAGTCCAAGCCTCTTTAATCTCTCCTCATATGGGACCCGTTCCAAACCCCTACACATTTTAGTTGTCCTTTTCTGAACATTTTCTAAGGCCAGTATATCTTTTTTGAGATGAGGGGACCACATCTGTATGCAGTACTCAAGATATGACGTACCATGCATTTATATAAGGGCAATAAGACATTCTCCGTCTTATTCTCTATCCCTTTTTTAATGATTCCTAATATCCCATTTGCTTTTTTGACTGCCACTGCACACTGCATGGATGTCTTTAAAGAACTATCCATGATGACTTCAAGATCTTTCTTCTGATTAGTTATAGCTAAATTATCCCCCATCATATTGTATGTATAGTTGGGGTTATTTTTTCCAGTGTGCATTACTTTACATTTATCCACATTAACTTTCATTTTCCATTTTATTGTCCAGTCACTTAGTTTTGTGAGATCTTTTTGAAGTTCTTCACAGGCTGCTTTGGTCTTGACTATCTTGAGCAGTTTAGTATCGTCTGCAAACTTTGCCACCTCACTGTTTACCCCTTTCTCCAGATCATTTATGAATAGGTTGAATAGGATTGGTTCTAGGACTGACCCTTGGGGAACACCACTAGTTACCCCTCTCCATTCTGAAAATTTACCATTTATTCCTACTCTTTGTTCCCTGTCTTTTAACCAGTTCTCAGTCCATGAAAGGATCTTCCCTCTTATCCCATGACAACTTAATTTACGTAAGAGCCTTTGGTGAGTGACCTTGTCAAAGGCTTCCTGGAAATCTCAGTACACTATGTCCACTAGATCCCCCTTGTCCACATGTTTGTTGATCCCCCCCCAAAGAACTCTAATAGATTAGTAAGACATGGTCTCCCTTTACAGAAACCATGTTGACTTTTGTGCAAAAATTTATGTTCTTCTATGCGTCTGACAATTTTATTCTTTACTATTGTTTCAACTAATTTGCCTGGTACTGAAGTTAGACTTACTGGTCTTTAATTGCCAGGATCACCTCTAGAGCCCTTCTTAAATATTCTTGGTGTTACATTAGCTATCTTCCAGTCATTGGGTACAGTAGCTGATTTAAAGGACAGGTTACAAACTATAGTTAATAGTTCCGCAATTTCACATTTGAGTTCCTTCAGAACTCTTGGGTGAATGCCATCTGGTACCGGTGACTTCTTAGTGCTAAGTTTCTCAATTAATTCCAAAACCTCCTCTATGACACTTCAATCTGTGACAATTCCTCAGATTTTTCACCTACAAAAGATGGCTCAGGTTTGGGAATCTCCCTAACATCCTCAGCCGTGAAGACTGAAGCAAAGAATTTATTTAGTTTCTCCACGATGACTTTATCATCTTGAAATGCTCCTTTTGTATCTTGATCATCCAGGGGCCCCACTGGTTGTTTAGCAGGCTTCCTGCTTCTGATGTACTTAAACAACATTTTGTTATTACCTTTTGATTTTTTGGCTAGCTGGTCTTCATATTCCTTTTTGGCTTTTATTATTACATTTTTCCATTTAATTTGGTAGTGTTTATGCTTCTTTCTATTTACCTCACTAGGATTTGACTTCCACTTTTTAAAAGATCGCTCATTGCTTCTTTTACATGGTTAAGTCAAGTCATGGTGGCTCTTTTTTAGTTCTTTTACTGTGTTTTTTAATTTGGGGTATACATTTAAGTTGAGCCTCTATTATGGTGTCTTTGAAAAGTGTCCATGCAGCTTGCAGAGATTTCACTCTAGTCACTGTACCTTTAATTTCTGTTTAACTAACCTCCTCATTTTTGCATAGTTCTCCTTTCTGAAATTAAATGCCACAGTGCTGGGCTGTTGAGATGTTCTTCCCACCAGAGGAATGTTAAATGGTCACTATTTCCAAGCCATCCTGTTATAGTTACTTCTTGGACCAGATCCTGCGCTCCACTCAGGACTAGATCAAGAGTTCCTTCTCCCCTTGTGGGTTCCTGTACCAGCTGCTCCAAGAAGCAGTCATTTTAAGTATCGAGAAATTTTGTCTCTGCATTTTGTCCTGAGGTGACATGTACTCAGTGAATATGGGGATAATTGAAATCCCCCACTATAATTGAGTTTTTTATTTTGATAGCCTCTGTAATCTCCCTTAGCGTTTCATCGTCACTATCACTATCACTGGTCAGGTGGTTGATAATAGATTCCTACTATTATATTCTTATTAGAGCATGGAATTACTATCCTTAGAGAGTATGAAAAAGCACAAGAACAAATCCGCACAGACACACCCCTGGAGCCCCGACCTGGGGTATTACCAAATATTACTGAGGGTTACCAAAAGAAACTACACCATCTGCTCAAGAAACTCCCTGAAAAAGCACAAGAACAAATCCGCACAGACACACCCCTAGAACCCTGACCAGGGATATTCTATCTGCTACCCAAGATCCATAAACCTGGAAATCCTGGACGCCCCATCATCTCAGGCATGGGCACCCTGACAGCAGGATTGTCTGGCTATGTAGACTCCCTCCTCAGGCCCTTCATTACCAGCACACCAGCTATCTTCGAGACACCACTGATTTCCTGAGGAAACTACAGTCCATTGGTGATCTTCCTAAAAACACCATCCTAGCCACTATGGATGTAGAAGCCCTCTACACCAACATTCCACACAAAGATGGACTACAAGCCGTCAGGAACAGTATCCCCGATACTGTCACGGCTAACCTGGTGGCTGAACTTTGTGACTTTGTCCTGACCCATAACTATTTCACATTTGGTGACAATGTATACCTTCAAATCAGCGGCACTGCGATGGGTACCCGCATGGCCCCACAGCATGCCAACATTTTTATGGCTGACTTAGAACAACGCTTCCTCAGCTCTCGTCCCCTAATGCCCCTACTCTACTTGCGCTACATTGATGACATCTTCATCATCTGGACCCATGGAAAAGAAGCTCTTGAGGAATTCCACCATGATTTCAACAATTTCCATCCCACCATCAACCTCAGCCTGGACCAGTCCACACAAGAGATCCACTTCCTGGACACTACGGTGCTAATAAGCGATGGTCACATAAACACCACCCTATATCGGAAACCTACTGACCGCTATTCCTACCTACATGCCTCTAGCTTTCATCCAGATCATACCACTCGATCCATTGTCTATAGCCAAGCTCTACGATATAACCGCATTTGCTCCAACCCCTCAGACAGAGACAAACACCTACAAGATCTCTATCATGCATTCCTACAACTACAATACCCACCTGCTGAAGTGAAGAAACAGATTGACAGAGCCAGAAGAGTACCCAGAAGTCACCTACTACAGGACAGGCCCAACAAAGAAAACAACAGAACGCCACTAGCCATCACCTTCAGCCCCCAACTAAAACCTCTCCAACGCATCATCAAGGATCTACAACCTATCCTGAAGGACGAGCCATCGCTCTCTCAGATCTTGGGAGACAGACCAGTCCTTGCTTACAGACAGCCCCCCAATCTGAAGCAAATACTCACCAGCAACCACACACCACACAACAGAACCACTAACCCAGGAACCTATCCTTGCAACAAAGCCCGTTGCCAACTCTGTCCACATATCTATTCAGGGGATACCATCATAGGGCCTAATCACATCAGCCACACTATCAGAGGCTCGTTCACCTGCGCATCTACCAATGTGATATATGCCATCATGTGCCAGCAATGCCCCTCTGCCATGTACATTGGCCAAACTGGACAGTCTCTACGTAAAAGAATGAATGGACACAAATCAGACGTCAAGAATTATAACATTCAAAAACCAATTGGAGAACACTTCAATCTCTCTGGTCACTCGATCACAGACCTAAGAGTGGCTATACTTCAACAAAAAAGCTTCAAAAACAGACTCCAAGGAGAGACTGCTGAATTGGAATTAATTTGCAAACTGGATACAATTAACTTAGGCTTGAATAGAGACTGGGAATGGATGAGTCATTACACAAAGTAAAACTATTTCCCCATGGTATTTCTCCCTCCCACCCCACCCCCCACTGTTCCTCTGATATTCTTGTTAACTGCTGGAATTAGCCTACCTTGCTTGTCACCATGAAAGGTTTTCCTCCTTCCCCCCACCCCCCCGCTGCTGGTGATGGCTTATCTTAAGTGATCACTCTCCTTACAGTGTGTATGATAAACCCATTGTTTCATGTTCTCTGTGTGTGTGTATATAAATCTCTCCTCTGTTTTTTCCACCAAATGCATCCGATGAAGTGAGCTGTAGCTCACGAAAGCTTATGCTCTAATAAATTTGTTAGTCTCTAAGGTGCCACAAGTACTCCTTTTTTTTTTTGCGAATACAGACTAACACGGCTGCTACTCTGAAACCAGAGAGTATATGGAACATGTGGATTCATTTAAGATTTTTATTTCATTTGATTCTACATTTTCTTTCACATATAGTGCTACTTCCCTCCCCCTCCCCCGCACGACCTGTTCTGTCCTTCTGATATATTTTGTATCCCAGAATGACTGTGTCCTAATGATTGTATCCAATTGATTGACCTAAGTCGACTATGGGCAGGAATGGTGTCCCTAGCCTCTGTTTGCCAGAAGCTGGGAATGAACAATAGGGGATGGATATCTTGATGATTACCTGTTCTGTTCATTCCCTCTGGGGCACCTGGCACTGTCCACTGTCGGAAGACAGGATACTGGGCTAGATCGACCTTTGGTCTGACCCAGTAGGGACATTCTTATGTTCTTAAGTTACGATACTCCAGCTATATGAATAACGACGAAGCTTAGGTCAACTTACCCTCGTGTCTTCACTGCACTGTGTTGGTGGAAAATGCTTTCTGGGCGACTTACCTTACTCTACTCGGAGAGGTGGAGTACTGGGGTCAACGGATAGTGCTCTGCCATCAATTTAGCAGGTCATTGATTGCAGCAGCATTGATCTTCCTGTAGTGGAGACCAGCCCTCCATATATCTCAATTACTTCTTGTCATTTCAGTGGTCTTGGCCATTGGTGAACTTTCAGTCCTTTCTATTCTCTGCCTGTGGTACATAATACAGAAGAACCTCAGAGTTACAAGCACATTGGGAATGTTCATAACTCTCAACAAAATATTATGGTTGTTCTTTCAAAAGTTTACAACTGAAGATGAACTTAGTACAGCTTTGGAACTTTACTGTGTAGAATAAAATTGCTGTTTTTCCTTTATTGTTTAGTAGTTTATATTTAACACAGCAATGTACTGTATTTGCTTTTTTTTCTTTCTTTTTTGTCTCTGCTGCTGCCTGGTGTACGTCTGGTTCCAAATGAAGTGTGAGATTAACTGGTCAGTTTGTAACTCTGGTGTTCATAACTCTGAGGTTCTACTGGACTCTAATCTCCTATGGGTTGTAATGCCTTGGTCTACTTTTGGTTGTTGGGTTTAGTGTAGGACTTCTATGTGGTACTTCTGGCCTTAAACTCTACAATTCTATGGAACCCAGAAAAAGAGGAGCCCAGAGGCCCAGCTAAACACCCAGCTCCATCTATTGCACAATTCTCTCTGGTAGCAAGAATGATTTACAATACTGGAGACTAAAACACATCTATATAAAGTACTCATATGGCCTCCATTACCATAGTATCTGAGCTCCTCACAATCTTCAATGTATTTATATTCACCCCACCCCATGAAGAAGGAAAATGATGTTATCCCATTTTACACATGGGATCTGAGAGTCAGAGAGACTAATTTCAGAGTAGCAGCCATGGTAGTCTGTTTTCGCAAAAAGAAAAGGAGTACTTGTGGCACCTTAGAGACAAACAAATTTATTTGAGAATAAGCTTTCGTGAGCTACAGCTCACTTCATCGGATGCATCAGAGAGACTAAGTGACTGGTCCAAGGCAGAGCAGGAAGTTGAACATAGGTCTCCTCAGTTCTGTGCAAGTGCCCTAACCAATAGTTCATCTATTCTCTCATATTTTCAAGTAGCTGAACAAAATTGCTTGGCTGAAGCTTTTGTTCATTTGGGAATTAAGATATTAACAATGACTTTGCTGAAACCTGCCTCCGAACTTCCAGTATTGAACTATGGAAAGGGAATTACATAATTTATATTGAACAAAGATCTTTATTGATATATTCTTTTCAGGCATTTTGAATAGTTTACAAAAAAAATTCTGCAGAAACTTATGAAATGTTATATGGCAGGTTAACTCGGAGTGAAATGTAGTAAGCTGTCTTTATTTTACATGCAGAATGATGGATTATGTTTTGCTGTTTACTGTTTCACTGATAATAATCAAATAGAAATTGCTTTACTTACTGAACATGAGTCAGAACAAGGTTTTAATGTAGTGAGTTAATCTGAGAAAAGCTCATAGATTCATAGATACTAAGGTCAGAAGGGACCATTCTGATCATCTAGTCCAACCTCCTGCACAGCACAGGCCACAGAATCTCACCCACCCACTCCTACGAAAAACCTCACCTATGTCTGAACTATTGAAGTCCTCAAATCATGGTTTAAAGACGTCAAGGAGCAGAGAAGCCTCCCTCAAGTGACCCGTGCCCCATGCTACAGAGGAAGGCGAAAAACCTCCAGGGCCTCTCCAATCTGCCCTGGAGGAAAATTCCTTCCCGACCCCAAATATGGCCATCAGGTAAACCCTGAGCACATGGGCAAGATTCACCAGCCAGATACTACAGAAAATTCTTTCCTGGGTAACTCAGATCCCATCCATCTAATATCCCATCTCAGGGGATTAGTCCTATTTACCCTGAATATTTAAAGATCAATTACTTACCAAAAATCCCATTATCCCATCATACCATCTCCTCCATAAACTTATCGAGTAGAATCTTAAAGCCAGATAGATCTTTTGCCCCCACTGCTTCCCTTGGAAGGCTATTCCAAAACTTCACTCCTCTGATGGTTAGAAACCTTTGTCTAATTTCAAGTCTAAACTTCCTGGTGGCCAGTTTATACCCATTTGTTCTTGTGTCCACATTGGTGCTGAGCTGAAATAATTCCTCTCCCTCTCCTGTATTTATCACTCTGATATATTTATAGAGAGCAATCATATCTCCCCTCAACCTTCTTTTAGTTAGGCTAAACAAGCCAAGCTCATTAAGTCTCCTTTCATAAGACAAGTTTTCCATTCCTCGGATCATCCTAGTAGCCCTTCTCTGTACCTGCTCCAGTTTGAATTCATCCTTTTTAAACATGGGAGACCAGAACTGCACACAGTATTCTAGGTGAGGTCTCACCAGTGCCTTGTATAATGGTACTAAAACCTCCTTATCCCTACTGGAAATGCCTCTCCTGATGCATCCCAAAACCGCATTAGCTCATGTAAGATTCTCCCTAATTTCAAATTCATAGATCTTAAGCACCAACAAAAGTATGCCACATTGTTCAAGGGTACAGATGAAAGGAAGCACTCCACGGTACAGAATGGCTTTGTAAAGATACAAACTTGACAGCACAATAAAGCTCATGAACAATAAAGCTCATATGCACAAATTCCATTGATTCAGAGATAGCTACAAGTATGCATCCAGGCTTCTCTTGCATTATGTCCATTTTGTTTTCTCCTCAGGGTTGTTGTAAATATTATTTTTCATTTTTTTCAGACTCTCATGACACTGAATTTTGCTTTAAGGTTTGCAGCTGTCAGTGGAATCTTCATGAAATTGGAGGGTTGGTAAAGAAATAGGAACATTGAATTGGCTCCTGAAAATGTGAAGAAAATGCTGCCTCTGTTAAGTGTCAGAAGATGAAGTCACACAGCAAGTATCAGGGAGGTGGAAGCTTTCTGTTGCCAGCTTGCCACCAACACTCACTGTATGAGAATGGAGCCTGTAATCCACTGTACGTGCACATGCATATGGGTGACTCTGTTCTATTATGAACAGAAATGTTTGCTGGCTGATCTGAAAAGACATCAGCTGTTTTTGGCTTCAAGGTCAGGATGTCTGCTTTTTAACCTCTCTTCTCTAGGATCTGGACCAAACTCCACGTTGATGGGATGGTACTGCTTTGAAAACACATTTTGCAGTAGCTTTTGTCAAGATCTAAAGAGAATCAAAAGGTGCAATCAATAGTATTAATAGCTTTGATAATGTTCTCTCCTTATCAGCATCTGCTCAGAGGAGGGAGAAAAAAAAGAGAGAGAGAGAGAGAGAGAGAGAACTGATAGAGAAAAAGATGGATCTTGAATCCAGTTCCCAGCCCAAGTAGCTTGGCTAAATGTTGAAGGAGGGAAAGAATCCTCCCCACCCAAGGACATAGAGTTGAGGTAGATGCACTCTGCAAGGGCTACTCTAGCCTCTTGTCTAATGAAGCACCTTATGCCGCTTACATATGGATAGGATGTGGGGGTAGTTCCTAGGTATTCCTTGTAAAATGTGGATAATATTTACCCAAAACGAGCAAGTTGCTTTAGATAATGCTATATAAAACTAAGTAACAGTCCAACAGAATTTGCCATATTAAAGCACCCTATAATTAATTAATATTGGGAAGTATAAGGGATACTGAATATACTATTATATTTCTCTAAGGCAAAGCTGGCAGTATTGATACATCAAAGGGTTTTTTGAGGCTACGACTTAACATTTATAAATCCTGTTTTTCATGGAAGATTACATAGTAGAATTATTCATTTTAGTTATTTAGAGCTAGATACACAAAAGAAGGTAGGTGTTGTGATGCTGAGCACAATTGATGATAAACCAGTGATCTTCTACCAGGTCCTGACAAATATGTATGTCTGCTTTATGATTATATTGTATCCTTTTGGATACACACTAGTTTGGTCCCTTGAGAAAACATCTGACAAAGAGATGCTCAGTGTCGAGACCATGAGAGTGAGGGAACCTTTTTACAACTTGAGGCACCATGAAGGAAAAATTAAAAACTCTAATATTTGAATTAGAACAGTACAAATAACTGATGTTTTGGTTTAGCAGCTGAACTGAACATTTTTTAAATTTTGGGGGGTTGAAGAAAATGTTTATTTCATTTGAGGGTTTTTTGTTTTGTTTTGTTTTAAGAAAAAGTAAAATTCAAAATGAAAAGTCATTTCAACTTGAAAACAACAAAATTTTGAATGAAAATTTTGAATGAAATGAGTATATATTTAAAAACTGTTAGTTTTCTCGATCTGAAACAAGTCAGTAAACTCACTATGGTTTGTGTAATGTTTTGGTCAGCCCAAATCTGCATTTTATTTTATTTTTTTGGAGTAGGGAAGTGAAAAAATTCACTCAGCACTAACTTGTTATATTCTTTGTTAGTTTTTAACTAAATCAAGAGAAATGAAAGAAACCTCATCCACTAAGATATTTAAAACTAGACTATCTAAAGCACGAGAAATATACTGTATGGAAAAATTCTGCACCCATAGTGGCAGAAGGATGATAGACTTGAAAGAACTTTCCATCCATAACGTCTGCGATTGCTTGACAATGTAACCAAAAGAACAGGAATTTCTAATGATAAGCCCAAGGAAACATGTACTTTCAAGGCATCCAAGAAATAGTTTTAGCAATCCATTTCAGTCTATTGTTTCTGCATGTCTGCAGTATAAACTAGGTTTTTGCAAAGCAGAACATGATGAAAAAGACCAGGAGGGTGAACATACTGACTGTAATTTAGTGGGATATAAGAACAATTGGTTTTCCTCCAGATATTTCTCAGACCTCAAGTTCAATAGTTCCAACTTCTAACTTTTACCTTGTTCAGTGATGTTAGCCATCAGGTTCTTTATCATACATGAAAAGTGCTCTCATTCCAGAATGAAAATATATAATTATATATAATTATAGAACTGGACAAATTCCTATTGATATCAAATGAAAACTGAATTTTTAAATGTATCTTTTGATGTAAAACACAATGGAGAGGCTAATGGAAATACAAAGGTAATAGTAACATGAAGTTGCAGAAATTAGTGAGTAGAGGTTTTGTTTATGCATTTATCAGTAAATGAACAAGAAATATACATGAATTTCATCTCCATCATCATTACGCAGTTTTCTGTGGCTACCCAACAACTCCCACTCAAAGCAATGTGATCTAATAGTACTTCTGAAAATCTCCACCAATTATTTAGTACCTAAATGTAGATTTAGGAGCATAGATTTTTGCACCCTTTTTTTTAAATTGGCCTGTATGTTTATTCTATTCTTGTGAGCAACTGGACTATTTAAATATACACAAATCTTGCTCTCAAAGTAAGCCTTTGATCAAAATCCAAACCAAAGCTTTTTTTCCAAGTTTAAAAGCATTCTGTTGAATTTTCTAAACTAATATGGATCAGGGAAGTACACTGAGGTGGAAAAAATACCTGTGGCACCATAGAATTACAATGTGGGCTCTGTTTATGCAATGATGTCTGGGGAGATATCTGATGGAAAAAAAATTCAATTTATTTTTTAGAGCATCCTGTCCCTTTAAATCATACCATGCAATTTCACATAAAACTCTCTATATGAAAAAAAGAAATTAAATATAATGTAGCTCCTGTTACATGAATTATGGAACAGATGCTTTATATTTATTTTCACCCAGGTATAATGTTTTCCTCATTCCTAATTAAATGTTTATTTGACTAATATTTAAGTTAACTTCAAGTTATGTGTTTTATTTGAATTTTGAAAGCATGCAGTGCTCACTGTTGTACTGGCATGCTGTAATAAACAAATTCCTTTAAAAAACACATTTTCCAATCAAATGAGGCAGACAACAAAATTTTATATGCTGCATATCAGCATCTTCTACTGAAGATACTGTATGTGTTCAGCAACCAGAATTTGCTGTCTCCTTATGCTAAGTGGAAAACTGTACTGCAGAATTTAAACAAACTACTTAAAAATAAATTCTACAGGAGAATATTTGAATTTTATAGCGTTTTAAAAAGTGAGAGAAAGGTCTGCCAGCATCAGAATTGTTAAATAAAATATCCAAACGTCAAGTGAAAAATTGTAAAAGAAAATGTAGATTGTAAAAGGGGTTCTTTGTCCCAAGTTATTTTGTCTTGAAACTTTAGATATCGGTATGTTTTTATAGATATAAAATGGCTAAGGAAATGCTTCCAAGCACTTTTTAAAATGACTATACCCTACCAGATGGGATAACACTGAGAAACCTTTTTTAAAATGTCAATCTTAACATTAACATGTCAGGGAGAGAGACTGATTTGTAGGAATTTGAACAAATGTGAGCTTCTCCTCAGCAGGATGAAAGCTAGAAGCCAAGGAATTGAATGAGGGTCATTTCATAGAAGTATCTTCACAGTAATAATATTAAACCATTTTTCTAGAGCTAGGAGATTATCCAGGTGCACTTGTAGCATTTCAGGAGGCAAATGGCAGTATGTATTTAGGTCACATTTTCACAGGAACTGGACTAGAAATTGCAAAGCAACTACCCAAAAATCCAAAACCATACAAAGATTTGCTTTGAGTTTAGTACTACAAATGGTCAAAAGGTTTCAGGTGCTAGCAGGAATTTCCTATTTTATTTATAATTGATTTTCCTATCCTCAAGTGTAATACAAACCACTAGAGCTACATTACTGCATAACACAGAGATAACAAGGGTGTCTTTTCACATTTGGTGAGATCATATGTGACATGCCCATCATGAAATCATCTCAAGGGAGTGGAATTGACTTGTATGTTTCTATCCTACCAATGAATGGATATTTTTGGAAAGACTTACTGTCAATTTAATGAACTTCAATAACCATATGTACGAATTTACAGAGTAACGAGGATACATCACCAATGAATTAAGTCTGTCCCTTGGAATTTTAATGGAAAAAGCTCTAGTGTTCCAGAATAACCTAATAGCTTATCACTTCAGCAGATATAAAAATTCCCTTATCAAAGTCAGTGTTCGGCATCTGTACAAGCTCTGTGCTGGGTGCCTGTCCCATGAGGGCAACCACCAGAAAACAGAGGTTTCCAAGCTACAAATTTCAGATCCAAACTTCCCCCCAAAATGAGGATAGCACCACACCAAAAACCTGCTTCAAATTTTGGGTCTGAATCTCAAAGTTCCTACAGTTCAAGCAGTTTCCTGAGCTAGCTTTTTGTTTGACTCATTATCAAGATATAAAGAAAAGGAGTACTTGTGGCACCTTAGAGACTAACAAATTTATTAGAGCATAAGCTTTCGTGAGCTACAGCTCACTTTTTAAATGCATCCGATGAAGTGAGCTGTAGCTCACGAAAGCTTATGCTCTAATAAATTTGTTAGTCTCTAAGGTGCCACAAGTATTCCTTTTCTTTTTGCGAATACAGACTAACACGGCTGCTACTCTGAAACCTATCAAGATATAGACCAGCCATTAAGTTCAAATCTGAATCTGGGCCAAACATTCTCATAGTTTGGACTGTAAAACACATGTGCCAAACTGTTCACAGTACTGAAATTACTCTCCCCCAGAGGTGAAGCATTCTGATGCAACTGAACTGCAGGATGCAGGTGGGTGCAAACTGAGGCTCAGTAAGTCAGGAGGGCAAGAAGGGGATAGAGCTAGGGAGCAGTATTTTTTCATAGAATGTTTTCCTATGGAGCTCATGCAATTCTACTTGAATAATAGTACTGCTACAAGAATCACCGGCTCCCCCTCTGCACCTACTTGGCCTTTCTAAGGTAGGACACAGGCACTTTTTATAGTTGCAGAGGGGGATAGTGGAAGGATACCTAATGACAGCTTGAATTCAAGGGCTTCTAAATGATTCCAAACCACACCACTTGTCACCTCCATAAGGTCAGAATTCCTTCTTAAAGAGAGAGCATGGAGCAAACTCACTGCCAAGAAACTTGCAGAGTTTCCAGACTCTCCTCCAACTATCATTTCCACAAGAGGGGATGATCTGGCCCTTTATCCTGGCTAAGGGCCTGAAACCATCCAAAGCAGAGACTTTGAAAAGTCTGGAGACACTTGAAATTTTCTTAGATGTCATGGAAAATTTTGAAATCCATCATGTTTAATGACATTTCGGTTTGTATAATACATTGGCTGGATTTCTTTTTCCATTTTGTTTGTGTTACTAAGAATATTTGTATGAAAACAGGATATTTATTTATTAAAAGTTCATAATTTCCTGCTGTTTTTTTTCCCCCACTGTGAGTGATAATCCTTAAAATGCATTAAGCATTAATGCAGGAGCTCATGAATACTTAAGAAAGATAGATCCTGTTTTCCTGTAAATGTCCTTTGTAATTGTCAGTGATAATAAAATAAGGAAAGGAAGGGGGAAAAATAGAGAGAAAAAAAAAGGATGATGCATGACAGGCAGGATTGTTTCTATACTGAATGGCTTTAAAAGTTTTCCATGTGATGTCAACTGCTCTTGAATACCTTTCATTCGCCTCTCATTCTCAGCCATTATGTTAGAATGATAAATCCAATCTTCACCCCTATTGAACCCCTAGTCACAAATGCAGCACCTTCCTTGCAACCAGGAGATAGAGGGATAACCTCTGTCCATACTCCTGCATTTGCACCCTATAAAATGATGTCCTATAAGAGCAATGCCAGAGACAGGCAAGGAAGGAAAGAGGCATTCTTGTCTGCCCACACCACTACACACACAGCTGGAAATCTAGGTATGGAGGCCTTCACCTAGAAAACCAAGGAGCAAAGAGGGAAAAAAAGGAGATTGCCAAAAAAACAAGACAAAAAAGCAAAAAAAAAAAAAAAAACCTGGCAAGTCTCAAATACAGACTAGGATTTAGCTCCATACTGTCTTCCCATCTTTCGTTTTCCTTTGGAATATGGTTTGCATTTCTAAGATGTACTAGTCTGATTGTCATATGACTGAATGCATTTACAGTTTTGAGGTTTTGCCTAAAATCAGAGAAGATCAGGGAGTTACTGAACATGATGATGTACTATACAGTGCAATAGAAATATCCCAAAACATTGACCTATACTCTAGCAAATGCCCAAGTGAGTTTTACTTACCCTTTTAATGAAAAGGATGAGCCCTTAACAGCTCCATTCTTCCACTCAGTTATTTTCTTAGTCCTTTTTACTCCTGCAGTCAGGTAGCGTTCAGTGGTCAGTCTGCGTTTAAGAAGCTTGCAAGAACTCTTCTTTAATGTGTGCTCATTTCAACCAGCCATGCATAAGAAAACTTCACAATGCATATCCCCGATTCTCTGTCTGGGAAGCTCTGCCATTACAGGCACAGTCACATATACCATAATTTCTAACTCTAGGGAAACTCTCATTAAAAACAGGACCCTGACTATAATTAAAGCAGATGGAAATTAATTCAGAAAACCTGGTCATGGCACAGCCAATAGTATATCCTCATTTTCAGAGGTGCTGTGGAACTGCAAGTCCCATTAAAATCAGGAAGCGCAACAGTGGTTCAATTCCTTTGGAAATCAGTTAGTTTCTATGGCTATTAAAATTTAGGGTTATATCCTTGGATGGTTTAACATGGAGATTTATAGCAGCTGAGGATCTGGCCATTAAGATTTAAGAGGAATACTAAAATTATTATTTTAATAAATATGCAGTTGAAATAAATTATTTTACTACATTATAACTCAAAATTGGCCTGTCCTTTGCCCCACTCTCTCCTTCCTGACTCTATGTTCCTGTTCCGTTTATAACCTCAAGGTTAACCCCACACCCAAACAATTAGTTTTGACAAGAATAGGGATGAATCCCACATCCACAACAAACTCCTGTTGAAATCAAAGGAAGTTTCACATGCAGAACAACTGCAGGATCAGGCCCACAATTTAAAGCAGTGGTCACCGAATGTAGGCATGCCCTGCTAAGATCATGTGGAGGAAGGTTCGGGGGGGGACACGAGGAAGGGCCTGGGCCAGCCCTGCTGGTGGGCAGGGAGTGAGTACCACCCAGCCCCGCTTTGCTCCCCAGCTACAGCTGCACTCCAGCCCAGCTATGACCTCATTCCCTCTCCACCTCTAGTCCCAGCTCCTCCCCCATCCCCAGTTCAGCCTTCAGCCCATGCTCCTCTGCTAAGCCAACTGTGCAGGAATAGACGGGGAGCATGGACAGATTCCATTACTGGTAAGGGGGAGAGGGTGCAACAGGAAATGTTTCAGCAGCACTCCTTTAAAGTTTAGATGTTCAGTAGTATGGGGAGCTTGAAACAGAACAAGAAAGAAGGTAAGGCAGTTAGAAATCAGCCCAGATAAATCTTTCAAGTTCTCAGCAATTGCTTTTAAGTGAAATATATTGACTGCTTTAGGAACAGCTATACTGGATCAGACTCATGGTCCATCTAGTCCAGTAACCCTGTCTCTGACAGTGGCCAGCACAGAAGCTTCAAAAGATTATGCAAATAACCCTACACTAGGCATCTGTAGGATAATCAATCCCCTCCCCCCCATGTCTAAATTTTAGAGATTGGCTTGAACCCTGAAGGATGACACCTGCACTCATCACTGCACATAAAGGCACATAATTCCCCAAAAATTTATCAGTAAAAAACCCTCTCTTTTTATTTAATGTAATTTCTTTCACTCTTGTTTAGAGATGGTGAAATTTACCCTCCCAGTACAAAGCCTCAGGTAATGGGCTTAGTGCAGGAAACTAAGACCCAGTCCTGCGAAGAGGTACATGTGCACTTATCTTTAGGCAATGAGGGTAGTTCTACTGAAGACTCCTCCCACTTGGAAAAGTTAAGAACACACTAAGTCTTTGTAGGATTGGGTCTTAAGCAGGAATTTGAGCAGGTGGAGGGGACAAAATCCATCAGCCCCACAGAGGGGAAGACTATGGAGCTTCAGAGCAGCCTGTCTATGGCTACTCTTCCAGAGCATCATCTAGAGCAGTAGTTGCTGCACCTCTATGTCCCGTATGTAGAGGTTTATATGGATCTAAAAAGAAAAGGAGTACTTGTGGCACCTTAGAGACTAACAAATTTATTTGAGAATAAGCTTTCATGAGCTACAGCTCACTTCATCGGATGCATCCGATGAAGTGAGCTGTAGCTCACAAAAACTTATGCTCAAATAAATTTGTTAGTCTCCAAGGTGCCACAAGTACTCCTTTTCTTTTTGCGAATACAGACTAACACGGCTGCTACTCTGAAACCTGTATATGGATCTAGTAGCCACTCCAAAGCTGATTCCTAAACTTCCCTAAATGTCAGACTCTTCAGAGCTGGCAGACAGTGTCTGTGATGCTGGTGGCACAAAGCAGTCTCAATAACAGCTTTAAGTGTGATTGGCAAAGGACTCTCCCTGTGTACAGAAATCCATGCATGGTGTAGACCTCCTGTAGTATCTCTTATGCCACTAGAAAGCATAGCCTGGGAAAAGACCACAGCCAGGAGTCCCTATCTTCAGCTACCTTAGGCTTCCAGATCTCCATACTGGGACCACAGGCAGGCAAAGCACAAATTAGAGCAGTCACTGGGGTGCTCTAACTTTAGCTGCGGATCTGATTGACTACCATCTATTCCCAGAATCAAAGAGGCATTAAGATGGCTTAAAACACAACTTAGCTATAGCCCACATTGAGGCTTGAATCATTTGAATTTTACAACTATAAGAAATAAACTACACCAATTATGTTTTCTACCTCTAAACTTCCATTAATTCATCCCCTCAAGCCAACAATTGCCAAGTGAGTAGGAATAATTATTTTTAAAATGATATAACATCAGAATATGGACGAAAGAAATCTCAACTCCATCCAAAATTATAAATTGAAAATTTTATACTTGCTAAAATGTTCAGACTCTGGCACCTGAAATCAGGCTCCTAAATCCATATTTGTGCTGCTAAAGAAAAGTGACCTTATTTTCAGAAGTGCTGAGAATCCACAAATCCCATTGGAGATGGAGGTCTGAAAAAACTTGAATAATCCTTACTAAGCATAATCTAGGCTTTGCAACCCTTACTATTTTCCATTGCATGGACAGCAAATGAAAACGTTAGCATACAATATATTTGTTTGGGAATTTGGGACCTACATATCTTATGTTAACTAACATTTGGATATTTCATATTTTTCTTGGACTCATTTATACATTTATATTGGTGCCAGAATGAGGAGAAAATTAGAAAATATTTTTTGTTAAAAAAAAAAACCTATCCCTTTTATTTGCAGTCTTACATGTTTTGTCATTACTCAACTCAGGATGTTGAAGTCCAGCAAAATGAGACCAGCCTTGTTCATGCAGATATATAACTGCATGCTGTATTTCTTTTAGAAAGATTTACAGCCTTCCAGATGCCACAAAGCAGATTTGTTAGTACCATACCATGAGTGACAGTGGTTATAACTGTGTCATAGGCCAGGATTTAGGAACACAGGTTTATACTGCTAAGTTCACCCCAAACCTCTTGATCTATATTAGAATATTAGGCCCTGATCCGGTATCAGTCTGCTAGTGCAGATTCCTTTGCTTGTGGAGCTCAATGGATTCTGTATCAGGTAATGGAATCTGTGCTAATCGATCCCACTACAAGCTCAGAGCCTTTGATTGCAAGCTCTTTAGGGCAAGGAGCTGGTCTTATTCTATGTTTTATAAAGTATTGTGAACAACTATATAGCTGTATAAAATCATAAATAAAATAATAAAACCAACCCAGGGCTAGTAGATAGGTGCAGCCACTATACAAAAAGCAACATTCTGACAGGAGGTTTATCAACATGTTGGTGGCAAAAATTTAGCAAGGGGCTCCCAGAAGCTACGAAGAGCTCCCTACAGCACATCACTGGCAAATGAAGAAACATGCACTGGACCATTTAAAAAATTAATGTGTTCTCTGCTTAGATGAGAGATGGGATCAAGCTGAAAGGTTCAGCTCGGAATCTACTATTTCCTGGTGTTGGGATATGAGGTTGTGGCTGACACCCATCTCTAGCTGAAGCACACAAATCATATTGTAAAGAATGGTCACTGGACAGTTAAACACCATACTGGAGAAGAAAACAGTTCTATTTTTGTATTTCACTGCAGGTTTCTTTTCTACATCTAGCAAACAATGACAAATGGCAGACAGATGAATAAATCATATTAATAGACATTTTAAAAGACTTTGCATCCTCTCCATAATATCTTCCCTCCAAATATAAGAAATTATTGTGGTTACCCT
The DNA here is from genome assembly GCF_009764565.3 of Dermochelys coriacea. Classification (NCBI taxonomy): domain Eukaryota; kingdom Metazoa; phylum Chordata; order Testudines; family Dermochelyidae; genus Dermochelys; species Dermochelys coriacea. The sequence goes on from NC_050071.1 coordinate 44,785,670, forward strand.
AACAGGGAAGTTATATGATTGCAAGTGGGAAGAGAGGTGGTCCAAGCAAGAATGAAGTAATTGGGAAGCTGATCAATGATGCAATCTTTCTTGTAAGTTGTGATCATGTTATGGAAAAGTTTGATAACCCTTACTCTAGGCCCCGCTACCACCTTTTCAAGCTCCCTGCAAATGATGGAGCATGTTAGTTCTAGGGCTTTCTACTCTAATTAGAAAGACACTTTCCTTCCATTTCAGAATTCTGACACAACGTGTCAAAACAAAGGTCAGATTCAGTCAGCATTTTTTTTATTTTGGTGAACTACAATTTGTTTTTTTAAAAATCCAAACATATGTTTAAAATCCCAACTCAGTAACACAGTATCTCTGCAGTTTTTAAAACTATGAATAAATTCATTTTAAAACACATTTTAAAAATCAGTTCCTCTTCCATTTTCCCTGCCAAGTTCTGAGTTCAAGAATTCATGAGCTGGATTCACTAATTAGTTTCTGACTCTCTTACACCACTCGGGAGGTGCAAGTCAATGGAAACTGGCCAGCAGACAATTCTTCTGTTGCAAGAGAAGTTCCCTGCCAACATAGATGTGTTGGATACAGAGATGTGCTGCCCCTCCTACCTCCTGTATGACATACAGTGTGTGGTGGGGGAAAGAGGATGCATGGAAGAAAGAGGCCTCCCTGGAATTCCACCATGACAATCCTACACTGGTTTAGGGTCCATTAGGAAACACTATGCCAATTGCAAACTCAATGCTTACTGTCGGTTTTGTTTGGCACAAGAGAGACTCTAGTTTTGTGTTTCCCTTGACTTTAAGCTCAACTTCCTTAATGCCAATTTTATATTTAAGTCATGTAATTTCCCTTATAAATTGTTTGAGAAGAGCAAATGAAGAATGAAAGTCAAAGATTAATCAAATTGCAAGTACATACATTGCTTGATTCAGATTCACTACCTGACAAATATTGCAAAGCACTTAATTTGCACTTCTCTAGCACTTTCCATCTAAGAATACCAAAACACCAACCCTGAATAAATTTCACTTCACCCCACCCTTATCAGGCATACTTTTCAGGTTCTTGTACCCAAGAGATGTGCTCTTCCCATTGGATAAATGGGGAAACTGAGGCGCAGAACTGTGTCTTGCCCAAAATCACACAGGAAATCATTGATAAAACTGTAAATAGAACCCAGTTATTTGTCCCATTATTCTCAAGTAAGTACATACCCAAATAAAATGTTCTATGTGTCATTAATTCTTAAAAGTCTAGGTCTTTCTTCATACTGGCCTATGGACTCATTTAAAATACCATTTTAAACCAGTTCAAGATAATGTCATTTAAACCAGGCTGAGTTGGTCATATTTCTCAAGTATATTCTTTAGTGGATTATACTTGACCAACTATGCAGCTGACGGCAAAAGTAATTTATTCTAGTAATTTATTCAATGTAGAATGGCATTACTCCTCATGTGTGCTATGGTATTTAAGCAGATCCCCTAGCAAGAAACATGCTTAAAGTTAGGTGCTGGTTAGTTTAATATGCATATTGCTATATTTATCCCTATTTCTCCCCTCCTCCCCCCGATTGCAGCACTCGGCCTTGAGTTATAAAGTTATCAACTTTTCATAAATGGATCAAATAACCTGAACTGCTATTTTCAAGGATTTTTTTGGTGGTGGTTGGGGGGGGGTTGTTTTCCACTTCATTCTGTTTCCTTTTCTTGTCTCCTGATGGTAAACCCTGCCAAATATTTCAAAAGCTCTTCTTGGCAAATAGTAAAATAATTGGGAGAGAGAATGTCCCAATTAGAATGTTTTGGCAAGTTTCATTTTTGGATGCTGATGAGACAAGACTTTTTTTTAGTATCCTTGACCAAATCATTAGTAAAGACACTTCCCTGCCCATATATCTCCATTGCACTACAGCTAATGTTTGCTTGGAGAACAAGCAGGGAGATCAGTCCCAATTTTGATTATTTTTTTTAAAGCGCAGATAGCATTAAAATAAATCTGTTTCTCTCATCCCATCTGTCACTCATTGACAGCAAACTCAAATTCTTATTTTTCTCTCTATCCTTCTGGGTCAGAAAGCTGTTCACTGCCCTTTGGAATATAAGATGTTGCATATTATACAATTAAAGGTTGCACAACACATGGGGTAGCACAATTTGTATCATGTCATTAAAGGTTAGATTTGATTACTATATTTTTGGGTTAGCTTTGGCACCATAGAAATGCATGTAAGGCCCAAGAAAACATCTTTTATGGGCTGGCAGGTAGAGAGGGTTGGGGGGACAGGAAAGAAAGAACATTGTGGCCTTGCACAGGTTTCAACACTGCGGAAGCCAGATGGCATTTTTATTGGATCCCATTCTAAGTTTGTGTCAGCACTTCCTTTATAAGTCCTTATTTTGATTTGGATTATAAATTGCTCATAAAAATCCATCCTAGACTGAAAGTTGAGGCACATAGTCTCAGCCTGAAAGAAATTTTTTTTAAAGTACCAAACTTGGCTATTTGGTCTTTTTAAACTCCTAAGATTACAAACAAAACATAACTGAGATAAAGTTTATGCTTTATACCGGAGTGTCCCCATCAAGCATTAAAATTAGAATGTAAGGAAAGCTGTGTCTATTTATTGGTGCTTCTGCATCCTCAAAGTTCCCTACATGGCTCTTCCAAAGCAATTCTTACTACCAATGAAATCAACTGCAATAGACCACAATATAAGGCACACATTTTTACAGTGCCCTTCTCCCAGTTGAGGAAAAGACGAATTGACTAATGAGTTTACTTCCTCAGTGTTATTTCCACTCAATTAAACTTCATCATGAGCCTGAATAAAAGCCCTCTGAAGTCAATGGGAATCAGGCTTTAGGTGAAGAGCAGAGAAAATGGTCCTTTTACATTTTTATTTTTGTTATAGTTTTTCCTTACACTTTGTGTTCTCATATCTCAAAAAATGAAGTGAAAAAAATGTGTTATTCACCTAACATGGAAAAGAACATAGCTCAGGACTCAGATGCTTACTTGCTTGCCAGCATTCTCTCTTCCTAGTCTATGGCTTGGCCCACCTCTAGCTTTTTCCTTAATTGCTTTTACAAATGGACCTGTAGTTGAAGATGGAACAGACCTACATAAGAAGGTTAGGATTAAATAACAGTTATTGTGGTTAACAGACTGAATTTTGCCTTTAGAAATACAATGCATGCTTTCTGAGGAGGGGGAAAGTGGAAAAAATGCCAGATTTTAACACCATTTCAGCAGTTTTCTCCAGAATTGCCTCACTGCCAATTATATCACATCACACCAGCAGCCTCAGAAAGGAAGCTGGCCTTTCTCACTGCAAGTCACAAAGTTGCTTTGTAGTTTGATTAATCTATCCTCAGCCTGCTGCTTTTAGCAGAGTCTGGTGCGTTTCGGGGAAATGCACGTAATGCTGTGAGCCTCCCATTCCCAAGCCTGTACAAGGGTACCTGGCCAAACTGTGTTCAAATGACAACATGGCAATAAACAGATACTGCACACCACACCTCAAGGAAATGATAGAGAGCCTCTGTGATACCTCAAAGAGAAAAAGAGACTAACAGTTCAAGGCAAAGGATATCTTGCAGCACAAAGGTTCATCAATAAATTAAAAAGCTTATTCTGATGGATGTTTTGTTTTATGGGTAAAGAGTGTATCTTAAGGAATACACTTGAGTATGTAATACTTGACAGAGTTCCATTTTGGTTTTGGTGCATAATCAAGAACACAACATTCATTGATAATCACAAAAATTTGATAAATGTGTTCCTGGCACTCAGAGAGAGAGAGAGAGAGAGCACTGCAGAAACTGGACAATGCTCCAGTGATGCTTTGCAGAAGCCATGCATGCTTGTGTTGTCAGCAGACCATCAAACCCAGGCAATGCTTTGTCAGTTTAATAACGAATCTGGGTGTAGAAGTAGGCTAGCCATTAGCAAGGATGACAGCTTCTGCTTCACAAGTTAAATCAGCTTCTCTTCTTTGGGGACAGTGGGTGTGTGCAAAGCATAACACAAAATTTGTTATAGTTATAATAGATCTTGACTTGTTAGTGGTCTCTCCTACTTTCATCACCACATCCAAATTAGTTCTTTATGTCAGCTTCAGTACATATCCAGTTACATTCATATGTATTTGCTGTAGCTCATGTTGATCTGAGATTTGAAAAAGTCTCATGAATTTTACACATTGTATTCTGCATTCAAGATTTTCTTAGTTCTCTAATTGTATTTATTTAGATAAAACCAATGTATTTTTGTATTAACTTCAATACTAGCATTATTCAACAGCTACTGGGTTAAGTATGTTCATACAGAGGGGGACTCAAGCTGCAAAATTGGTTTCTTGACTTCAAATACCCAAACGCTCCAGGTTGTTTGGATATGGGGTTTAGCTTATCCAATTTTACTAAGATTCTGCCTACTAGCAATATATGGATTTGTCTGAACACCCACAAAATGTAGGGTGTTTGGATCTTAGGTTTCAAATTAGATCCATCAGCTACTTAAAGCAGAAATCAGGTTCAACTAATGACAGAGAACATTAAAACGTAGGTAGTGCATACCATATAAGCCCCCCAGAATTCAAATAGTTGTAGAAGTATATGTTATATTTTACATTTACATTTCCAGTCTTGGCAAGAATCCTTTACATCAAAGATGCATAAGAATTAAAAATCAATACAAAAGTTAACCAGATGGGATGAAAGTGGAATTTCAGATGGACCTTTGAGTTTCCTTACTCAAATGGGTTTTGAGCAAGTCAGGCCTCTAATGTTACTTTAAAATACATAGAATTCTTACAATACTGTGATTCTTGAAGCTTCATAATTTCATTCTTTCACCATGCTTATAAGTATCAATTTATACTAGATACTGCTGGAATGGCAGTGCTTTTCATTGGATGTTTCTTTTCTGTTTTCTTCCATCCATTTGCCAACTGCTTTATTTACCCAGCCAAATAATGAAGTAAACCCTTCAGTAAAATTGTTACATAGGAATTCCACACACTCTTTTGTTGATAGTACTTCATTAACACAACTTGGAAGCACAAACAAAAAAAATGAAGTTAAATTCTCAGATTGAAAGAAGTGAGTAAAAACAAAAAGGTGCAACTCCCTATAGTAAGGACAGAAGAGCATGTTTTTCCTTTGTTTTATTTCATGAATGTGTAAATGACAGAGGTCATTTATGGTGCTCACTTCATGCTCCAAGGAAAAGAATTCCATTCTGCTCAAAACATGCTGAACTCAGCATATTGAATCTAGCCAAAAATAAGACATTAAGGACCGTGATTTTAAAAATGTGTGGAGGCAGACTAGAGAGACAATTGTGCGCACAAAATATACAATTGTGAGTACAAAATAGCTAATGGGACATAAAGAGGTCATTGTACTTGCAAACAAATTATCCATTAATGTGCTCTTAAATTTGTATTGGACACACTCAGGACCAGATCCTCAGATGGTACAAATCAGCATCTGAAATCAGCAGCTGAGCACCTGAACCTCTCTGTGTCCAAGCATAGAAGTGCAACTTATTTTTAGAGAATTTGGTCCAAACTTCTTAAGGGTCTGAACAAATTGATCAGGGAGAAATCACAACTATCCCTGTATCAGTTGCACTGGAGTATGTAATCTGAACCAATAAGATATCAGATATGCTAATACTTTAGATAATTGTATCATGACTTTGTCATCACAACATCTTGAAGTTGTGCCATGATATTTAGTGGACAGAAGATTGAGTTTGCTCAAGTTTGAGGCAACAGCAGAACCTGGAATTATACTGAAGACCATTTGGAATCAAATTTTTTAACTGAACTTTGTGACTGAGTGATTAGTCACTCTTCCTTTTAAGAAATGCAGATAATGCATACTGATAGTGCTGTCATTGCATCTTTAGCTAACTTAACAAGTAACTTTCTATGAAACTCAGTTTTCTGTGATGAGCTTTCATTTCTGCCTTTGATGAAAATGCTTGTGTGGATCTGGACCATCTGGACCAAAGTGATTTATTCCTATTTGATAAAGATCCAGTTTTAGTGATTCAGTTTGGAGGAGGACACTGCCTTGGATCTTTAAACAGAGCCAAATTAAGGTAACGGAGGACTTTAAATACACCTCTCATTCCCCTGTATTTCCAACCCCAGCTGTGAGCTTATCCCTCACTAACATATTTAAAGGCGAGACATGTTCTGCTCTATTCCCCCAGAAGTGAAAGAAGGTGGAATGTATCTACTTATGTGGTTGCACTAGGTCTGCTACAGTCTGTTCTAAATAGATCCTTGTTTTGATAAGCCTTTTGTTGTTTTAAATATACATGTTTATGTATTTATGTTCGAGAAGGGAAAGTCAAAGAAACACCCTTTGCAGTTGGAGAGGACACTCATGAAGTCTGTGATGGTCCTTAGTTCATGTGGGAGTAAATTCCAGCATCTCAGACCAGCCCTTGAGAAAGTTATGGCTTCCATACTCATGGAGCTTTTTAATCTTATGGTAGAGTATTCCATTGTGCTGGAGGAGAAGAGTTATCAACCCATGGTCTTAATCCCAGAGCTTTAGATGGTCTTTTAGATTCCCTAGGCCCAGACCTTGAAGGACCAAAACCTTGAATTTGATTTGAAAATCCAGGAAAAGCCATTGTAGAGAGGAGAACTGGTCTCATGTATTCATGGTAGCCTGCGTTGCTTAGGAAACCCAGTTTGGGTGTGCACCTTTAAACAAAAAAGATACTGCACCATAGGGGAGAGTTCTTCCCAATACTTTCCTCTGACCACCAGCATCGTTTCTCTTTTTCTGGTTTGTATTCAGCCAGTTACTTTTCATCCAATAGATGAAGTTGTCCAAGCACTGAGCCATCTGGTGTTAGTGGTATGGTCACATGTGGTGAACGATAGGTAGAGCAGTGTATCAATTACACATTGCTGGCACTTGAGTCCATATCAGTTGACCAATTCACCTAATGTCTGCATCACTACTCATTGGGTGCTCCCTTTGAGGGAGGATTCAGACCATTTTAGTGCATTACCCTGGATCCCTGCCACCTCTCTCAGGTGAGACAGCAGTATCTCATGAACAACAGTGTTGAATGCTGCAGTTAGGTTCAGAAGGATGATAATCAGTGGATACAGTGCAGTCATTGACAGGAGATCATCCAAAGCAGTTTTAGTTCCATGTCCTTGCCTAAATCCAGATTGTGCTGTGTTTCGGATATTAACTTCAGTTAGATGAGTTTAAAGTAGGCTTTTTGCTAGCTTCTCTATGAACTTGTTCAAGAATGGGAGGTTTGATACTGGCTAGCAGTTGGCTAGAACTGATGAATTCATGGTGGGTTTCTTCAGTTATGGTCAGACTATTGCATATTTGAAAAAGGAAGTGGAAATTACTTCTCTCAACGAGGTATTGGCTTTTTCTGTCAGAAATGGCACTTGTTGTCCATGACTCTTTTACAAGCCAGAAAGGACATAGGTTGGACTCTCGGATCAAGATTTTCCTATGGTTTCAAGAACTTCTTGATATCTGACTGTACTGAACTCTGTGAATGCAAGTGGTTTTTGGTTGGTGGACATAAACAGAACAAATCGTTTGAGAAGGCTTCCTGAATGTGTGAGATCTTTTCAGTGAAATGAGATGATAGTTCACTGGAGCATTTGATGTTCAGTTCTGATGCAGGGTATAGACACTCAGGATTGATTACGTGGTTTACCACCTGAGATAACGAAGTTGAGATACAGAGTCCTCTGTTGGGATGGCATAGGGTAGGTCTTAGAGGTAGGACCCTTAACACCAGATTGAGATGCATGGGGCAATTCACCCCTCAGATATTTCTATAGTGTCTGTTTTAATCTGGTTTCATTTTATATGCTGGAATGCCTGTTTGTGAACTCATTTACTATTGATGAAGACTAGTTATGCTAGGAAGCCCAAGAAACACTTGAGTTTATCTGACGCAAGACAGACCTACAAGACTTTGAACCAGATCAGAGATATCTTGGTACCCAAGTTGAAGGTAGAATCATCATACCCAAAAATCTTTGGTTAACGTTCTTTTAAGTAGCACATATGGAATACCCAAGTGATAGAAAGGGCTATTTTTTTTAAAAAAAGAAATTGCTCATAAATTGTTACCATAGAATTTGTACAAATACTCATTGCTTCATGGAAATCCTATTTGTACATGCACATGCAAATAAAAATAGTAATTGTGCATGCAGATAGGTACCTGGATGTTCTATTACATATTTGTGAATGCTGTAGTTTTTTTCTGGTGCACCTTAAGCACTAATTTGTGAAAGTGTGGCCCAAAGTGTAATCTGATCTATGATGCACATCCATTTTTAAAACAAAAATTTCAGTGTGTACAGATGAAGAAACTTCTTTCTTCTCTTGAAATTTATTTTTCTATTCTTTTTAATTGGAATAGCATGTATCTCAAACTTCTTTCAGGGCTGTTTCTAATTTTGACTGGAAATTTATCCTTACCCTACTTCCAGTAGACATTGTCCCTCTCAATAGAGGTAGGTGAACAATACATTCTGTGAATTAATCTCTATTCTGTTCAGGAATTATCCATGAACAGATGGGGACATTTGTTGTTTTCTCTTTGCAGGTGATTGACAATTGCTTGCAAATTGTGTAGCTCATCACCAAAGTAACATTCTCTCCTTTGATTAGATTACTCAAATCTTGTATATAGACTCAAAATTTGCTTTGCATGAATATGCATGAAAACAAAATAGTGCTCACACTAATATTCACAAAAAGTAATGTTCAACTTTGGGAAATCACTTTAAACGTGTGTTTAATTCTATCCCTATAGAAGACAAGGTTTAAGCTTGTTATTATATTTAATCATGCACTTGAGGCATACAGATTTCACTTGAAAGAAAGAAAGTGCTTCAATGCTGTCCTGAATAGGAATACTTTCCTGAATCAGAGTCCAATAAGAATACAGACATAGTCAAAATCTGTTTAGAATCCTCAAAGTGTTTTAAAGGAATCAGTAATTAAACTAAAACTTGTGATTTATGATGTCTTTTCAAATCTAAGTAATTTTTCTGTTTTCCTGCCCTTGTTCAGTCAAAAATTAGTTTTGATTGTAGACTTTTCCCTAAACTCCTTCAATGCCTTTGTATGTTCAGTGTACTTAAAGTAGCGTCCATATGGCACCATATACAAATATTGTGTATCAGGGTCTGATCCAACATGCATTTAAATGAATGAAAAATTTAGTTATTGCAATGAGTTTAGTGCTGGACATCATTCTGAAGTCCTTACTGAGGAACTGATCCAACTTTCAGTGGGTGGAGGGATAGCTCAGTGACTTGAGCAGTGGCCTCCTATACCCAGGGTTGTGAGTTCAATCCTTGAGGGGGCCATTTATGGATCAGGGCAAAAACTGGGGATTGGTCCTGCTTTGAGCAAGGGGTTGGACTAGATGACCTCCTGAGGTCCCTTCCAACCCTATGATATCTGTGTTCTATGAAGCTAATGGAAAGAATTTCATTGGGAAGTAAAATGTGTCTTCAGTTCCCATGGACTCAAAATTCCCTGTATGGATGTGCACATACTCAAACACAGATCTAAATGAAAATAAATGTTTGGCAACTTGTTACAGAAAGTCCAAATCTATGTGTGTGCATTTGGGCCAAATCAAAATTGTGTGACAAAATGTCACTACATTGTTCTAAGGTGTTTTTTTGTGGTTGGTTGTTTGTTTATTTTTTGGCACTTACTAGTAATTGTTGTTACTAGTAATTTGGTGAATATAAATCTAACATTTCCAATTTTATTTCAATATCTATTTGCATTATAATGTCACTAGACAGTAACCCAAGAAGGGATTTCTATATAAAAACTATGTTCAAACCTGTCATAACTTTGACAAAAATAATCTTCTCAGACTAGAACTTTCCGTGCTTGGTTTCCATTGAGAGCAGTTCTGTTTTTGCCAAGTATGAAGAAATTTGGTTCTGCCACTTTTCCATATCCAAAGCACAAAAGATTTCATAATTTAGATACTCCTTGACACTCAAAAACACAAGAGCTGTGGGCCAGATTCTCAGAAGAGCTGAGTACTTGCAGTTCCCATTGACTTATACTGGAGTTGTGAGCACACAACCTCTGAAATCAGCTCCTCTATTTTAAAAATCTGAATGCTTCAGTTTAATGGTTCTTGTGCATGATAACATGGATTTGGAACAACAGGACAAGCTGTGCCTTGACTAGCATAGGAGCTGCTGACAGATTATTCTGCTATATAAACCTTACCTACAGATAGAGAGACATTGTGGAGTTTGCTTTTCTCTTCTGCTGATCAGAAATGTTGCAATGTTCCTAACTAACCTATATGGTCACCAGCTGAAGACTAGACATGCCAACAATTTTAGACTTTGCACCCTGGGGTATGGTGGCATATTAGCCAGGCCCACCTGCTGGCATTTTCTTCAGCATTGTGGAGAGATCTTCCATCTGTGTAATGGGAAATAGCTCCCTATGCTTTTTTCCCTTAATGCACACCAGCTAGGAGTAGGATTTAATTGTCCAAATTATGCTTTGATTAGCTCATTGAGTTTTCTTGGTGATATGGGCATGTTTAAATCCTCCCCACATGAAGCAAGAATCAGCCTATTTACATACTAGGTATCCATCCACCTATATAGCAAATCAATCTCACCTAATCAGCATTTGTAAACCACTTTCACTATAGTATCCAATCTCTGAATATGGATTAACAAACAAAATGTTAGGGCCTATCCAGGAGGACAGTCAATTTTCCATTCTGTTACTGAGATAATAGTAGGCTTACCTCACTAAATGCAATTTTGGATTTTCTTCTGGTCTAGTTTTTGAGGAATGGTATGGACCAGTCAGGTGATTTGACAACACAACCAGAAGATAGCAAAAGTAGGACTCTCTTTAAAACAATTTAAGCTGACATAGTTTACACTGAAAACTTACATACATATAAAAGTAATGTCAAATGCAAGAGGGTATAGAGTGAGTTTATACCTATACAATTTATGACCATAAAACTACTCTAAATGTTGATGCAACACAATATTAACAAGAAAAGGTCATAAAAAAAGGAACCAGGAGGCACTGCAGTTTAGCGGATAGGGCAGTTGACTGGGAGTCAGGAGACCTAGTTTTCCATTCAGGCTCAGACGCTCACCTGTTGTGTGACCTTAAGCAAGTTACTTCACCTCTTAGTCCCCCCTGATTCCTTCCCACCTTTTGTCTGTCTTTTCTACTTAGGTTATAGTCTCTTTGGATCAGGATGGTGTCTTACAGAGCATTGGCATAATGTCTAGCACAATGGGGCCCTACTCTTAGCTGGGGCCTCTAGGTGCTACTGTAATATAAGTAATAAGAGGATGGAGGGAAGAAGAAAATGACCGGGGTCCAGCCAGCTAGAAGGGAAGCAGAGGAAAGTTACCTGGGTGTGAGAGGAGTGAAGAAAGGACAGCCACCCAAGAGGGAAGGTAGCAATGTTTCTGTGGACATTTTGGATTAGTGAAAATAATAGAGCAGAGTGCTTTAGGGTTTTTTATTTTATTTTTTATTTAATTTTTGCTTGGGAAACAAACCACCACAAAAAACCACCTTAGAACAATGTAGTGACATTTTGTCACACAATTTTGATGTGTTTTCATGTGTTATGGCCTGAGTCTAGGCACAGTTCAACACCTTTTTCTAACAATTAATTATTTTTATCTGTACTACTGCTGTTTCTAATATTGTAAATCTAACAAACTAAGATCAAAGGGAATTCATAAATCCTTCTGACAATGAATACGTTATTGGCGTGATGGAGAATTAGGGAACAACAGCATTTCCCTTCAACTGGCTGGAAGCCAGAAAGCAGATGTGTTGTGTAAGTCCCAAAAGACCACAGGGACTGGATCCCCAGCAAGCCTATCTGTTAATTCTTCTCAGATAGTCCCAAAGGCAGCTGAAAAGCTCCATAATGTTATGGATATCTTTCACTGTTTGGGGAAACTGGCATATTGATGGCATTTCACAATGATACCCAGTCCTGTGTCTTGATTTCTCCAAGAGTGAATACTAACATTACCCAGTTACTCCAATAAATACAGCGACTGAAATAAATAGAGCATTGGAGAACTGGCAAAAGTTATGACTGATCTTTAAAAGACACCAATCCTCTACTTGTGACAGCCTTGGAGTTCTATTAGAGTCATCACTTGACGTGGAAAGCCAAACAACCATCACTAGCAATCAAATTAAAATGTATCCTTATCCCATATTTAGTTATTTAGGAAACTACATTCCCTCTTCTCAGACAAAAGTCTACCCATGGTTATCTTTATCTCTTCAAGTCTGGACAACCTTCTACTAAATCCACTGGAAGCCTCCAGTTAGTTTGAGACATCAGCCTCTCTGTTGATTTAAACATAAGGCCATATTTCTTCCAACTGATTCCTATTCAAGGGTGACTTCACAAATGGACTTTAGAACAGAATATTCTCATTGGGGTGCTGAGGGGGCTTGTTCTTCATGTCTGATGTTGCTATCCAATCCCATTAATTTCAGAGGGAGCAGGATCAGACCCTTTAATTAAAAGGTTATAGCACTGGAAAGGTCTGCGCCAGAAAGAACAAGTTTGAATGTAGATAATCTGTCCGAGAAAGTTTGGGTTGATAAACTTTGCAGAACAAAAGAACAAGTCTTCAACTAACTTTTCTTAGCAGAATTTAGAAGAAATGCACCTACTGTACATTTTCTACCCTCATTACATTCTTGGAGCTTTGACTTCCCCCTTTACTCCCTAGTCACAGATAGGTATCTAAACATGGGGAAGGCAGACTGTTTTCACAGCTGCTATTACAGCGTTATACCTATGTGCTGTAGGCCACACAGGGGGAGCAGTCATTCAACTATTAAAGCAATAAGATGTAGTTTACGTCAATAGTTGGTCTTTAATTGTGCTCCTTAATGTTCAGTTTTTATCCCTAGAACAAAAGTTGCTGTGAAAGGAACTATAGGTAAATTTCTTGGGTTGCCAGAACAGAAAGAATTCAATTTTATGAAACCACCAACACTGTACAGCTATTTGTGATCAAATAACAGTATATGTGTGGTGAGTAGTCTGTTCTGCAAGTCAGAAAATATTAATGCTGTCAAATCTAAATTCATGGCAATCCATAATGAAACCTTATAAACTTAGGAACAATTTCTTCTCTCAGACTATCATATTTACCAAACTTAAGCCAACGATGAAGGAGGTAGTGAGAAAATGTGAACCTGGGCTTTAACATGGATTTCTAAGATTTCTAGCGGGAGGCCTTCACGAAATAGGTATTGAATGTTAAAGATTTGTGTTTTGTTTTAGCAATGCTCCACTCAGGTGGAGCATATTGCTCAGTGGATTTTCCGTCAGCTCTAAAGCTTTATATTGCTATATTATCAGGTTAATGTTTCCTATTTAAGCAGAATTGGTATTCATCTTCCTGTATTTTATGTTTACATCACAAAAACCATGACCCTACTTAGTGCAAACTGGGAGACATGTTGATAATGTCAATGGAAAAGTCAAGAATTTTCAAATGAGGCATTTTTAAAGTTACTGCGCCAAATGTTCAGCTTGGATAAACTGGTGTAGTTCCACTGAAGTAAATGGAGCATTGCCAGTTTTATTTATAAAACCCTATAGTTGGTCAGTTCTTTTATTTTAGCACTTACATTTTTTTAAGTCTGCCAAGTGAAAAAGAATATAAGCCAATAGCTTAAAATAATGGGGCCAGTTATTCCAGAAGAGATGGTTTATTAGAAAAACAGGAAAAACTATGTCTTGAATTTAAAGACAACATATTTTTCCATCAACCAACCAAAAAGGGGATAAATTCATATTTGGAACTTTAAAACTTAACAGCTAGAAATCAATCATAAAAAGATAAAACAGATACTGCTGTAGCGAAAAGCCTACAAAGCAACATTGACTTTGTATACATCTTGTACACAGTTAAGAAGAATTCCTATTTTCATCAAGTATTCAAATTTATTACTGCTTTCCAAATTTCCCCTAGTGCAGTAACCATTCTAGTTGATAGCCAGCAACTCAATCTTGTTTTTTTCCCTCTCTTCTACAAAAACGTGAAGGTCTAAATTATATCATGACACAGCTGAAGATGGGGAAAACATTAGAGAAGACAACATTTGGACTAGACATGGGCCAAAACCTCAAGTCCAGAATTCAACACCACTAGACTTTGGGAAAGATTTCTCCAGTCATAACCCTGTTCCCTCAAAACCAAGGGCCCCAACTCAGACCTTTTACTCTCTAACCCATCCAGCAGCCCTTAACTGTGATTCCTTTGGATGCATTACCACTCCCATCCAGGCTTCAAAGATGATCTAAATGTTCAAAATAAATTAAAGGTAATATTACCTCATTTGAGTCAAACCTGGTACAATGGTGGGGGTTAGGACAATGGAGGTGGCATGAGAACTGAGGAGTGTTGGCTCAATAGCATTTTCTTCTTTTTCCAAGAAGTTTGTGGAAGCTCCTCCATCAGATTCTCCAGGGTCACAGTTCGGTTCTGCTATAATTCTGTAGTGTGCTCCCACTCCAAAACACCATTAACTAACCCCCAACTAACTTTGGGTCTCCACTGTTTGCTGATTGGATGCATCCTGTAATCCTCTTCTTTTTCTCCCTCCCTCCCTCCCACACTTTGAATCTGGAGAGGTGGCTAAACTGAGTTTACTAAGCATTGGGCAAGCGTAAGCCCTAAGGATTTGGGTCCCAGTTCAGGAAAGCACTACACCACTTCAAACGTGCTTAAGTGCTTTCCTGAACTGGGGCCTTGTGTGCTAGTACACATCTTTGGGATGTACAAAAGAGTTCTCTGGCTGCTTTGTCACTCTACTCTTCACCTGCATTAATGGCCTTCTCCCCCTTCCCTCGCCATCATCCCCAAGAAAATGCAACATAAAATCTGCACATTCAGAGTTGTAAGCCATTCATTTCAATGGGAATTTTGACTTGTAAATTGAATAAGATGAGAATTAAGGCCCAACTAGAATCCTAGGTCCAAACCACCCCAAAAACCAGGGAAATTTAGCTCTAGTTCTATATTGAGATGTTAAATTTATTTAGATCCATCTCTAAATAGGATTTGATTATGAAGGTGTAAACAGGTGTGAACACCTTTGCTTTATACTGAAACCAAACCTGAATTTAAAAAAAAAGTTTGATTAATATTTTGTTTCCTTTAATGTCCTTAGACAACTTCACTTCTTGATTTTATAAAGGACAAATGAATACCAATATAGAGGTAATGACTCTCATAACTGGAAATTCCATACAAGCTGAGTATGTTTGAAGTTAAGAAATTTGTTTGATTTTGAATAAAAATTAATTTTAAATTTATTTTTAAAAAGGAAAAAATCTACAGGATTTCAAGAAAGAAGGTAATTAAACACTGAAGTAGGATTTTCAAAGCAGCCCACTTGAGTTTCTCATTGAACTTCAACTCAAACTCTTCTGAAAATTCCAACCCAGCTTCTGATATCTGTATTCATATTGAACATTAGTTTGTTCAACAACTCATCCCATTCTTATCAAGTACTCCTCAATCTAGCCTTTAAAGGCTTTTGGGTAAAAGTTCAGGATCCCCTAAGTGGTTTAGAAACATACATTCCATTTTCAAAAGTGACCTCAGCATTTAGGCACCTAACTCCTGTTGACTTTTAGGCTTCAACATCCCTAATTCACTTTTGAAAATAGGATTTCAACACTTCTGAAAGTTTTATTCTTTGTCACTGCATGTGTGCTGGCAAACAAATATAACGTACTAACCAGTTTTCCCTAAAGATAACCTAAAATTTTACAAACATGTTTGCATATGGGGGACTTGTTTATTTAGTAGAAGCAGTTCCAATTAACATCGCAGGCATTCCCAAAGGAAGAGGAGAGTGAAATGTCTCAGAGTCATGGATTACCCTGCACACAGTTTTGATTTGTTTAAAACTTCTGACAGAGAGCACACATGCGCGCACACACAGAGCAGACCTGTTTAAATGCACTCAAAGGATCAGGTCTAGTCTGCAGAACTCTCCATGTAAGGTTTCCATACCCTATATTTCTGCTTGTCACAGGGCACACTCACCCCTGGGGTACCTCCTTGTGGCCACATCTGTGGATGAGCTACATTCAGGACTAACACCCCTTTCTTTTGGTTCCTAATCCCATGGTCTCTCTTTCTCTTGGACTCAGGCTCCTTCCTCTGGACTCAGCCCTCCAGCCAGGTCACTATAGTCCTCCCCTTCCAGCATATCAAAGTCCTTCTGGATCAGCAGCCCACTTGCTGTTCCACTCAGCTTTCCAGTCCAATGCCAGCTCCAGTGATTCATTCCCAGTGGCTGGTAGAGGAACACAGATCCTGCCACTACTCTGGGTTCCAGTCCAGGCACCCTATATCAGACAGCTATGGGCTGCTAGCTCCCAGGTCCTGTTGCTACTTTCTGGAACTCCTTCTGGACCTCCCCTGAGTTTACCAGCTCAAACCCCTTCCTCTCAGGTGGTACCTGCAGACTGATCCTTCTCTCCTTGCCAAGCTTAATCACCTACTACCCCCTACCCACTTTCCTCCACAGGAGCAACTGCAGATTGCTTCCCCTGCAGCCCCTTCTGCTCTTATCTTGCTGGCTTTATACTATCTCAGCCTACCCATGCCCAACTGGGCGTCATCATCAATTAGCATTTCAGGCTCTTGCTCTCCCCCAGGTGCTACTTATTAGGTTAATTGGTCTAACAACCTGCTCTGCCTTTTGTGAGGTGCACATCCCATCACACTGCTATAATATAAAGATTAAGTATTGTAAAAGGGGTATTATCAGTAGTGTAGAAGAGAAAAGTAGAGAACAGCATCTCCGATGGCTAAAAGCAGTAAGGACTTTGAGTTGAAGATTTCAGATATGGATTATGATGTCATATACCCTGAAGTCTGAGGTTGTTTGAGTCCATCCTGAAAATATGGATGCATATCTGGATTCACAGCATCTTAGGCTTTGTCTACAAAACTTTTCAGGGGTATTAAAAAATACATACCCCGAATGACATAAATTTTATCAATGAAAAGTGCCAGTGTGACCAGCGCTTTGTCAGCAGGAGAGTTCTCTCCTGCCAACAAACAGCACTACACTACACGCCTTCTAGCGGCACAGCTGTAGCAGCACAGCCATGTCATTAAAAGCTGCATAGTGTAGACATAGCCTAAATCACCAATGTATTTGAGGTGATGGGAACTAACATAACTTTGGTTCCCTACCAATAATGTTTACAAAGGTGGTTCAGAGCAAGAGAGGTGAACTCTGTGTCTAAGGATTGAGAGAGAGCACACACACAACCACTACTGATGAGAAAAAAATAAACAGACCACCAATCACAGGATTCTCTGATCCCCCTTCCTCTATGAGCATAACACTGAAGTCATTTTCTAGTAGGGAGTACTGTTTAAGAGTCACAGTGCCAGCAATGGAATTCCCAAAAAACATATTTCCACTGCTCAACTCTACTGGAAGTCAATAGAAATTGCAAACACTCAACACCTAGCAGGGAGTGCTCAGCACCCTGCAGTGTCAGGCCCTGTGCAAAATCCATGTGTTATAATAGAAGTAAAGTGAAGGAACACTAAGTGAAAATAATCTCTCTGCAGTGGATGATCCAGCCAAAATAAGCACATTGTCAGAAAATATGCACCGTATGCAAGAAATTAATGGAAGGGAAGCAAAAGCATTCCTTTATCCCAACTGCTTCAGTGGAGAGTAATAGACTTTGCCAAAGACAGAGAATGCCAGTTCTCGGCCAGTGGAGAAAGGGGAAAAAAACACAATGAAACTGGAAAAGGACATATTTTTAGTGGGAAGGATATTGATTTATTTACTATGTAATTGTTGGAGAAGTACTATACACATGAAATCCATAATTCCATACAAACACAATATGGTTGGCAGTCTATTATAAAGACAACTGTAAAAATGCCTAGCTCTTATTAGCACTTTTCAGCCATAGATTTCCAAAGTGCTTTATAAGAGGTCAGTATCATTATCCTCATTTTACACATGGGGAAACTGAGGCACATAAACTTGCCCAGGGTCAGCCAGTAGGCCAGCGGCAAAGCCAGGAATACAATCCAGCTCTGAGTCTCAGCTGTGGTTAAATATGAAACATACATGTTGGCTATATATTTGAATGCTTTAATTTTAATGACATACATCTCTATTTTTTTTTTGTCTTACAGTTCCTTGTTTCACAAAAGTAATAATAATAAATCAGGGCCCAAATTTGGCATGTGCCTGCATAGATTTTTTTTAATCCCACACCCATAATTTACACGTAAAGAAAACTTCATAAAGAATGAACCACATCTGCTTTTTAATAAGGAAAAGGCACAAATGAATTCATTGTCTATTGAAACAGTTTTACAATATCACAGTATGTTCTGACCCAATCTGCAAGCTATTAAAATTAAATTTAAAAAAATCCTTAATTATAATCCAAATCTACATTATTAAAGTAATAAAATGACCAAAAAAATAAAAATTCTGTAAATCATGTTTTTTCTGCAGACGAACACAATGTGGGAACAATACAATAAAACACGATTAAACTAATGTAATGTATAGGAAACCACTGCTGTGTCCCACAGTGCTTGAAACAACAAGAGCGATCTCTTGTCTTCCATAGCTGTAGGGCACAATTCTCCTATCTTCTAATTCATGCTCCAATTCCTCTTTATTGGATACACTCATATCATAAGCAGAATTCCCACCAATGTCAATGGAAGCTCCATATGTGGAACAGGTGAGAATGTGTCATACTGTACAGACCAGTAGGACAACTGTTGCAGAAATGTTACAGTTTTGTTCAAAATTACTATAAACATCTGTTCTCCCGTGTTCTTGGTATTAAAAATCAAGTGTACATTCTTCTTCTATTCAGATATGCATAGAATAGCCATTTTTTCAAGACCTAGTCTTTTCTTTTCCCAATAGACCAGAGAGTGTGTGTCAACCCATTCCATCATTATCCCCCTACACATCCACACCCACGCCTGCTTCCACATGAAAGTGCAGCAGGATAACTTTCCCATGGACATTTTTGTAAGGATTCCCTAATTCAATTTTGCAGCACTCATTTTTCAGATGATATGCTGGTATTGAAAGATCAGCCAATGGATTCATTCTCTTCAAGCGAAGAATCCCTCAGTGCAATGCCCCTGGACTGAGCTTTACGGAACACAAGCACTTTATCAGGTACACAGGCTGCTGCTATCTAACGGTCTGAGCCAGAGCCCATTGAAAGAATTTCAATGACCTCATTGGGCATGGGGAATCAGGCCCAAGTCCAACATGTGGCAGAACAGGAAGTTTAAAAAAAGTGACCTTTATATATCTTGATCTCCCAACTGCAAATATTCAGTGGTGGGAGAGAACAGCCTGCAAATCCTGCTGAATGTCTCCCCTTGAATCTCCTAAAGGTAAAATGTATTGTCTGCCATACTTAGTCTGTGCTTTTATATGTGTCTTTATATAATGTCTTCAAACGTTAGGTTAAACATTTTATTTTAAAAAAGCAAATGGTTGTATAATATAAAATATTCACCTTCACACTAGAAACTTCTGTGATAATTACAACAACTTCAGATGTTTTTATTACCACTGTTTTTATATTTCAAAATTTAAGCCACTAACATTTTCACTAATTTCTGAAGTAATATTTTGCAACACTAATCATCCTGGTGCATTTGATCCTCTTCTAGTTAGCTCATAGGATCTTAGTAAAACTTAATTGTTCTCAAGTCTGACATATCTGTATAACCCAGTTTATTATTCCTTAGAGTATGACTTCAGAAAGTAATTTAAAAGCTATAAAGCACACTTTTTTTTCAAGTATATTCTCAGATTCGTGTTCAAACCAGGATTCACCACTGTGAACCAACTAATTCATAGTTATGACGTAGGCACCTTTAAAGTTTATTTCTTTCAATACAATTAGAACCATAACTTTTCTTCACTAACATTTTTCAGCAGGAGAAAAATGACCAAGTAATCACAAAACAAAATATTATTCTCTTTCTCATAGAGGCCCTTAATTGGGATCAAGTGTTTTTCAGTCAATTACATTTGTCAGATCAGTTTATGAATAATACAGCGCTGTTTATGTATGATGGAAAACTTTGATGCTTTACACAGACTGTCATCCAAAAGACCCTCATTCAGTTTCATTATCCCTGGACACAGGAATGAGCAAACATCTGCAGAAGGAATGAAGGGACCAGATCACAGTATTGATTTTCTTAGGATTTCTTGGTATAGATTTAGTGTAACTAAGAGCTCATTCACACTGTGAAATTCATAGTTATTGATCATTATATATATATATACACTATGAAAACTGAAAAATACAAATAAAAAAATTGTACAGTTTGACATTGCAAGATGTTCATGATCTGATTGTTTCCTGATGTCTCTCTTTTCTATTTGCAAATAATGGCTTGAAACTTGATCTAGATGATTAATAAATGAAGGAAACTTATCACATTCCTTTTTGCATTGCCCTTATGAACACAATATACTTAAAAGTGCAAAGGAAGTCTTTTTTTATAATGCCTTTTCAATTTCAATGTAACTCAGTGCCAATTGCCTGCACTAATTATTCAACTTTTTTCCCTTCCACATATTGTAAATAGAATATTATATGAAGTGCAGGTAGTGACACCTAGAACCTGTTTTCAGTTGCTTACAACTCTGCCAAAATTAAGCCATGTGGGCTGCAATTTTCCATGCCAATTATTATTAACTGTAATACAGTAGCACATAGGGGCTCCACCTGAGATCAGGATCTCATTGTGATAGGCTCTTACTCTGTGTTTGCACAGTGCCTTTGTGGAAAGGGTGTCTTTCTGTTGTGTGTACACAGAGCCTATCACAATGGGGCCCTAGACCATGACTTGGGTTCCTAGACACTAGCATAGTGAAAAATCATGAATAAGAAGAGACCCAAAGAGCTTACAATCTAAATAGAAACAAAAGGTGGGAGGCACAGAAGAGGAAGTGGCTTGCCCCAGATCACATAGTAAGTCAGTGGCAGAACTGGGAAGAGATTGCAGATCTCGTGTCCAGTCACCCAGTCACTGGATACTGCTTCTCCAAGCCATATCCTGTCGACTTGCTCAGTGTTTATTCTGCCAATGCTATCAGTGAAGTTTTTGAGTAATGAATAAGAACAGTAGGATTTTACCCACAGGCAACAACATTATTGCTAGTGTAACTTGTAGAAAGTAGGGAAGCTAGAGGCAAAGAAGGGGGAGAGTAGGACGGGTGGTCTGATTTTTGTTTATTTTAAGAACACATTTTATTTTGATATGTTAACACATGCTATAGTTAGAGCTGCATGAAGCTAATTCATCCATGATATAAACCCCTGTGAACAAACTCTTGTATATTCATTGTAACACCCCTCCAACCCCCGCACAAACACATTCCTTTGTATTTTCATCAAGCTTGCAATTAAGAAATCAATCTCTCTTGTCTTGGTTGCAACTGCTGCACACAAAGGAAATGGTCATGTGACATCCTGCATTGTCCAGGAGATAACAACAGTAGTCTTCACCATCTCTAATTTCTCTGGTTCTGAATTTTACCTGTAGCAATCTAATAGTTCAGATTGTCATTTCAGCAGGAGAAAGAAGGGGAGCCATCCCATATATCAGCAATGGTCAAACTGCAGCTCACAAGTCTGATGCAGCTCTTTTACAATTAAAGTGAGGCTCACGGAGCCTCCATGCCCATTTTCTATCTATAAGATGAGGGTGGATGAGGAAAAGCTTGGGGCTTCTGCCCTGCAGCAGCGTGGTGGGACTAGGGGCTTCTGCCAGAGACAACTGGTGCCTGTTGAGAGCTGGGGAGGCACAAATCTTTAAATTGTGCCCCCCAACACTTCAGGCATTTCTCCCCCCCCCCCAGCACCTTCCTCTTACCTCCGCCACCCCTCCCTGCAGCTCCCAGGTGTTAGTTCTGTGTGGAGAGGCAGCAGCATAAGCAGATGCTCTCCCTGTAGCTCCCAGCTGTTTGCCGCTGCCTCTCCCCATGGCTGCAGCTTGCCAGCTCCAGGAGTTGCCATGCAGGGAGGGGGCCGGGCGGCACCATGGGACCAAGTGGGTCCATCAAACACAGGCAAAAATCGGGGGCAGCACATGGCCCCACATGAGGCCCCCCCATGTGCCACCTCTGGGCCTTCTACCCAATGGGGAGGGGAGTCTTGGGGCTTCAGCCATGTGGGGTGAGCCTGCCAGGGCTCAGGGCTTCAGCAGGAGTGGGACTGAAGCTCTGAGCATGGGCAGGTTCCTTCTGTGGCGCTGAAGCCCCGAGGCCCCTCTTCCCACAGGGCTGAAGGCCCGAGCCCTGGCAGGTGCATCCTGGCTCTTCAACACCTGAAGGTTGCCTAATGCAGCTTGGGAGGTCAGTAAGTTTCCCCCCCCTTGCCATATATCATGCATTTATTCCTTTCTTTATTACTCGGGAGGCTATTTTGAGATCGGATGGAGCACTTTGAAATGATTTATTTTTTTATTTTGAG
Source organism: Dermochelys coriacea (assembly GCF_009764565.3). Lineage (NCBI taxonomy): Eukaryota > Metazoa > Chordata > Testudines > Dermochelyidae > Dermochelys > Dermochelys coriacea. The sequence continues at coordinate 44,808,305 of NC_050071.1, forward strand.
ATTTGTCTGTTTGCCAAATAGCAGCCCAACTTTACTAATTGGCAGCAATTTACTCAATTAGTGAATCGACTAATGTGTGTTTGCACATGATCAGAGCCAAAATTCAAACCAGGTCCTTCATGGTCTGTAGGGTTTACCAAGTGACCCAAAAGATATCCTCAATGTGGCAGCTTCAGTATGATCTATATAATATTTGTCTCAACTCCTTTACAGAAACATTAGGGGATCTAATCTAAGTGATCTACAGTAATTTTGTTTTCCTGCTCCTTTAGTTGTATGTAAGTTTAATTTCTCCATAGACTTAGAATAACCTCTTTCACTCAGTTTGAAAAGATTTATTTCACAAAGAAAATTCTTGATTGATGGGTTTGGGGGCTTTTTTTAAAAAAAAAACAACAGTATTTTGTACCACAGAGCACTTTATATAATTTTCTTTTTAAAAACATTTATTTTAGCCAAGTGTAAAACAGTGATATCCACCTGTGTACCTACAATTGCAGCCTAGTTTAGAAGGTCTAGCCAAAGAGCATTGCTCATAAAGCTGATACTGCTAAGTCAACCATGGTAGGGGGTTTAACAGACAAATGTAGTAAACAGTTTGAAAAGCCCAAAACAACCCACTATAAATTTCTTTTTTAAAGAAAAGCAAATACAAAAGAGTCTCATTTTTGCTGAGGCTCCATAGTTTACTTAATTTGCAGAGCAGGAAAACTGTTCTCTCTTTAATTGCATGTTCATAAAGTTTTAATTAGAAAACTTTGAAAAACATGACAATCATGTTGCTGAAATTTAGCCACAGTTTTGATTTACAAGTCTGCAAAGGATTACTTGGTAGCAATCAGGATGAATTGCAATGCTTAATAAGCCCAGAGCTCTCTCATATGGCATAAACACAAGCAAATGGTGCAATAATTATTCTTGATTGCATTAGTTAGAGGATTTTCACAGAGGCAAGCCAAAAAAGAGTTGCTCATACCCAGCCATTTGACTATGTCATACAGTAGGTAATGCTGGACTTCAAGTCCTTATGCATTGTGATTCCTTTTTATTAAACACAGAGATTGTTTTCCCATCTATGCGAGCTGGAACAATCACTTTTAGGACAGAGAATCATCTAGTCTGAAGATGCTTGAATTAGTCCTCATTTATGGGAGCTTTGGAAGCATAGAAATGTCTTGTATGACACACAAAATATCCAATCCATACCCATAAAGTGCTATTTTAGCTGACTGCCAAAGTTGATTGCATTTTTAGAGTCTGGAAATGTTGGAAAGTCTAGGGCCACAAAGAAGGATATTTTCTTAACCATTTTATTTACCACTCGGTTTGCCTAATGAGAGAGAGCTTTTATTTTTCTACATAAATAAACTTCACCCTTAACAGTCAAGGACAGCTTGAGACCTGTAAGCATTGATGGAAGCTCAAAAAAAGCTCTGCAAAAAGTTAAAAACTGTAAACCACCTGACTGAAAACACTACTTGATGGATAGCACACAGTGGAGTTTAAAAGTAGGTGGCTAATCTTGCAACAGCAACAAAATAAAAACCTTCATTACACTCAGTGTCTGAATTCCAGATTAAAAAACACAGAAGTTTGGAAATACAGAGCTGGGGCATCTACCCTGCTTTGTGTCAGGCACACACTTAATATATATGTAGATGCTAGATTAACACACACACACCAAAAAAAAAAAAAGAAACACACACACATTATAGAAAGAAAAGGAGTACTTGTGGCACCTTAGAGACTAACAAATTTATTAGAGCATAAGCTTTCGTGAGCTACAGCTCACTTCATCGGATGCATTTAAAAAGTGAGCTGTAGCTCACGAAAGCTTATGCTCTAATAAATTTGTTAGTCTCTAAGGTGCCACAAGTACTCCTTTCCTTTTTGCGAATACAGACTAACACGGCTGCTACTCTGAAACCACACATTATAGAGAACAATATCATTTTTTAGTGCTACAGTAACAGCACTTCCCCAGACAACACAGGCATTCATTCCTGGCTAAGAATATCTGGATGTGTAGATTCCAGTGACAACTAACAAGGATAAAGTGAAGCATATGTGTGAATATTCCAGGTCTTAGTCAAAGGAATCTTAATCAGAGCTGAAATAATATGCCATATGTAGTTACATAATATGTATATTTTAAAAATTAAATATTGTATGACATTTTCTCTACATAGTATGTTTCAAGTTTAGTTTAGGAGCAATAAAGTAACTCAGGTCAAATGGGTTTTGAGGATGTACATGACTCCTAAAAGTTATATATATTATTGCACTTAAGATAAATGCTGGGAAATAATATTTAACAAGCCTAAAATACCTTTATCCACTTTTGATATATTTGCCCACTCACACTAAACTTCTGGTTCAAGGTCAGATATCATAAACAAGAACACAGGACTCCAACTTCTATTTGATTCATCCATTTTCTTTGTGGTACTTTGTCCACTTAGTCTTCTGATGAACTGCATAGGGAACTCAATAAATACGCCCAGTGTTTTAAGTTTTGGCCTTTGTTTTCGCTAATGTTAAATATTCTACTGAGAGGGGCGGAGGACGCAATTATAAATATTTAATAGCATATTTTCAATGAGCCTTGGCTTTGAGTAAAAACAAACAAACAAAAAAGCCCCACTAATTTCCCTCTTAATTCAAGTGAAGAATTTTATTTTTTGTCGTCTGGCTTTGATGTAAAACACAACTAGGATTGCTTTCTGGTATCAATGAAATTGAAGCAACCAATAGTTGCCTCATCAAACATGGATTTAAAAAAAAATCTGTTCATTGGACAGGTTAATAGATTTTAAGGCCAGAAGGAATCATTTTGATTAGATAATCTGACTTCCTGCATAACAGAGGCTATAGAACCTCACCAAGTGATTTTAGTCAAACATTCAATCTTGATTCAGTAGATGCTGAAGTGTTTTCACCTTTTACCATATAGGAAAGATATCATTTGGTAATTTTTGCAAATACTAGAAAGGGAATAAGATGGTCATCACAAGGAAACTAACAAAAATGCCACAGAGCTTTGCATTCTTTCCTTCTCCAATTGCTTGATCAGAATAAGCTTCATCCTGCTTTCCCTACTTCAGTAAAGCCATAATAGGGATTTTCTCTCTTTGAAGTTTCTACATGTCTCATTTCAGTATCTTTCAAGTATATACAGTGGTGCAATTAGGGTTGCCAATCTGCCCGGTTTTGCTGGGATTCTACCAGAATCGCGCTCTATATTCCAGAAGTTACTGCAGCCAAACTGGGAAATTTTATGCACAGGCAGAACAGCAGGGCTAAGGCAGGATCCCTACCAGCCTTGGCTCAGCACCGCTCCCAGAAGCAGCCGGCACATCCCTCTAGCTCCTGGGCAGGGTGGGGGGCAGGGAGTCTCCGTGCATTGCCCCCCCATGTGCCAACTCCACAGCTCCCATTGAACAGAAACTGTGGCCAATGGCAGCTGTGAGGGCGATGCCTATGAGCAGGAGCAATAGAGCACAGAGATGCCCTGCCCCTCCCACCCAGGAGACACTACCAGAGGGATGTGCTGGTCACTTTCGGGAGCCGCCCAAGATAAGCACCAACCCCACCCCCTCCTGCAGCCCAAACACCTGCCCAAGCCCAGAGCCTGCACCCAGACTCCCTCCCAGAGCCTGCACCCACTCCTATACCCAAACTCTCTCTCAGAGCGCACACCCCCGATTCACCAGGCTGGGGCAGGGGATTGGGGTGTAAGTGAGTTAGGGTGGGGAAGAGTGAGGGAGGGATTATGTTACACTAATAAAAATGATACCAACAGGATCTTGTAAGAGGGACAAGGCAAATTGCCACGTTTATTGTAAATACAACAAAATATTCCTATATGCAATTTCTATATAGATCCATTCACACACACAGACATTCACACACAGGTTCTACATAAAGGTTGTTATAGTTACCAGCTTAGATGTTGCTCGTGCCAAGTCACTGGCCAGGTGGCCTGGACACGAGAGTGGAGCAGAGTCATTGTCAGATGCGCATCCGATGCTCCTGGAGGGTGGTCGTAGAACCAGACTCAAAGAACACAGTTCCTGGACCCAGTTTTTTTAGGTCTCTGGGTTCAGATACAATACAAGTCTATGGAATTTGCTTCATCATGCTGAATTTACAATTGAGATGACCATCAATCAGCAGGTGGTACACCGATGACAGCTCCATGATGGCTAGGGGTTACGTTCTTGTTCTTCCTTGATGCGTTTTGGGTGGATTCCGGTTTGCCCTCTGGGACTCATCCAGTTATCTCCACTTTGCATATTCTTTGGCCCATCGATATCAAGGTTGAAATTCTTAGGATTAGGCTGGCACCATTTACTAACCAATTATTTCTCTACTTCAGGGTCTCAATTCCATGCACTCATCATTCATTCTTTTACTTAACACAATCTATGACCCTTGATTCATTTAACAAGTTTTATCCCACTATCTATTTTTTCCTCTTTGGATACCAAGATTTACATAGTCATGACAAGGGGGCCCCGCAGGGGAAGAGCATCAGGGTGTTGTTTTAAAGAACAGCATTGTTTCCTCAAAGTTCTTATCACTTTCCAGCACAGACTCTTTGTCCTGTACCGGCCAGAAATAATTAGCTCTTTGGCCTTGCATTTGTTACAGAGTGAAATTCAACAGCATGGAACTGCTGTTCATACCTTTTTACAATACCTATATACTCTTTTCTCTATCTTTATTTCTACTACTACATAATTATAATTCTATCATACTTACATAACTTTGAGGGCGACCCAACAAGGATGGAATGAGTAGGGGGCAGGGCTTGGAGAACGGGCATGGCCTTGGGGAAGGGGCAAAGTAGGGGGCAGGGCAAGGGTGTTTGGGTTTGTGCGACTAGGCAGATGGCAATGCTAGGTGCCATATTCATATCCCAGTCTTTTTAAAGAGCTTGTGAGGAGTTTAAACCAAGTGATTTTCATTGACATTCATGAGAACTGTATGGCTAAACCCCCTTTCATTGCCTTGAAAATGATATACAATCTTTGCAGATTCTGCTACTGCACTGCCCTTCCTTTGGTGGTGCAGAATTAGCATTCTTGGAAATAGGTTAATTTACTCTTTTCCCCTTGTGCCAAGTCCAAGTAGCCAGACTTTCCAGGTGGGGGTTCTGCAAAGGGAGGTGTTCCACTACACACTGTCAATGCTGATACAGCCCTGAAGCTCCAGGTGCTCCTGAGGACCCAGTCTACAGAAGCTATTTGTTAGTGGATGTGCATAATGGCAGATCCATAGTCTCTGGCCTGCTCTTTTCTCCCTGACCCAACCTGCTTCCCTTTCTCCCTACTCCAAAACACACTGCAGAGGAAGCCAGATGTATCCCAAGAGCATTCTGAATCTAAATGCATCCCAACTTCCTGGTGAGCACCTACTATGGTGAGCACCTACTATGGTGCAGGTAGTGCCTTCGCCCTCCACAGAGGTGGCAGCAAGATTTGATTCCATCATAATGGATTTAAAAAGCTGCAGCAAATAGGGGGACTGGCAGAGACTCCGTTTCACACAGATATTAAAAACTGTTTATTCACTCTTTGTGCCTAGGATGTGTCCAGAGCTCCTGCTACCGCTGCTGTATTAAATTACTGTACAGATATGGATCAATACCCTCTAAGTCCTACAACTGTCCTGTGGTTGAGGTACATCTGATCCAAAAGAAAGATGCATAAGCTTACTACGTCTGTATGTAATAAATCAAGTTGCCCTAATGCAATTTGGCAGTCATTACTAGAGAAATATGGTGTATGGAATAAGTAATGGTGGGTTTTTTTAAACTGGGTTTGAGGATGTCTCAGCACATATAATTCAGTGCAGGGGGCTTCTGTCCTATGGTGTCACCAGCTGTAAAGTATTAATTTAAGTCAATGACAAAACTCTTTCACTTCAAGGGATCAGACACTAATTCTATATTTGATTATTTCATCATCTACTAGCTACACCACAAATAGTCCTACTACCACTGAGAACTAAGGGAAGTTTTCCCTCTAGCTCAGTTGTTCACAAACTACAGTTTATAAAGCAAGGGTTATGGATTTAATCTCTTCTGATCAGCGTGATGTCTATATATGTGTAGCACAAGGATTAAGCAGACAGATCGTGTATTTATTTTTCTATATTTTTGGAGAGAAGTTATTAGGATTATCAGAAATTGCTAAGTATTCATCTATTATTTTGGGCTTGTTTTACCTTTTATTTAGTACCTAATGCTTATCTGGAGAGCAGCAATTGTAGAACACGATTGCCTTCTTATACTTTACATAGGGATGAGACACATTGCAGCCTGTGTTCCAAAATTACCATTTGCAGCTTGTAGCCAACAGATTCAACTGATGATATAGATTGCCCTTTATAATCTGGGCTTGATCCTGAGTTGCCTTTCACCACCATAATTGGTCTTGCATGAACATACATTTCTCTACACTCCTATTAGAGCTGGTCCGTCTTGGTTCACCACTCCCTTTTGTGGAACTTTTTGCCTGAGGCTGTCCATCTTTCTACTGCATCTTTGACCTCTTGTTCCCCTGTGTTTCATTCTCTTGCCTTTTTATCATTACTTCTCTTCCCCTGAGGGTTGGAATAACTGCATCTTTTGGTCCAGAGAGGCTAGTACTACTTTAATATTTTACAGTATCCTCCCACATATTCACAATAAGTACCCTAGAAGGTACCACAAGCAGTAGCATCATCTTCATATATCCACACTAAATCTTTTGTCCAGTTTACTTTATTAGCGATTAGAATTGAAAATAGGAGTTCCAAGAATCTCTCCCCTTTAGCTAATAAAGGAGTTATATTTAGTTATAATGCTCCTTTGTTAATGGTTCCGTTGTCTTTTCATATGATGAGACGAAGGATCTAATGAATGTACTGCATATCAGTTCCAGCTGCAGGGTGCATTTTTTCTATGACTTTTCATTTTATGGGCTGCGATATATTTATCGCTAGAAAAATAAAGTGATTTAAAATAACTAGAAGTTCTGAAGTGGAAAGAAGCACAGGAAAGGAGCCCACTACATTCACCAGAGCTGAAAAGGAGGCAAGGAAATATAAAATCATTGCTTAGAGGAAAGGGGCTATTAGTATTGCAACATGAAAGGTGATATTTTACAGGTTCGAGTTCATAAGGGGGAAGAGTAGAAATGAGCTTCATCTCTACCCACTAAAAGTTACACAATATATTTAAGTACTTGGTAATAGTAATTCCCCTACTACTATTATTATTTTAATAAACTTAAAAGAAAATAGTTACCCTTTTGACTGGAGCAGTTAGTCAGTATTCCGGGACTTGAGGGTTTTTTCTGCTGGGGATGAGATTGATGAAGTGAGCTATTTCATTGTGCACAGTCTTTGTAAATAAACAAGACTGGCTCAAAGTCTTGTTTCCCTGAACAGAGTAGGAATTGTACACAAAGAAACTGTCTTGCTGTTTAATTCAAATCCTCTTTCTTTGACTCTAGTCAAAGCCCTCTCTTAGATTTGTACCAATAATTTTCTTCAAAGTTATCTTGAAATACTTAGGGATCAATGTCCTAACAGATAAGATATTAGTTGGTGTCTGCTACAGACAATCAAATCACCGTAAGGAACAGGATGATCCTCTTCTTCTGTACCCATCTCTGTCGAAAAAAAAAACCAAAACAAAAAAAAACCACTGATCATGGGAGACTTCAATCTGAGTGATATGCTGCCAGTACTAAAAACATCCTTGGACTTGCTAAACATTGCCATCTATAATTTCCTAATTCAAATAACATTGCAACAAACACTGGGTGATTCTTTATTTGACCTTGTCCTAACAGATAGAGGAATTGATCACAGACATTAAAAAAAAAAAAGAATAGTGATAGCTTGGGTATAAATGATCATGACTTGATCATAATTATAATATTAGAGGGACAGTGAATGCAGCTAATAAAAAAATAAATATATGGAAAAATAAATATATAAATAAAATATATATATAAAAATAAATATCAAATGGAAGAAAGGGGAAGTTTGATAGTAATGAATATAAATCAGAAGCTAGGAATTGCAGAACACTGATAAGGGAAGCAAAGGGACACAAGGAGAAATCTATGGCGAGCAAAGTTAAGCACAACAAGGATTTTTTTAAAAACATATTAGCAACAAAAAGAATCCTGTCAATAAACTGGTGGCCATCCGACACCTTGACAAATGAAAGGAGATGTGACAAAGTCAGTAATCATTGGTGCTTAGCAATGGGAAAAGATCTCGATGCCTGAGCAGCAAAACTTCCCACAGTGCTTATAGGTCCACTTGCCATACTCTGCTTCCCAGCTCACCAATAAGCCTCAGCCTGGACTCTCTGATGGCTCTTAAAAGTGACTGCACCAATCTTAACCTGGCTTCTCCAAACTGAATGATTATGGGCAGGAATTCTCCCACTTGTCAGTGTGAATGCTTAATTTCTTCAGCCTTGCTGCTGTATCAGAGCTTTGATCTTCCTGTGCATCGCAGGTGGTTCTAAATTGGCCACAGAGCATAGCCTTTGGCAGATGATTTTGAGGCATGTGCTCCACATGTCCCCAGCAGTGAAGCCTGTGAACATCCAGCGTAGACTACTTAAACTGTAGGCCGGTTCTTGTTATTGGTGATCCACTGGTCCCAAGTAACTCCAAGGATTTTTCTAGACAGTTCAGTCTCTGCCCTGGCTTGGAATATGTAACCCAGATTTCACAATTATAATGGGTACTAAGGACACAACCCTAATAAATAGACATCTTTGTGCTCAGGGTTAGCAACTTATTATTCCAAATACGTGAGGTAATAATAGACCAATAAATCAATAATGTGGAAGAGACAGAAGTGTTTATGTTCTGTTTTTAGGAAAAAAACCATGATATAGCCTCAATGCATGATAACACTTTCCATTCCAATAGTATCTCTGTAGCAGCTTCTGTTTTACATCCTAAAGATAGATATTTTTAAAATCCAGCAGGTCCAGATAACTCACATCCAAGACTTTAAAAAAAAACAGCTGGCTGAGGAACATCCTGGAGCATTGATGTTGATTTTTTAATAATTATTGGAACACTGGGGAAGGTCCAGAAACCTGGTAGAAAGATAATGCTGAGCCAACATTTCTAATAATGGAAAATGAGATAACCTGGGTAATTATAGGGCTGTCACTCTGACATCAATCCTGGGCAAGATAAAGGAGTGGCTTATATGGACTCAAAAAAGGGTAATGTAATGAATGCAAATCATAGAATATCAGGGTTGGAAGGGACCTCAGGAGGTCATGTAGTCCAACCCCCTGCTCAAAGCAGGACCAATCCCCAATTTTTGCCTCAGATCCCTAAACGGCCCCCTCAAGGATTGAACTCACAACCCTGGGATTGGCATGCCAATACTCAAACCACTGAGCTATTCCTCCCCCTTAGACTCCAACATGGGTCTATGGAAAACAGATCAGGTTAATTTGACAGGATATCTTTCTTTGACAAGATTATGAGTTTGGTAGCTAGATATGATGTTCACATAATATACTTAGATTTCTGTAAGGTATTTGACTTGGTACCAACTGACATTGAATAAAACTAGAAAAAAAACCCCATGATATACATGAAATGGACTAAAAGCTGGCAAATCTGAAAATCTCAAAACAAAAATTGTATTCAAGCAGGTGTTTCCAGTGAGGTACCACAGGATTGGTTCTTGGCCCTATGCTATTTAATTTTGTTATTTTATTTTATTTTTTTTAATATCCGTGACCTGAAAGAAAACAAAATCACTAGTAAAGTTTGCAGATTACTCTGAATCTGTGATGTCTTTATTTACCACTTCCAAATTTGAGTTGTCTGGTTCACTTGGTAAACCCGGCAAAAGCAAACAATATGCATTTTAATATGGCTAAATGTAAGCGTATACATACAGGAACAAAGACTGTAGGCCATGCTTACAGGATGGGGGACTCTGTCCTGGGAAGCAGTGACTAAGAAAAAGATTGGGGCGGGCAGTCATGTGGATAGTCATCTGAACATGAGCTCCTACTGTGATGCTGTGGCCAGAGGAACTAATGTGATCCTGGGATACATAGACAGTGGAATCTCAACTAAGAGAAGTAAAATAACATGTTTACTCCATTTGGCTTTCTGGAATACTGTGTCCAATTATTGTGTCCACAATTCAAGAAGAATGTTGATGTATTGAAGAAGATTCAGAGAAGAGCCATGAGAATGATTAAAGGATTAGAAAACAAGTCTTACACTGATAGAGTAAGCTCGTTGAGTCTATTTAACATAGCAAAAGGTCAAGGAGTGACTTGATTAAAGTATAAAAGTACCTACATGGGGTACAAATATTTGATAATGGGCTCTTCAAACTATCAGAGAAAGGTCTAACTCAATCCAGTAGGTAGAAGTGGAATCTATTCAAATTCAGATTGTCCAAAAAATTTACACCTTTTTTCCAGTGAGGGTAACCAACCATTCGAACAGTTTACCAGGGCTCATTGTAGATTATCCATCACTGATTATTTTAAAAATCAAGATTGGATGGTTTTCCAAAATACATGCTCTAGGAATTATTTTGTAGAAGCTCTATGGCCTGCATTATACAGGAGGTCAAACTAGATGATCACAGGGGTCCCTTCTGGCCTTGGAATCTATGATCTCCCACACTTCTTCCTGTACCCATGTTTACAAACTGTAAAATGGGGTTAATAAGGTTACCCAATTTCACTTCCAAGGATAAAACTGTTTGTGATGAACAGAGATACTACAGTGATGCACCACAGCAAATCCAATAAACCACCACCACCATTTCTCTCTATCACAGAAAGATAGATAGATGTTCTTGAGATGGGCTAGTATTTGATTAGCCGATACGTGAGTTTTTCCACGTATTGGAAAAATGGCAACCCCCTTGATGAGTGCAGTTGCCTTTAGACTACATTTCAAATGTCATCTCTAAGGTAGCATTACACGAGATTCCAGAAGCCTTTAATTTTAAGAGTATGTTGTGTTGGACTCAAAAGTGAACAGGAAGCCAAAAAACAGTGGAGGACTGTGTTCTCACTGGCTGGCCCCACCCATTAGATGAGACAATCTGTTGCATTTGGCCCAAACTGAAGTTTGATTGTCCTTGAAAGGCAGCCTAAAAGTAGATCAGGTATCAGTGTAAACCTATTGCTGCTCACAATCCTTGGAGCCATCTAAGTTCCATTTAACTCAGGAGCCAGGCAGCAGAGGAAGGTAGCTGTGCATTCTAGGAAAGGTAGCATTTGGTATATCATTCTGTAGGTTTCTATAATAGGCAGTGGGAACTTAATCACTACACCCTAGTCATGTAATAAATAAGTTACACCTGGTGAATGGGGGGTACCAAAAATAAGGTGAAGATGACATCTGTGGAAATGTAGCAACATTATAAATTGGTCTCACTAAATATTTACTCTTTGACTAAGCTTTTGAATTTGCCCTTCCTGGCTCACTATTGTATTATATTATAGATGCATCTATGTCTGCATGCAGCTTTTATGAAACAGTCCACAACAAAGTGAGGAACATATTTTTCTTCTGTGACTGATTAATGTATTTCTTCAAAATTACTGACCTTCAGATCAGACAGTCTCCTTATCATAGTAATTGCTTTTAGTACTCTAAATTTATTGTAGCTATTGCATGTAGTTCCATTAATTCCAAAGCACACTAATTATAGCTGCCTAAACCTATACATTTTCCCTCTCATAACAGTTTTGACTATCTGTCACAGTGCAGAGATCAGATCAGAGCACATTATCTTTTCCTTCTGAATGTGGACCAATTCCCCTGCATCCTTTTGCAAACACCCTAGCAAGCAGTCTCAGCCCCACTCTCTCTCTCATTTGTATGTATCTTGCGGCAGATTAACTGATTAAATGGACTGTCTTCTGTCCATTCATCTTCGTGCCTAGTCCACATTTTGCACAATTGCTACCTTCAGAGTCTCTTGCTAATTCAGTTTGATCCAACTCCCACTAGAGTCAGTGGAAGTCTTTACACTGACTTAATGGGTGCTAGGTTCGGTCCTCAGTCAGCTGGGTTCTCATATCAACTACCCCTTTCTAGATTGGAAATCTGTATCCGTCACCTAGACTTGGTCTACACTAGGAATTTAGGTTGATAGAACTTCATTTCTCCAGAGCAATGTAGTTAAACCGACCTAGCCATGGCGTAGGCAACACTATATCAATGGGAGGGCTTTTCCCCATCAACATCAGTATCACCTCTTGGGCTGATACCTACACTGATTAGAGAAGCTCTCCCATCAGTGCTCATAGCATCTTCAATAAGTGCAGCTGCAGTGCTGTGAGTATAGACAAGCCCTTCAGTTTGTCTCCTTAGCTGGCGGGATCAGTAAAAACAAAAAAAAAAACCTTCTTATTAGCATCCTAAATGAAGCTTAACTTTGTGTCTGTTGCTCCTTCCTTGCCAACCTCTCTCATATTTCCACAATAAAAGCTCAGATGGTGAACAGAAAAAATACCAGAGGAGAAACATCACTCAACATTAGGGAGGTCAGCAGGTTAGGAAACAGATTAGCAGAAAAACAAAAGCATGGAAGCATTTTTTTGTGCCATTAACCCTGAGGACTGTGACTCACACTATGTAAGAATAAAAATGATTGTGGTTTGGTTTTATTTTAAGTTGTATTGAGAAAAACATGACTTATGGGGAAAAATCAGAAATATGAAGTTTACCAAAAGATTACTATACAATTACACTTCATGAGTCATCTTAGAAAAGAAATGAGTTTCTGTATTTTAACATGTAGATTCCATGATAGATTTTGTATCAGTTAATTTTTCCACATAGTGAATATAGCCTTAAAGTATTCACTACAGCCATAACCCCTGGTTCGTACTCTTACCAGAGGGCAACGAACATATTAATTCTGGAATTAACAATGAAGTACTTATACTGGGTATAGCAGAGGCAGAAGGAGGGGAGCGGGGAGTGTCTCTTTCAGTGAGACAGTTACCACTCCTTGATATATTTCCCCATTCCCAGCACAGGTAAGGACTGCCTCGAGGAAGTTTTAACTTGCCCCAAGTGCGGGGGTACCAGAATGGGAGTGCCACTTTTTGCCACCATAAGGGTGAATGACCTGGGGAGTCTTGGAGGGGAAGAGGTGGCATGGGAAAGGGACCTCAAGGTAAGGGGCAGTATAGGGTCCCCTCCCACTTTTAGGGAGCTTCTGCCACTCCTGACCAAGTGTTTGGGTTTTTGAAGGATCAAATGCTAACTGGGTATAGCTCTCCCTATCCTTCCTTATTCCAAACTCACCCCACAGCACTGACAGCTTTGGGAAGTGAAGTGTAGGAAACTGTTCTGCTTGCCAGACCTGCAGGAGACTCCCCTGGTTTGCAGAGCCACTTGACCATATGGGGGTTCTATGGCACCTGGTGGTTTCCCCAGCATGATTTGCTTATTTTAAAGAAGCTTTGGACCAATGGAGCTGCACAACACAGCCAGAGTGCTCTCAATAGTAGGAGTCTACCAAATTTGGAGCCTGGTTTAAGGGGATGCAACTTCATGATTTCAATGGAATTGTACCCACTTACACTAGTTTTGAATTTGGCCTTCTGGGTGCTGCATGAAAAGTAGTAATTTGTCTCCTTAACCATGCTAAGTAGTGTGCCTTGATGTTTCCATTTCCATGGAAAATAAAGGATTTTTAAAAAGTAGGGAATTTGAAATAATTCTTTGCTTAATTACTCATATTTGCTGACTCAGTTACCATTTCCAAAGGGTGCTATTAGGAGGTAGGCAATATTTGAAGTTCAATTCTGTCTTCATATTTGTGCATGCAACTCCCTTTGACTTCAGTGAGAATTGCAAACCATTATCTGAAAGCAAAATTAATTTCCTTTGTTCTTCCGCATAAGTACTTGCTGTGCAGAAAAGGTTAAAACAAAGTCTTCTGTCAGTTGAACCTCTGAAAACTCAGAATAAATCCCCTGCCTTCAACACAGTTACTGTGACTATGCTCCAGTGTAAATAAGAACTCAATTTGACCCTTTGTGTTTTAGTACAGTTATCCTTGTTGTGATGAGAATAGCAGTATTGTGATCACCACTCTGAGCATTATTTTGAGTGATTTTATTGGTGGTCCGGTTTGTTGTCTATAACAAAGGGGCCATATCTGGTTAGTGTATACTTAGTCAGTTCAGGGCTTCCGTTGCCAAGTGTACATTGCAAAATTCAGACACTTTACCGATGAGTTTAAAAAGCCATTCTTTTTTACAGTAGACACTGGATGTGCAGAATTAAATAGCATATACCTCCCTGAAGCAGTTTCTTTCTTATACCATCTGGTAACAAGAGTATCATTTACACCACATAAAACCATGACAGCTGGAAAGGAAAGGCCAGTCTGATAAGATCACACACACACACCCCACTAGCACAAGTTGGCTTTTAATCAGCCTTTCTACTTCTCCAAATGTTGGAAATATTAGAGAATGTTTGTTGTTAACAAGAGTTTAATTGTGGATGACTAAAGAGTTTATCTTCAGTTCATGATGAAAATGTTTAAAACGAAAATAGAAAGGATGAGGAAACCCATGGAGACCTCTTTAGAAAGACCTGACACAAAAGTAAAAGTCAGGGAAGTGAGTGATAGAAAGCAGTGCTATACTATATACTAAAGAGAAAAGGAGTACTTGTGGCACCTTAGAGACTAACAAATTTATTAGAGCATAAGCTTTCGTGAGCTACAGCTCACTTCATCCGATGAAGTGCTCTAATAAATTTGTTAGTCTCTAAGGTGCCACAAGTACTCCTTTTCTTTTTGTGAATACAGACTAACACGACTGCTACTCTGAAACCATACTATATACTGTACATGAGGAGAAAGAAGGTGTGTTATGTTGATTTAAACCTTTATCAAATGTTTTGAGCTCAAGTGTTTGGGCCCTGATCCTCAATAACTACACATGGGACCCAATCTTTAGGTATAGCCAAGCTCAACATGGGACCAAGGTGGGTATGGGGGTGCAAAGGTGGTAGGTAGAAGTTACCATAGCTACAGGCATGGACTTCTGTTTTTTGCTAGTGGGTGCTTTCTGCCTTCTGGTTTCACTGTGCGCCATGTACTTGCTCCTGCCACCTGCTGGTGGCTCACTGGTGCTGAGCACCCCCAGTTTTTCCATGAGTACTTGAGTCCCAGAGCACACATGGAGTTGGTGCCTATGACCATAGCACTCCTCCAATCATGGGGCTAGCACTAAAGCTGATAAAATAAAATTTAAAAAAAATCTGCTTTTTTAATACATAAAGTATTTCAAATTTGGTTTCCTTCCAAATTTGAATAAAAGGGTATTTAGAAATTTCCTGTGAAATGGAATTTCAATTGAGAGTTTTTTATATTCTATTAGCCATACCATAACTGAATTTTTTATTTTAGATTTTACAATAATTAACAGCAGCTGGTACATAGCACCAATTGAAACAGTTTATCTTGTTTTCTAGATCAGAGTGTCTCTGGAGTATATTGAGCTAAAAAAAAGGGAAGGTAACTGTTTCAATCAGTGTTAAGAAGCAGCTGCTCTTTATTTTAAGAAAATCCAATTAAAAAAGTGTTATATACTATATGCTGCTACTACTACTACTGGTGTATGGTGAAATAGTTAGAGGCATAAAAATTACAATTTTTTAAACAAAATTTCAAGCTTACTAAAATTAACATTTTCTAAAATGGATTTTTTTTTGTCAAGAAACATGTCCACACACCCCAAACACCTCTAGCTAGTCACAGGGTTTGTTCAATACCCAGTACAACTTTTAGAGCAGCTCTGAAGCTGCTCTAAATAAGGCCTGCCTGAAATAGCCTTCTTAAGTGACAGTCAGACATTGCTAAAGCTCACCAGCACACTTCTAGTCATGATCCCCTGGATTGTAAAAGATGTGGCATAGATTCAGTACAACCAAGTGAGACTTCAGACTGCTATTTAAGCCAGCATTATATAGCCCCTTTACATTACCAAAGCATAGGTGGTGTCCCATTATGGTTAGACTAGTTTTAATCCTTTTGATTATAGAACGGAAAATATTGAAGATAAGTAGGAAGTCATTGGCTTATTCTGAAAATTTCTTCTTTGTCAAAATCAGTTTCCCCAAAAGCACAGACACCCTATGTTGCCCCTCTGGAGCCTTCCCTATACTTCAGTTGGAGCATTGGTTCTATGCTAGCTGGGGACCTCCCTCTTTCTCCTCCCCTGAAAAGTTGCAGATCTATTTTAACATCCACAATAACTGTCCTTGCAGCTCCCAGGTGCTAGTCTCCTTTGTACTGTCTCAATTTCTTGACTCTTTCCTTTACAATAAGGTACATAGAACTGTACACGTGATAATCCAAATATGGCTTCACTTTCTCTTATATAGTGTTGCTGTAATTCCCTTTGACACATTTACACATTCCAAATTTGTTTGCTTTCTTACCACTATCAAGCCTGCCCCAAGAAGTTTTAGAACTACAGCCATCATCTTCCACCCCACCAATTATATTCATGATCACTATTTGACAGACAATTTTGGACATCAGTACCTTGCACTGAATTGCTTAAGCCAGCTGTCTATGCTTCAACTCCCTTTTTGTCTGTCTGAATACTTACAGTTCCTTAAGGCCAGTCCTGAAAAGATTTAAGCACATAAGTAATTTTACCTGCATGCATAGTCCCATTTACATCAATTTACTACTACTTCAATGGGACTACTTTAATGAGAGAAGTTTCTTGCACCCTGAAGTCTTCACATGATCAGGCCTGTATATTGTAAGCTATTTAGGCTAGCATCACATGTACCTTTATAGTGCATAGTACAATTAAACCCCATGCCTGGTTCACTTTTCTACTTACTATTTGCCTTGTAGAGTCACCTGATACCCAGTATTTTATCAACAACAAATTTAAGTACCGTTATGGAAACAAGTACTGTCATGCATATTATGAGCCATTGAGGTATAGGCACTCAGGATGAAACTCTCCATAGAGAAAAAGCTGCATAGCTGGATCCAGATAGTCATTACCTCTGTGCATTTTGTTATTAAACAAATACGATTAGAATATATGTTGACTTTGCATCACCTATTACTCCTCCAATGGGAAACTGACATAAGGCCCTGAAATCTGCTACCACTTGGCAAAGAGACAACAGGACCTTACTTCAATTTCCTACAGATTGATGTCCACTATATAGCAAGAACCACTTTCCATAACAAAACATGCTGAAAGTATGAACATAAATAGTAACAGAATCATTACCAAGCCCACACACTTAAAGATCATGAATAAGACTTTAAACATTGAGATTTTAAAAAAATAAAACTTGGGATTCTTTTCATTTGCTTCCTCTTTTTTGAGGCTCAGTGTTATACATGGATCCCATTTTTCAGCTCTCCTCTGCAACGAAAGGACTTTAAAAAAAAAAAAAACAAAAAACAAACCACAACTTAGTTTCCTATTTAAATGAAAGCTGAGATTCTCCTGACTCCAGGAGTTGGCATTTTAAGAATAATGCAACACTATGACATATTGCCAAAATTAGCAACACTATGCTAGGTCATATTTAAGATGTTCCTCTCATGGGATTCACTACCAACCTCTTCCTACCCACTATGGTGGGTAGCTCCTTCTAGGTCTGGGGCCTCCTTCTGCTGGTGCTTGCTGCATACCCTATTGCCACTCACTCTCCCCAAGTCAGCAACCACAGGTTTTCCTTGTTCCTGATTTGACCCTCAAGCCAGGTCACCGTGACACCCCACAATAGGGACATATGCAAAGTCTTTTCTCACCTGCAGTCTCCCCATTCCCTTCCCCATGGTACCACTCCCTCAGTTGCTAGCAGGGGAACCCTGGCCTGTCCTCTTCTCCAGGTTTCAGCTCAGGAACCCTCTAATCAGCAAAAAAAAAGTCTGTTCCCTCCTGAACTTTACTACCTTTCTCTGAGCCCTATCTTCACTATCTGGCACTTACCCTCCAGGATTGCCAGCCAGGAGCAGCAGTAGCACCCTAAAAGTGGGGACCCTAGAGGTGCCCACACCATGGCCCCATCTCCATTGCTCACCCTTACAGCCAATAAGGAGTGAGAGGGCATAGCCCTCCCACTTTTAAAGGGGCAGCATGACCCCACATTCCATCCCCCTGTTGTCAGCCTTACCATTTCTTCCTCCTAGGGGACAATTGTAAGCTACTTACTTCTATAGCCCTAAACACAACCTCCCTTCTCCAGAGAGTGATGGTAAATTACTTCCCTGTTGCCCTCTCTGCTATCACCTTCCTGCCTTTATGAATCCAGACCAGCCAGTTCCTCCTCAGCTAGTATCCTTCATTATTCAGGGGATTACGTAAGCCACCTGATTCCTCTCAGCTGTGGCCTGTCTAGTTAATTGGCCTCCTTCTTAGCCTATATGAACTTTTTAAGGGTAAGCATATGGTGAACCACAGTTGCAATCTCACCACCTTTTAGGGTGAATTATTCAGGGCTAAATTGTAATTTTACAATTTGTCCAGAGTAAGGGGCTGTACATAGTTACACTGCCCCAGGAACAAACTAGAGAGTGAGTCATGATTTACAGCATGTCCTTTTGCTCATAGAGGGGACTACTGGATTATCAGCCTCTGCTCTGTACTACCAATATGAACTGGAGTAAAATATGAATTTATGTCACAATCTACCCTCCAGTACTTAAGGCACTTAAGTGGGGAAGTTAGCCAGTAATTAACATATAGGATCACCTGTTCTCACAAGAGCAGAAGTTATTCTCCAATTTATTAGGTTTTCATAGCTCCCTTTTGTGGTTAGATACCCCTGAAGGTGTGTGGGGATGGGTGACTTTATTCAACATATATCAGGGATGGGCACAGTATCTTTTATGGATAGTGTTCATAGATTGATTGGTCACAACCACCCATACTCCTACAGACAGGTATCTCCTTTACAACACACAGGAGATTCATACTCCCCCAGAATATGGGAGCTACTTCTTTTGCCTACTTGTATAACCAAAGCAACCTTTTCATATCTTCACATCTGGTACTCCAGGATTTGGCTAATAGAACTAATTCTGAATAATTAATGGGAGTTTTACCATTGATGTCAGTAGAAGCAGTAGCAAGGTATTCAGTGAGCATTCAGCCCTCCTTATTGGAGTAAATTGTGTTTGCTAAATGATTCTATTAAACACAAAAAGTTATTGACTCCTGATTACACCTCTAAAATTAGAGTTTCCTCACAACCACCTCCGAAACATTCTATCCAAGATATCAAATTTTATTAACAATGAAAACTGATTTCACTGAATGATCAAAGATGACATAGTCACTGTGTGGCTTTCCACACAGCTGTTAAGATTATTTAAAAGCAGAAACACTTCTTCTGCTTGGAAAAAAAATGTGCCTTGCTGAGACCTGTTTTTATGTAGATTTTCAAATATGCCCCTTAAGAAAAAGGGGCAAGATTAGCTTTTTACAAGATGTGTTTTTTCTATGGAACTACTAGAATAATTTTTTAAAAAATAAATAAAGCATGCAAACTTTCTGAAAGGGAATTCCTTCATAACTGCCTTTAATTATCCCAGCTTTGAAAGAATCAGAGCGGAAGGAAGCTTTCATAAGCTTACACTTTGGCATCCAGGGTATAGTGTACAGCTGAGTAATTAATTCATAATGATTTGTATTTAACCTCTCCTTTGTGCTCATGATAATATCCTTGAGCATATCAAATGCATTTGCTATTTTAATTTAGTTGAGAAATATTTTAAAACATTTTTCTGTATCTTAATGTGAGTCTCAATAGTCACACTTTGAGCTGTGTTATTATTTTATTAATCTTGCAGAAGCACCCTACACCTGCGGTGAGATTGTGGATCATCTTGTGTGTCTTCATTGGGGAACAAGATGGTGGAATAAGCCACTTCTCCAGTGAGGGCTAAGTATTCCAAAGGTAGCTGAACAAGAGGGTGGGAGGAGGCGCACCCTCTATAAGGCTATGTCCCCATGTGAAGGACTTAACTCTTGTGCCTTGTGGACAGGTGTGGCACAGCAGCACTCTTCTCATCAAGTATCTCCTACTGATGGTTGCTCCAGGCCTGTAGTGATCTGCGTCTTTCTGTGACTTGGACAACCAGCCAGATCACTAAAAATCTCTCCCCTAACAAGATAGTCAAACAAACAAAAAAAGGGCAATTAATGCAAATAAATTGAGTTCACAGGTAACAGAGGGAAATGGCTCCTTCTCAGTGTGCATCAACATCTGGCTCTCCCTTTCCCCAAGGCAGCTGGGGAGTTCCAGCCTTCAGTCTGCCCTATGCTAAGAAGCTGAGTGTTGAAAGTCTGATCTGTTTTCCTCCCTGGTCTGCCATCACTTGAACTGGGGCTCTCCCTCATAAGCTCCTACCTCCAACCACAATCGATATTTCTCACAACCACCCGAGCCCACGTTAGCTCATTAACCCCATGTTGTCCAGAGTGAAATTTGGATACCCCATCACACCCCAACACATACAAGTAGGCAGAAAAAAAAAAAGAGCTTCCCAGTTTCCTAACCAGCACACACCAGGGAAACCAGGAGGCAGAATGTGACTGAGTGATTGTGATATTATTCGTAGCAGAGGTCTCATTTAAAACATTTTTCATCAAAAAAAAGAAGTTAATAGCAAGAAAATGTGTCTGTAATTAGAGATGAACAAATAATTGTTGTTTTTGATTCAAAACAAAACAAAAAAAACACACCAAAAAATCACTCTGGTTTGTTTTGAACCACAAAAGATTGTTTTCAGTTTTTCTTGTCAAAATGAAAAACTGGAAAAAATTTGTCTGGGTCAAACGAAACGTATCAAATGTTGATTTGAAACAACAGCTTGAAATGAAACAGGGCTTGTCTACACTATGGTTTATATCGGCATAACTTATGCAGTGCAGCTGCACCGCTGTAGTGCTTCTTGTGTATGCTAGCCCTAGCTACAAAAGCAACAAAAATGAAGTGTTAAAATGGCTCATTTCTAATTTTTCCCCTCAGTTTTTAGCCAAATAAAATATATTTACTAAATTTGACCCAAATTCTAGTTTCAGTTGGCCCCAAAACTCCCTTTTTCAGTGAATTTACTATTTGATGGAAAAATTTCACTCTACTGTACCTATAATAGAGTAGGTTTCAGAGTAGCAGCCGTGTTAGTCTGTATTCGCAAAAAGAAAAGGAGTACTTGTGGCACCTTAGAGACTAACAAATTTATTAGAGCATAAGCTTTCGTGAGCTACAGCTCACTTCATCGGATGCATTTGCATCCGATGAAGTGAGCTGTAGCTCACGAAAGCTTATGCTCTAATAAATTTGTTAGTCTCTAAGGTGCCACAAGTACTCCTTTTCTTTTTATAATAGAGTAGTAATTCACAGCATAACACGGCTGCTACTCTGAAACAGCATATTTGATTACATTTAAATTTGCCATCACTTAGCAGGGAACTGACTTGAGTTAAAAGTAGAACTCACAATTCTAGATCATGTTATCTTTGATTCAAACTTATCCCATTCCATAATAAATCTAGAAGGGAGGGGAAACAACATGAATAATCAGAACATGCCAGAGGCATGATATCCATACCAAGGTCACTATTATTACTCCGTTGAAAGTGGTTAGGATTCTGGAGCTGCTAGGATACCACATTGTACATTTGGCAAAACCTTTGTTATCACCAGCAAACAATTAGCTACCCTAACAGACCTTAGAGCACCTAAGCATGAGTTTTGCTTTACAGATGCTAGAATTGTATTTATTACACAACAAGTGTCTTTCTAAAGTAAAAAATGACAAGGGGAATGAGACTTTCTTGGTTATTTAAAAAAAAATGAAAAATCATACAAGTTGGTAATGCAACAATGTGGACAGATGGCTGGCTGATCACAGATATTATACTGGGATTTTTTTTTCCATTGTCTGTAGAGATTTCGGTTGGGGAGAATGAAAACATAGGGCTGTAAGAATGCTGCTTTTCAGTCCAGCTATCAAGGCTATAGTACATATGACTAATGAATATACATTAAGAATAGACCCTATTGCTCTTAAAGGTGTTATCGTGTTTAAAAAAGGTTTAACAAATAACATTACTTTTGATCAATGTTTTCCTGAAGAATATAATTACCTTGTTATTGCTTCTGCCTCATCCTATTTCTACTGGCAGCACATCAGCATACTCCACCCTTCCCTGGGTATCAAGCCAAACCAGGTTGTGGCATTCTTGTGGACGTTTGGTAATTCAAAGCATTTTGTAGACTAGTCTGTGGTTCTTAACAAATGGATGGCTCACTGAAAAGGTTCTGAGGCAATTTTAGCAACCAGCATGCTTAAAACTGTGTGCCCACTTCCGGTATTGTTCAATACACACGGTGCCTAATGTGTTAGGTTTGGCATATTCTATCATGATTCAGCAGCCACACTGTTTTCTTCTCCTTGTCAGCTGTTTTTGGATTTTCTTCCTAAAACCAAAACTATCTGTTTACTAAGAGTCGATATTGGAACCTCCAAAGTTGGGACTGTTGGGTTACTGATTTCATAGATTGCTTTGGGCATTGCAAAGTTTAAAGGTAAACTTTCCTGAGGTTTCTTTAGTTCCTTTTGCATTGGCAGCCATATTACATATCTCAGCTAATCTGGATCCAGCGTATCTAGGGGATGGTGGTATTTGTAAGCCAGCGATGTTAATTTGTAGGGAGACATGGAAAGATTTTATTTGTACGGCTTACTAGTGAAGCATTTAAAAAGTTATGAATAGCATGACAAAGTTCCTCCCCTGCCTTGGTGGGTCCTGTGCTTATTGGCGGATTTGCTTGCCTTAGAGATTCATGGCAGCCCTCAGTTTGGCCACTGTTGCTAGTGGCTCAAACCTGCCGTTCACTCAGCTAACCTCATCACTGGCCAGCATGGGAAAAAGGAAGGAAAACAATCCCTGCAGTCTCCACTGATCCACCATGTGGGTCGGGAACAGCCCAGAGACCTTCTCCTCTAGTGGAACCCATAGTCCAGGTCAACTCCTCCTGTGTCTGACCAGGAGTTGGGAGGTTTGGGGAGAACCTGGGCCTGCCCTCTACTCCAGGTTCCAGCCCAGGGCCCTGTGGAATGCAGCTGTCTAGAGAGCCTCCTGGAACAGCTGCGCAACAGCTACAACTCCCAGACTACTTCCTCATGGCCTCTTCCCAACACCTTCTTTATCCTCAACACAGGATCTTCCTCCTGGTGTCTGATAATGCTTGTATACCTCAGTCCTCCAGCAGTACGCCTTCTCATTCTCAGCTCCTAGTGACTTTTGCTCCCAGCTCCTTGCACGCACGCCACAAACTGAAGTGAGGTCCTTTTTAAATTCAGGTGCCCTGATTAGCCAGGCTGCCCTAACTGATTCTAATGGCTTCTTAACGGGCTCCAGGTATCCTAATTAGCTTGCCTGAATTTGTTCCAGCAAGTTCCTTCTTGTTATGGAACTGCCCCTGTTACCTTACCCAGGGAAAATGGACCTGCTTAATCTGGGACTAATATATCTGCCTTCTAACACTCTCCTGTAGCCATCTGGCCTGATCCTGTCACAATAGTCTCCAGCATATTGTACCTGGACAGTACCATTCTTCGAGAGCTGGTATTAGATGAAAGGCCACCGTGTTTCAGTGGGTTGAGCTCAAGGCTGGAAGCCAGGAGCCCTTGAGTTTTTATACTAGCTTTGCTGCTGATTCACTGATCCTCTCTCCAGGCTCTTTAACCCCTCTCCATCCTTTTAAATCTACTCCCAATGCCAGCTCTCATTAATGCAAGGCATTTTATGATTCTCAAAATCCTAATTTTTTGCTAATTGAACCATACCTCTTTCTCTCAAAAGTCAGAGAATATGGTTCAGTTATGTACTACATATTAGAACAACAGGCACCCAATCTCAATATCAGCTTGTTGGGTGTTTGTTTTCTTAGCATACATACAATGGCAAAGTGTCAAAATGTGAAATTCATCTCTGTTTAGATAGACTTCATTAAACTGGGGAATAAAAACTTGAGTGTCAGTCTAATCCACCACATTCTGGAGCAAACACTCTTGTAAGAGGCTGAGGATGGTGCAAAGTCAGGAGCCAGTTACTACGTGGAAGTGCAGTTATTAAGACCATCTGTACTGCTAAGTAAGCAGCTTAAGGATAAGAACTAGAAGTGGTCTCAACCCACAGAATTTGGATCCATAGCTTAGGTGAGTCAAAATCCTTGAGTTTAATCAGCTCCCATTTCTAATAAGAACACTGGAACAATGATAACCATAGAGAAGAATGACAGAGAAAGATAAATAAAGGTATATTTTTAACCACTCTGAGGCCTGCTCTGTTTCTATGTACAACTGGTGTCCATATTTTTGTTGTGTTTTTTTTTGTTTTCAAATCTGAGTAGCTGCATCATTAACAATCTGATTTCTTCCTGTAATCAAATTGTGGGTGCAAAAAACCCTTTAATATGGCTGCCATATTTCTGAAAATTTATTCTTTACTGTTGAAATGAAAAGTACTTGTGGCACCTTAGAGACTAACAAATTTATTAGAGCATAAGCTTTCGTGAGCTACAGTTGAAATAAAAGTCTGGAGATAGGCTATTTGCTTCCATATCAGAACTTTCTCTCACACGTGCACACTGCTACAACTGAAGCTATTGGTTTTATAAGATTTAATATTGGAAGGGTTTTGGTTATTGCAGTTAGGTATAAGTAATTAAATCTGTTAAAGATCATGTGAATTTAGTGAGAGTTTTGCAAATTACTTTAACTTTGTTGGCAATGAATCTTCATGTTTTATTCTTTAAAGACCATATGCTGTTCTAAATCCACATACACAACTCCTCTGTTAATAAATATCAAACAGTATATTGACCTGTATGTTTTTGTGGATTTAATCTGAGTGTTATGGGGGGGATTGGGATCAAATGGAATTAAATGACAAAGCTTTCTGACAAACACATATATTCAGAGATGGACTGAGCTACCATATATAGTATAAACTACTTGTCAAAACCATCCAAATTCAGGCAGATGGGATGTTGACCCAAGGGGTCAGTTTGACCCATTATACAGATAGGAAACAGCTGTGAAATTTGTTGATTCCTTGCTACCTTCCACATACTTGAAGGTGTTCAAAGCTGGGTTTTTTTTTCAACTCTAAATTCAATTTATATCAATATTTTTTTTAAAAGAACCTAAAAATCCACAAAGAGCAGTAGTTCCTGGTAGGTTTTTTTCCTTTCCCCCTTATTGGTTCAGCTGTATTTTCCATTGCTAGTCTTAAGCTTTCACTGTTCCTACTTGAAGGTGGCTTTTGGACCCTCAGCATATATCCACTGTCTCTACCATCTGAGGGAGCTGGAGCTCCAAGCTGCACTGCCATTTGGCTACTAGTTACAGTTTGACTGAAACCTGCTGTATAGCTCGTCTCTTTTCCTTTCTGTATTGCATTGCTACAGCAATAAAATGGCTAGAGTACAAAAAAGGGTAAATAGGTCAATATTTTGAAAGTAATTTTGTGTGTAAAAGGATGGGATTTTGAAAATTTAGAAAGAAAGAAACATGAGAAATCCATTCTAAAGTTCATTAGTCTTTCTTTTGGTAAGCTACTTTCAGAGTTTCAGTCCAGACAATGCAGACATTGTTTTACCTTTAGCAGAAATATCTGGGCTGTACAATAACATAATATATGAAGTTTTCTGACTACACACATCATCTAGCCAGCTGAATATACAAGCAAACTCGTCCAAAAAGCACAGCTCATCCTGCCAGGCACTAAGAGACCTTATCTCCTGTTAACTGCAATGGGAGTTGAGAGCAGACAGCATGTTACAGGAGATGATCAACACTTCATAGGATTGGGCCTCTAAACATAGTGCTTGCTCAGATTTCCAACTCCTATTCTTATTACAGATGTGCAGTTCACATGAAGACTCCTATTGTATAGAGGAATTGTCATATTGTAACAGAACATTTCTGCATGGCCAAAGTAATGCTTTAGAGGGTGGTGGAATCCCCATCCAGAAATACACCCAGTCATTGGTACAGATGAACATATTTTAATATTAGGGTTGAAAGAAAATATCTTTAAACAATTAGCCAAAAGTCATAGAAAAATTGAGTTTTCTGCTTCCATAAGTGTCCAAAATAATTAAATCTTCTACAATTCATACACCAGAGATATATTTATAAGATATTAGTGAACAGCAAATCCGTATCTTGTTCAAAGAGAAATATAATGTAATCTCGGTCAAATTACAAAAGGCCAAACAACCTTCAAGGTCTACATCCATAATAGTAAAAAGTCAGTGAGCTGACACAATCATAAAAGGGGAGGAAAATGTATCCTTTGTTTCCCTAAATATCTTGTCTAGAATCTAGTCACATAACAGTGAGACTAAGTCCCTTATTTCAGAGTAGCAGCCGTGTTAGTCTGTATTCTCAAAAAGAAAAGGAGTACTTGTGGCACCTTAGAGACTAACAAATTTATTAGAGCATAAGCTTTCGTGAGCTACAGCTCACTTCATCGGATGCATTTGGTGGAAAAAAAAAAAAAAAGTTTTTTTTCCACCAAATGCATCCGATGAAGTGAGCTGTAGCTCACGAAAGCTTATGCTCTAATAAATTTGTTAGTCTCTAAGGTGCCACAAGTACTCCTTTTCTTTTTAAGTCCCTTATCTCATCAAGAGAGTGCATAGTATCCAATCAGTTTTTCAGCAGCTTGCTTTGCGTTTTTTGGTGCATGTGGTTTGTTAGCCCTATGGCAGAATGTTCAGACTTGGCCCAATGTTTAGATTCTGGTCAACACAGTCAGTAAAGATTAGGGATGTTTAGTTTATTTACTGATGTAGAATTGAGGTGTCAAACATCTATTGGATATTAAGGAAGACTTGCAGATGAAAGGCAGTTTAAATAGCAATTGTTCCAGGAAACATGATTTGATAGTAGGCCAAGGATCCACTCTACAAATTCCCAAGTTGAAATGTTTAAGTGAAAATAGGTAGCAAAGTAAGGTATGTGAAGTAAGAAAAATGGCATGAGAGCAAATCAAAAAGATCCTTTCAACAAAGAAGACTAAATGTGTACAACTATTCCAGATGTTCCTTGAGATGAAACAAAACACAGTAATTGTTTCCAGATTGAGGATACAAGATGAAAATGCCTGGGGAAAAAAATTCCTAAGGCACTGAATATATGTGACACCTGTAGGCTCAAGGTTAGGCTGATTGCCTAAGGGAACAGAGAGCCTCCAAACTGTTGATCATATATCAGATACCTGTAAAACATTAAAAGAAACCCACAAGTAGGAAAAACAATAAAGAACATTCATGAACCAAATGGAAATGGGCATATCCAATAATCAAACGTAAGGAAGAATTACTAAAATTAATACTTGGATTTACTTTTACCTCCAAGAAGATAACAGTATCCTGAGAAGCATTTAACTACACTATGACAGGTTTCAGAGTAGCAGCCATGTTAGTCTGTATCCACAAAAAGAACAGGAGTACTTGTGGCACCTTAGAGACTAACAAATTTATTTGAGCATAAGCTTTCGTGAGCTATATGTCACTTCATCGGATGCATTCAGTGGAAAATACAGTGTGGAGATTTATATACACAGAGAACATGAAACAATGGGTGTTACCATACATGCTGTAACGAGAGTGATCAGGTAAGGTGAGCTATTACCCGCAGGAGAGCAGGGGGGTGAGGGAGGGGGCAAACCTTTTGTAGTGATAATCAAGATGGGCCATTTCCAGCAGTTGACAAGAACATCTGAGGAACAGGTGGGGTGGGGTGGAATAAACATGGGGAAATAGTTTCACTTTCTGTAATGACCCATCTACTCCCAGTCTTATTCAAGCCTAAGTTAATTGTATCCAGTTTGCAAATTAATTCCAATTCAGCCGTCTCTCATTGGAGTCTGTTTTTGAAATTTTTTTGTTGAAGAATTGCCACTTTTAGGTCTGTAATCATTAATTGCAATTGTTCTTGTCAACTGCTGGAAATGGCCCACCTTGATTATCACTACAAAAGGTTTTCCCCCCCCTCCCCCCCCGCTCTCCTGCTGGTAACAGCTCAGCTTACCTGATCACTCTCCTAACAGAATGTATGGTAACACCCATTGTTTCATGTTCTCTGTGTATATAAATCTCCCCACTGTATTTTCCACTGAATGCATCCGATGAAGTGAGCTATAGCTCGCGAAAGCTTATGCTCAAATAAATTTGTTAGTCTCTAAGGTGCCACAAGTACTCCTTTTCATTTAACTACACTCTGGCTTAGGAACCAAGGTTTTGTATTTGATTACAAGATGCAATAAGATTGCATTTTTCATCTCTACTGAGCCCAGAGTTACATGCAGTTGAGTGAGTTCTTGTGATATTTTGATGTCTTTGTTTTTAATTCTGAGTCCCACTTGTGATGTCTTGCTCAAGTCACCGAAAACTGTGTGCCAGTGTGTTACCACTATGCCTCAGCATGAGTGAACTGTACTGCTGCTAAACTATTTGTCAGCACCCTGGCATGGCAGCTTGTCTGCCTTGCCAGCTGATTCTTCAGGACTATCCCAGTCCAAACTTTGCCTTACAGGTAACAGTGAACCTTATTTCCCAAGTTCCCCAGAGAAGTCTTCCTGCAGTCTCCAGCCCTTTCACTGAACACTCACAGAAGTTATTAAGTTCACTGCCTCCAAAGAGGCAAAGAGACAGAGCAGACAATAGTCTATTAGGTTACTGAAGGCTTACACTTGTCTTCAATATAACAGCACTGAGAATTTTTTTTATTACAAAACTAATAAGTTTAACAAGGAACATAGGTTTGAGTGATTTCAAGTAAGAGTAAGAGAGACATTGAAAGGTTACAAACACACTTTCTAGTGACTAAAACCTAACTTCAGGAAGTAACAATCTTTGTCTAAGAAGGTTTTTCACCTACAGTCAGTTCCCAGTGGCTTCAGCCCTCTTCGTAGAAGGATCCAGCTTTCTCAGATTTCAAGAGCTCTGGCCTGCTGTGTCCCTAAGGTGATGGATGCCAAAATAGTTTTCTGTTTCTGCTTATATTTTCCAAAGTCCATCTGTTTCAAAAGCCAGGAAAGCTTTCTGGGGGTAACAGCCTCCACCCCCATCATGATCATTAAGTGTTTATTTCTTCCACTTACTAGCTTGAGGGCTTTGTCTACATTCTGTGTAAATGTACTTCCATTGTTTCTGGCCTTGCCTTGCTCAGTTTATGTTGGAGACAAAGTCAATCAGGCAAAACAACACTCCTTGGTTTAGGACAGCAGGGCTTATGCACCGCATGCCAAACACCCTTTAAAAACATATTTCCAGCACACATCTATAATTCTTTATATACTGCCCATACATACATCATGCAGTATTAATGACCAGCGTGTTTGCATACAATACCTTACCTTTTAGATACAGATTATGACAACAGTGAGTTGGGGCAATGAGTGTGTCAGGCATGATGTGAGTTACAGTATAGTGTGCTCTTCGCCATCTGACACAGAGGTTCACTGGGTCACACCTTTCATAGGATCAAAGTATGCTAACTCCTTTAATAGTCTAGTACCTTCTGTATATTTGTTCTTTTAGAAAGTTCTAACTAAAACAAGTGAATATTATTTTCCTTTGAAAAAGTCATTGTCCTGTTCTATAGATAGGAAACTAGCATCCTAAATAATGTTAAGGCTTCTGAACCATTGTGGAAGATTGGAATTCTGACTGCACTCCGGTGGTGGATAGCAGCAACTCCAACATAGGAGGCATGTTAGAATGGTAAGGGGGAATGGTGCAGTTGCCTTCAATAGTATCATGCAGATTAACATCAGCTGAAGATCTGACTCAAGTCCAGGTGATGCACTGATGGAAATTCATCCTTTTTCTTCTCTTATCCAAAAGTACAGTCTTGCTTGCCAACAATAATTGGGATGGGTGGGGCAGAAGCTGGGAAAGGGACTTCAGCATTACTGTTAAAACTTTGGTAGACCTTTTGTCAGCTCATTAAGAACTGCCAGGCCCCAGCTAAGGAGATACCACTTGCAAGGAGTTCCAAGATTGCACCTGTGGATGACTGAAATGGAGATAACACCACAGTAAGTTACTAAACAAAAATTTCTCTGCCTTTCACAATGCCTATTCAGTGATCATTTGATTAATTTTACTGATACTAATAGCTTTTCTTGCTACATCTTTCTCTTCATAGTGGGGTATAAAGTGCATGCAGGTAAGTGGATGCAAGTCAAATAAAGTAAGTGTAATGAAATCCAAGGGATTCTAAATTTGTGTAACATAAAAACTCAGAGGTCAGGAAGAAGGGGCTAAAAGTAGATCCCTATGGTCATTACACATGCTAATGAGAGCTGGGAAAACTGCTGCAGTGAAATATAAAATGAGGAGTTTATGGTTTTCTGTTGAAATCATATAAAAACAGAATATTTCTTTAGCAGGAAATTAAAACAGTGCAAAATTAATTTCCTATTCCAAATCAGAACAATAAATTGCAGGGTACCATTTTCAAGAGTGCCTAACTGACTTAGCAGTTTAAGTCTCATTTTCAGAAAAGGTGCTTAGGCATAAGTTAATGAATTTTAGGAACCAAAGCTCCCAAATAAGTTTTGAAAATAAGACTTTTGCTACTAAGTCACTTACAGCCAGATTTTCAAAGGTATGCATGCACTTATAGATGTAGATAAGGGCTTTGCAAAATCTCACTAGGCAACTACACACCTAACTTCCATTGCAATGTCTTTAAAAATCTGCGCCTTGCTGCACTTTCAATAATCTTACTCAAAATATTTTTTTTCCAAAAACAGGTAATTCCTGAAAAGTTTCAAATTAAAAATATCAAAATGGAAAATTTCAATACAACATATCAATCTGTTTTTTTCCTAACACTCCTGATTAGAAAAGCCTAAATTTTTGTTGAAATTGACATTTTAAATACATTTTTCTGTGATAAGTTTTTTCACTCAATTCATTTCAACCAGGTCTATTCCTGATAAAGTTTACAGGTGACAAAAAACTTGGTGAACTGGTTAATTATAATAAAGTCAGGTTAATTCTTCAGAATAATCTAGATCCTTTTTGTTTCATGTACAACATCCTGGGTAATAACAAGAGAGGGCTCCATATTCCTATAACTGAACTCTTTATTAAAAGATGCTGCAACTATAGCTAGCAGTCAAGCCATGTACACACAAACTGGCTTACTGGTGACTTCATTAAATTCTTCCTATCTTCAACCTGTGCTCCTCTCTACACATTCCATATGCTATGCTACAGTTTGGTAAGCTGGCTGCATCTGAGCAACATGCATTTTAATACTGGTCAAATACAAGGTCATACATATAGAAATAAAAATATAGGTCACACTTATAGGAGCAGGGACTCTACTTTGGAAAGCAAAAACTCTGATAAGAACTTGGGTCAGTGTGGCTTACCAATTGAACATGAGCTTCTAGGGCAATGATCTGCTAATGCAACCGTTGGACATAAAAGTAGGTAAATATCCAGTAGGAATAAGGAGATGGTATTACCTTTGTATACCATATTAGTCAGACCATTAATGGTCTATTGTGTCCAGTTAGGATGCCCACACTTTTAAAAAGATGTGGACAACTTGGAAAGCAGCTATAAGAATGACTCAAGGTTTGGCAAACTGCCTTACAGCGAAACTTAAGCAGCTCTTTCTATTTAGCCTATCCAAGAGATAGCAGAGATGACTTGGTCATGGTATATAAGTACTTGTAAGGAGAGAAATTTTCTGAGAGTAAAGAGCTCTGTAATCTGACAGACAAAGGCATATTCTGATCCAATGCTGGAAGCTGAAGCTTCAAAAATTCAGGCTAGAAATAGGGCACAAAAGAGAGGGTAATTAAGTGTTGGAAGAATTTATCAAGGGATATGTTCTTGAAGTGTTTAAATTAAATTTGGATTGCTTTCTAAAAGATATTCTTTAACTTAGTCACAAGACAAAGACATGACAAATTACTGAGTGACATTCTATGGTCTGTGTTATACCTATCAGATTAGATGATTGTAAAATAGTCCCTTCCGCCCTTAATCTATGAATCAAAGAAAACTATCAGACTTCACATGATCTTACCTGTAATGCCATTTCCTGAAAAAGCCACCTTCTATTGCTGATACTTAGTTGAATGTCAGCCAGGAACATCAAACTGTCATTATGGGTAAGTTGTGATTCACCCACTTCTGAAGACCCTGTGCAGGCAAACCTCCAATTGACTTCACTGGGAATTATGTGCTCAAAGGGGTGGCAGAAGCCAGCCTAAAAGTAACAAAGCAGTGACATGTATGTAGTACTTGCTATTTTCAAACAGTATTTAATTAACCCCACCATGAAGTGGGTTATTTCCCCCCATTTTATAGATGGTGATGGAGGGGTTAAAGACATTGCCAAGTTAAATGACTCATCTACTACCACAAAGCGTATCAGGAGAAGATCCAAAATTAATCATGCATTTCCAACTACTAGACATATATTTAATACATTAATCCATTTGCTTCTCAAAATCCCTGTCCTTTCAATTGATCAGTATATGGATGAAATACTTTCATCACTATTTGATACCATAGTCTTCATAAAGCTATCCATAATATTATTTAATAAAATACATAATTAACAATGGGTAATATGAACATTTTATACTGTAACTAGTATTGTACCATATTAATGTACATAATTCTATCTAACTATTATTGTCAAAATATTAATAATCTGCTCCTTTCTCTTTTCCTATCACTCTTTTACAAGCTACCTGTCTTCCTGGATTTACTTCTTATGAGTGAGGGTGTTATTCCTATCCTTTCTCCCACGCATCTATCCAGAAAGGTTAAATTTCAAACTAAGGATGGTTTGCAGTCAGTCTTTATATATATTTTTCCTTCACAGGGCTAACAGTTCAATCAAGCTCATGAGAAAGTTAATGGAAAGACGCCCACTGACTTCAATTGAAAGTGGAGTTTGCACCATTTCATCTGCATTTTCTTCTGCCAAACCACTGCATCTTGTGGCTGAGTAATAAAGGAAGCAAATATGTCTCATTTTAGAAAGATTTAGAGAGGAAACTCCTGGATTTTCCTGCAACAATTTTCACAATAAAAGTGAAAACTTGAATATAATTCATCACAACAACTAGTGACCCACTTTTGATCCATTCTTCACTGTATTTGAGATTTCTGACAAATGATAACATTGGCCTCAATTTGATCTGACTTATACTACTTTTGCAATAGTGTAACTCCCTTGACTTTATGGCATAACTTCTGATTTATACCAGTTTCAGTGAGAGCAGAATCAGGCCCAGAAGCCTACTTATTTTTCCACAAAAGTAATAAGCATGAATTATTTATTCCATGCTCCATGATGTGTGAGCACCTAACTGAAAGGAGAATTAGGCTCTTCATTTTCTAAGATAAAATTTTATGAACTGTGGTCATTTATTATCAAACATAAAATACAGCTAGTAGCTCAGTTTAAATTAGAGCTACTGGAAAAAAAAATCTGTTACCAAGATATATTGTACTAGCCAGGGTTGCTTGAAAGTACAGCAAGTGGAAAATTATCTCCATGGCTAAGACAGAAGGAAAAGAGATCTTGGAGGAATGAGAAAAATGTGGGTGGACATATGAAATTTATCTAGTTAATTATTACATAGTTTAATTCACTTAGCCAGTGAAATTAATGACCCTGTTTTAAATAATTAAATAGATAATGTCATTAAACCAGTAGTTTAATTGAAACCTACAAACCCAAATGTCAAATGCTGACATTGATTCATAGTATAAATATGAGTTAAAAGCCCAGAGAGGGTTTCCAATAGTCCTGCTTCCAAACTGTTTGCTACATTGTTTCATGTTAAAGATACTAATGGATGCCATTCTTCTCCCCTTACTCTCTGCAGAAGTCATTATTAACACTCCTCCTTCCATTCTTTTCTGGAGTCCCAAAGTGGATCTGCATTTGCTATCTGAAAAGTAATTCAGTAGTGCTGCACAGCTACAGAAGAGCAACAAGAAAAAAAAGTCTATGGTAGTCCAAAGTGAAGAGAAAGCTTTGGAGATTGAAAAAGTTTTTCAAGAAATATCAGTATTGCTAGCTATATAGGCTTTAAGGTCAGATAGGACTATTATGATGATTTAGTATGACCTCCTGTAGAATTTCATCAAATAATTTCTGCATCAAACCCAATAACGTTTGGTTAAACTAGAGCAGGGGTAAAATTTTCAAAAGGTTCCAAGTGACTTGAGATCCTAAGTCCCACTTTCTAAAGGCTCTTAGGTGCATAACTAAGAATCTGGTCCTAACAATGCAGATAAGCACATAGTCAGATTTTCAAAAGCAATTATGCACCAGCTCCCATTGATTTAATTGCTTTCAATGAGAGGCAGTATTGCCTGAAGGTTAGAGCACTGGACTGGGACTCACAGGACCTGGCTTGTATTCCAGATTGTTCTACTAGCCTGAAGGCTAACTTGGGGCAAGTCACTTTACCTCTCTGCACTTCAGTTTCCCCATCTCTAATAAGGGAATAAGGATACTGACCTCCTTTGTAAAGCACTTTGATATCTACTGATGATATGTGCTATGTAAGAAATTATTATTATTAAGAGGTCACTATTTGCCAACAGTTATCACAAAGTCATACCACAGTTGCCACAATCTCCACTTATGCCTTATATAATAAACAACTGCTGTTCACCATGTACCACTGTGTAAATGTTAACTGATAAATGTTAACATTTTCATGGTGATTATTTATTTATTATTGCTTTATTAATTATTATTATTAGGGAATTCTTAAATATTGCTGATATCCTTGTTACTATCATGGCAAAACTGAAGCTAATCTACTTCTGTTCACTGAACTACTTCAGAAAAAAATATTTATTAGTGCCCTCCCACTCAACCACAGCACAGGATTTTCTGAAGACATCTAAATGCATGTCTTGTTGACAGATAAAAATGTACATAACTTGTTTTAATTTTATTCCATATATTATCATTTGAATCAAGATAAATGACTTATCACATGGGGCTAAGAAGTGCTATTTCAGTCAAAACAAATAATGATACTACATGTACTGAACTCTAACACACATTTGATCTTTGTTTATTCAAAAATCACTCCTTCCTGGCTAACCACATATCCAGCCTTAACTTCTTCATCCCTCCATCATTTTGTCAAGGCTGACCCCTTATCTAATCTCCTCAGTACTATGTGTTAAGTTCATACTCATCTCTAGCTCAGCTGTCTGCCATGAAATCAAAGAAATGTAGGCTAGAAGGGACCTTACGGGGATCATCTAGCTCAACCTCTCCTCCCCCATCCCATAGGCAGGACCATGTATACCTAGACCATTCCTGACAGGTATTTGTCTAATCTCTTCTTATACAATCCCCATCACTGAAGATTTTTTTAACCTTCCTTCCAAATTCTTAACTTCCAGCGCTTAACTATCCTTATAGTTAGAAAGTTTTTCCTAATATCAAACCTAAGTCTCCCTTGCCACAGTTCAAGCTAATTACTATTTGTTCTACCATCAGTGGAGAACAATTGATCATCCTCCTCTTTATAACAGTCTTTTACATATCTGAAGATTTGTCAGGTCCCCTCAGTCTTGTTTTCTCAAAACTAAACATGTCATCCTTTATGTTGCTCTCCTCTGCTTTCTCACCAATTTGTCCACATCTTTCTTGAAGTGTGGAGCCAAGCACTAGACACAATACTTCAGCTGAGGCCTCACTGGTGCCAATTAGAGTAGGACAATTACCATCAGTGTCTTACATACAATATTCCTGTGAATACATCTGAGAATATTAGCCTTTTCCACAACTGCATCACATTGTTGAATCGTATTCAAATGTATTGTGCCTGTAAGTTTAATATTTTAAAAATGCAGGGGAGGAGCTCCAAATTTAGTTATCTTGGGAAGCAGGATGGGGAAGTACTGCTCATGAGACATTGCTAAGAGATCTATCCTGGCAATGGTTTCAGGTCCACTTGCTCTCTCAGCTGTGGAGATATGTATCCAGGTATGTCTATGTAATGTCCTCAGAGGATTCTATCTAGATTTTTAAACAGGACTTAGAACAACTGCCAAAGAAATATTCCCACATTTTACACTCATGCCAGTGCATGCTCGGACAGGTCTTTGAGCAGTTTGAGTCTTTAGTTACAACTTCCCATGGAGGGCAGACATGGTAGCAGTGTTGAATGCCATTTCTCAATATCAAGTATGGATTTAAAGAGCTCCCAGCAAACTGGTACATAAAGGTATGGTGTGCAGATGTTCTGTTTATTCACCAATTTGGAGTGAGACTTGTACATTTTAAATTATGTCTCTAATGTTGAGGTGAAGGATTCTGGACCAAGTTTCAGTGAGACACTGAAACCTACCTTCACAGATGTTCCAAAAATGTCATTCAGTTAATAGTCCCAGCTTGAGGTCATCCTTCTCCTGCCTCCCTCTGACTCTTCTGCAAGACAACTGAGTCAGAGACAAGACACAAATTCTCCATTCAGCGAGAACTTTCCAAAGGAATTCACCTTGCCACATAGCAACCTAGTCCTTCAAAACCTTAAACATATGAACAGTCTCAGTAACTATGCATTTACGGTTTCCCATGACCCAGGCATACATTTCAGCTATCTTAGATGCCCCAATATAATGGATTTGAACCCATAAAAAGTCTTTGGGCATTCACATAAGATAACTAAGTGTTCAACTATTCAATGTACATGCACAGTTATTTTTCTATGCAACTCAGTCCTGGAGCACCCAAAACCAAAAGTGACCATAACTGCCAGCTTCAAAACTTGTACATTAGAAAATTAGTTAGTTTTGAAAACCGGACACTTTCGGTAATATAGCCCATAACATTAAAAATTTAGAAGTCCTCCCTGGAGACAGGCAGGAAAGTGAAGTGCTACAGCCAAGATGTCAAGAAAGAGAGTAATAAAGGATGAGCCCTAGTCCAGTTGAGCACAAAACTAGAGCCAGAAGACCTGTGTTCGCCTACCAGTTCTAACTGTCTTATTGTTGGAACGTAGGAAATGTCTTCAGCTCTGTGCCTCAGTTTCCCACCTGAAAAACATTTAGAATGGGATCTTAGTAATTGATTATTGCATGATGATACTGTTTATTACTTTATTTCCCTAAAACTCCATAGCATCTCTAGTTTTCAAGAGCAACCCCTATGACAACAAGAAAGAGGCAGAACCCTCAGATAACAGTAATAAGCAAGGGAGATCCTGCCAGAAAATGTTGATGAACATGTTTGTGCTACTACTATATTTCTAAATGTGCAGTCTGACTATACAGTAGTTCTCTTTTTAAAAGTGTATGTACTTTTAAAACTGTAATATGTTCATTAGTTTTTTCTGTATTATACAGTAGTCTTCACTGCTGGGGCTACAGCACTGGAATGTAATATCATCATTGGCTGAAGACTCTGGAGGATTCTGTGGTCTGTCATTCTCTGCATGGTTCTCCAGCTAAGAGCATTGCTCTTCATTATAGCATTTCTTTTCAGCAGTATCATTCCCCCCTCCTCATTCAGTACACAATAGTTCCCAATTGGTCAGACAGCTGTAGATAAAATACCGGATAAGAAAAATGTAATAAATTGTTTCTCCCTGCCACAAATATACACTTTCAAAAAAGGCCACTTTAGCCAGCTAAAAGACAACAAATTATTTACCCATCCCATAGATTGAGATAGTTAAACTCTCTAGATCAGTATTTCTCAACCTTTTCCAGCGGCTAGCTTGCTGCCTTCCTAAACTGTATCGGGGACATCTCAGGGACCAGCACCAGTCCATGGACCAGTTGTTGAGAAATTTTGC
The DNA here is from genome assembly GCF_009764565.3 of Dermochelys coriacea. Classification (NCBI taxonomy): domain Eukaryota; kingdom Metazoa; phylum Chordata; order Testudines; family Dermochelyidae; genus Dermochelys; species Dermochelys coriacea. Next base: position 44,846,241 of record NC_050071.1, read on the forward strand.
TCTATCTGATGTTTGTTTATCCTTGTGTTTGTAATAAAAGCTACTCCTTCCCTAACTGATAGTCTGTTTAAACATTAAAAGCTAAACCAAAGACTCCCCCTTTCCTCAAAGTTAAAAATCTTAGATACTTATCTGGCACCTATGATTGTACCATCTGAATGCTTCACAATCTTTAATGTACTTATCCTCATAACAGGCAAGGAAAGTGATATTATCCCCAGTTTACAGATGGGGAGCAGAAAGACTAAGTTAATTGCCCATCATCATACAGAAAGTCTGTGACAGAATAAGGACTTGAACACGGGTCTACAACCACCTTGGCTGCTCCACTAACTACTGAAGCTCACCCACTAAGCTTTGCTTCCTCACCCCCCTCAGTTACTAAGACCTGCCTCATGCCAGTTAGGCATCCCCTGACATTGGTACTGAGCCACATTACCTCACCTGGAGCTCCAAAAGAATTCTGCCATCTGCCACTACACTTTCAGAAAGTGCAACATATTCCACCGGTATCCTCAGCCTGCTCTGCCAAACTAGCCCTAAACTAACAATTTTCATCTCCTGAACACTTACACTGCAGTAAATTCAGAATAGCTCATCTGACTTCTGTGAAATTACTCTGGATTTCCATTTACATAACTAATATCACAATTTGGCCCCTTATTTCCTTTAACAATCCAATTTACACTATACTTATCTATCTTTCCTACTCTATATAATATATTTAGTGATTTATCTTCCCAGAGTCAATGAAGTTTAGTCTACTGAAGAGCAGAATTTTAACTTGTATTGCTTCTCTATCGGTCTTCTCACAGATCCTAAATACCACCTGAGAAACTGAACTTCCAAGAATAGGGTTTCACAGTCTCCAGATTCAATTGTAAAGATGGTCCACAATTCTCTGTCTGAGTCAGATTGATTGGAAACTCATTTCTCTAATGGAAAGAGTGAGATGATCCAGGCTGTAGGACATGGGATTTATTTCTTGCCTCTCTAGGATCATAGAGGTCCCATTTCATGGAGAGACATAATTCCAAAAAGTACTATCATCTCTCAGATGTTACATTCTTAGAGCAGAGTGGGAATATTTTATAGAGCTGGCTCATAAAATGAGCTAGGAATAATTTGTTTGGCTGCCACAGGTTACCTCTGCTGTGGTCCTCTGCTTCTTCAGTTCCTAGAGAAAAATCAAATCTTTGGGGTTGGGACAGGGAACTTTGTGATTGCTCCCTCGCATATATCACATGGATATACTGACGATTTTAAGCCTCCTAGCAACCACAATGGTAGCTACTGGTGCATCCCAACATTACATTGACTGTAGCTTTGGGACCACAGGTTTGCAGTAGCAATTGCTCCAGGGGAAAAATGTTAACAGGGACTAGAGTGAGGCAGCCCTATTTAAATATACCAGCCTTTTCCATCCCCCCTTTCAGGAAAATTGGCTTAGATGTGAGTACCCAGTTCTGGAGACACCCTGCCCCAACAGAACTTTCCTACTCCTGTATTATGAAAGTACTGATAATGGCAGACTTGTCCTCAGCTAGCATTATGGTCATGAATCCAATGGACTCCTGGAGCTGCCCAAACCTCCACGGTCCACATCTCTTTCTAAGATCCAAAAACTTTGGAAGTAGTACTTTCCTGGATACAAAATAAATAAATAATTTGTTCTAGGGGTTTTTTTTTGTTTGTTTGTTTTAATATTTTCACATAGTCTTTAAATAAGTGCAGTAAAATACTTGACATATTGGATTATCCTAAGAGTTTGACAGATTACCTAACAAGGCATAACAGGCATGCTGATTTCCCAGCACAATTTATACCATCTCAGATTTATTCACAATTATTATTTGCTATTCATTTGGATTTAGAAAAATTATTTCACAGGAAATGGCTGGTGGGATTTCTTCTTCCTCTTCCGGAGTTGTTTTTCCCTTTCACTAAAACATTAAATTTGCTATTTTGAATTGAACAAAATAAAGATGAGTGAATACATAGGGGGTATGTCTGAGCTAATGCAGTGGCTGGTAAGACTTCACTTGTTCTTCCTTATGGCCCTGATCCTGCAATAGCTTTTGATTGTGCTTATCTTTACTTGCTGTAAGTCTCAATGAAGTTGGGGGACAACTTACGGTATGTAAAGTTAAGCATGTGCATAAATCTTTGTACGATAGAGGCCTTTGTTTTCCATTTATCAAACCTTCTCACACCTTTTGCTCTGCCAGCGACGCTGCCCTTGAACATCCACCTGCCAACTTCTCTCACAAACATCAGTTTCTCCCACAAACATCTACAAGTTTTCTATCCTGCAGGCCCTTATGCATATAACATCCTTCTTGAAGAACTCAATAAGCTAACATATCCTCTCTTCCTTCAAATTGGGGGAGGGCTCAAATCCTGTGTCAAAATCCCATTTATTGTGATACCTACAAGAAATTAGCCAACTAATGACTGCTATTGATTTATGCAGGGAATATTGCAAAAAACTTGAAAATAACCCAGAATCATGAAGTCATTCAAGTGGCTAATCTATATAACTGATCTTACCTAAACCCTTGCCTTCCTTCCCTTCTATTGTATGTTACACTCACTTGTAAGCTTTTCAAGGCAGAGATCACATCTTCCTGTGGGCTTGTACTGTGTTTTGCTCAAGCCTGTTTGATGACTCATAGTACAATATAAACAACAACAACAACAATTATTATCTGGTACAGTTCAAGCATGGAGAAATCTGTGTTAAAAATCCTTTACTAAGTAACACCTTGCCCCAAGCAGCCATTCCATAATAGCACCAAGCAGTTTACACTGTGACATTATCTGTTTTACCCATCCAAAGCAACCAGAGACCATTCACAACTGGTCTCAGAAGAAACAGCTGAACTACTTAAATACTCATAAGGCATACATGGTATAGACTGTACCCAGATTGCTTTTTTCCATAGAAGACACTTCAGTTTACAGAGATCTGCTCTAAGTTTTTATAATGAAATACCAGACAGCAGTTAAATATAATACGCTTTACTTATGTATGTCACCTGTGCCTAGGATAACTGTCAGTCAGATCAGTGTTTCAGGTACAAATGGCCTTCTATCTTGTTAATAAAAAAAGACACTTAATATGAAGTATTTGAAATTGAAATGATTTATAATAAATAAATGTTCTATAAACAAAAAAGTTTTAACTAGTCAATCTGATATCATCTTGTATGAGATTCCAGTCAGTTATCCAAGCAAATTTCTAGACCACCTTTATTAAAAGGCCACCATCTTTAAAAAGACCAATTTTTGTCAGTCCCTTAAGTAGTTGCATGACAAAGATTTCACTGTAGATAAATTCAGTGTGAAACAGAATAGTGCAGGTCCAGGGAGAATTCTACTTGGATCTCAAATGTAACTCCCAGACAAATCTAGAGTACACTGAGTCTATGATAATAATAAATTATAACTTTCCATTGTTCCTCTGACTAATCTTGGATGCTTCATGCTGCTCTCAACCAAAGATGGTAAATAATGTCTCTTCTTTGATGCGGTTTCCAAATTTATTTTGTTTTTTTCTTTTCATTTCAAATACTATGAGTACCAGTTACACTATAGAAAAATAAATCTGAATTTAAAGGCCACATCCTTTTAAATGTGATACTACATATCTTGAGAAAATCCTCCTCATCTCTTTACTCCCCTTTTCCCACTTTTCACTTAAGCCCTTTCAGCTTCAATTAATTTTCCATTAGAATGAATCTGGCACATTGTTTCACAAAACAGTTTATAGTTTCTTCACTGCTAATGCCAAAGACAGTTTAGATAATAAACAGTTTGGGGCTTTACAGGGGATTACCACTTCTTTCAAGTAGCATCTCTGATTCCAGAGCAGCTATGGTTCAAAAATCTCTGATGAGAATGACATCAGCTACTACTCAAAGCTCCACATATAGTACAGGGTATAAAGAGAAATGAAATCATCATCATTTCTGCCTTGCTGGACTTGGTGGTTTTCAGTCCTCTAATAAATAGTTATACTAAAGTTATATGATGTTACCTCCAGGGATGGCTAATTACATACTTTTGAAATAGTTACCTTGAGCAAAACATCTGGTGATTACTAGATTTTTTTTCCTTCATCCTTATAAATATAACACTATTGTAAGTTATAGCACACTTGATGCAACTCAAAAATTCCTTACATCAGCATTAATGACCATAAGGAAATGGGTTTAGCAGTGGCTACATTATAGACACATTACTGTGACAGCGTATACGAAGGACCTAAAAAGATCCTTCAGGATGAATGGTTTAACACAAATCTTTGAGAGGAGGCAGGATTTCAGTTGGTTATTTTAAGGCAAACAGCAGAGGGGCCATGTGACAAAGGAGGAATATTTTTGTCTTGCATGTGAAAAATGAGCAGTCTGTATTCCAAAGGAGGCAAACATTCTACCCCACTTTCATTGGCTGCATTTCATTGGGCTGGGGTTCATTAGGTAGGACAACAGCAATGGTGATTTCTCTATCAAACGCAAGAATGAACAAAACAAATAGGAAGACCTGACATACTTGGAATTTTTCTGATAGAACATATTGTTTATATAGTACTTCAAATTGTCAACTTAGAAGCCTTTAACTGGTGAGAGAGAGAGAATGGAAATTCAGTCTGGTTCCTTTAAAGAAAAGAGGAAGATCAGAAACTCAGTAATGGTTACAAAACCCATCTTAAGACAAAGAAGTCACAGTTCTATAAAGGATCATTGCATCTTTTCCCTCTATTCCCCCTCCCCACAAACAAACCATCAAAACATTTATGGTTAGATCAGGCTAAAGTCACAGTTCTGTTATCTATACATGATTTTCTTCATGGAAAGATACAAGAAATTAGAGCTGTGTATAGATGTTCATATTTGGGCTTGGAGTTCCTATGGAGTTCTGTTAGGAGTTAAAAATAGCCTCCCCAAAGACAAAAACCAGAGAGGACAGTAGTGAGAACACTGACTTTTCTGCAGGAAGGATTCTGCCGTGGTGTTCAAGAAGTTTTGTTGGCACAGTGAGGTGTAAGTTACCAGCCACTTCATACTTAGGTATCTAAATGGGAGCTGTGCTCTTTTGAAAATCTGTCCTGCCAATTGTAAGAGCTATATTAGGAACACGCTACTAATACTGCCTCATAAAGTTGTTATCAACCTATCCATCTGTCTTTCATAGAAATTAGGGATGAAAGAGCCCCATTAGGTCATCTAGTTCATATCTTTGCCAACTCTAGATTGTTCCATATTGCATTCTAGCGGTTTGTTCAGTGCTGTTTAATGACTCAAGCATCAGAGCTCCCACCATTTTCCTCAGGAGATTTTTCTATGTTTTAAAAGATCACATTGTTAAGAAATGATGCCTGACATTCAGACTAAAATTTCCCTTTGCTCATTCTTCCCTTCCTCCATATTATGCTCATACATGGCATGGGTCAAATTCTCCTCAGTTACTTCATACAGCCTTTCTAAAGCTAGAGGGGTTGCTGCTGGATGTAACCATAAGAATACAGTCTTCATATTTTATTCCTTTCTTTAAAAAAATGAATTTCCTGATAGAGGTAGCAGCTTTATTTTCATGATATGCAGAAAAAGAATAAAAAAGTATAAACTGGTGAGAACTTTCCTTCACAGGAAAGTCTGCCTTTCTATCTTAGCCAGAAATGTCACTTTCAGAGGATCATAAAAAAAATAAATAAAAAGGTCAGAGACCACTGGGATTTTATAAAGAAAGAGAAAAGAGGATGGGGAGGGTATAAATAGCAGATGATGTCATTTGCCAGTAAACAATTTACTGTATTTCTCTATTGTAATAAGGCTATTTCTGCCACAAGGCAATTGTGCTTTGGCTGTTTGATTCTATTAAAGCCCAGCATAAACAATAACAGTAACACAAATTCATTGTTAGTATGTAGATTTTTTTTGGCTCCCAGAGCAGCCTGCATGCAGGGAGTGTTCAATATTTACATGTTCATAAGTTATGAATGGACGTTTCTGAGGATAGGGAATGCTGTTGCTGCTGAAGCTCCATGCAATGTGCCGCTTTGGGATTCATAAATACACCTTCACACATTGCCAGTTACAAAACTGTATTTGTAATATTTTTCTTTACTAGCTCTTCAGATAACCTTTTTAAGACTAACCCAGCTCCTTCCAAACATGAATTTCCAGTGCAATTGCAAGTTAAATGTAAATTTTGATAGTTTTCATGATTGATCAAAATGTATAATGCAGGCCTATAAAAGGGTAGTGCATTATGTAATACTAGAAAGAGATGTATATGATTCAGAGTATATATCTTTATATGTGAAATACAATCTGAATTGGAGAATATATTCCATATTAGAAACAGATGAAGCTTTTCTAACTTCCACTGATTGGCCCTTCAATTAATTTTCTCTTTAGCTCTGCCAGAATTACTTCTGACATTTTATTCACTGGCACAGTAATAACAGGTCATTTCCAGTAACCCATAGCTAACCTCTTCCAAAGAGGTTTAGGAAACACTATTTTTTTTCCCTTTGGAAAAGTTTGAGGTCAGTTTAAAGGTTGTCCAGAAAAAGGAGGGTTAAAATTCCACAGAATAAATCTCTTGAGCAATTACATAACCCAGAACAAAGGAAATCAAGTTTGGTTTATAGGAATCACAAAATTACAGCAAGTTACCCAAACAAGAAACCTCTCTAATTTTTTTAGACTGATCACTCAGTTAAATGTTTTATTGTCTTCTTTCATTCACCAGCTTCTGCTGGGAGGCAGCATTGAGTATCTGAACCTCACAAACATAATGTTAAATCTGGTTAAGCCTAGAAGCATAAAACTGAGTCTTAAATTCTCCAGGATGTACCCTGACCTCTTGCCAAGTCTCAGGGTAACAGGCAGACCTGAGAGAATAATCACTGTAGGGTAAACTCTTCTCAGCTCAGATCTCAAAAATAATTCTTATTCCTGCAGTCGGTTTGAATTTGTGTTATTAATGAATAACATTCTTTTCCAGAGAGATGCTAACAAATATTAAATCCTGCACCCCTTCTGCTCCAGGATTCCCTATACATTGAAACATGTCACTCCTGTGCATATGGGGATCCTGACATTTCTCTGTTCTGGAAAGGCATTTCATGCCTGCCCTCTCGGTAAGCAAATAAAGCAGAGAGATTCATTTGCGATTTTTCTCTCTCTCTCTCAGCACTGTCTCTAATGATTCCACTTTAAAGACAAAGACAAATTCTGCTCTCAAATACACGGATATAAATTCAAAGTAAGGACTACAGTCATTTAGTCTTAGATATGCCTGCTCTACCTGCATGTAATGGAGCTTAAGTTAGAGCAATTTACACACTGAAAAGCCCAGTGTAAACTATCATAGCTCTGGCCCCACTCTACATTAACTTACATTAATTGAGACTCCATTACACCTCAGTATGGTGAGTAAATATATCTTGGTGTACCTGAGCAAATATAATGGAGATTAAGTGTAAAGGGATGGGAGTGCAAGGAATTTGAGTTTCTCATCCTTATGCATCACTTCTGAATTTGGTCCTAAGTCCACTGAAGTGCATATTTTCACTAGTGTAAAGGAAACCAGACTGGCCCAAAAGGCTTACTTCTACTCTGACTTACTCTACCTGTAAGCAACTTATACCATGTACTACATAATGTCACAGGGATTGCAGGGAATCAAAACCAGCCCAGAATTTTGGCTAAATTAATTTCCCAAGTAATTGCTGAGTCAAATGCATGCTGTTCTACTCCAAAAAGTGACTCTTTATTAAAAGCTTTGTGGAGTTCCATAATTGCTTCATCTCATCAAGTTTGCTTAGTTTACATTGTTTTTAGTGCCACTTCTGCAAACTCAACCTGATATCTAAGATAGAAGGAAAAAAGTAAAAAACAGATTCTAATGCAGTTTCACTGGTAATAAAAATGATGCAGATTAAATGATTCCCTCAATAACAATTAACATATAAATGTCATTAAAACAAGTCATCTACCTATTTAAACTGATGGTCAGGGAGGGAGTTTGAATAGTAGCAAAATCTAGATACCTAATTGTTAAGAGAATTTCTTATTATCCTTGCAAAGATAAATTGCTTTACTAGTAGACAGAATGAAAGGTAGGTAAACAGATTTTGTCTAAATAGGGTTAATTGTAGAACAAAAGGGCAGCAGAAAAAGGGAAAGGGTTGCATAAAGGCCTCATATATCCCATAAAGATATACATCTCCTGTTTTAATCCATTGTTTTGGAAGAGAAGATTTGGAATCAGGTGGATGATGGGAGGAAGTCACACTGGAAATAATCGTCCTGCTTTTACAAAAAGAGAATCAGAAAGTAATTTAGGTAAAAGACCTTATTTAAGTGTTTCTACTTTGAAATATGACTGAAAATAGCATTGTGGACTTCAGCCACTGCTCCTGTACAGGGAAGAAGAATGGATTACTGATTAAGACAAGGAATAGGGTCCTTGGGCAAGTCTATTAGGCTTTCTTTGTCTAAATTCTCTACCTGTAAAATAAGGATAATAATACTTTCCTGTTTAACAGGCGTGTTGTGATGATCCGTCTAGAAACTCTTGAGGTTCTCAGATACTAAAGTGTTGGGTGTCAGAAGTTCCTAACTATGTTTTGAATGTGGAGCTTTGCCAGTTGCTCCATAGGCTCTTCACATCATTCCCATACCATTTGTTCTTATGAAATTAGAGACTCGAAAATAAATTGGTCTATTCATATTGCACAGAAAAAAATCTCTTGTGGGCCTGAATTTACGAATTAGAAGAAAAAAATAGTTATGTCCCTTCAGTAATCAATTAGGACCAGATTTTCAAATTCAGATATTTTTGTAAATTATGACTTGTGGACACAATTTTATATGCATAAAGGCTGGAACTTGGTCTTTTGGGTACCTGAGATCCAAGTGATCCTATCTGAGAGTGCAAAATGTTCTGGCGGCAATTTCATATCCATAATGCTTTGTATTCAGAATTTTGGATGCAAAAACAGAGGCTTGGTTAAGTCCAACAGAATTTTGGCTTTCATGATTTGATTCTGATCTCAGATTGTCACTGTAACTGGGTCACAACTGAGAATGCCAAATTCAGGACAAAATGCTGAGAAAATAGGGCAGATACACGCCAAAATTGGTGGTTATTCTCCCATAAGATATACCAAACCAGGAACAAACTTAAACTTCTGTTTCACCACACTGGTTAACAAGAAGTCAGAAAAGCAGTCTCCTTAGGTATTCCAGTGCTTGTATCATCACCAAAAACACTAGACTTAATGAGGAGTGGTTATTTAAACCCACTTCAAACACAAGGGTTCTTCTGATCCCAGAGGGCCAGCCACATACTCAGCTCAATATATAACTCAGATCTCACTCAATAATCATGCTGTTGCCAATCCTTTAGTATCTAAAATCTAAAGATGTTTTTATAAAAAGAAAGGGGAGAGTAAAAATTGGTTAAAGGAATCAAATACATACAATAATTGCAAAGCTTGGATCAGGCTTGCAGCAGTGATGGAATAAACTAAAAACTGCTGGCTTGTTAAGGTTGCTTCCAAATTTTTGGAAGGTCCTCAGTCCCTTGGTTAGAATGCTCCCATTAGTACAAGTTCATAGTCCAGAAGTTTGAGCAGGAAAGAGGCAAAATGGAGATGTTTTCAGGGCCTTTTGTAGCTTCTGCCAAGTGAAGGGAAACCCATTGTTCTCAGGTTTCAGAGTAGCAGCCGTGTTAGTCTGTATTCGCAAAAAGAAAAGGAGTACTTGTGGCACCTTAGAGACTAACAAAATTTGTTAGTCTCTAAGGTGCCACAAGTACTCCTTTTCTTTTTGCCATTGTTCTCACTGTGGAAAATTACAATCAACAAGATAGTGTTTGGAGACTAATGGGCAAATCACATGTCCATCCATGATTTTGCTTAGTCATAATAGAGGCCATCATAAGAAAGTTCATTAAGTGTAGATAGGCGTCATTCATAGATTCATAGATACTAAGGTCACAAGGGACCATTCTGATCATCTAGTCCGACCTCCTGCACAGCGCAGGCCACAGAATCTCACCCACCCACTCCTATGAAAAACCTCACCCATGTCTGAGCTATTGAAGTCCTTAAATCATGGTTCAAAGACTTCAAGGAGCAGAGAAGCCTCCCTCAAGTCAACCATGCCCCATGCTACAGAGGAAGGCGAAAAACCTCCAGGGCCTCTCCAATCTGCCCTGGAGGAAAATTCCTTCCCGACCCCAAATATGGCAATCAGCTAAACCCTGAGCATATGGGCAAGATTCACCAGCCAGATACCCAGGAAAGAATTTTCTATAGTAACTCAGATCCCATCCATCTAATATCCCATCTCAAGGGATTTGGCCTATTTACCCTGAATATTTAAAGATCAATTACTTACCAAAATCCCATTATCCCATCATACCATCTCCTCCATAAACTTATCGAGTAGAATCTTAAAGCCAGATAGATCTTTTGCCCCCACTGCTTCCCTTGGAAGGCTATTCCAAAACTTCACTCCTCTGATGGTTAAAAACCTTCGTCTGATTTCAAGTCTAAACTTCCTGGTGGCCAGTTTATACCCATTTGTTCTTGTGTCCACATTGGTGCTGAGCTTAAATAATTCCTCTCCCTCTCCTGTATTTATCCCTCTGATATATTTATAGAGAGCAATCATATCTCCCCTCAACCTTCTTTTAGTTAGGCTAAACAAGCCAAGCTCCTTAAGTCTCCTTTCATAAGACAAGTTTTCCATTCCTCGGATCATCCTAGTAGCTCTTCTCTGAACCTGCTCCAGTTTGAATTCAACCTTTTTAAATATGGGAGACCAGAACTGCACACAGTATTCTAGGTGAGGTCTCACCAGTGCCTTGTATAACGGTACTAAAACCTCCTTATCCCTACTGGAAATGCCTCTCCTGATGCATCCCAAAACCGCATTAGCTTTTTTCACAGCCATATCACATTGGCAGCTCATAGTCATCCTATGATCAACCAATACTCCAAGGTCCTTCTCCTCTTCCGTTACTTCTAATTGATGCATCCCCAACTTATAGCTAAAATTCTTGTTATTAATCCCTAAATGCATAACCTTACACTTCTCACTATTAAATTTCATCCTATTACTATTACTCCAGTTTACAAGGTAATCCAGATCCTCCTGTATAATATCCCGATCCTTCTCCGAATTGGCAATACCTCCCAGCTTTGTATCAACTGCAAACTTTATTAGCACACTCCCACTTTTTGTGCCAAGGTCAGTAATAAAAAGATTAAATAAGTTTGGTCCCAAAACTGATCCCTGAGGAACTCCACTGGTAACCTCCCTCCAACCTGACAGTTCGCCTTTCAATAGGACCCTTTGCAGTCTCCCCTTTAACCAATTCCTTATCCACCTTTTGATGTTCATATTGATCCCCATCTTCTCCAATTTAACTAATAATTCCCCATGTGGCACGGTATCAAATGCCTTACTGAAATCTAGGTAAATTAGATCCACTGCATTTCCTTTATCTAAAAAATCTGTTACTTTTTCAAAAAAGGAGATTAGGTTGGTTTGGCACGATCTACCTTTTGTAAAACCATGTTGTATTTTGTTCCATTTACCATTGACTTCAATGTCCTTAACTAATTTCTCCTTCAAAATTTTTTCCAGGACCTTGCATACTACAGATGTCAAACTAACTGGCCTGTAGTTACCCGGATCACTTTTTTTTCCTTTCTTAAAAATAGGAACTATATTAGCAATTCTCCAATCATTCGGTACTATTCCTGAGTTTACAGATTCATTAAAAATTCTTGCTAATGGGCTTGCAATTTCAGGTGCCAATTCCTTTAATATTCTTGGATGAAGATTATCTGGGCCCCCTGATTTAGTCCCATTAAGCTGTTTCAGTTTCGCTTCTACCTCTGATATGGTAATATCTACCTCTATATCCTCCTTCCCATTTGTCATGCTACCATTATCCCCAAGATCCTCTTTAGCCTTATTAAAGACTGAGGCAAAGTATTTGTTTAGATATTGGGCCATGCCTAGATTATCTTTAACCTCCACTCCATCCTCAGTGTTAAGCGGCCCCACTTCTTCCTTCTTAGTTTTCTTCTTATTTATATGGCTATAGAACCTTTTACTATTGGTTTTAATTCCCTTTGCAAGGTCCAACTCTACTCGACTGTTAGCCTGTCTCACTTGATCCCTACATGTTCTGACCTCAATTAGGTAGCTTTCCTTGCTGATCCCTCCCATCTTCCACTCCCTGTATGCTTTCTGCTTCTTCTTAATCACCTCTCTAAGATGCTTAGTCATCCAGCTTGGTCTACAACTCCTTCCTATGAATTTTTTCCCCTTTCTTGGGATACAGGCTTCCGATAGCTTCTGCAGTTTTGATTTAAAGTAATCCCAGGCCTCCTCTACCTTTAGATCCACAAGTTCTTCAGTCCAATCCACTTCCCTAACTAATTTCCTTAATTTTTGAAAGTCAGCCCTTTTGAAATCAAAAACCCTAGTTGCAGATTTATTTTTATTAATCCTTCCATTTACTTTGAACTAAATTAGCTCATAATCACTTGAGCCAAGATTGTCCCCTACAACCATTTCTTCTATGAGGTCCTCGCTACTCACCAAAATTAAATCTAAAATGGCATCCCCTCTAGTCGGTTCAGCAACTACTTGATGAAGGAATCCATCAGCTATCGCATCTAGGAAAATCTGAGCCCTATTATTATTACTAGCACTGGTCCTCCAGTCTATATCTGGGAAGTTAAAGTCTCCCATGATCACGCAGTTTCCATTAGTATTTACTTTATTAAAGACATTAAAAAGGGCTCTATCCATATCCAAATTAGATCCCGGAGGTCTATAGCACACCCCAAGCACTATCGTAGGAGAGGCTTTACTAGTTTTCTTCCCCAATGTAATTTTTGCCCAGACAGACTCTGTCTTATCCATTGCATCGCTTCTTATTTCTTTACATTCTACCTCATCATTGATATACAATGCTACTCCACCCCCTTTACCTTTGTTTCTGTCTTTCCTAAAGAGCACATACCCTTCAATACCTGTAGTCCAGTCATGACTACTATTCCACCATGTTTCTGTTATCCCTATGATATCTGGTTTCACTTCCTGCACCAGTAGCTCTAGTTCCTCCATTTTGTTACCTAGACTCCTCGGATTGGTGTACAAACATCTTAATTTTTGCTGTTTGGCCTCGCTCACATTTTGTACCCTATTAGGCACAGTCATTCTACAGCCAGTATAACCTATTAGACTAGTATCCACACCGCCCTCACTCCTTATATACATTCTCCTACCCACGGCTGTATCCATTCTTACTTCATCTTCTTCCCTCTCAATGCTAAAATCTGGCGTGGAGATTTTCTGGACATCTCCCATCCATCTCCCCCCAATTCCTAGTTTAAAGCTCTCTTTATCAGTTGTGCCAGCCTCGATCCTAGAAGTCTATTTCCTTCCCTACTGAGATGAAGTCCATCCCGAGAGAACTGACCTCTGTCCGTGAATGCCTCCCAGTGGTCATACATCCCAAAGCCCTCCTTATAGCACCACTGCCTAAGCCATCTGTTGACAGTCATAATCTTGTCAGACCTTTGTTGCCCTTCTCTAGGAACAGGAAGGATCCCGCTAAAGATCACCTGAGCCTCAATTTCCTTAAGCGTCTTCCCCAGCCTAGCATAGTCTCCCTTAATACTTTCCAGCGAGAATCTAGCCGTATCATTTGTTCCCACATGAAGGATAACTAGGGGATTCTTTCCCGCTTCCTTTAGGATCCTTTTCAACCTCAGGTCTACATCCCATATCTTAGCACCCGGAAGACAGCACACCCTTCTATTCTCAGGATCAGCTCTAGTTACAGGCCTGTCTATTCTTCTCAATAAAGAGTCCCCAATCACATAGACCTGCCTTTTCCTGGTGACAGTACTATTCTCCAGTGTCTCCCCTGTTCTCTCTGGCTGCAAGTTCTTTCCATTCCTATTTTCCCTTACAATCTTCTTCAACCCATCCTGTATCCTCCTGGGGCTCATATTTGGTGTAGTCTCCCTTGACTCTTCCCCTTTTTCTATAGGGCTAGCCTCTCTTCTCTTCTTCCTTACCCTTCCACCTTCAACAAGTACCTGCTGAGCCCCTTCTTCATTTTCCAACTCTGCAAACCTGTTCCTAAGCTCTATTTCTCCTTCACTAGCCCGTCTTTTTCTCTGCCTGGTTCTTTGAGTCACATGTTTCCACTGACCACTTTCCTCATCCAGTCTCTCCTCAAAATTCCCCAGCCCTGGTTCCATCTGTGAGTCTGAGCTTTTCCCTTCAGATACCTCATATCTTTGCTCCATCATCTGCTCAAACCCCTTCCTAAACTCAACCAGACTTTCCACCTGCATCTCCAAACCTCGGATCTTTTCCTCCATCAGCTCTATCAGACGGCATTTCATGCAGAAAAAACTCTTACCGGTTCCCCCCTCCAGGATCATGTACATACCACAGCTTCCACATCCAGTCATCCTCAATGTGTCTTTCACTGCAGGAGTCACTCCCACAGCTGCCTCTGTATCTGTCATCTCCTTCCCACCTAAATCCTGTTAATCTGGGAAACACAAGCCACACCAAAAAGACCATCCCCCCAGCAAAAGCAAACCCCAAACAAGCACCACAATCCAAACTCCCCTTTCAAACTCCCACTCAAACTCCCCTGTTTAGAACTCTGTTTGCTAGCTCCTGTGCCGCTGCAGCTGTCCGATGGTCCAGTGTGACCATTCATGGTCCATTGTGAATTAAGGGTTCCTTGATGAGCCATTTAATTTGAATAGTCCTGTCAAGGCTGAATCCCCACTCTGACACTTTGAGTACAGAAGGTGGGGGCCCACAAGGATTTTAAAAATTAATACTTGCCACTCCAGGCTTGTATTAAACTCCCAAGGTTACAGCTTTTCTCTGACCTTGGTTTGGTAAACGTTGCCACCACCCAAATGCAAAAAAAACCCCTTAGACCCAGGAAGGAGCACTTGGGAATTCCTGCCTGTGGGGTACCTCAAGCCCTTACACACACACACACACACACACACACAGGGAAGAGCTGAGAAAGAAAATAAAGGAAATTAGCTGTTGCTACCAGCTAATCAAACAGCATGCACAAACCTCTTAGGAGACCAAAAATCCACTTCTGTTCTATATTAAACTCTAAAAGGAAGAAAATACATCTGGAACCTAGGCTTTTGCTAGATTTTAAAAAAGCGATTTCAAAAATTAAGCACCCAAAATTGATTTCTTGGGGGTCTGCTTAAAGGTTACAAGCAAACAAAAGCATTTGGGGTTAGCACAAAGGAGTCCACAAGCCTTAAAAAATAAACAGAAATAAACCTAATCATGTCTTCCTAAACATTCCTAATTTACTTACATATTTGGGTTGTTAAAAGTAGTTCTAGATATGATCTGATGATTTTCATAGCTGGTTCAAACTTTACACAGCATTCCTGCTTATAGCATTGCTGCTCCATATCCCTATAGCCCAGAGAGAACAACCAACCAACCGAGGGAACATTTCTTTCCCAATTTTAAAAAGTTCTTCCCGTTTGGTCAGGTGCCCACTTTCTTTTCTTTGCCTGGGGGACTTCTAACCCTTTACAGGTAAAGCAAGCAGAGAACAGCTACCAAGAGGAATTTTACAGCTAACTGGCTGGCTGGATGTCCATCAAAGGGAGCTACTCCCCCACCCACACACACTTCATTTATCACAAGTCCCTTCAAGATGTGCAGGCTAAATACCTCATGGGCATTACCACAGGAGTAAACATATTTGAAATACAGGTATAGAACCAATACTCATAACTTCAAATACAAAAATGATACATGCATACACAAATAGCAATCACATTCAGCAAATCATAAACTTTCCATAAACACCTTACTTGACATTCTTTGTGCAAGATTTGTTGTAATTATATAACAGCGGTAGCAACAATGATCTACATGGTCATATTTTAATCAGATAACGTCACACACATATAGTCCTTTATAGTAGCCAAAATTAAAATTAGTTCCTTAGTACACAAGTAACTGGCATATCAGGTTGTGGATGACCTAAAGACTAATGTCTGTGACAAATATGCAGTTTATGCATGCAGTTGAAACTTCACTATTTTGACATTAATACCCTGCAATCAAAGAATAAAGTTATGATATGGGATTTGAGCCATTTTGCATTTATAAAATTCCCCAGTATCAAAGATAAAGCTGAAGAAAATGGTCTGGACTCTATCAATCTATGATAAACTAAGAGGCAATTTCAAAGCTGTCAACACAACTACCTGGAAGTTGTCCAGAAGGTTAGATGGGAAAAATACTTTCACTCTTTGGTTTTGGAATTCTGAGATTACCATCAAAATAGGAGGAGTTGGGGTTGTTCTGTGTTTTAGTGCAAAATAAAGCCAAAGATTATTTTTTTAAATAAAAGTTGCCCTAAATGTACAAACTAACCCTGTTTCCTTCTTCTCAATGGGCCATGCTACATACTGAAGTGTGAGCAAGAGGAGAAACAATCTTAAACAAATAACGACAGATGGAGTGAACTAAAATAAATGTTATTCAACATGATCTTATTAAAAATATTTTTGTGGGGTGAAGTTCTTCCCTATTTCAAAAGGGAATTTTTTGAGGTTGGCCAAATACGAAAGCAATGAGTTTCTCACATTGAAAAGCAGAGGGGTAAATTCATCAATAATGTTTATGGTGATATAGTTAGTACAAAATCCTCACCAAAACCTTGCACCCCCCTGCTTGGGGAAGGCTTGATAAAAATCCTCACCAATCTGTATAGGTGACTACAGACCCAAACCCTTGGATCTTAAGAACAATGAAAAGA
The DNA here is from genome assembly GCF_009764565.3 of Dermochelys coriacea. Classification (NCBI taxonomy): domain Eukaryota; kingdom Metazoa; phylum Chordata; order Testudines; family Dermochelyidae; genus Dermochelys; species Dermochelys coriacea. Next base: position 44,863,128 of record NC_050071.1, read on the forward strand.
GCATTCAGTTTCTTACCAGAAGAATTTTAATAGAAGAAAAGGTAAAAAGAATCACCTCTGTAAAATCAAGATGGTAAATACCTTACAGGGTAATTAGATTCAAAACATAGAGAATCCCTCTAGGCAAAACCTTAAGTTACAAAAAGACACAAAGACAGGAATATCCATTCTATTCAGCACAGCTTAATTTTCTCAGCCATTTAAAGAAATCATAATCTAACACATATCTAGCTAGATTACTTACGAAGTTCTAAGACTCCATTCCTGTTCTGTCCCCGGCAAAAACATCACCCAGATGGACAGACCCTTTGTTTCTCCACCCCCCTACAGCTTTGAAAGTATCTTGTCTCCTTATTGGTCATTGTGGTCAGGTGCCAGCGAGCTTATCCTAGCTTCTTAACCCTTTACAGGTGAAAGGGTTTTTCCTCTGGCCAGGAAGGATTTTAAAGATGTTTACCCTTCCCTTTATTTTTATGACAAGGGGTAAGTACCAAAGCAACCTAATTTGCACTAGTCTGGAATTCTGGATGTGCAAATGGACTTGCCCACTTCACTTTGGGCCAGATCCTTCCCCACAGAAAGGTCACTTTAAGGTCACTGTGACACTCTGGATGCATAAAATGCCCTAAAAAACAGCTGCAGCGTTCCCTGGCATAAAGGCAGCATAGCCAGCTCTATGCCATGGGGAACAGAGCCACTATCAGAAACAATTTGTTCAGTTAACCCATATGCAACAAATATATTATGCAACATCTTAGCAGCAAAAATGATCCCCTGGATAACTTCTGGCCGCCTGGAACAACTGTCACAATTAAATGTTTGCTTTTCCTTTTCTGTGACATTGGTGCATAATTTTTTCAGATGCCCGCTTCCACAGATAATATGGAACTAGAGCTGGCTAAAAAATTTTCCAGTGGTATGTTTTTCTGTCAAAAATCCTGATTCATCCAAGAACAAAAATTCCACAGGAGCATGTAAATTATGTTTTAAAAAAGTTTAAAAATTAAAACCTAATTTTAAAATACAATCAAAACAACACACTTGCTTTATCTAAAAAGTACATATTTCAATTTACCTGAAATTAACTTTTATCATTTCATTTTGCAGAAAATTTTGACTCAGACTTAAGTTGAACTGTCACAATTTCCTGTGAAACAGAAATTCTGAGTTTTGAGCAGATCTGCACAGAACTCTGTAATATACTTCAATCACTTCTTCTGGGTGTAGCCAGCCAAAACTCCTCGGCAGAAGCAGCAATGTTAGTGTTACAAATATAGAAGCTGTCATTTCTATGTCTCTAGTTCCAATCCAACCCACATTCTCAATGGCTGTGTCAAGGTTCCTTCCCCACTCTGAACTCTAGGGTACAGATGTGGGGACCTGCATGAAAACCTCCTAAGCTTACTTTTACCAGCTTAGGTTAAAACTTCCCCATGGTACAAACTATTTTATCTTTTGCCCTTGGACTTCCACTGCCCCCACCAAACATCTAACCGGGTTTATTTTTGAGAAAGCGTTGTTTGGAAATGTCTTTCCCCCCAAAACCTTCCACCCCCATGCCTGGGGAAGGCTTGATAAAAATCCTCACCAATTTGCATAGGTGACCACAGCCCCAAACCCTTGGATCTTAAGAACAATGAAAAGAGCATTCAGTTTCTTACCAGAAGAATTTTAATAGAAGAAACAGTAAAGAGAATCACCTCTGTAAAATCAGGATGGTAAATACCTTACAGGGTAATTAGATTCAAAACACAGAGAATCCCTCTAGGCAAAACCTTAAAGTTACAAAAAGACACAAAGACAGGAATATCCATTCTATTCAGTACAGTTTATTTTCTCAGCCATTTAAAGAAATCATAATCTAATGCATATCTAGCTAGATTACTTACTAAGTTTTAAGATTCCATTCCTGGTCTGTCCCCAGCAAAAGCATCACACAGATAGAGGCAGAGCCTTTGTTTCTCCCCCCCTCCAGCTTTGAAAGTACCTTGTCTCCTCATTGGTCATTGTGATCAGGTGCCAGCGAGGTTATCCTAGCTTCTTAACCCATTACAGGTGAAAGGGTTTTTCCTCTGGCCAGGAGGAATTTTAAAGGTGTTTACCCTTCCCTTTATATTTATGACAGGCTGTGTGTTTGTTTAAATCTGAAGGTCATTGCACAACCTATGTTGTTGGGTGGAGAGTCTCAATTCATTTCATGTTGGGACAGATTTTACTATTATCTCAACAACCACCATCACAACAGGTATTAATAAATTTTCCCCATCCAGGGCCAGATCCAGAGCTTATTGAAATCATTAAGATTTTTTGAACTCTCAATTCATTTCAAAGCTAAGGAAAATTTATTTTGCAAAACAGCTGTTGAGCTAGTTTTGTCATTTCATCTGGACTTCAATTATTATTTTATAAGACTGCAAAGGCCTTATTTGCTAGCACTGAACTTTCACAGCCTGAACATGTCTTGAAAACATGAGCAAAAGATCTCAGCTTTTCAGTTGGACTACTCAAATATGTTCCAGTTATAGATTGATGTGCTGGCAAATGACCCTCACATACCCCATAGCTTCTGATGAGATACCCAGAATAAGTGATTTCTCAGATTAAATGATGTAAGAAGGAAAGGAAATAATTATGTCATATATCTTTAATTAAGATTTTGAATTTGAATACAATTTCATGTACCAAATCTTTAGAATAATGAATAGCATGAGTCACTTACTGTACCTGTCTTTTTCTTGTGAGCTGCACTGCACTGTTGTTCAGTGTTTGTGATTTTATGATCCCATAGTACTATGTAGAAACTACAGTAGCTCTATGAAGCTAAAGACTGTTGTATACCCTCCTCCATAATACACATCTCCACTGCAAAAGTGATAAAAAAAAACCATTCAGCAGAGTGCTTCTGGGTGGTAATGCCCTTGCATAGCCTGTTAAAAAAAATACATGCTGCATTTAGCCTGATGGCAGCTTCCCCAGCATCCCTAGAGTTCTACACTTCCGGGAGGGGAAAGGCAGGCTTGCAGGCTCCAGGGAAATGGTGAAAGGCACTCTAACAGAATGGTCTAGTGTCCTATCCTTATCAGGACCTTTCCAGCCACAAGATGATAATGTATTAGTATTATCCCGCCAAATGTTAACAGAAGTGGAGAGCAAAAAATTACAGGAGTAAAAAGTAATTTTACAAAAATAAAGCACTGTCAGTAGTTTAAGTTAAGATAGTCTCCAATTGTCTATATATTTGAATACTGAAAGCATATTTGTCTTTGGCATCTGGCAATGTCATTTAATATGTTCTTAAGGCCCTGCATGCAGTTAAGCATGCACTGTATATTATTTTATGATGTTTGAGTTGGAATCACACTTTCTGGGTACAAGTATTCATGTTTTTGCAGATTCTTGTGTAAAGCTGGGAGAATCTGTTTCCAATTTCATGACCGTTTATCGCTAATCCACAATGACTGCAGCATTACCTACAGACAGGAAGCTGGATGGGGACTTGTGTGTTTTGGATACATCATGCTCTTCTCAGGAAGCTCTGTTAAACTAGTTGTATGCTTACATGAGGGGAAGACAGTAGTTACTAAAGGACATGACTATGCCTAATTTATATTTAGTTTAGAAAAATAAAAGGTAGAGTTGTGACAGGTTTTATAGCAACTCTCTGCCCATTTCAGATCTAATAATTTCTCTTAAGCATTTAATTCAAGTTTTTTCTTGTCTGTCTCAAAACTCAGACTTTATGGAAACAAAACTGCATGCCTCCGTTCAGCCAACTATAATGAATTTTATCTATAGGTTTAGAGACAGAACTTGTATTATCTCTTGGAATACCACAATCCAATTCAAAATATTTCATCTAAGGTTTCTGTATAACACTGTCATCCTGCAGGAGACTACGGTATTCTGTAGTTGTATTATATCAGCAGAGACATATTGTAGCATAGTACCTCAGGCAGTCACAAACAATATCGACCAGAGGACAAATTCAACTGTCACCCAGGACACCTAGAAGAAGCTTGAGAAATACTTATAACTTTTTCTGAACTTGTAAACCTTTGGAGGTTCATTTTGGTCTGCAATTTATTTTTGGTCTGCAACAAGTAACTTAATTGATATTCTTGTAAGAAATAGTCATAGTCTGCTCCTTCTAGATGTTCCTGGATTATGATGGAAAAGGCCTCAGTGTTTCTGGATCTCAATGTCTGGTCCTCACCAAAACCAAAGAGTGAAGAGGTGCAAATTTTTCTCTCTTAGAAGTTAACCATTCTAATGAAACTCAGTTGAAAATAAACAGTGTTTCACATTTGCAGTCTGGTTTACATTTTGGACAACATTTTGAATCCCTTGATATCTGATTGACAACACTGCAGATCACACAATGCTAAGGTGTTTCTTTCACATAATATACATTTGTCTATATTATTTCATAGAGTTCTTCAGTTTATTTTATTATTGGACATGTATTAGTCACAGTGGATTATGATTCTCTGTAGCTGATTTTTAAATTTTTTTAAGCCTTTAATGGAAAGGACATTTAAAATTCAAAGAAAATATTTCAAAGTATTTTCATGATCCAGTGTTATCTCCGTAATTAGATTTGTAGGAAGAGAATAAAGCTAGGCCTGTCCTTGGCGACAAGAGCCCACAGAAGCTCCACAGTTGTAAAGCCACAGAGGCTGTTATGTGTCCTGAGGGGAAAGCACCTTTCTGAATCAGCTCCAAACAGCCTCTAGTACATAGTCAGTCAGGTCTCTCCTTTCCCCAGGAGTAGTCTAGGATTCTGTCCCACAGAATCACAGTCAGACTCTGGGGAATAATGACAGGGTAAAGAATTGAGAACTAGCTCTGTCCCAGCAGAAAATCCTTAAAGAGGCTTAGCTGCTGAAAAAGAATAATTTTTGGCTGACATCTCACAGATACAACTTTTTGAGGAAAATATGCTTAGATGGGCAACAAGACACTGGGCTGAAGAAGCTTCATAATAATCAGGAGGAGGGGAGTTGAAGAGTGAGCTATCTTGACTACACAACAAGATGTGGAGAAGTGAAGCCCCAAATTTATGTCGGTGACAAGAACCTCATTCAAAATGGTGTTGAGAAACATCCCCCACCTACCGTTGGAGTTAATTGTTTATTTTAAACTAAACTAAATGAAAAGACATTACTACTATCCCACCTCTAAAGCCCTTTAAGGGTGTTCCTTCGAGGATGGAAAAATCAAAAAGGAAAAGAGCAACATAACCTTTCAAAATGCTTCAATCACAAAATTTTTTAACAACAAAACCACAAACATCGACCATATTCACTTGTTAAACCAGAAAGGATAGTCTTGTGGTTAGGCTAGAGAACTAGGAGCCAGAACACCTAGGTTCTGTTCCCCGCTCTGTCAAAAGTTTCCTACAAACTTCATGCAAATCACTTAAACTCTCTGTGCCTGTGTAATGGGGATAATAGTTCTTCCATACTTCACAGAAATGTTGTGAGACTTCAGTATCTTGTGTATAATGCTTTGAGATTTGCAGAGGGTAGAGGAAGGGCAAATCATCATTCATTAATCCTTGATGCAGGAGGTGGATTAGATGACCTCTTGAGGTCCTTTCTATCCCTGCCTTTAGAAGATTATCTGAAGACACAGATAAAGATACTTATTTCTTTAAAATGAAAATTGTGCCCATCTCTAAATATTTCTATTCTGTTGATACTGTATATACTGTAAATTTATAGCACCTTTCATCTGAAAACAACTAAGCATTTTACCTATACTAGTGAATTCAGCTTTACAATATTCTCATGAGTTAAATAGTATTATTACCTCATTTCAGACATGGGGACACTGAGGCACAGAGTACTCCATGACTTACCCAAAGTCATACAGTGATTCAGTAGCAGAGTTGGGAAATCTGGGTTCTGTTCCCAACTTCCAATTCCCTGCTCTAACACAGAAATTTTCTGTGCCCTGTATATTTTTTCCTATTTTTCTTAAGGTGAGTTTTGTGAATAAGAAACAATATTTTAGAAAGCCAGACTTGGTGCTCAGCAGTTATTTATGAACAAATATCCAAGGATCAAATTCCTCCATCAAAGTATGTGGATTGCTCCCTTTCAGGTCCATGGGTCTTGAGTGTCTACCTCCACAGAGAGAATTTGGCCCTTATAGTAGACATAAAACAGTTGTCAGTTCTGACCATTGTTGGCTTCATATCTAAGGAAAGAAGACTGATTTGTGTAGAATTCTAGTTTAGTATTACTCAGAGCAATTCGCTGTGTGTAAATATAAAACAGGATCTGTTTTAGTGCAAAGAAGAAATAAAGCCAAATTCACCTGTAAATTCTGGCTGCTCTGCACTGATCTGGCAAAATAGCCATACAGCTACATTGCATCACCACAGCAACACAAGACCCATAGACAATGCTCCTGTGCAAAGCATAGTGACAAAACATATGGCTAAGCATGGACCAAACTGAGCCAGAGCTTCCACAGCTGGGTAGGAAAAAACCATATCTTTTTTGTATGTGTGTCTAAAAGTATATTGAACATTTTTTTAAAATACTTCGGACAATATATAAATACTTTTAAAATGTTCCACAACTGGTCAATTTTTAATGTTATTCAGAAAATACCGTATTTTATTGTACCACATATTTGAAATATTATGAAAATTGGCCAATGTTGTACCATTTTAATATATAGTATCTTATACGGGGATATTTATAATTTAAATATATATGCAATAAATTTTAAGCAAACATAACAAATATCCCCATTACAGACATTTTATTATTAACTGCAGGCAGTTATGTGAAGCAGATTTCATTGATTTTATTTTTCTCCTGCAAATCTAGAGGTATTTTTGCAGATCCTTAGTACACAGCACAATAACTGAAACCTGTTACAGACATACTGTAACTGCATCATAAAAACCTTACTCTAGAGCTCTGTTGACTGGAGAGTATGTTATAACAATAGCTCTAAGGAAGCAAATAATCCTAGCTTGCCCACATCCTTGATCTTCATAGATCCATGTCTTTATATCCTTGACTTAATAACACTGTGTCTTAAGGCTTCCAGTCATAATTTGGTTTCATTCTTGGAAACAGCTAAATCAGCAGCAGAAAGCTATAGTTCTGACAACTTAGTCGCTAACCTGGCTTATATCTGAAACTTCCCTTCCACTGTAAGCCTCATCTCATCGCCAATTTTAATTTTGTAACTGCAATTTTTAAAATGTCTGACAGAGCGCTGTCATTCATTGAGTAAAATTTGGAATGGTTTAAGCACTTAAATAAACATGCAGTAGCAGTATTCTCTCAATCACTTATCTGTAAAAGAAAGCTCTCAGACTAGTACAAGATTGAATCCTACAGCAAAACTAAAGAAATATTCAACACTGATTGCAAATTCCTTAGTCTCACTACATACCTCAGAGATGTCCAGAGCACAAAGCAGTTGGAGTCAGGTAAAAAAGGGACTTGTTCTCAAGTCACACAATTTTGCTCCTACTTGTAACCCCAAAAAGTGTAACAAGGTCCTTGGGGAAAATTCATCTTCACAAGTAGGAGTTGGCTTTTTAAAGCTTCCTCTGCCAGTTTTGTCCTTACCACTCTCTGCTAACCACCATCAATTTTTAAATGCATCTTTTCTCCTGCTATTTCTATTGTAGATCCTTTCTCCTTTGACAGTCCATTAAATACTGGGAAGTTTAGTCAATGTCCTCATCTTACCACTTTTCTCAGATTATAAATCTTATTCTCCATGGAACAAACTGCTTGAGAACCAATCAGAGTCTTTCAGACACACTCACTTTTAGCTCACGGCAAGTTAACTGCTCCCAGTGCTGTATAGTATCTTACAACTGCTTAAAGACACACACAAACAAACAGCGTTCTGCTTACGACATCAAAATCCACCTCTATTAGAGCTGCAGAAATGCACTTCATACTCTGTGGGAAACACCTCTGCAAGCTCACACGCTCCCAGAAATTCATCTGTTCTGTTCATGAAGACTAGCCAATTGAAAATCATGCTCAAAACTGCAGAATTTCATACTGCTCCATGTATGGAAAGTTAGGAACCAATGCAGCTGCTGAAGCCTTAAGGTATAGATGTGACAGGAATTACCTGCCTAGTTATCAGTAGGTAACTCAAGTCACATTACAGCATTATGCAACTAATAGCCCCTACAGTTTTATTATCTATTTTTTCACCATCCTTCCAGCAATGGTGTATAGTGTAGGACTGTGCTGTGCTGCTGCCCTTCACACCAGAGGTGGTTGTTATTTGAGTGACAGTGGTATAGAGAGGGAAAACATTTCAAAGGCACTTGGAGCACAATTCATTTGACTTCCATAGAAGAAGCCAATGGTATTTCGGCTCCTTAATCATGTATGTGCTTTGGAAAACCCCACCCAGAATACAAAGTGATTGCATAAAGTTCATTTTGTGCTTTGGGATAGTTGGATGAAATATCTACATTTGTCTGCAATTATACAAATGTTAGTCATCATTATCAGTCAGCATCAATCATTAGTGTGCGTGCATTTTTATAATAATTTACAAAAACTTCAGTTAATGCCCACCACCACTATTTAGATAGTGACAAAGATCAGACAAAGACAGAGTCAAAGATAATATAATCAAGTATTTTAAAAAATCATTTTTTACTTTTTTTACTTTTTCTTTTTTACTTTAGGAGAAATCATATTAACAGAAAATTATTCTGATCTGCTTTATTTACAATGTACAGCTCTTGCTGAATATAAGTATCTTAAATAGCGCAAACAGCCCAGTTTATGCTTAGCTACTCAAAGATACTTTTCAGGAAACCTTTCTTAGGATGAATAGGGTTGACAACCCTCCAGGATTGGCCTGGACTCTCCCAGAATCAGCATTGATCTCCCGGTGACTACTGAAAGCAATGTGGGAGATTTTAATAGGATATTTTAAGAAAAATTATATTATGTCATGTAGGGGAAAACAAATCTCCCAGAATAGCTTCAGAGTTGGCAACCCTAAGAATGAACTACTGTCCCCTTGTTTAGCTCAAAGGTATCGATTCCAACAAATGAATACATGTCAATTCCACTTTGTAACTTCATGCTTCTGTTTAAACAAACCTATTTTCCTATCATAATGTGGTTTTGAGTGACTGTCTCAGAGCCTGTCTGTCTGAGGTCATAGTGCAATACAAAAGGAAGCCACATGACAGAATGTCAAAAATGACATAAGGTACAAAACCTATTATTTCAAAAGGAGCTCTGCTCTTAAAAGATCATAGCTCAAACAGTGATGAATAAATCCTGATCAGCTGTAAAGGAGCAAGTGCCATGAAGCACCATTGAGTTAGGAGGGGTTCATCATTTTTTAACCCTTTCTGATGGAAGATTCCCTCAATTCCAGATGTGTTAGTTCATTTATATAGTTTTTGGAACTCTTTAAGAAAAGTAAAAGCGGCAATAATTAAAATGAAGTTGGGCTGTTCAGAAAGAGGAAATAAGATTATGCTTTCCCCTGAAAAATAGTTAGTAAAAGAGGAAAACAAAATGATTGAAAAAAAGTGACTGGATTACCAACCTTTATGGTATTGCTAATTTTATAGCGTGTGCAGCACTGGCATAACTGTTCTCACTGAAGCCCAGGATAAACTTCCATTGACTTCAAGGGAAGCAGAGTCAGGTCAATACTAAGCACTTCTAAAACACTTCTAAAAATGCCACCTGTAATGCTTATCAGGAATCTCTTTTTGTTTGCTTTTCCACAAATATTTATGCAATCTCTTTCGATGCACATAAGTGACTGGGAATGAGCTTTTATTGCTATGAATACATTATTGGTACATGAACGAATGTTTGTGCACAAATAGTGAATTTACAGATTCACACTGAAAGTTCTTGCTTGGCCACTGTAGGGAGGTGTTGCTGCACCCCTCTTACTTCTGCCCCTGCTGCCCTCACAAACCAATCAAGGATGCCTCAGGTTGATGCAATCACCCGTGCACTTTATTTGTAGCTATTTCCCACCACCACCACCTTACTATCTATATACAGGTTTGTTTCACAGCCAGGCTTAAAAGCAGCAAACCAGACCAGAGCCTGCCCGCCCGACCTCTGGATTCTCCCTTTCTCTCCCATCCTCCCAGCCCTTTTATAGCCCTGGCTAACTAGGCAGGCAGCTGTCGCTAGTTGCCAGGCAGGCACAGGCCTATTCAGCTAGCTCCAATCTACTCCCATTAATTGGGCTGGCATGGCAGGGGACTAGTTAAGCACTCCTTATCCAGCACCCTGTCACAGCCTCCTTATATGTATAGTAATGGCTGGTACAAATTTGACAAAATTAAATTAAATTTTAAGTTTGCAGGACAGCCAACATGTCTGTCATGTATCTTCTTCAGTCAGAAAGGAACCCAGCTATTTTTAAAATCTGGCATCCAGGTATGTAGTCAAGTAAAAAAGCGATTTCTTTCACAAGAGGCAGGAAAAGATTTTATATGTCCCAAAATGTCCTAGGCCCTATTTATCTCCTCTATCTCTGCTATGTTGTTTACTCAAGCCCTAAAATAATTTTTACAACATGAATTTCTTCTTAAGGTATTGGGTTTTTTTGATTAAAAGGTATCCAATCACGAAATGTAAACCATACCATTTGACTTAGATAATCAATTGCACAGATTGCTAACTTATTCTTCATACAAATACCAAAAGAGCAAAATACTACATCAAACAATTACAAATAATGAACATATTCATAAAGATCACAATCATTTCATGGGCAAAACAAAGGACCTTGAATACATTATTCCAGTGTTCAGATCTGGATTTCACAGTTTCCCCTACATTTCAGAGTTATTCAAAACCAGGATTTTGATTTGGTCTTGTCCCTTTGTCCAACCCACCCCCTTGAGGCTGATCTGTATTATAATACAATTAGCAAGTTTTCTGTCCAATTATTTAATTACCATCCTGATATGATTAATTTATGTTAAACCATATGAACAAGAGGAATATTCACAGTGCTATTTACATCTTCTCTTTTGTGATAAATAATAACTTTAAAAATCATTTAAACCAAAAGAATAAGTAATATTCCACTTTTTTCAGCAGTTCTATTTCTTTAATTGTTATTGTTGGTGGTCTTCAAGTCTGCCATGCGTCTGTCAGAAGTGTATATCACCATAGGTTCTTCTTCTGAAAGACACACAAGAAGCATGTGTAATGATTTGGCAGGTTAGTGTCCATAGTTGACATCTAGGTAGAAAAACCTTTGGAGAGCCTTCAAAGACATTTAGACCCAAGCCTAAGAAGACTGAACTCTAGTTTGCTAGTTATTCCTAGATCAGAGATGTTCAATACCCAGCCCATGAGCCACTTCTGACCCAATGAATGCACATTATTTGGGGGAAAAGGGTTAGTCAGATTTTGCCAACTCCCTCACAAATATTAAGTTTCTACGATTGTGAAGAAAACCCTCCAAAACATGAAATGTAGCTCTTTTAGACACCCAGAAGTGGCAGCTATAAGGCTTTATGGAAAGTGGACCTTTCAAACCCAATGGATAGAGCGATAGCAGTCGTAGTAGCAGTGAAAACTAGTTTAAACCAGGCATCCACTGTGCTCTGAGCAGGATTAGATCACAATGATAAAATCCCCAAGGTCTGTCTAAACTACAGCTTTCACCAGGACTACCATTCATTGAGAACTACGGATCTGAAAAACCCTGACACAGACATGAAAGCTGCAAAGTGCCCTATTAAACATGAATATTCCACTGAGTTGAAAACTAATGACAACACTTTAGTGGCCAAATATTCACAATTTAGAGACACACTTGTCCACATAAATTAGGTAATCACACATGCAAATGGACAAATGAATAAGGGAAGAAACAGTGGTGATCGTAAATGTGCTCTGCAGCTTTTCCATACCTCTCCCACCCTACTGAATGAGTCTGAAAGCAATAGTCACTTTATTAACTAAGGCAGATTCTCAGCGGCTGTAAATTGGCATAACCCCACTGATTTACATCACCCGATGTATTTCTACAATATGCAATTAGATAAGAATCCCATTCTTTGAGCCAGTTTCCCTTTGTAATCAGTGGATTAGACACTATGAATGAGGGTAATTTTGTAGCCCCAGCCAAGAGACCAAAATTTAATTCTGTCCTCTTCACAGAAGGAGTTTGGTCAACTAGGTGCAGGGCAGTGAATAGTGGCTGGCTCTTTGCTTCACATGGGAAACAAATTCAGGTATATCAAATCTCAGGATGTCACATGTGATGTGAAAATTCTCACAGTTAGAACTGAAAATGTATGGCCTGTGTTATGCAGAAGGTCAGACTAGATCATCATAATAGTATTTTATGGCCTTATAATCTATGAAACATAGGGAGATCCAAGAAGAGAGAGCTGCAACAGCCAAAGTTCAATGCATAGGAGAGGTCCATGGGAACAATAGATGCCCAAGTGGTCTGATCATTATTAGGCAGGTTAGCAATGACTGAGGTGATATCATTGGGGGAGTCAGAAGGAGCAGCACTGAAAACTAAAGAGATCATTTATAACATTTCTAAGGAGGTCTTTGTGATCCTATCTACTACAATAAACTTCTCATAAAAATGTAATGAAAGGATTCAATTTAATAAATCCTCTGCTATATCATGTAAAAAATATTAAATGAGAGAAGAAATGGTTATCTTTGGTTCCTCTAAATGTATACTTCCAGAAACTGACTGAAGAAAATAAAAAATAAAAAAAAATTGTTATCTGCTCTCTTATGAAGAAATGAAACTGTCTAGATTAAAACATTTTCTACTATGCTACAATGAGCAGACTTCAAAAAGCCTGTTTAGGGAAACACATGGAAAAAGAATGAACTGTGCTGGCAGAACAGTGTGGGAAAGTGTATTGTCTATCACAACTTCACCTGGCCTGCAGTTTAGCAGAGAGATCTCCAAGCCACACTTTTCAGTAGCATTCAACATATTGAAACCACCTATTTGCAGAGTAAGGGGCAGCTAGAGGGGAGACAACCATATAACATTCTACCATTAAAGAATCTCATTTGGACAAGTTTTGCTTTCATATACACTAGAACATTTTTCAGTAATAGAATTCTATAAACAAGGAGACTAAAAAATGGAAGGGCAAATTCTACACTGGTATGCAGCCAGTGCAACCCTATTTGGCCAGAATGTATGAGGCTTTAGAAGTCAGAATGAAAAGTGAATGAGGGGGAAAAATACATTTTCCATTCATACAAACACAAAACATTTGACTCACTACAGGGATGCTTCAGAATACAGCCATAAAAATAGAAGTACTCCATGAGAGTATAGACATACTGAGTGCTAAAAGGAGCTTGTTTGTTCCAACAAGTTCACACGTGGTGGTCTGTGTCATTGTCTCCTCTCCTTTCGGCACCCCAGAAGAAGAAAGTATTCTGTAGCAAGGCAGATTGAGCAGAAGACGCATATGCTAAGTCACCAAGAAGCACTTAGAAGGGCTGTGCACAGCTGATGATCAGAAGAAATTGGAGCAAGTGGCCATGCTAGACTCATATGCTGTGAGGCAGGATGGGGCACCTGCTCCAAACCAGGAGACCATGCAGATGGTTCTCCAGATGATCAAACAGAGGTAGTGGCAATGGCGAGAGATCTGGAGCTATGGAGTGGAACAGGCTGCCTGTGGAGGTGAGATGGATGGAGCCAGTGAGCAAGCAGAACTGTAGCAACAGAAGCTTGCTGACCAGAACAAACACTGATAGCTCAAACAGAAAAAGAGGGTCAAGTAATATCCATAGGATCTAGAGCAGGGGGACGAGGCACAGCCATAAGGTAATGTGCATCAGAGCTCTCCTGGAATGAGGGAGACTCGAGGAAGGGGGAAAAAAAGTGCTGACAAATTTGTGTTATCCTGTAAAGGTTAGGGAAAAGCCAGAGGGGTATGAAGCAACCATGGGGGGAAATGTAGATGTCAAAGAGGGGGAAAAGTGCCCCTTAATCTATGGGTTTAGGAAAGTCATTTCAGATTTAAACAAACATAGTGAGGAGTTGTAGAATGAAGTAGCCAACAACCTATCCAAAAAAGAAAGGGCAGGGGTGAAACATAGGTCTCATCTTCATGTACAGTGGCGCAACTGCACTGGTGCTATAACTCTTCAGTGAAGAGCTTCTCCCATCGGCATAGTTAATCCACCTCCCCAAGAGATGGTAGCTATGTTGAAACTCTCCCATCAACACAGCACTATCTACACCAGGGGGTTAGGACATCATAACTATGTTGCTCAGGAGCATGGATTTTTCATGCCCCTCAGCAACATAGCTATACTGCTATAGGTCTGTAGCATAGACCTGGTCTTACATTATAGTCAGTGGCCAAAACTCCAGTATCAAACTCACAAGGGGGTGACAATCAGGGTCAAGACACTCCAAGACGGAACAGAAGGTTTAAAATGAGAAGTTGAACCAACTTATTGCATACTGTATTATTTTACTATAAAAGTGTATCAAGTAAAGTATTTTATGAAAGCTTGTAATGTTCTGAAATTGATAGTAATTATGCAATATGTGTACAGACTCCAGTTATGGATTTATGTATATAGGAAATTGTTCATGATCTGTGATGAAATTGCTGCACCCTAGAGCTGTGAGATGTAGCTGAAGCCAAACAAAGAAGGGCACCTCCCAAGCCAATTGTTTACACAAAACCAACCTCAAGTACCCATCCATTATTCAGCCCAGTAAAGGCCAATGATGGACCATTGAGACATCCCAGCTAGAATTTCTCCTTTCTGAATAACCATGAGTCACCACCCAAAGAGGAGAAAGAGCCTTTTAAAAAGGAAGCTTGAAATAGATTGTCATCCAGAAACTGAGGGACAGCTTCTAGGCAGAAAGACGTTTGTGAAAACTGAATCCCCCCTGTAGGTAGGGGGTATACTTGGAAACTGTTCAAAGGCTATAGGTAACTTTTATTGAAAGAGGAATTTTATCTAATAAGAAAGTGTAAAGGCCGAGTTTGCATCTTTTTTTTTTCTGTGTAACGTGTATATTTGCTTTCCCTTACTATTTCATATTGGAATGTGTGTTTTTTCTGTTAAATTAACTGTGTTTATTTTTACCCCAAACAGTCTCTGGTGTCAGTTCACTTTGGGATACACAGTTTGCACAACTGGGAGGTTGTATTCACCTTGGAGGGGGTGGGGAAGGGAGATGAACTAGAGGGGAACAGTCAAGTGTCTGTTCCTAAGAACTTCGGGATTTGGGGAGACTTGAGACTGGAAGTGGTGTTGGGGTCACCATGCAAAGACCATCTAGGCTGGGGGAAGCCAGGGTGAGTCCTTGTGCTTGTGGGCAGGCTACGGGTGTCAAGGAATTGAATCATAGCCACACTGCATGCCATAAAGGCACCCAAGATTACAAGGCAGACAGCCCCTTACTGGTCTCGGTAATCCCCAAAATGTCATAGGTAGAGCCATAGACAAGCAGCTCTCTAAAATTCAGCAAGAGTAAGATAGAAGGGAGATCCAGAAAACTTGAATTGCCCTGTTTTCCATTCTTGTACTCTTAAGTGTCAGTTTCCTTATGGTCCTATAAAAATTATAAATCTATAAAAAGGTAAGGAATACAGATTCCATGATCTTAACAAAACAAAAACTAGGTTGGTCCTGGGGTTGGGGTGCTAGTTATAGTTTAGGATTAACTTAATTCAATAAAGTTTTACCTTATTGAATTCGGGTTAATATCTTTGGGGTACATTGTATTAAAAATGCAATTTTGTGTATGCTATTGTACCTACGTACCTCCTCTAGGAGACTTACTAATGCAATCTCCAAAGAGCTCTGTGTAAGCTCAAAAGCTTCTCTCTCTCAGCAACAGAAGTTTGCCCAATAATAGATTTAAAAGTTTTATTAAAGCTAATGTTTTAAAAAAATTATATAATACATAGGTTGGGAAAAGAGTGTCTGTACATCTGGGTATAGTGCTTAGATTATCAACAAATATAAAGTCAGTTTTTAAAAATCATATCATACATAGAGTACATAATCAGCAATAACCCACATTTAGGTGAATAGATTTAACAATACAGTTTAGATATTAGAATCCAAATACTCAGGTACATCACTTATCAAAAGTTGTACAGAGATTTTTTTTGCGGAAAGCAAAATATATCAATGAGTAGCTATTGACCCTCAGTAATTAAGAATTAGGTTGGTTGTCCATTTAGAAAAATACAATCCACGAGGAAAGTATTTGTTACTTTCCTGACTGCACTTCTCATCAGCACTCAAGATCATCCCTCCTGGTATTGCCAATGTCTGGTGAGGTGTTCTATGTAGATGTCCCTCGACCACCTGATGGCATCTGTCACCATGAGCTGCCGAATCAGCTGAGCATAGTGTTGACTGATTCCACATTCTCTCAGCACTCGCTCATTACTGAGGTCCAATTCACCTAAGGCTCTGACGATCAGCATATGTGTCTGGACCTGGTAACCCTTAGCTCTCAGGCTTTTGGCCAGAGGGGCATATTTCTCTACCTTTCAAGCTCGGGCATTGTGGAAGGCCGGGGTCCTGTTGTTGAATGGTGCTGTGATGTCCACCATCATGCTCTTCTTCCAATCCTCGTTGGTGATGACGATGTCCGCTCACAGCTGGCTGTCGGTTCCGGGGATGGCGGAGTTTACAGCAACCTTCCCCATGGGTGGCAGGATGGCTCTGGGCAGATGATCTTGGATGGCAGTGTGTCATAGCTGCCAAGCTCTTGAATAGGGCTTGCAGCTATAAAGGACATGGGGTAGCATCTCGTTGGTGTAACCGCACTTTCTGCATCGCTTGTTCTGATTCCATAGTGGATGGTTCCGTTCAGTGAGATGCAGTTGATCCAGGCCCTGCGGATGAACCTTCATGTGGCAAATCGGGAGAAGCAGCCCCCGGGGAGGAAGTGGTTTCTGGGGTCTCACTTGCATGTCACCTCAAATGCCTTGTCCTGGTCCAGCTTCCATTTCAGGTTTTCCACATACTGGCAGTGGATGGCATCCTTCAGGGTCCTCTCCAGCATAGTTCTAGCTCTTGGAGTGATGATAGTGTGATCTGTATTCTTCACCTGTGGCACCAGGACTCCTAGCTCCTGGTGTTTCTAGCACCATGTCCAGTGGCAGCCGATATGCTTCTCCAGTTGTCCTATTGCATTGTGGGCACAAGTCCAGAGTGAAGCAAAGTCCCCCGTCTCTTCCAAATTCACCTTCCACCAAGCCTCTTAGGTAGGTGGTAACTTCTTGGTTGGAAGGGGTCGTGGTGATTTGCTTCTAGACAGCATCCTGCAGAGCACTCACCATGATGTTTCTCACTGTGGCAGAAGGTGGAAGGCATGAGTGATCATGGCAATGTTGCACGGATCACCCATTCAAGGGATATTGGTGCTGCCCTGCCTGTGTGAGATGTACACCAGTTCATTGCTGGCCCTCTGGGGAAGAAATGTCGTGTTCTGAGGTACCTGCGCTACGGCAGATCCAGTCAGGACGAATGAGATATGGGGAATTGGGAAGGTGTTCAAGGCATTGATCTTCTGCCATGGTGCCAGTAGGGAGATGTTGATCCTGGCCACATCTATTACCGCACCCAGCTTTCAGAGAGCAGCCGTGTTAGTCTGTATTCGCAAAAAGAAAAGGAGGACTTGTGGCACCTTAGAGACTAACAAATTTGAGCATAAGCTTTCGTGACCTACAGCTCACTTCATCTCTAATGTAATCACTGGCAACTCTTAGGAATTTGAAGGGACTCTTTGGAACAATACCTCTGAAGTGGATTTCCTAGGAAGTATCTGGGGAATGCAAGCGTCCCATTTCAGATACTCCCCTTTAAGCCACACCCTCAAGGAGGAAAACTCCCTGTCCACTAATTACCTGCTCCTGGAAACTCCAGATCAAAGATCCCAGAACTGTATGAAGAGTGAGCTAAACATGTTAGGACTATGCTTATTCTGAGCTGAAGCAGTGATGAACTAGTAACCCCAAGGAATCCCCTTGGATGAGGTTTTGAAGGACTGCTTCTGCCAGAATCCATGTTAGGTTATCTCTGGTAAGCCTATTAGCATTGTGTAGGTTCTTTTATTGTTTTTAATAGGCTTTCTCTGGAATGCTTAAGAATAAAATAGGTTTTCATAGGAACCATGTGTGGTGCCTTATAACTGTAGCTATTACACGTGTTACCCATCTCTACAGAGAAAGCAAGCAGATCCTGCTTGGGCAGCCTGTCTCTGCTGGATTTAACAGAGTGTGGGGAGGGACCTGTGCAGACTGGTAATACCCCATCAGAAGGGAGAGAGATGCGTGTATCCATTCAGGAGACTCAAAAGCTGGAGAGCTGGAAGCCTGAGATTGGGTGCCCTTGCTGGAACATTGAGGGGAAATATAGGAGCAGTTGCCCCAGACTGTGATAGAAGAAGCAGAAGAGCGAAGCAGAAGAGCAAACACAAGGCAGACAGCAGATAAAAATTGCCATTTAAATGAAAAAGTCATGTTTATATTATGGATACAATATGGGGCTATACTCATATAGGGCTTCATCCACAACCCCCACTGAATTCACTGGGCTGTGAATCAAGCCACAAAAGAATATCTGCATTTTGTCCTGATTAAGTTAATGGTAAAAGCCTCACATTTATTCCACTGCGAGCAGAACTGAAATCCCACTGAAGGGAATTTTATCAAATAATTTTATTCTTAACGGCCATTCTTACTTAGTGTTAATAATATTAATTTCTTTATTTGTACATATAGAAAATTGGCACTTTCTAAACACTTGTTTTATTGTGACAAAAGTGCTGTATGACTGGCTGTAAATATATAAAACTAGATATAGCACTAGAACCTCTTAAAATTGTGCATGATACACAAACAGTTAAAGTGCTATTTAGTCACTGTACATTGAAAATACACAAAGATGTACCCATTATCTGTTTTACAATCACAGCTGGTGGGATCATAAGACAAGTGCTCTTGGCATATCATAGTTCCTCAGTACTACTTCATACTATTGTCACTTACTGGCAGATTCATTTTATATGTTTTTATTTAAATCTGATCATGGATTTGAAAGATAGGGTTATATTCTTCAAACAGATTCATACTAAGTAGTTGAGGATATTTGTTTCTTTCCTTTGTGAAGCTGTTTCATGGCAGCAAGCACTTGGAGCTAGGGGGGAGAAGCGGGGACACAGCATGCTCAGGGGAGGAGGCAGAGTGGAAGTGAGGTGGGTCGGGGGCAGGGTAGGGAGCTGCTTGTGGGTGCAGAGCACCCACCAATCTTTCCCTATGGTTGCTCCAGCCCCAAAGCACCCATGGAGTCAGTACCTGTTCTGGGTACTATTCAATATTTTCATTAATGACTTGGATAATGAAGTGAAGACTATGCTTATAAAATCTGCAGATGACACCAAGCTGGGAGGGGTTGCAAGAACTTTGGAGGACAGAATTGGAATTTAAAATGAATTGATCAATTGGAGAATTGGTCTAAAAATCAACAAGATGGAATTAGTAAAGATAAGAGCAAAGTTCTATACTTAGGAGGCAAAAATCAAATTTTTGTACTATTACAAAATGGGGAATAACTGGCTAAGCAGTAATACTGCTGAAAAGGAGTTTGGGGTTACTGGGGATTACAAATTAAATTTGAGCCAACAAAGTGATGCAGTTGCAAAAAAGGCTAATATTCTCAAGCGTATTAACCAATTTCTCACATGTAAGACACAAGAGGAAACTATCCTACTCTACTTAGCACTGGTGAAACCTCAGCTGGTATACTGTCCAGTTCTGGGCACCACACTTTAAGAAACATGTGGAGAGAATTCAGAAACATAGTGGAGAGAATTCAGAAGACAGCAACCAAATGATAAAAGGTTTAGAAAACGTGACCTAGGAGGAAAGATTTAAAAAAAAACAAAAACTGAGCATGTGTAATCCTGAGAAAAGAAGACTGAGGGAGAGAGTTGATAATAATCTTCAAATTCAGTTTCAAGATCAACCAGCAAGAATAGAAAATGCTAGTAATACAGACATCAGAGAGCTTCAAGAGGAGGGGAACTGTAGGAGGAGTTTTATTCCTTATTTATAAAGTGATGATGATCACAATATACATGACTACATTTGATAAAATGGGTTTATCTTATCAGTACTTGCGGATCTTCTCTGAACACCCAATGAAGTTTGAATGGTCCTGTCAGGGCACCACAAACTTCCTGCAGTGCTAGGCTGTGCAAATTAGGGCAATAGAGGGCAATGTGAATTGTACAGCAGGCTGTCTCCTTCTTGTGCATGTCAGGCCTATAATGTGCACTCCTTGTACCTCATACACCATGTGTACTTCTGCAGGAGCCAGGGCCAATTTGCCTTCAGTGATAAGTCATAGCTTACCTCATGCCATTTCCAAGGACGGGGAGTCTTTTTCTCATCCAGATTCAATCTCCTTGTATATGACCATTTCTTCCCCACTCCCTATTATCCTCAATGAATACCACTCTCCTTAGATGAGTGACTGGGCTTTCAGGAAAAATTGAATGACTTGTACAAACTATCCCCTCAAAAACATTTAAAATGTGTGAAAAATATGCCACTTCAGAAGAAAAAGGGGCCGTTATGTAAAGATGTGAACCATGAAAAGGGACACCTTAGAAAAGAGGTAGCCTTTTTAAAACTCCAAGTGAAACAAGATACAATAAAGCTATACTGTCTATTTTACTCACACCACCTTCTTGATCTCATTAATTAATGTAATGTAATTAAATTGTCCTTTTTTCATTCACACTTTTCAGCTTTCATTTCACTCCCACCTTCAATGAAAAATAAATATTTTTTTCTCTGTATTATGCAAACTGTTGCTGAATTCTGCAACACAGTTATATATCTGATCTCATTCCAGTGGCTCACTATTTGCTAACAAATACTAATTTTTCTCAATTTCACACAGATGCAATATTTAGCATATTTTTTCTCCCATTGAGCATAAACTTTCACATTCAACACATTAAACACATTAAATGTGTTTAACAACACATTAAAGCTTGTTTTCCTTGCTTTACCTTCAGATCAAGTTGCTGTTAGTTGTCTTTTTATTTGTTTTTCTTTTGACTAATGTGCCACCTGCAAATTCCTATGACTTAATTACAGTATACTTACAAACAGTATGGGCCAGATCCTGAGATAGCATAAATTGGTATGGCTCCATTCGCTTATCATTCATTGAACCCACCAATAAAAATCTCTCCTCAAATTCCACTTGAAAAGCCAAATGACCACCAAAAATTCTGAATTGTGGGAACCACACCGTTTATTCATTTCCCTGGCACCTCTCTCTCTTTCTGCAGCTTCCATTTTGACTGACATGGTGCAAAGAGGATTTTCTGACAGGCAAAAATATCCATGAAGAATAACATCAGGCAGGATGATATAGTCAGACTACCATTACAGGTTGATGTGGTAACTTTCTCCTTCATGGAGCACAAGTTTTCCTTCTTCAAGGCAAAATGTGGCTGTCTGCTTCCTCTTATATTATCGTTTCCACCTCTGGATTTACTACTTTTCAAAGTCACCTTCCCATTGCTTCCAGTAGAAGGATAACAGAATAAGCATCTTTGTCTTGTAAATTCCCTTTGATGATTGATGAGGCAGTTATCGGCCTGCTCCCATTTTATTGCATCAGAACTACTGTTCTTGGCATTAGAATCAAGAAGTTTGTTTCCTTGATTGTGGACCAGAGAGACTGCCTCCTTGGTAGCAGATCAGTGTCATCTTCTCAAGTTGTGTTTCAGCCGGTTTCATTTGCTGAGGGTGCTTCATTCCGCAAGCTGAGAATTAGATTTAGTTTCTTCAATTGTGCTTTCTTTATGAAGTTTTCAGTGTCTTCCTACAGAAAAGCACGGGTTTCCTAGGCACCTTTTGAAGAAGCCATCTCCTGAAGTTGACCTTTTTTTGCTAACTGTGCCCTTTCTCCAATTTACTTTTTCCTGGAAAGGTTGGGGTGGACAATTCTTGTATCAGCTGCAGTCTTCAGATTCCTTTGACCTTTTTCGTTCAAGCTTCAGAAGCTGGGTATTGCACTGACGGTATTGAAAGAGGGAGTGGTAGTGTAGCACCTAAATCCTACCAAGCTCCAGCAAGGGAAGAAGCCATTATTAGAAGTTCCAAACATCAGCACGGACCTAAAATGGCAAGTGAAGGATGCAAGGTAGACAAATACAGAAGATTTAAGTAGTACATAAATTGTAAGCTGCTCTCTGTTCTGGAGAGTAATGTGGTCTGGGCCATCTGTGGCACATCCAAAGTGAAATGGGGTGGGGTAACCAGCTCCTATCTCTAATTTCTATAGGACTAATTTTCAGGCAGTCTCTGAATTTGCATCTACAGTTTAGCATGTGCAAACCCACATATGCACATGCAATCAGGCAAAGTTAGATATCTAATGATCTGATTTGTGCAAGCAAATACCCAGCTATTGAAATCAAAGACATAATTTGGGAGTCTGTATTTGAAAATGTTGCCCTATGAACTGCAGTCTAAATGCAATCTTTATTTGGTCAGTTTGTTCACAGAAAGGATATGATAAATTGCTTGTTGGGTCAAATGCATCCTTGGTGAACCTCCTTTGAAAGCAGGGAAGAAATTGCCCCTACAATTTGTAATGTGAGACACAGTTCATGGGAATGTTTACTCTGTTTCTAGTCAGTTTGATGTGTTTATTTAACAAAGGTATTTCTTTAGTATCGCTATATATCTGTAGTATTCCTAGTTTGAAAATCATTGCTAGTTTGTTATGAAGCTCACTATGCAAGATTTATTTCTGCTGGTTTATTTTTTAATTCATTTAGCATTTTATTAAAGTAAGCCCTCAAGCTCTGCATACTCTTGTGGCCAGTCATTTGTATGATGTATTGTCAGTGGAATGTTGTGGGCAATTCATTTTTTAATTAAATGTTTCCCTTTGTCCTGAAATTGGTGAGGCATTCATCTGTTATTTCAGTGTCTTTAGTTGTACGTTTTCCTCTATGTTTCCCATTTCTTGTTCTTGCACAGTGGCTTTTGTGAGCATAGGAGAGAACCATCATGAAATGCCAAGTTAAACGAGAATGATAGGTTTGTTTATATGGCCTTGTCTTGTTTTTCTTAAAGGCTGAGTCACACAGCTGTCGAATGGACTCCTATTGGGTTATTATGGAAATATATCTCAGATATCAAGGTCATAGCTTTCACTTTGGGTTTTGTTTATCATTTTTGGTCTAGATGCTGACTGGTGTAAATCTACATAGCCACTGGAAAAAAAAACTTTTATAAAGGAGCTATACTAATTTATACCAGCTGAAGATATGGCTCTTGAGTATACATTAAGCATTTCTTTCTTTCAGTCTCCTCTTTCAGTTACCTATTCCCACATTCTAATGTATCCATTTCATTGTCCACTTCACATTCAGAACTATAGCAAGGATTATTATTTAGCCAGATTGTATTCAGAAGAGACCATGGTTTGTGTGGTCCAAAAATTTTCTTTCTTAGAACTAAATTTGCACTAGTCTCTACAGGCTATCAGCTTGTGGTTTTGTTTGCTGAAAAAGTAGCTTGGAATCTCAGAAATATTTTTGAAGGTTTTTGTTAGTTTTCATAAGTTTCTGCAAATGCTTACACTATTTCCTGCAAGTCTCTGCTAATGTTCATTGTGTGCTATGGGATATTCAGAACGGAAGGAGCAGACTGAAAAATCCTTCCACGTCTACCTCCTTCTGTCCAGAATAGTTTATTCTAGCCAAAACATTTACTCCTTTATTGTTTCATAAAACTCCTTGAACATACATTTTAGAAGGGAAAAACTGCCTAGTGGTTACATCACAGATGTGGGAGTCAGAAGATTCATTGACTTCAAGGCCAGAAGCAGAAGGGACCATTATGATCATCTACTTTCACCTCTTGCATTACACAGACCAGAGAACCTCATCCTGTAATTTCTGCATCAACCCTTTAACTTCTGTTTTGGCTATAGAATATCTTTTGGAAAGATATCCAGTCTTGATTTAAAGACTTCAAGTGATGGAAAATTCACCGCAGTTCGAGGTAGCTTCTATTAGGAGGAGATGTGTCACTATCCTGCTGTGTGACTTTTGCAAATCATTAAGCCATCTGCCTGAAGTTCCCTACATGTAAAATGTGGATAAGTATAGTTTATAGTCCCTCCTTAGAGCACAAATGTTATTAAAATCCATCTGATTATAACAAAATGTGCTTTAATTATTATCTGATTCTGGCACCTATTCATCCAGGGAAAAGCAGTTCTCCAACTGGGCTGTCCAGAGCAGACCAAAACCAACAGCAACTTCCATATTTAGTGTTAATCATAGCATGCAGAATAAAGGATAATACAAATACAGGGAAGAAAACTCCTTTCCCTTAACGGCAAATAATATCATAAACTGGCTATAATTTACAAATACTCCAACTGTAGATATCACTAAAATACTGATATAGTAGTGTTGTGACATGTTAGTCATTGATGTTTGTACAAGTGTTTTGACAGCCTCAAATGGAAGGTGCTCTGCAACTGAAAAGTGTGAATATGATCATATTTGGCAAATGAGTGCATATATTTATTATTCACTGCAAAAAGAAAGGCTGCTTAAATTTCTTGAGAGCCAGTACTTCTTTCTTAAGCTTAAATACTTTTCTGTTAATTTAGCCTTTGAACCATCTATTCTTTCTGATTTCTTCAGAATCTTGTTTATTGAGGCCTCTCTTGTCTTAATTCAGTATACAGATGGTAAAAAGCCATATCACTTATGGGACTGAAGCTGAACAAGATGTTTTCTTACCAGACTTTATTTCCACAAAAACTTACATCACACCTTCCCTACAACAGCCAGCTGCCGTCACTCTCTAAGGACACACATGGCTTGGAGAGCCTGGTTTCTGCTTTCAGGATGCAGTATAGCACTACTGTAATTCTCATCTTTTCTCTGTACTTCTGTGTTTATATGCTTCGAGACTCAGAACTGCACAGAAATTCAAATGACAGAAGATGGGCATCTGGGATTCTCTTCTATGGACTTCCTGAGAGTCCTTGGACAAGTCACGTAACATCTCTGTTCCTCAGCTCTCTCATATATTAGATAGCATAGTAATATTTACTTGCATCACCAGCGTGTTGGAATTAATTACTATTTGTAAAACTTTTCAAGACAAAGGGTTTCCTTGTGGTTAGGGCACTAGACTGGGACTTAAAAGTCCTGGTTTCAGTTCCTAGCGCTGCCTCAGACTTCCTGTGTGAAGCTGAGCAGGTCATTTACTGTCTGTGCCTCAGTCCCCCATCTGTAAAATGGAGCGAATGATATTTATTCCTATTTATAGATGTGGAACATTGATGCCCAGAGAAGCTGACTGACTTGCCTAACGCTACACACAAGGAGACTTTTCCAGAGCTTGGATCAGAAGTGAAGAGTTCTGAGCCCCCAACCCCATGCTTAGTTCACTGATCTTCATAATGCATCAAAAAAACCCTAAAACCTGCAAGCAATTTACAAACTGAGTGTGTATTTGATATTAAATTTTACCTATAGATCAAAGTTGGAGGCAAGGTGCCCCAGAGAGGCTCTTGAAGGAACTGTGCTTGTTTAGCTAAGGCACAATCCCTTACATGCAGGGAAAAGGTGAAAACTATATAATCTTCCTTGCTCACCCAGATACTTCAACTGCTACCCCTCCCTTCCAGTTTCCCCTTCAAGCAATCTGCACCCCCTGTTTCTGGCCTTGTACGGGAACCACAAAAAATATAAGAGGACTTCTTGGGCACCAATCTGGCTGTACATGTGACATTTGTATATATAAGGCTTTGTAAAATAGAGCACTGATCACCTTCTTAGCATATGCGCAACATACCTCAGGTAGCACGTGACCAGGAGTCAGCACCAAATTTGATCCGATAACACAGGCATTTTGTATTAGAGTTTGTCATATTTGACACACTTGTAGCTTTAAGACAGTAACTTCCTGCTGTGAGTATGGGAGTGCTTTCTGGATCAGCAACTTCAAGGCTGCAGTAGAATTCAGTCAAACTCTGGCAAGTACAGCCTCAGAAAAAACATAGCGCCATTGACTCCTCTCTTTAAGTTTCTACTTTAAGTAGTTCTGAATGTTAGTAGTGCTCTCTTGCAGTGTTGTTGCTGCTGCTGCTGCTATAGAAACTCATGGATATTTATCTTTGGTTTTGACATATTTGTAGTTTCCCAGTTTCACGATCATTTGTTGCAGCTGCATTCTGAGACGGGTCTGGGCTGAGGTACATTCTCAGTTAATAATATGTCAGGTTAGAAAAAAATCAATGTCATTTTCTAGATCTTCCCACAGCTGCTGATGGTCAAAGTCAGATGTGTGAATACTGAAAGTCAGTTTGAAAGCTTTATGTGCTGAAGTCTGACCAGTGCCTAAAGACTTATGTGCTTAAGTGCGAAAGGCCTGGAGTGCAGCTGCAGTCACCTCCTGTTGACCCAGCTGTCCTTGGGGATCCCAGCTGACTGACAATAATCTTGGGAGTTAGTTAGTAGCCTTTGAAGTCTGGGCTCAAGATCCCTAGACCTTGAGCCCAGACTTCAAAGACTATTGGCCAGCTTCCCTGATTATCTGAACATCTGATTATCCTGGGGTTTCTGGGGTTTCTCATGATTTTTCGATAATCAGGGTTCTACGGAATTGTTTTCCTTAATTTTGAATAAGATTTGTGACATAACTCAAATGTAAGGTCAAATTCTGCTCCCAGTTACACCCATGTACCTCCACAGTAATTTTCCTGAGGTCAATAGAGTTACTCTGGATTTTCATGGTATAACTGAGAGCAGATCTACCTAGTCCATCAATTTGCTTTCAAACGGCATGAAAACATAGGATAGATTGATTAACTCCTATGTGAATATCTCCAAAAACATAAATTGTCCATGGTTCTATGTCAGCTTTTGCTCCACCCTTTTGCACTGGATTGTGCCCGATGTAACTCAGAGAAGTATATATTCTTGGCTTCAGTTTATTTGTGCACTTAACTGAACCCAATTGGTTAAAAGGGCCAGTTCCCGTAGTGACATCACATAATCAACTATAACTTTCTGGTGAGGTTGCATTTGTGAAATAGGAACATTTTCTCCAGAGGGCAGTTGCCATACAAGAAGACTTTCACTTCAGGTGTTTGATTGCACAAGGCCTCTCTTATTCCCTTCTTTATCATGGAGATTCCATTTTACCATTATACATGTTAATTAAAAAAAAACAACCCACAAATTGTGTAGTCACAGAAATAAAAAGAATCTTCACTGTGGCCAAGGGAATGAGGCCAGAGCCAATGTGCTTTCAAACACATGAAGGACTACAAAATATTATTTAATATTTATATTGCAATAGCACCCTAAGGCCCTAATTGGAAACAAGGCCCCATTGTGGCAGGTACTGTTCAAACACAGATGGAGAAAAAATCCACACCCCAAAGCATTTGAAATCTAAAAAGAATAGTTGAAGGATGCAATAGTTTTCCTACATTTTAGAGGTGAAAAAAAGTATTTTTACTGTAACAATATGCGCTTCAGGACAGAGGTTGTATCTTCATGTGTATTAATTCAATTCTACTAGGATATAATTATTAAAGAAGAGAATGCAATTTCTCATTATAAAACATGCTTAGGTATCATCTACATGTGGAGCTGGGGATGTGATTCCCAGCTCACATAGATACTCATGCTGGCTTCAGTTATGCTAGCATTCTACAAATAGTAGCCGTGGTAGCACTGGCAGCTGCAAGGGGTGGCACTGGCCAGCTCCCCTGAATACAAAGATGCCTAGGCCCTGTGGGTATCTATACAGGGCGGCTAGCCTGTGCCACTGCTCACCGCTGCCCATTCAACAATGGCTACACTATTATTTTGAGGGTGCTAGCACGATCGGAGCTAGCATGAGTAGGTCTATTTAAGCTAGAAATTACATCCCTAACTTCAAGTGTAGGCATAGCCTGAGTTTCAAAACTGCAGCAGGAGAGGCAGTGGAGCTTTTCTCGAAGCGGCTACATCCCTTCCTATGGGGACAGACTTCAAGACCCACAATCTCTTAAAAATCTGTGACTGGGTTCTAGTTTTTTTCTTTATTTTTATGAGCATAACATTAAGAGAGGGTGATGTAGCTCACAAATGTGATACATTTGTTTTTCATTAAGCTCTGCTTAACTGAGGAAGGGTGATGTTTCAGGGTAAACCAGCAACAAGTCCCTTATTTAAACATATAAAATTCTAAGTAGAATTTAGCAGATGACAGAGATGCCTCAATCATCCTCTGACTTTACTCCAAACATCAACAGGATTGTCTCACTTAATTCTCCATTGTAGGGTGAAATGCCTTATGCAAACACTAATTACTACTTATTATTACTGCACCACCAAGCCTGAGTAAATGGGCATGAAGGGCCTGTGGGCTTCTGCAGTGGTTGACAGGAGCAGCTCCAGTATACTCTGTCTCAGGGCTACATTAGGCCCTTCAGTTTTTCTGTATGTCCCCACTCCTCCCACACCCTGAGCTGAGTTTGGCTAATGGGTCTGCCTAGTCATATATCCACCGGATATAGCCCTTTCCCCTCCCAAACTCATCCTTGCCTTACCACAAACCCTGCCTCTCCCCAGATTACAAGTAGAGGGAAACTAATTATAGAGTTCCTGCAGTGTAGAAACCACCATTCTTTAACTGTGTTCAGCACCTTCCATGCCTGCCAGGGATAGGCACTATTTGCCCCACAGGTAAAATCTCTCCAAGTACTGAGTTTTTGTTTGTTTGATTTGTTTTTAACAGATTCACAGTTTTTATAGTGCTAAATTCTATATCTGGACATTTTGGGTTTTCTGGTAGATAGCATCAGTAAGACTCTTCCCCTTTACAGCAATATATTCCATATATAGAAACACGCTAACCATGTTGATTGGGGATTCTTTCCAGTTTGGCTATACCTTAAGAAATCAGGATACTGATCTGAACCTTCTGAATCTATAAAATTGGTGTAGAAGTCTTTGTCACATTTTGGATTCTGCTTCTAATCATGGCTGGACCCCAGAAGTGTAGAGACATAAAAATGAAATATATTGGTGTGAAAGGAACATTCAAAAATGTTCTAACCTCCCCGGATGATCTGTTCTGGATCCATTCAAGTTTTAGATTTAGGATTAGATGGGGCTCGTGTGTTGCACTCCCTCACTACATTTAGAGAACATGGCCCATTGCACTCAAATCCAGCACACATGAATGTTCTAAGGGGGCTGAACACAGAAAGCAGCCAGACACAGCAGGCATTTCTGAGCTTGGCTACAGAAAAATGGAGGGATACCGACTCCCAGGGCCAGTCAGGGCCACTCAGGCCCAGTCTTCACTACAAATTTCTATTGTGGCTGCTCATGATCCTAGAGGACTGATTGAGGTAGCATGATGCTGATCACTATTTTGTAGTCAGAGTAGATCAGGACAAGTTGTGTCCAGCATTAGGCCTGCTCATTGTGATTAAAGCTGTTAGGACCAGAACCAGCTCTGTGTTAGTTAACTCAAATCTTCAGTATGATTCAGCAATGGTATTGAAGACAACCCCCAAAAGAACAAGTGGGAAAGGAGGACTGGCCAGCTACCCTCCTTAAGAGAAAAAAGAAAGGAAGATGCAAGCTTCTTACATGGGCCTTATGAGAATACCCAGTGCTGGAAAAGCTATCACAATACTTGGCCTTTCTCAGAAGGTTTGTCCACAGATAAAAAGTGTGTGAGGGAGGCAAGGTATAGAAGCAGTTTTGAGACCTTACCATCTGCCACTATGAGTGGAAAGAGCCATTTATCTAGATTTTACCAAACACCACCACCAACAAAACTGTAAAGTTCAATTTAGGTTCTGTTTTATATGCAACCATTAGTGAGGTTTATTTTCCTCAAATATTTCATCTATCTGATGTGTACAGGTACTCTAACCTGTATGCCATTTCAGTCACACTTTGTATTAAGGATATATTTAATAATCAGTTACAAAGGTTAATGATTAATAGATGTTACAAGTATAGAACAGATTGAGTAGTATGTATTACAAATAGCTATAAACATAAGTAGAAGGTATGGTAGATAGTTATATGCCATGATTAATAAGCAACCTAGTGAACTATTACACTCTATAGCAATTGATTAAATCATTAAACCATTATTGATTTATTAAGCCTTTCTAAAAATTATACTTCAATATAAATTTGACTTACTTTTTTACTGATTAATGGATCTATTCAGCACCAGTGGCTATAGCAGCTAGATGATTATTTACAAAATTGGGGATGTGAGGAAGGAAAAGATCCACTACACAAACTGACTGTGATGGAGAATATTAAAGAACAAGCACTTTGAGATACTCACAGGGAAGCTGCCACCAAAGCCCAAAGCGTTTACTTATTATTTTCTTCTCATCATCAGGGAATGAAAAAGGCAAAAGCTAAAACAGAAAAATAAAAAAAAGAGACAAAAAGCTAATCCCAGTGAAAATGTCTGAAGCTCATTAGACCTGGGTGCTGGTGGACTGCCAAGGGGAGCAAATTCCTGAGATGGGAGGCCTTCAAATATGAAAACTCTGCACTCTACCCTGGAGGCTTTACCTCAGGAGCAGAATGCTGATTTGAGTATGGGGTAAGAGGTTTTACCTTAGATAACACATCCCAGACACTACAATTTAAAGATAATCATCAACAGCTTGAGTTGAACCTTCATATGAACAGGAAACCAGTGCAGAGCCTAGAGCACAAGCATTATCTGCTCACAGAAGAGGTAGATTGTTCTGCAACAGCTGCACCTTCCAAGTAGATCAGCTTTAATCAGAGTGTAGCCTGGACATGACAGGCATGGATGACCAATCAGAAACTCTGCATTATGAAGGCATGATCACAGCTTCCTGAGTAGCTGAAGGTGAAAGACACCATTACTTACTGCTACTTCTTCAAATTCCAAGAGAAGGGACTGATTGAAAAGAAAACTAATTTTTCACCACAAAGTTTTGCAGCAATCTGCTCACAGCATAAGAAAGCTTAGAACTCCTGAGGTTAGCATGCACTCGCTTATGCTAACGTCTTTTTGGCTATGTCATCATAAGCACTTGAATTCATTTCTTGTCCAAGGTCACTGGGAGTTTCCCAGGCTCCTGGAAAATTGTGCTTCTTTAAGGGTCATATCTTATGAGAAAGGCTGTGCTTCTTTTGGCCAAAGATCCTGAATGAAGTAGGTTTCAGCCACACTTCCTCTTCATTATTACTTATTAGAGTTCATAGGTTGGTTTGTTACTGTGGGATAGGCTGACTGTGTGACATTCCCAAACCACAGTCCAGATGCACTTTAGATGTAATTTAAAAAATTTACTATTACTATACACAGAAAATCATATTAACTAAAAGAAATAGAATTCACAAATTATCTAGTCTTAAACTCAGTAAAAGCTAATCTAGATACAATCTGTGGGTTTAGAATTTAAATCAGTCACATGTCCTCCAAGCTCATAAGGCAGGTTCTAGTTGCAACAGGTATGAATGAACTCCCAACTCTAACCCATTCTTCCAACTGCTTTCCCCTTGCCAACAAGCATCACTGCTTTCTTATCTATGCTGAGTCAGACACCTCACACTCATCTAAATCCTTATCTTTGTTAGACACCAGAGACAAAATTCAGCCCTAGTATAGGTGGGTACAATTCAATATAGTACTAGATCAGAATTTGACCCTGGGAGAATGAGACTGTAGCATCCGAGACTGATGAAAAGATTTAGAGCCAAGTGTCATCATCAAATTAATGATAATACAGTCTAAAGGCATGTCTATCTGCCATGCAGTTCAGACTACAGGGTGTGAAAAATAGTGCGCAACAAAGTGCTGCATTGCAACTCCCCCGTGTGGATGCTGCAAGTTTAAACTAAAAGGTTCCTTCTTTCCATTAAATGTAATGCTATTTGAAGAGGACTATGTTAATATGAACGCTTTTCCTACTGGTCACTTACATTGTGTTTAAAACAAAATATAGCTCAAGCTACATCTTAAAGCATGAGTGGCAGTACCATTCATTGAATAAAAGTGTTCCATAAATAAATTATTATTTTTACAAGCATCTGACATGTACTGAGCTATGAAATTGTTATGCCTTATGTGCACCATACCTTTAAACTTCTGAGAAAACTGCAGTTATCTTTTTAAGAACCCTGCTGTCTGTAAACACCTATTTTGAGAGATCATACTGTTGCAGCCTATTCATGAGACACAGCTGCACTGTCATCTCATACAGAAACTTAACTTTTTTTCTTTCTTGATGCTGTCTTCCAATCTAAAGAAACTTATTTTAAATTAAGGAAGTATATGGGTGCTCTTTCTGTATGGAAAACATAACACCAATCAACTGATTGCAGAGGAATTCATGGGTAAGGAAATCTTTGTGCTTTGTCTATTACAATAAATCTAACCGAGGTAAGTATATATGGCCAAAAATCAAATGATTATGGATGTGTTCTTCACAAAAAATTGAGAGACAGACAAAAACATAACTATTCTAACCACCGTATGTTCACGGAGGGATGCCTAGCGCACCCTATCAGGGCTTCACCACAGTATTTCTCTCAGAGAGCTATGATACAAATTAAAATCCATCCACAGATTTCATGATTCCTTTCTGTGCCCTGTAATTGCAGCCTTGGGATCACAAGACTCATGGCAGAGGCAGCAGCAAACATTTTAGTTAATCAGAGACCATGGAGACAACAGTGAAGTGTTCTTTGATTTATTCTGTCTAAAGTTTTTCAAACAAAACCACTTTAAACTGGTAACCAGTCACTGCTGGATGATGTGCTTTCCAGTAAAAGTGTGTCCTCACTCTAATCAAAACTATTAAAGAAAACCCTACAGTGGTTTCAATTTAAAGTCTATCATTTTAAACACAAGCACAGATCCATTTTTACAATTTAGAACTGTTGAGTTTTGCAAGACACACCAAGAACCTAAGCACCAGGAGGGGCTTCCCTATATGTTATTGCCATCTAGTGGATGTACTCTTCAGAGCTTGGCTGTAGCACCACACAACTAGAGAATCAGGATCTGGTATTTTTGTTTTATCTTATCAATCTGATAAAGATATATTACTGTACAGAGCTCTTTCTAGCCTTGTAATTTGTTTAATAGGGTATGATTAGTCAAAGAACAGATATATCACGGTGATCACATATTTACTTGAAGTGACTGTAATATCTAATTCTGCAATCATCCAGAGCACAAGGGAAAAGTTTTCTGTGAGATATTTTTCTGTAGAAAATTGAAAGTTATGTTTGTTATAAAATCAGACATATTAATCATAAGTAATGGTCAAACACTGCATTATTTACCTGACATAGTTGCACTAAATAAGTTTCAATGGGTTATCCAAACAGACATTTTTGTCACTTACTTTTTCTTCCAGTTGCACTGACAATGGTAAGCTTTCTCGAGTGAAGGCTAGAAAATGTTACCATAAGAATCCTAATTTGGGAAATTTAGAAGGCAAGTAGTGTCACAAAACAGCTGAATGAGTCAGGATTTGTGAAGGAGCAATTATATTAACAGCAGCAATATACATGAAAGATAGAGTTTGGGGAAAGGAGTCAAATAAGTGAAAGAGGCCTATAACATAATGGAGCAAGGTAAAAAACAACCACAGCCTAATACCAAAGCACTGATTTCTATCTTCATTTCTTTTATGCTCTGGGCTTCTGGGAGGTATTTCACAGTCCAGTATATAGCTGAAGGTAATTTACAAGCCTGTGGGTGAGGGCCAAAAATCAAGTCAATCTATATAAGACAGTGTTCATACCAGAGAACCTCATACAGGTATATCAAAAAAGTTACTCCACACATTGCAGAGGAGGTTATAGAAGTCAAATACATATATATAATGGGTAATTAACCAATAATTATAATATGCCCCTGAATATCAACAGCTAGATGCAGACATCATTTCTTAAAATTCTGTCAATGGGATCTTTATTAGGCTGCAGGCCCCTACTTTAAGATCCACCCCAGTGTCAACAATTCAGTGCATCAATATTGGGGAGTAACCCACCTCACTATAGTCATCCATTCAGACATCTGGCTAAGCAATACTGAGTTAGCAAATGTCTCTGGGAGATACTTAACCTTCTGTCTCCACTTTGGGCCAAAACTAACTTTACGACTTGCAGGGAGGCAGGAAAAGGCTGCCCTCCCCTTCAAGAGAATTTCACATGAAGTAAGTCACATTTTCACTGACTATTAACTCTGTTCAGTTTAATTTTGGTTGCTTCCTTTGCCTTTTGTTGCGGTCTTCAGTATGGCAGTGATATATTGGTCTGCATGGCTTGGACACTTAGAGCATTCTGATCATCTTGCTCAGGAGAAGGCAAGTGGACTTTAGATAAATTAGTTGCATATTGAAAACCTAACAATACACCTTCTATCTAATATTAATTTGATTCCCATCCTTGAAATAGATGTTTTCTACTCAGACACAAAAACCTGCCCCACAAAACTAAGGGACTGGCAATAGAGTATTCATGGTTATCATAGTGTACCTACTTTCTTCAGTTAATGCACTTTCAACGCAAGTCCACTTAACTCCTCATAATATTGTTTTGAGTATACATTAGAACATAGGAGGTCATATACTGAAATACACACGTCTAAATCTTGTTCACCTTAAGTCATTGGAGTAGGGCCAAGAAAGTAAAAGGGTTGTTTCATACTATCAGCTGTTAAGTAGAAGTTTCTACTGGTACCATTAGGATCTTTATTAACCTGCAGGACCCTTCTACAAGATTCACCCCAGTAGCCAGGATTCAGATAATCAATACTGGGAAGTAATACCTCCCACTGTAGTTATCCATTTGAGATAACAGACTAAGCAAATCTGAGTTAGTGAAACATCTTTGAGAGATACATTGCCCTGACTCTAGTTCCAGAAATATTAGGTGAGATTTCTATTTAAAATTGATAGCATAATCTGTCCCACTTAGACTAATTGTTTGAGCAAGATAAGCAGGAATTGACCCATAGGCTACAATTTTCCTTTTTTAAAATCTATTTTTTATTATTTTCATTCTTAAATGTTAGTCAAAGTTTTCCTACATTGTTTAGATTCAAACATGTTAAATTGAAAGTAACACTTAATATTTAAATGCAGCAGCATAGAGTAGCTACATGCATTCAACCCACTGTAGCATTTTCCAGTGAACTACCACTTCTTGTTTTGCCCAGGCCACCATTACCCCCACAAAGCCCATTAGGAGCCAGATAAAGATTTCAAAGATGGCGCATAATGAACTTTAAATGAAGACCTCCCAGCTGTCGCTTGGCAGTTTGATTGCATAATGACAACTCTTGCATGACTTGTTCACATAAAAATTTCATGGAACTATATAACTCCTTTAAATTAACTTTAGATACAAAAAAGTCACAAAGTATTTTAGTTTTAAGTGTTTTCCATTTTTTTTGCTTTGTTTTGTGCACTTATTTGCATGCATGACTTTATTAGGGTTTCCATGACGTTTCCTTAAGGTATAATGTTATACCGCATAATAATCAGTCTTACCTTTCTTCCCTCTGAAAAGTGAGAGTTCACTTTGAAAGCAGAGATTTATACTGCAGAGTCTTCATTTAAACCTTATGTAAAGAAATAAAATCTTTATGTCCACACATATTTGAGCTCCTACCTTCATACATTTATAGTGTGTTACATTTCCCAGCTTTCCCATATTTAATGTTTTACAGCCTGTTATCCAGATTCAGGTAGTAAAAGATTGGAAGGCAGAACTAAAACAGAAAGCAGGGCTACAGCTCTTTGTTTTAATTAGAAGTGGACCAGGATAGAACTTGCCAACCTGTTTAGCTACACAAGGGTACCACTAACATTCCCACAGGAAATTGAGTAATCTGACCCATCACTTCTACCAAAATGTATGGTTTAGTGGGGTTTGAACCTGAAGAACTTACCCTAAAAAATGAATCCCTATGGATTGGCAAAGTATTGTTTCATTGATATTCAGCAACATTGTCATAGCAAGAAGAGGAATAAAGAAATGGAGCCATAAGCAGGGCACAGAAAAGGAAAGTCATGAAAACTAAAAACAACTCCTGCATTTTATGTATACCACTTTCTTACCACCATAGTCCTGTTAAAGTCAAGTGACATGTGGCATGTTCCACAGGTTTCCATATACACATCTAAACAGCTGCACAGGTCTGACAATTGGTATTTCAGCTTGTATCTGAAGGGAGTTGGGAGGGGATTGTTCACAAAAAGCAGGAGTTGTCAAAGAACTTATTAGCAACATCATGCCACTCATGGTCACTTAACAGGATGTAGGTGGTATGACCCAGTGGTTGGAATGAGAGTTAGGTCTAATGGCTGGAGTAGTGCCAGGCAGCAGAACCAGGGCTGCGGACAGGAAACAAAATCAGTGGTCACAGCCAGGAGTCACAACAGAACCAGAGTCATGGTTGAGAGACTAGCCAGCAGTCAGAGCAGGAGGTTCAGACGAAGGTAGAGACTGGGGACAAAGTTGGAGAAGGAGTGCAGGGCCGGCCCACAACATTTTGGCACCTGAGGCAGGGAGCTCAAATGATGCCCCCATACCCCCTTGCTTGGGCCAAAACTTTGAAAGGCCTCAATTGTGTCTTCTTCCTGTTCTACTCCTCTCATGGTACTGCTCTGCTACTTACCCCAATAAAGGAGAACTAACAACTTAAAAAGCCTTGTTCAAAATTTTTAAGTGATACTTAACTTTCAAATGCCTGAACAGCAAATGTAACTTTTCTTGTCTGCATAGTAAACACTGGCATTTTTATCTGTTTGAATAATCAAAGTGGTGCTTTCTGCGCCTTCTTGGTTGCAAAGACTTGAACTGCTTCCTGAAGGTCCACAGTCTGGGGCAGCTTATGCGGTATTGAGATGGTTGCAAGGCCAACCAGCCTCTCCTGTGTCATTGTGGAGCGTAGATGTATTATTAACTTCAGCTTGGAGAAGCTGCGTCCTCCACTGGTAACTGCTACAGGAAGTGTTAGAAGCATGTTCAGAGCAACAAAAGCATTTGGAAAGAGGGTGGTCGTCTTATTTGTGCACATATATTCCAGAAGAGCCTTTGGAGTTGATCCTGCTGAAATGTATCTTGAAAGGGCTTTCAGTTCATCACCTAAATCACTTGCTTCAATATTGCACATGGCATAAGGTGTCAACACTGTCTTTAGTGCCCTGCATTGCTGGTGTAGGTCTTCTTCAGATACAGTGAGGAGTTTTGGAATATCATACAACATCCCAAAGATACTGCTGTGTTCCTTGAGCTGCATGAAACATTCTTCAACTGATTGTATTGCACAATCTAGCACCTGGTTAAAGAATTCAACTTTGAATTGTTGTTTGCGATCTTTTATGGGATTATCCCGTGCCTTGTAATCAAAATGTCTTCTTCGGTAACTCTTGTATTCTTGAATGGGTAGGAAAATAGCTTCAGTGAGAAGTTCCTCTGCCAACTTCTGTGCACTCTTCAGAATGTTTTGAAATCCCTCGTCTGACCGGTAAAACTGTAGGTATGACTTTGCTTTGTCCAGTTGTGCCATTGCTCCAAATATATTAAGGTCAACACCTTGGAATCTCTTGCTTACAAGATTTCAAACAGTATGTCATGCCACAACACTAAGCCACACATAAATTTGAAGTTATGTATGTTTCTGGTGATTCCATTTCCCTCCACCACTGTTCTCCCACAAACAGTTCCTGTCATAGTATTATCCTCCATAATGGTAACTATGGCATCATCTATCTTCCCAATTTGGTGTTTGATAGGCTTTATCGCCTTCACTCGACTTTCCCATCATGTGCCACTCAGTGGTTTCAATGTCAGAGAGGATGTTCCCAGATGTTGCTTCAAAATTTGCCATCGATGAGTTGATGCAGAGAAAAATACATAGATGTTTTGAATTATATTAAGAAAAAATCAGCAGCCTCACTAGAAGCTGATGCTGCGTCACTGACCACCAAGTTCAATGCATGAGAACTGCATGGGACAAAAAAAGCTTGAGGGTTTAAACTCTTGGATTGGTGTCTGCACTCCTCTATTCTTTCCTCTCATGTTGGCACCATTATTGTAGCCCTGACCTCTCATGTCAGCTATTGCAATTTCCGTATCTTCCAGCTTTTTAAGAAGCACATTTGTCATACCAGCTCCTGTAGTATCATCAATGTCAATAAATTCTAGAAAATGCTCTGACAGTCACATTTGCAAGGACATTTTCACTAGGTTCTGTTGTTGTTACAAAACACACCATTAAAGTCATTTGTTTCATATGGCTGATGTCAGGTGTGCAGTCCAGAATAACTGAGTAATATCTTGCTGACTTCAGATCTGCCACAATCTTCTGTTTGACTTTTGTTGCCAGTAATTGTATGATCTCATTTTCAATTGTTTTTCCAAGGTACTGGTGTGTGTACATTTCTTGGGGGGTGACTCTTCTTAGATGATCCTGGAGTACAGCATCAAACTCAGCCATCAGCTCCACAATTTTAAGGAAGTTTCCATTGTTTAGCACATACAGCTGATCTGTTTTTAAGGTCAGGCTTGACAAAGCCCTGGCTGGGATGATTTAGTTGGGGATTGGTCCTGCTTTGAGCAGGGAGTTGGACTACATGACCTCCTGAGGTCCCTTCCAACCCTGATATTCCATGATTCTATGAAGTGCCACACAGTGCTAGGTTTTGGGTAGCAAGCATTCTCACAATGCCAATGAGCCTTTTCAGAACATTTTGCCAGTAAAGAGACTCTGATGCAATCTTCTCTTGATGCTGATCATCTATGGTGGCCTTTAACCTTAGGCTCATCTCAAGCTCTTTCCACCTATGGAATGCTCTCTGGTGATTTGCTGCCTTCTCATGGCATACCAGATTTCTAGCCAGATTATTCCAGTCCTTTGTTCCTATAGAACCCAATGTGGTTGGAACATTAGACTGGAAGAGTTTGCAACAAAAACAGTATGCAGCATTCTGGATTTTTGAGTACATAAGCCATGGCCTCGCCACTTTGTCACCATTGGGGATTTCATGCCAGGAATGTGTTGGATGGAAACTTCTATTTTCATTGTCTTTGGGGAACATGAAGTTTTTCACTTGCTATGGCCCATGCAGTACAAGGAAGTCCCTCAGGCTACTGCTCAAGTGGGTCCACAGTCCTGGATCATCTAGACTTAAGGAACTAAACTCAGCAGCAGCTGTTTCTTGCGCCTTCACCACACTCTTCTATGATCTACACTTTTCTTCAGGAATGTGCATGGTTACATCCATATGAGATGGAGATATGGATGCTGCAGTAGCTGCCGGGTCACCTGAACTCTGACTAACTGGAAGATCAGGCATCTCCTCACCACTCACATCCTCACTGGGGCCGGAAGGCTCACCGTGAACATTTGTGTCTGTGCATCTCAGGAGAGCTCCTTCCTGCCTAGATAGAAAAGCTTCCTTTGCTTTCTTTCTTTTTCCGAATGCTGCCCCAGAGGGTCATTTTCTTCTTTCACTCATGATTGCTGTGCTGTGCCAGCTATAGTGGCTCTCAACACTCAATTGAAGGGGACAAATAAGCAGGCTGGTAGCAGGGCCTGAGTGAGGGAAGATATTGGTGTATTAAGGACCTAACTGGCTCTTACTACTTTAGTTGACTGCCTGTTCTCCTCAGGTGGGTTCAGGGAAGCAGCAGGAAACAGGAAGCTTGCTGAGAAGCCGGCGTTAATCAGTCCAGGCTCTTGGGGGTGCTAGAGAGATACATAAGAGGCTCCTCCTCCTCCTCTCTCTCCCTGTAGTTCCTGCTGCTTTCTGTTATTCCTTCTCACTTTTTCTCCTGCCTGCCTGTTATGTCTCTTGTGCCCTCCTTCCTCCAGCACAGCACTCCACCATCTCTGTGCATCTAGAGCAGAAAGAATACATATGCACCAGCAGCAGACACAATTTTCTACACTCTGGGTCCTAGTGGCGCCCCCCCTCCCCCCCTCCATACACACACAGTCTGGCACCTGCCTCAGTTCACCTCATGGTAAGGCCAGCCCTGAAGGAGTGGGCTGGAGTAAGAAATGGTACACAAAGCAAGTCTGCTACCGCTGTGGGTGTGGAACAATTTGAGCAGGCACTATGCTGCTTTTGGTACAAGGCTTAACTGATGATCTGCTGGTTCTTCTGTCCAATCAGGGAGGACAGTGGTGAGTGAGAGTTTATTGGACCCAGCAAACCTCATTGAGTTCCCACATGACCACATCCGGAGCCAGATGAGTTCCTCACACTCATAAGGTTGGGTTGCTCTTTCAAAACTCATCGGGTACATCTACACTGTGATAACAAAACCCATGGCACCAAGTCTCAGACCCCAGGTCAGCTGACTTGGGCTTGTGGGGCAAAAACAAAAAAAATGAATGGCAGTGTAGACATTTGGGCCCAGGCTGGAGCCTAGGGGCCATCCCCTGTTGTGGAGTCTTAGAGACTGGGCCCCAGCCTAGGCCCAAATGTCTACACTGCACATTTATAGCCCCACATCCTAGGCCCCGCAAACATGAGTTAGCTGATCTTGGCTAGTCATGCTGAGGTTCTTTTGTTTCAATGTAGATGTACCCATAGAAGCTGTGAGCTACAACCTAGCTCTCTCTGGTGTTCTGGCAAGTGTTTGAGTTCCCCCACTGCATTGTCATTCCTAGAGATTCATGAGAGCAGGCAGGAAGGAGGAGACTTTGCCACAATATGGAACACGGGAGAAAAGATTAAAAATTACAATGACGAAGTTGCTTCTGTAGTTTGTAATGTAGTGAAATGAAATCTTAGTACAATGTGCTTAGAAAATAAGAACTAACAGGCTATATCAATAAATATAATACTTAGAATTTTGATAAAACATTCTGAGTATCTCAAATTTTCAAACATTAATTAGACCTCAAGGATGTTACAGCTGGGGAAACTGACATATGGAGATATGTAAAGTAACTTCCCCAGGGTCACACAGCATGTCAGTGCTAGAGTCAGGCATACAGTGTAGATCTCAGGGCTTGTAGTCATTTTCTAACAACTGCACCATCATTGATGCTGTGTGGAGAATCAGTCAGAACACACAGCATCCAAAACACAGACCTATTTTAGTTCAACCTGCTTTCCCAAAACAAGAGGAAACAAAATAATGAATTTAAGTGTTGAAATAATTCATTGCCCAGCATGCAGAGAACATAGACCGTGCTATTTGCACATGTCTGCATTGTGTTTTGCAGTATAGTATATGTAGACACACAGTATTCAGTACACAGCCAAAAATACCAACACTACAAGAGCAGCTCAGAAGCCTCTGAAAGTTATTTAATCCCCCCCCCCAAAAAACCCTGTTTTATACATTTCAGTTCAGTTTCCCCTCTTCCTTCCCCAGCTCCTGCCTGCAAGTTGTGGAAAGATGGGGTAGGAGGTATTTCAATCAGCACTATGAACACAGTGCTGCACAGACATCTCATCAAGCCAGTATAAAGGGCTGCTAGAGTGAGATAGAGAAATTACAAGCAGGATCATTCATTTGCAGAAGCTGAAAGGGCCTTTCTGTAGGGCCTGGATCCTGCAAGTTACTCCCCATAGGTAGGCACCTGT
The DNA here is from genome assembly GCF_009764565.3 of Dermochelys coriacea. NCBI lineage: Eukaryota > Metazoa > Chordata > Testudines > Dermochelyidae > Dermochelys > Dermochelys coriacea. Next base: position 44,904,815 of record NC_050071.1, read on the forward strand.
GCCCACACAGAGCCCCATTCACTTTAGTGGGGGCCTGCTGCACAGAATAACTTGCTGGGCTGGGGTATAGGTGTGCACTTGTCAAATGGAAAACCGATATCAACAAGGAATTAAAGGATCTGAGTGATAAGTTGACTTACTGCTTTATTTTTTGTATTAGTTCTATCTCCTGCAAGTGTTTCATGTTCCCTGATTGGTGCCAGACAGAGCTACTATAACAGGATTGTGGCTAAATACAACTCTCCTCTTGTCTCATTTTTGCTGCCACCCAAGGCTAATTACTTCCCCAAAGAGTTAGAGTCAGTCTCCAAGTCTGTTCTTTTGACAAAGTAGGCCACTTGGTATTTAACCTTTGGAAGATGGAACTGATCAGTCCTACACATAGATGACAAGTAAGTGCACAGAAGTTAAACAATGTATTAAAGAAGTACAATGTACAATGAAAAGGTGCTTTACTTTGCAAGTAAAGCAGATTCTAAACTGATACTTTTTTTTTCCTATTGCTTAGTGGAGGATATAGTAAGACAGAAAAAAATGCTTTAAAATACAGGGGCAGCATACAATTTAACAGGGAACCATAGCCCAACACCTCCAAACCTGATTTCCCCTTACCTACCATTGGCTCCTAACCAGAACACCCAGCCCCCAGTGGAAAGAGAAGCATCCAATTTCCAAGGAGTTGTTTGAAGTAGATAAGACAGATTCAGCTCTCAGTTACACCAGTATAAACCCTGTTTTTCTCTCTCGAACTTTTATAAAAGCTATTCTGAGGCTCATTCAGCATGTTAACATCTTTCAGACCCACAAATTGCAACTCTCATGCTTGACTTTAAAAAAAGAGGGGGACAATAGAGGTGTAGAATCACGTTTAGAATAAGTTCATGACAATTTGGCATCATATTTTTTGCACCAATTTCATCCTTGTGCTTCATTACAAGTGTAAAAAAAAAAGTTTTAAAGTTAATGCTTACAGCTTTGGAGGACAGCTGGCTTGCCAGAGAAGAGTCTCTATAGACTTGAGCTTGAGGCAGCTCGAGTGTGGATAGGAACAGATTGACAGAGTGAGTAGTAGTGGCCATAATTAAAAGGTTTCCTGTTCCTGCAGTGAAGCTCCAAATTCATTTCTGTATAGAGCAGCACCGCAAAGATGCAGGAAAGCATGGCATTTTATGGAGTTGCTGCCCGTGAAGTGTAGCGAAGGGATGAGTTCTGGCATTTTTCATTGCAAGCTGTTTGGCGCATAAATTGTGCTTTAGCATTCCTCTGTCCTGAGCAGAGCTGCAAAAGAACAGTTTGCCACTTGTCGGAGATTAGAACAGTGAGAACATCCTCTTTGAAAGCTCTGCTGCTCTGGGGAATCTGATGGGAAAACGGTCTTTTAACAGTCCAACAAGACCAAAGCTCAGTGGCCTGTCTGTCCAGATGATGCCTGACTGTTGCAGAGCTCTCTCTTAGGGATATGCAGAGAGCCAGCTGTTTGTCCTTGGGCAGTGATCTGAGAACCACAGCAAGAGTCTGATTTTTTGTGGAGTATTTTTCCCCAAAGTTCAGTTTGCAACAATGTTTCAGATCTAAGCTAACAACGTTTCAGATCTAAACTCACACTCTGTGTTGAGCTAACCCATCTAATGAAACCTCTCTCACACTCCACATGGTAGGCTGTTTGAGACATACTATTAAAAACAGTGGGGATTGGGAACCAATGAAGTGCTAATTTAGTTTACAAACTTGGACGTGTTGCCCTTATTCAGCAGTATTTTAACACTTAAGAAATGTACTCACAACTCATCACCAAATTTGTACATCTTACTCACCTACATTAGTCTCCTTAGTTACAACAGTACATGCAGTTATGCCAGTGTTGGATTAAGGAAAAGCATTTTACAGGCTATCGCTTCTAGTTACACAGAACTCAATCATATAACAAAAATCAACCAGAATACCTAGAGTGATTGCTTTTGTGTCAGTATATACACCACTGGCACCTCCTTGTGGCTGGACATGGCATGGTGGCTCTCTCCCCACTGCGTGTCCCCGACCAATGACCACACCAACTCTGCAGCGGCCTGCCTGTTCCTGAGACTTAGCTCTCTGACCAGATCACTTTAAAGTCTCTCTCTTTCTGGGGAACTCCATGAACAAAAAGCAAGGGGAATCAACACAAATAAACTACATTTACAGGAAATAGTGGGGGATATTCCTTATCAGGGTGTGTCAGAATCTGGCCTCTCTTCCCTTAGGGAGTGGCCTTCAGACAGCAGTCATCTCAGAAGCTCCTTCCTTCAGTCAACACTTTCCTCAGAAGCTGAAGGTCTCTTCTCTTCTCTGGTCTGCCAACAAGTAAGCTGGTTTGTCTCCCTTTTAAACTCATCCTCCAGCCTAAGCATGCCTGGCAGGTGTGGTGGGATGGGACTGGCTGACCTCAGACCTTATCCCCTTATTCTCCAGTATGAAGTTTGTATATCCCATTTGAGTACACACACTCACCAACTGTGAGTCCTAGCTCTAAAAGCTAGAACAGTTTATAGTTTGTAATGTTTGAAATCACTTGTATGTATGATAAAGAGGCTATATAGTATGGACACCAATAAATAGTAATGATGTGTCACGGTCATCAGTAAAGCTGATCAGAATATTTGTGTCAAACCAAATTTGGACAAAAATCAGAAAAATGTTCATACTCTACTCCTTAGTTGTAGCATTTAGCAATGAAGTATCAGGTGCTAAAATACCCTGGAGCTATATGTTATATCAGTACCTAGATAAATCTGACATCACATCAGCACACAAAGCTCTGTGTATACCCCATTCTATGCTACAAGAAGCCAATACCTAATCACCCATAATCTAATGATAAGAACCACCATCTGCCCTCAGTATATCAGAGTCACTCCATGTTGCAGTTGCCCTGATTTAACAGAGATCAGAATTTTGGCCCACTGACACAGGTCCCTCACAATGAATGGGTTATGTAGCCTTCAGTACAGGAAAGCTAAGAATCATACACAGGCAAATAAAGAAGGTTAAGGTGAAATCTTAACTCCATTGAAGTCAATGAAGTTTTGCCATTGACTTCAATAGAGCCAGGATTTCACCTATGGCCATTAAACCCTTATGCAAAAATCATTAGAATCTGATCTTGTTAAGATACTTATCAGGGATGTAAAGTAATTACTGTGAAAATCTATAGAATCATCACAACCAAGAATTTTTCTATATGTTTTTAAAATCATCTTCTAGAATTCTAGAACAGGCAGACAATTTTTTATTCAATGTTATAGGGTGGTTCAAAAATTATGCAGAAGTGTTATAATTTTCTACTAAATACCACCATTCCATAATGGAATGTAAAGGAATAATAAGCCCTTCTTTCTGCTAATGTCTTAGTTGAGGTTGGAGAGCATGGTAGGCAGCCAAGTATCCATTATTTGCTTTGGATCATCAGTTTTTCAGCTAAGCCCATAAGGTTCCTCTATATAGTTATAAGGCATGTTCGAATTTTTCAGTGGTAGATGGACAACTTCATTTGTCAAAACTTTCCTTCCAGATAATATCAAAACTGCATGGATGGAAACTTGTTATATGAACCTTCAAACTAAATAGCCCTACATCATACCAGCTGAAATAACCTGCTGGACAGTGCATATGCAAAGTGCCCTATGAGAGAGAGTCACACAACAAGTATCGAGACGATCTAGCATAGAAACTTGCTTTGGCACATGCTATAGGTTCAGAAAAGAAAATAACCATCAGCACAAAAAACTGTTTTTGTTGTTTTTTTAAACAAACAGATATTGAAAACTTCCCCTAGCACCTTTTTCTCATTAACCTTTGTGGGAGCCGATTTTTTAAATTAAATTCAATTTGCATGGTCAATACAGGAGCATCAAGTAACTGTCTCATGTGTTGTCAAAAAATTTCGTACTAGCTCAGATAATGTCATTGGACTGTAAGGTGGATAAAAAGCTGGCTAGATCATCGGGCTCAATGGGTAGTGATCAATGGCTCCATGTCTAATTGGTAGCCAGAATCAAGCAGAGTACCCCAAGGGTCAGTCCTGGGGCTGGTTTTGTTCAATATCTTCATTAATGATCTGGAGGATGGCATGGACTGCACCCTCAGCAAGTTTGCAGATGACACTAAACTGGGAGGAATAGTAGATACACTGAAGGGTAGGGATAGGATCCAGAGGGACCTAGACAAATTAGCCAAATTGGGCCAAAAAAAAATCTGATGAAGTTCAACAAGGACAAGTACAGAGTCCTGCACTTAGGATGGAAGAATCCCATGCACCACTAAAGACTAGGGACTGAATGACTAGGCAGCAGTTCTGCAGAAAAGGACCTAGGGTTACAGTGGACGAGAAGCAGGATATGAGTCAATAGTGTGCCCTTGTTGCCAAAAAGGCTAATGGTATTTTGGGCTGTGTAAGTAGGGGCATTGCCAGCAGATCGAGGGACGTGATGGTTTCATTCTATTCGACATTAGTGAGGCCTCATCTGGAGTACTGTATCCAGTTTTGGGTCCCACACTACAAGGAGGATGTGGAAAAATTGGAAAGTGTCCAGTGGCGCGGAGGGCAACAAAAATGATTAGGGGATTGGAACACATGACTTATGAGGAGAGGCTGAGGGAACTGGGATTGTTTAGTCTGCAGAAGAGAAGAATGAGGGGGGATTTGATAGCTGCTTTCCACTACCTGAAAGAGGGTTCCAAAGAGGATGGATCTAGATTGTTCTCAGTGGTAGCAGATGACAGAACAAGGAGTAATGGTCTCAAGTTGCAGTGCGGGCGGTTAGATTGGATGTTAGGAAAAACTTTTTCACTAGGAGGGTGGTGAAGCACTGGAACGCGTTACTTAGGGAGGTGGTGGAATCTCCTTCCTTAGAAGTTTTTAAGGTCAAGCTTGACAAAGCCCTGGCTGGGATGATTTAATTGGAGATTGGTCCTGCTTTGAGCAGGGGGTTGGACTAGATGACCTCCTGAGTTCCCTTCCAACCCTTATATTCTAATATTCTGACTTTGACCACATTTTACTCTTTCATTAACTTTTAACCCTCAGTGACCTACTTTGTCTGCTGAGCCCTAACCAAAGAAACCACGTCTCCATGGTGGCACACCTTGCATTGGTAAAACCTGTTCCTTTTTTGCTGCTTGTAATAATTAACAGAAATAGAGCCCTAAAGAAAAGTAGGATGATTGTTCTTCTCATTTGCACATCTATTCCCAAAAATGCTGTTCCAAAATACAACTGTTCTATTAAAGTCATCTTAGCTCTGGGAACAAAAACATGGTTTAGGTCTGCTAGTGTGCATCAAGATCTTCTCTACAATGAGCTTTGCAGGAGGGATTTACCAATGAATTTTCTCCAATTTAAAGCCTACTATTTCTTTCTGAGTGCACATTCATATCTAAACACCACCAATCACCACTCTCTCTCTTTTAATGTCAAGTGGGAGCGCATTCCAAAGCCAAGGAGCTGATTTGCTTAGAATTAATCATATCAGCTGGACTGTCTGACCCCATTTTGATAAGCCTCCTTGCGATGAACAGAGAATGTCATGGGATGAATACCAGTAAGTTTGTAGTAAATAAGATGCAAATATGAATAACTTTAAGCACATGAGTAGTCCCATCCAGTTCAGTAGGATGACTTGCATGCATAAAGTTACTCATGTGTGTTAGCAGAATTGTGTCCTTTGTCTGCCATATTCTTTCAGCAGCTGTCAGGCTTCATTTATATCAGTTTGTCTTTCCTTTATGATCTTTACATGACTGTAATCAGGAGTTTAAATTAAATTATGCAGGCAATTATTACTTATTTTCACATGTTTAACTTGTCAAAAATGTAGGGGGGAAGAAGAGACATTTTTCTTAATTTTACTTTCCTGTTTGATTAGTGGGAAAAGGTACATTAATTATGCTTTCTTTATATATTTTTAAAGTAACAGATAGCATATTTTAACTGTAAACCTAAGTAAACATAGTCTATTATTTTTAGAAAAAGGTGCCAGAGTCACATGAATGGAAATTGAAGTCATAACTACCCACTGAACAGATATGGCACCTGAAGTGTATTTGAAATCTTCCATATTTCTCCCACCCAATGTTTTTCAACTTTGGTCTGAAGGAACCATTCCTAAGGGTAAGGGGAATTCAGTCTCCACAACCTTTTATTTCCTGGTCTTTTGGTTGAAACCGTCCACACGTGTGATGTGGTAACCTGAAACCAATGTATCTCCATTGATTTCTGTAGTTATTTCTGAATTACACTTGTGTAAGTGAGATCAGAATTGCTAGTAGGTTGACAGTATTCTAGAGGTCATCAAAAAGCTGACAAATGATCAAATAGTTTTGTCCACTGCTAACTTCAGCTGGATTTAAAACAGTCGCCTAGAGATAAACGGCCCATGTCCAGCTCTTCTGAAACATTCAGTTTTTCAGTCAATATATTCAGAAAAACATTCTATTTGTTTACATTAAAATTACACCAAAAATCTAACTTTAATGAAGAAATAAGCAACAGTTGGTATTTTGACAGTTTTAAGAATTTGTAGTTTTGCAAGCATATGCCATAAGCAAAATTTTTAAAGATTACATTGACATTTGCAATATTATGGCAAGTCTGAGTTACCATTTAAAGTAAATTTGAAAGGATGAAAGCACCGCAGCCTCAAGGGAACTCCTAAAAACAGCTGTAGGTCATATGCTAGATAGAGGTATTTTCCTACAGTAGAGTAGACTTCTTAGACACTATTTCAGTAGTGTTTCTCACAAAATCCAAGATTTATTCAAAATGGTAAATCATGTTTATATTTACAACTGATTTACTACACTGAATAAGTATTTATAGATAAAAGATGTCTGGCCCTGTAGGAATAGTGATTGAAGCAACATCCTCTGAGCCATGTGGGATCTCTCATTTCTTTAAGGGTATGTGCAAGTTTTGTATTTTTAGATGGAATCCAGATCTCCTGTAGAACTTATTCATCATGAACTTGACCTTGCAAGGTAGTGAGCAATGGGAGGAGAGGTTTAGAATTGCTGAGCACCATTGCTCAGCAACATACAGTGGAGGCTCAGAAGCTGTCTGAAGTGCAGTTGGGAGTATACTTCTGACATATTGAGCCTGGTCTGTGCTAACTCACTTCTGTTCAGAAATAAGTGTTTGTCTGGATAGAATTCAGGAAGGGCTAGCAGCACTCCACTTCTGTGTGATTTCCATCGATTTAAATTAGGTGTTCAGCAGCCAAGATGCTCCATAAGATAACATGTGTCACACCCTTAAGCAGTTCTAGGCTATGTCTACACTTGCAGAATTTTTACACTGTAAGTTGCACTGGTGATAGTGAACTGGTGAAAGTAAAGCACTGGTTTGCATACTCACTTACTTCCACAGGCATCAGAAAGTGTTTACATTAGCAGCACTTCCATCGCTGATGAGAGCAGAGCTCTGGACAACTATCCCACACTGCAGCTCTCTCCACTTTGACGATGGGTCTTGTGGGAAGAGGGTGTATGATCGCTGGGCATCCCTGGACAGCCTCCTCTCCCCAAACACTGATCAGCTCCAGTAGATTAGCATTGCTCCAAGCAGGGGATCGTTTGCTCCATGGAGCAGGCGTTGTCACCTGGCCAGATGATAAGTGAGCATTTGCCAAGAAAACAGGAAGGGGAGTTTCAAAGTTCCCAGGGCTTTATAGGCAGAGGGGTGGACCTCTGTTTACCTGGCATCAGAGCAGCAGGTCTGTAAGCAAGACTAAGTCACTTAGGCACTGTGGGATATCCTCCCGAGGCTAAAAGCTGTGTAAACAGGAAGAACATGTCTTCGCTTTTGCAATGATGTGCAAGTATCACCAGTAAGACCTGTATGCCTCTTGTGGAGGTGGTTTTCTTTTTGGGGTGAAACTTCTGAGTCATTGGTTTTTCCGCAAAAAAGGGACTTTTTCCACTTTAAATGGCAAGTGTAGACATGCCCCTCGTTAGAATGTGGTGAAAGCCAGAATTCACTATTGTAAAGCATAGGGCAAAAACCAGCTGTAAGAAAGCATAGCCACAGCCTGAGAATAGTTGGCAGAGCAATCCAATTAATATCTTTTAAAACAGACACACATTGTAAGTCGATATTGTCCATTATCATTTTAAAGTGCAGTTTGTTTTGCTTTATTTTAGGGCTTATATACATGGAGACATCCAAGAAAATTAATCCAAATTAACTAAAGGTATGAATTTGATGTTTAATGAAACTCCATTACACCCTTGTATAAACACTTGGAATGTACCACATCTAACTGTAGGAAGTGGAGCCCCGACTAGTATTTCTGAGTGAGAAAACCTTTTGCTAATGTGCCTGGGGCACAAAAGGCATGCTAACAAAGAACCCCTGACTGAAGATTTCAGCCATTTTAGCTGTGCTGCCATAAACTGCAGATCTACACTATTGCTGAACATGGTATGTTACCTTTATTCCAGTGGCTTAGATTGGAAATAGGTAAGCACCAAATCCTGCAGACCTGGCCACTACTTAGCTAGGCATTTCTGTATTATATTTTTCAAGTTCTGAATTCAGGAGTCCCTGTTTCTTGTACAACAGTTGATAGCATCGTTAACATATAAAATAGGGATTTTTTTGGTACTCCTTGCGAAGGTCTCCATTTACACACATTTGCTACAATTGCATGTACAAACAGCTCCTGAAGTATTCATTTGTGTGTGCATTTACCTAGTTGCATCAGCAAATGAGGAGACATAAGAAATCACAAATGGGGATGTACTTTTGTGCATGTTTCTTACAAAGGGACCTCTGTCCTCATCAGATACTGAAGGAAACAGTGGAAATACCTCAGATACTGAAGGAAACATGGTCAAAAGAAAGTCTGATCTTGTGGTTAAAACAGTGGCCTAAGCTGCAGGCATTTTGCGTTCAGTTCCTGGCTCTACCCCAGACTGTGTGTGATCTTGGGTAAAGTACATAATTCTCTGTGCCTCTATTCCCCCCCAGTAAAATGATGATAATCATTCTGTTGTTAGTCTTGTCTATTTATATTGCAGCCTCTTTGGAGCAGCATCTGTCTCTTACTCTGTGTTTGTACAGTGCCTAGCACACCGAAGCCCCACTCTAGGTTGGAAACACTAGGCGCTATCATAGTACGTATAATTTACAATAAGATATTTAAATCCTGCCTTTCAGTTGGGAAGATAAAAGTTATCCCTCGACATCACCAGATTCAAATGCTCTTTTTGGCTACTTCGTTTTTGTTTCTCTATTTAAAAAGAAAAATAGGGAGTACCAAATACAAAAGGAGTAAGGTACTAGGCAAAGTGAGTTGGCAGAAGTGGGCCTAAATGAATGGCTCCGTACGCTGTAAAAGTCGTAGGTAAGGTAGTTTAAAAGAAAAACACAAAAAATCTTTTTCTAAGTTATCTTCTAAAAAGAAAAAAAGTCTAAAAAAATATATTGTGTTCTTAACAGGAAATTTAAGTTTACTAGTCCTACACAAAGCTAGTATTTTTTGTAAAATATGGGTTGCTAAATCAATTTATGCAATCCAGATATCAGAAGGTGGGATTCAAACCACAGCGCAAGATTTCCTTCATCTGCAATTATAAGAGGACAATAATGAGGTCATATAAACAGTGACTTCAGTCACCGTTATGAAATAGACTGAAAAAAGAGTCATTAGTTAATCAGTCAGAGTTCCTAATAGACTGAGGCTATCTTAAAAAATTATTTTTCTCCTATGTTTAATGCAGGGTACAAAGTTATGTATGTGTGTTCTGTTATACACACCAGACAGTATTATAACATAATATACACACAGTATTACATTATACACTAAATTCACTATTTATTTTCATAAAAACAGCCTGAAATATTCTTGGCAATGCACGTGTAGAAGAGCCCCTCAAGTATATTTTTTAAAGATTAAAACAGAGGGAAAAAAGTTCATAGCAAAAAGCACCTTTAGGGCTTGATCCTGCATTCCTTGTGCCCCTCAAACTCCCACAGATGTTATGAGAGCTTTGTGTGCACACGTAATGCAAGAGTGACCCTTTATGAACATTAAAGTAAAAATAAATCTGTGTGTCATTTTCCCTTCCTCTGGTATGTTATTGTGTCAGTAGTAGGTTCCCAAAGTACTTTCCCTTAGGAAGCAGGCTGACTGACATAACTATAATGATGAGATCTATTCTAATTCCTTCTAGATTTTTATAGAAAACCCTTTAACCATGAAGTGGAATATAAGGTCTCTCCAGGATTATATCATAAATTTTTATATATAAAATTATATATATCATACATTTCAAACCCAAGTTTGAATACAGACTGAGAGTGGCTTGGTCATTACACATATTGAATCTATTTCCCCATGTTAAGTATCCTCACACCGTTTTGTCAACTGTCTAAATGGGCCATCTTGATTATCACTAGAAACGTTTTTTTCTCCTGCTGATAATAGCTCATCTTAATTAATTAGCCTCTTACCGTTTGTATGGCAACTTCCACCTTCTCTGTATATATATCTATATCTATATCTTCTTACTATATGTTCTATTCTATGCCGCTGATGAAGTGAGCTGTAGCTTACAAAATCTTATGCTCAAATAAATTTGTTAGTTTCTAAGGTGCCACAAGTACTCCTGTGCTTTTTTCTAATACTTTGCACTCCCACCTTCAGATCCCTTAGATTATTTTAGTGCAGCACATACAAGCTAAGTGGGCAAATACCTTATAAAATTAAGTCAGTGAGAACTATAGGACTGTGAGCATGCATATGCAACAGCCTCTTTCCTAAAGAAAAGAAATGTAGTTCTGTTCATGTTTTCAAAAAACAACTGTTTGCAATGATACAGACTATGGAGTAGAGGCCTGCAGAATTTCACCTTACAACAAATGTGCTTTTTTATCTAAGACCTTATACAGTCCTCCAAATTTTAACTTGAGTGAAATTTTAAGGCTGAATAACCAGAAAATTGTAAACCTTGTGGATCAAGGGAACGGAGGAGAGGAAAGGATTATAAATGAAATGACTTGCACAATCTAAACTATAGTGTCATGAACAGTGCTGCTATAATATTATTGCTGTAGGTTAATGTGATCCTTTAAACAATCTTTTTTTCTTTCCACAGCAGCTTATTTTCAAGAAACAAAATGGTTTCATTTGAATTGCAAATCCTATCACATACATAGTTTTATTCTTTTGGATCAGGATGAGTGACAGCGCTATATTAGAGTTAACAAACCTTATCCAGTTTTAAATACATTTCTGGTATTGAAAGCTAACAGAGCTGAAAACTGAATGGGTAAAGGCTCTGCTCTTGTATTCATTCCTTTATGGGAGCCCTGAAAGGACCATATGGAGGGGACCTGATAGAAATTTCTTGTCATTGCTAAATAGAACTCAATCCAAGGTAGAAAAATAAAAGGTTAGCTCTGCCGTCTTTTATGTCACATCATTAGCGGTGGCCAACTCTTTCAAAACTAGGGCCAGGGGCTGTGCAGACTGTTTGATTCAGCTCAGCCCTGCGCTTAATGGAGTGCAGGCCTCAAGAATCACTGAACCAAACCTCTGAAAGGTTCTGTGTTTCATGAGCACAGCTCCCATACAGTGTGCGGCACCAACAGAAGAATAAGCTGCAGGAAAATTAGCAACTATCATTAGGCAATACTGCCCTTCCCCCACTCAAGCACTTCCTAAACCAAGTTCAAACCTGGTATGGAAGATCAACCTCATATGAGCCACATGCACTGATTTGCTTTGTGTCTACACTACAAAATGAGGTTGATTTTAATAGAAGTTGATTTTTAGAAATCAATTTTATACAGTCGATTGTGTATGTCTCCAGTAAGCCTATTAAGTCGGCGGAGTGTGTCCTCAATACCGTGGCTAGCATCGACTTATGTAGCGGTGCACTGTGGGTAGCCACACAGTCTCCACTGCCCATTGGAATTCTGGGTTAAGTTCCCAATGCCTGATGGGGCAAAAACATTGTCGAGGGTGGTTTTGGGTACATGTCGTCAGTCGCCCCTCCTTCCCTCCCTTCATGAAAGCAATGGCAAACAATCGTTTCACGCTGTTTTTCCTGGGTTACCCGTGCAGACGCCATACCACAGCAAGAACGGAGCCTGCTCAGCTCACTGCTGCTGTTGTGAGCATTGTAAACACCTCACACATTATCCTGGATTATGTGCAGAATCCGGCTAAGAAACGCCAGCATGAGGACAATTGTGATGAGGACATGGACACAGATGTTCCTGAAAGCACAGGCTGTAGTAACTGGGACATTATGGCAGCAGTGGGGCTGGTTGATATGGAGGAATGCTGATTCTGGGCCCAGCAAACAAGCACAGATAGTGGGACCGCATAGTGTTGTGGGTATGGGATGATTCTCAGTGGCTGCGAAACTTTCACATGTGTACAGCCACTTTCCTTGAACTTTGTGAGTTGCTTTCCCCTGCCCTGAAGCACAGGAATACCAAGATGAGAGCTGACCTGACAGTTGAGAAGAGAGTGGTGATAGCCCTATGGAAGCTTGGAATGCCTGACTGCTACCGGTCAGTCAGGAATCAATTTGGAGTGGGCAAGTCTACTGTGGGGACTGCTGTGATCCAAGTAGCTAGTGCAATCACTGATATTCTATCAAATGTAGTGACTCTGGGAAATGTGCAGGTCATACTGGATGGCTTTGTTGCAAGGGGGTTCCCTAACTGTGGTGGGGCAATAGACAGAACAAATATCCCTGTCTTGGCATCAAACCACCTTGCCAACTGCAAGTACGTAAACCGCAAGGGGTACTTCTCAATGGTGCTGGAAGACTGGTGGGTCACCAGGGACGTTTCACCGACATCGAGGTGGGATGGCTGGGAAAGGTGCATGACGCTCACATCTTTAGGAACTCCGGCTGTTCGAGCAGTTGCAAGAAGGGACTTACTTCCCAGACCAGAAAATTACCGTTGGGGATGTTGAAATGCCAATAGTTATCCTTAGGGACCCAGCCTACTGGCCAGGCTACAGTGTGACAGCTGTGTGTGTTTCTCCTTGCTGCAAACCTGCCCCCTTTGTTGATTTTAATTCCCTGTAAGCCAACCACCCTTCCCCCTTCGATCACAGCTGGCAAAGTAACTATTGTTTTGATACGATGCATTCTCTCTTTATTAATTAAAAATAAAAAGTGAGATAACTGACAAGGTAGCCTGGGTGGGGTAGGGTGCGGGAGGAGGTAAGGACAAGGCCACATTGCTTATTGTAGCCACACTACAAATGAAAACTGTTTAAATAACTGCCTTCTGTTGCTTGGGCCATCCTTTGGAGTGGAGTGGCTGGGTGATCAAAGCCTCCCCCGCTGTGTTCCTGGGCATCTGGGTGAGGAGGATATGGAACTTGGGGAGGAGGGCAGGCGGCTATACAATGGATGCAGCGGGGGTCTGTGCTTTTGGCTTTCTTGCAGCTCCAACAGGTGCTTCATCATGTCCGTTTGCTCCCCCATTAGCCTCAGCTTTGCCTCCTGCCTCTGCTCTTCGTGCTCACCTAATGCTTTCCTGGCCTTTGTCACTGAATGTCTCCATGCATTAAGCTGTGCCCTATCAGTGCGGGAGGACTGCATGAGCTTGGAAAACATGTCATCGAGAGTATATTTTTTTCTTCCTTTTAATCTACGATAACCTCAGTGATGGAGGTGATATGGGGAGCATAGAAACATTTGCATGTGGGGGAAGATAAAAAGGGAGAATAAAATTTAAGATGATACATTTCTGAGAACAAAAGGATGACTTTCACAGTGAATCAAGCAATTCACAGCAGACAGCACATGTGCTTTAGGTACAGGGTCTTATTTTGCCTTTTATATTGAGCTCCTGCCGGTATGGTGACATCACAAACAGCTGGGCAACAGAATTCGGTTTCCAGGCAGCCATGGTAAGCCTTTTGGTACATGGGGTTGGCTTCTTATGCCTTCTTAACATGTGGAAATGGTTTCAAACTGCAGCACCATCCTTTCCCATAGCAAAAAAATGCTGGTTGGGTTTCACATTTAAAAGGAGGGTTTGCGGTTTTCGGGTGGATGTGCAGCACACACCTCCCCCACCCCCACCGCGTGGCTATTCTCTGGGATGATCCTTCAACCCTCCCCCTGCTGTGTGGCTATTCTCTGGGATGATCCCTCAACCCTCCCCCTGCTGTGTGGCTATTCTCTGGGATGATCCCTTTTAGCCAAGCACAAACAACCCAGCATGAATGTGGTCTTTTTAGTGTTCCCCTATTTCAACCAGGTGACCATGAATGACATTACTCTCCTGAGGCTAACACAGAAAGATAAAGACTGAACGTTGCTTGAATGCAAAAAAAAAAAAAAAAAAAAAAAAAAACTGAGGACCATTCGCTGCCATGCTTTGTGCTGCAATGATTCCAGACTACTTGCTTGGTGTGGTAAAGTGTCCTACCGTGGAGGACGAAATAAGACAGCCCTCCCCAGAAACCTTCTGTAAAGGTTTTCAAAGTACCTCCACAAGAGCTTCATAGAGATGTCCCTGGAGGATTCCTGCTCCATCCCCAGACACATTAAAAGACTTTTCCAGTAGCTGTACAGGCTGCAAATGCATCCCAATTCTTCAGGGTAAATCAAACATTAAACTATTGCTTTTAAACCCTTTACTGTAGTTACAAATGTGCACTCACCAGAGTTGCCTTCTCTGGCTTCAGGGTTGGGGATCCTGCTTTGTGAGGGTATTGGCTCCAGGGTGATGAAAAGGTGCTGGCTGCCGGGCAAATGGATTCACCACTTGCCTGCTGCCCGTTCTCCTCCTCCTCTTCCTCATCCACAAAATCCTTTCCGTGAGACTCCCACCTTGCAGGTGTCCATGGACAGTGGTGGGGTAGTGGAAGGCCCCCCCACCCTACTGAATGCCATGCAGCTGATCATAGAAGCAGCATGTATGGGGCTCTGACCTGGAGCGACCATTTGCCTCCTTTGTCTTTTGGTAGGCTCGCCTCAGCTCCTTAACTTTCACACGTCACTGCTGTGTGTCCCTGATCAAGTCAGCTGGCACAGGCTAGCCACAACTAATTGCAGTGTAAACATCCCAAGAAACAAGCAGCTGCCTAGCCTAATGTTCTCTGCTTCAACAAGGAGTTTCCAAGGCAAGGAATCTGTTTTAGTCCCTGCCTTCAGGGCTACTTTCCAGGTAGACTTCTGTGCTTCCCTGACTATGGACATTTGGGAGGAAAAGTGATCCCAGCTGAAAGTGACTTTCTTTACCCATACAGACTTAGAACCAGGTGGAAAGTCATTAATAATGTTGTTTTAGTAATAAAATATTGTAAGGACAATAGGTTTGCACACATCACTTTCTTTTTTTAAACACATTATCTCAATTTTGTAGTTTGTGAGTTTCTGGGAGATGAATGACAGATGTAGCAAGCCATTTCAGCTGCCAAAACAAATGTTGGTCATTCTAGTCATTGTTCAATGGCTTTGACTAAGCAGATCTAGGATGTTAGTACAAGGTGAAATTCTGCCCTCATAATGTATTTATATTTTGCAAACATCTCAGTGAAGGAAGATCATTCAGGCATGAACACTACTTAAAAAAGCACTGATCCAGCTTTCTCTCCTTCAGTGAAATTTATAGAAGAAATGGAGAATCCCCATTATGTTGCACAGTGCATCTCTGCTAATGTAGGATTATTCCCTACAACAGATTGATTGGTACATGCAATCTGGTGTTAAGTCTAATGTAGCTTTGTATAGTGATGGGGATGCTGCCCCTTCCTATTGTAGATTACTCCTGAGCCTCCCAGGGCCAACTCCTAAAGTTATCTTAATCATATGCCACCCACATTTTCCTATTCTTCAACTCATCATTTTCCCCACTGTAGCACCTTTCATAATGTCATCTCACTCTGTGGTGTTTAGAGTCTTCAGATAAATGTACAGAACAGTTTACATCTGTCATGATGTCATTTATAGATACTTAGTTCCTTTTAATCAACAACAACTTCAGTCACCTAATTATGGGCCTAACTGTGACTTTTCCACAGACACTGAGCGGCGGGGCGGGGGGGGGAGCAGACCAATAGCCAGACTGAGATTCCATAAGTCACTACTTTCCCTTCCATGCAGGTGTACAGATAGAAGTATGGAGAGGGACTTCTTCTGAGACACAATCTCTAATGGGGAAAAGTAATATGTGAGCCTCACTAACTACGTGATGGCTAATAGTGGTGTATAAAAATAATGAATGGACCAAGGAGGCAACTCTATACACACACACACACACATACCCCCAAAAGAATAGGGGGGCATTCAGTGAAATTGAAAGGCAACTAGTTTATTTGTTTAACATTGTTAAAACAAAATATTATTTATGTTACACAATATATAGTTAACCTCTGCAACAGAATTACTGAAACAGAGAGCTTGGTAGAAGTCCAAAATTTAGACATTTCTGTGACAGAAAAACCAAGCACAAACTGCTTGGCCCATCTCAGATTTGAACTTCACCTTTCTTGATCCTCTCTTTCTACGAAGCCAACAGATCTATTCTTCCTATTCCTGCATGTAACCGCTCCCCACCATGACTAAGGGACTCACTCTGATCATGTAATTTTAACTGTGTAATCAAAATGTGCATATGTCTACACTGACTAGCCATGAGATCTTGTTACTCTACTCCCTAGCTTTTTTTATTTCATTCCTTCAGTTATGAAGTCGTATCTAAAATGAAATTGTAAAATCTTTGGGGCAAGGACTATGGGTGAAATAGTCCATTGAAGTCATGGCAAAATGCCCATTGACTTCATTGGGACCAAGAGTTTTCCCTATGTCTGTATATTTGTTGTGCTAAACACCTAACATGCTTTTCCATGCTCTAAAAATAAGAATAATTATATGGAAACCTATTCCAGTCCTGGGTTCCACTGCTACTGAGCTCTAGAACAGCTAGCATTCCTTTTTAACATTTAGCATTCCTTCATTAGGATCCACTGTTTTTAAAAGCCTTATTTTTC
Source organism: Dermochelys coriacea (assembly GCF_009764565.3). Taxonomy (NCBI): domain Eukaryota; kingdom Metazoa; phylum Chordata; order Testudines; family Dermochelyidae; genus Dermochelys; species Dermochelys coriacea. Next base: position 44,921,821 of record NC_050071.1, read on the forward strand.
TTCATCCCAAAACTATGCCGAGTGTAATTGGCTCTAGTGACCACTTTCTTTTTATAAAGCTGCTGCTACTTCCTTTCAATAGCAAATGATCCATGTGAGAGGCAGGATCCAGTTCAGATTTTTAAAATAACACTTCTCCCACTTTAATGTGGAATAATCCTCCATTATTTTTGTAGCTGACAGGGGAAGTTAAAACTTATTCCAAGTTTTTATTCCAAGTTTTCATTCTCTCTTATAATTAAGATTTTACCTGTCCCATTTGACCTGTTTTATATGACAAATTAAGAATGGCTTCACTTGAATGGACATGTCCATATTATAACAGAACTATGTAACTTATCTTTATTTGATAAAGTGAAATAGTATTAGCTTCCTCCATGGAAAAAGCAGACTCTGAAATATAGAGAAGGGAAAATTTTAGTCCAGGGGAAGTGAAAAGAAATGAATCTTATGTGGGAAAAGAGAAGTTTGTTTTTCAATTTAAAGTAGTGTAGCATGAATGGGCAAAACCACCTTTTAAAAATGGAAAAACCTTCAAGAATTAGAGTGACTGTTTATGAATATCTTCATCTGAGCATCTTAGAGAAGTCCCAGTGTGAAGAAGGATTTGGATCCAGAGAAAACAAGCAATAGAGAGAGCAAGTGATGCACGTAGGTGGGGATGTAAAAATTCATCCCTGGGCTTGAAAAGAGTGGAAAGGAATTGGAAAAAAAAATAAAAATGAGAGCTATAGCAAGTCATTCTCCAGAGACTCAAAATTAATGAACTCACATGACCCATAACAAATGATTCATATTATGTCATATGAAATTCAGTATGCTCTTTTCTGTTCCAACTAGATTCCAGTTCTCTATACGATTCATACTATATATACACTGTTGTTTGCAGACACCCCAATTCAGAGACTTAACCATCTTTATTCAACTGACTGTAGTGTAATCAGTCAGCACAACATGCTGGGTCAGATCCTCAGCTAATGTAAACCAGCAAAGCTCCATCAACTTCAATGGGGCTACCTACACCAATAAACACCATCTGAGGAACTGGTACACTGTGGTTAATTAACCTGAAAGGTAGAGAGCCAAGGAGAACTTCAGGGACTCTGTAACCAGCAGTCTTGTCACAGGGTACTCACCTACCTCAGGTGGTGCCTCCTCCTGGCTGTTTTGGTGATTAGCTTTCTTCCAGGTCCAAAGACATACCTCACAGTCTCCCAACCCATTGTTACCCTAGCTTACTCCAGGAGCTGAAGTTTCCTCTTAGTGACCTCACTGAAGGGCTGAATCACTAGGTGGTTTCTCCCTCCAGGGTATAGAGTCTCACTGGACCCACTATCCAGGCATTGCCACTCCACTGGTCGGGGCACATAGGCCTAGCCTCTTCTCCAGTTCCAGCCCAGATACCCTACAACACACAGCCAAGATCTGCTCTGTCTCCAACCTGGCTGCTCTCTCCCTGGGCTGCTTCCTACCCATCTCACACAGGTTTTCTTCTCCACCCTTCTCTCTTCTGAGTATGTTCTTCCCTCAGTGCTAGGCTCCCAGGATACTACTCTTTCCCTGGGTTCCCTCCTTCCCTCTCAAATGCACAGAGGATGACTACAGACTTCCTCACTGCAGCTATTTCTGTTGCCAGCTTCTTGGCTTTGTACTAGCCCAGCCCACATCTGGCTCAGCTGAGCTTCATTCTTCAATCAGGGCTTCTCCAGCCTAAACTGCTCATGAGTGGGCTATCTCACTAACTGGCCCTTTCTCAGCTTCTTTAATCATGACAGGGCTAGTGTGGGATGAACACTCTATAACAAGCCTTAATTAAAAAATTTCCTTTATAGTGATTGAAAAAGTATTTTGTCTTACCTCTACCATGGGGACCAGTATGAGGACCATGTTTCCCCCCCCACACACCAAGAAGACATAATCTGCTAGTCAAAGTACTCTCTGATAAGAGTAAAGTACAGGGATATTGAAGGAAGTTCTGCCTCACTCCTTCACGGTCTCCTGAGTTGACTTGCACAGACAGACTCAGTAGAACTGTGCAAAATTTTCTGAACAAAACTTTTTTGCTGCAAAATGCAGATTTGGTAACACTGGAATATTTGGGAAGAAAAAAAATGCCAAAAATCTGAAAAAATCTAAACATTTCATTTTGTAGTTTTCCAAATGAAATGTTTCAATTTTTTTTCAGTTTGAAACATTTTGTTTCAAAATGCCTTTGTCTTTATTTTAAAAATTCAAAAATGAAAAAAAAATCTAAATAAAAACAAAACATTTCATCCATCCTGAAACTATTTTTATTATTTTCAAAGTTGTCTTTGAACCAAAATATCTATTATTTGCCCAGCTATGTTTAGCAGTGCAGTAAACACTGGCCGCCATTAGGAAGAGGGAGGAAGGGGAGATTGCAATGGGCACTGCTTCTCTGTTCATGTCTGTCTTTCCAGTCTATGTAGATGTGGCTTCAATTAAAAGCTATAAAAATGTACACTGGAATATGGTGAATATGGTGAAAAAGAAGCTAAGAGAAAAACAGAGGGTAAAACAGGAGCATTATCTGTTTCTGTGCAGAGTGTCTTAATTGTTCCTTAAGCCAAGAAGTAAACTTTTGAATACCTATTTAACAAAATGTCCCATTATACCATCCCTATATTAATAATGAACATAGTCAATTACAATAACATTTTGATGTCAGTTAGTGCTGAATGTTTGATAATGCTGTGTGATAAACCTTTGAAATGGATTAAAAGAAGTACTCTGGGATTAGTCTTCTACGTAAGTGTGTTTATAAACAGTAAAAGAGAAAGTTATATGTTTTAAATAAAAGACTAAGTTCCAATTTGTTTTCATGGTTATCATTTTTTGTTATTAATGTAGTACTGAAGGTGTGCATGGTCCTTTGCAGATAAATAACACTGTCCTTAGAATCTTCTAGTCCTAGGACCTGGTCCTATAAAGCACTGAGTATCTTCTATGATGTTGAGTGACCGCAACACCTAATGACATCAAAGGGAACTGATTGAGGGTAGTCAGTTATGGAGCTGTTTTTTGGTTTGCTGACAATTCAGGAAAATTGAAAAAAATATTGCTTCAGGTTGAACCAAAATCAAAATTACTTTAAAATTTTTGGTGAATTGAAAAGTCAAAAAAGTAAAAAAAAATTGGTTTTGGTCAAACTAAACATTTTGTTCAATCCAAAATGAAACATTTCATTTCAATTTTGAACCCTTAAATACGTTTTTAAATTATTTTTAACAAAACTGAAGGAAATTTCTAAACAAAAAATCATCTTAAATCAAACAATCAACACATTTTGTTTAGAAAATTTCAGAATGAACGTTTCAAATTTTTAGATTTTTTAGGGTTTTTTTTCAGCCAAAACAATTTAGTGAAACCAACAGAAATTCAAGAAACATTTTTGTGTTGCTGAATTTACATTTTCACCACAAAGTTTCAGCAGAAAAATTTCAATCAGTTCCGCTTAGCACCTCTCCAGGAGACCAGCACCTGTAGGGAATGTTATATTTCATATCACAGTTATTATTTATTTATAATGTGGCAGTGCCTACAAGTCTCAGTCGTGGACCAAGACCCTATTTTGCTAAGTTGCATACAGAGAATAACACAATTGCCCTGACCCAAAATGCTTACAATCTACAGAACTTCACTTCTTTTCTTCCTGGAGCTGTACATTAAGGACTGGTAGAACATTTAGTGAAAGCCACAAATATGACTCTAAAAGGTCTTAAATTTAGCAGTTGTATGTAGCATTGTTGTAGCCGAGTTGGGCCTGGGATATTAGAGAGACAACAGAAATTGGTCCAATAAAAGATATTATTTTACCCAGCTTGTCTCTGTTAAATTTAGCTGTCAAGTGAAACTCCTATTGAAGACTGCCCAGACCTCAGAGCACCTATTGCAGTAGGGTTTTTGAATAAAACTTTCTTTTCAAAATTCATGCAACAGAATGGTGCAGCTCACAAATATATTAGGGGGCCATTATGGATAGCCTCATGGATCAATTAAAATTTAGTCTCATTTTTCACTACTTCCCTCTAATCCAAGTATTGAAATCAGAGTGGGGGAGGGGTAAACTGCCTCTTGGCAGGGGACTGCAGAAGGAAAATCTATGTTTAGGACACTGGAAAAATTGTGAAAAAATTATATCATGTTTTAAACCACTAACCACAGGATATCATCATGTGCCAAAGGGATCATGCAAATTTTTAAATAACCAGGGCATGAAAAAATGCTTTCTTCTTGCCAAATACTATCTCACTTACTTAACATGCTCTAGCTTGTGGAAAATAAAAGATGTTTTTTAGTCATTAATCCACTCTATGCATTTCACAGAGCTATATATATATTCGCACACATACATATCCTCACAATTACACATGCATGACACACCAAAATAATGGCAATCATTAAAAATATGCTTGTTTACATTAACTTCATTTTTTCCAGTTTAATAAAATGAAGGTTTTGTGTGTTTCCATGCATAGTACAGTCATGCTCTCCTCAAATTATGGAGAAATACTATAAACAAAGGACTCAAAAATCTCCTAAAAAAATATTTGTGAGGAATGACAAATAACCTCAGGAAGTTAGACTGACACCCTTGGAATGCAGAGATCAAGGGTCTATTTTCACTATTTTTATTATAAACAAAAGAGACCAATACAATTGCAGTGGCATCACTGAGGGAGGCAAAGGGAGGGGACAGAGAACAGTTGGAGGGCTGAAAAATTCACAGATTTGATAGCTTTCAGTATAACCCTCTTGTACTCTTCCCATCTCCATAGCAATGAAAATACCTCAGGCTGCTCAACCAGGAGCTACGCTTGTGTCTCAGAACATTATAAACTGTGAAGAATGGTTAAAACTCCCCTACATGAAGTAAAATGTGTCTTTCTAAACATTTCCTTAAAAAAAAACAAAAATAAGATGAAATAATTAAATGATCTCAGTTCCATAACAAAGCAAACCGATAGGGAACTGTTTCATCTTAAACATTAAGAGCCTCAATCATAGCCAGCATATAGAGATAAGACATTTACACCTCCACATGAGAGCTCATTCAACTATTTCTTGTATACACCCCTATTGGGAGTTCACAGCATCCACTGAGATTATTTCACTTGATTTGATTCCTTCCCCATTCTCTATGGCTCATTTACCAAGTCCGTAAAAGGCTATTAATGTCCCTGGGGGAGAGTATTTATACTAACAAAATCTAATGCCATATAACACAAAGTGCAACCATAACCACCACAATAGGAGCTCCTTCACAGCACTCCACAAATGATCTCACCAAGACTATCTTGTAGGGCAAGGAGGTGAAGCAATTTTCCATGCTGCCTTTCCCATATCTCTGAATCCACAAAGGACAAATGCTGGATAAGGACCCATACATAAGGGATACAGATAAATAGTTGCACAGGCATCTAAAAAAGTCAATAGGTTAATGGCTTCAGTACACATGACCTAGTTTATAACCTCAAATTTCTTGATATAGTACTTGTGTTGTATTTACAATATTAAAAGTAAAAACAACAATGTATGTAGAAAGAAATTACATCTGGGAGTAAACAGAGGTACATCCCTCACTACGAGTAGACCTGTATGACCTATACTGAGCACAATCTGGCAATATATGAACAATCATGAAGAAGTTTTTGTTTTTCAGATAGTGCTAACACAATGAGGTCAACATTATCATATTGATGCCACTGGAGAGGTATGAAAGTTACTTTTGAATTTGAATTTAGTAAATGTGTCCTAAGCCCCATATTGCTAAGCAAAAAAATTCAGAACCAGAAGTATCACAACGGTCTGTTTAACTGGTCTCCAACACTACAATATCTGAGCACCTCACATATATTAATTGGTAGATAAGAAGTATCTTGAAGTGCTCTGTGTAGCTCAAAAACTTGTCTCTTTCACCAACAGAAGTTGGTCCAATAAAAGATATTATCTCACCCACCTTGTCTCTCTAATATACTAGGACCAACATGACCACAACAACACTGTAAACGAGTTAAGAAATGAACAGTTCAGCCCTTGTAGAGGGCTATCTTTAATTTAAGTATTTACAGTGGGCACACTTTAAAAATTCATTCCACTTACTGTGTTATTCCCTATATTTACAATGGGGAATATGCTAGAATTGTTAATATCTCTAGCAAATGAAATATTTTTGAGTATGCCCACTGCACAGAAAGCCAAATGTTTGAAAGAAGTGATAACTATAAAAACATCCACATTAGAAAAGGGTTAGCCATTTAAGCAGTCAATTTAAATTAGACACAATTAGAGTTGTCTTAGTTCTTGCTCACTGGTTGAAAGCTGTCACGCCTAAGGTTACAAACCTTAGAGGGATGTGACAAATTAGCTCTAAACAGCTAACTTGATGTGAATTATTTCATTTCAATGGCAACCTTTTTAAAGATTTTTTTTTTCAAATATAAAATCATCTTTATAGCACTGATATTTTCCCTCCTGACTGGGCATTTTTATGTGTCAATGGTTTTGGATCAGCATTATTATTTTTCTTAAAAATAAGAAATTATTTATTATACTGTTGGAAAGAGGTTTTTTTAAAGTATAACCATTAAAGGATGTGAATTTATTATATTTGCAAATTAAGGCAGCACCTTGTAGCTATTACCATTCACATTTTGAGCCAATAGTCTTTGGAAATTTACAAATATTGTATTAATTACAAGCGGTGTCACATTATTTTCCCTGAATATAATGCAGACATTGGGTGAAGCAAAAGTAAGAATAGGTTCGAAGAAGTTAAAAATAAGGGCAGGATATAATAAAATGTATTCAGTCTAGACAAATGCAAGTGAATATAGTGGTGGTAAATTAACCTAAAAGCATTGTTTCAGTGGGAAGGGAGCAGACAAAAATCAGTAGTGTTTAAAACGAGCTATGGATAAGGGCAGGGGCTGACTCTATAAGTCTGTACAGCACCCAGCACAATGGGACCCCAAACCAGTTACATCAGTAGGCTGGTCAATAGGAAGGTCATACTCCCTTTTTATTCAGCTCTAGTTCAATGGTACCGGGAATACCATGGGAGCCTCAGTAGCAGAAAGAGAGAGAAATCAAAGAAGTTCAACCCATAATAATTGTGGTGCTGAAGAGACTAATTTATGAAGAAAGATTTTTTCAAACCAAAAATGAGGAACGTAGTTAAATGATGACTAGTGGGTGGAAATGACTAAAAGGTGTAAACAACAAAAAAAGAGGGAAGATTAGAAGTTTGTAATAAAATTTGCTTTCCCCACACTAGCCTCTACCCTAGAGACAGACAGCTGGGGTTTTGGGGTTTTTTTTGGAAATTGAGTACTACATCATACAACAAATGATGGAAATGCAGTATTGGAAAAGGATGAATGGTGGGGAAAGGATTTCAACTAGCTGGAACTTCTAGAGAGAAAATTGGAGCAAATTCTGGACATGCCATTTCTTTGTGGGATTAAACATTATTATACCTTTATTTTATTTCCATTTCATTGTCATTTCTTAAAGAATTTCATGAAAGGGACTTCCCTACTTTTACTTTGAACCACCTTTTAAAAATCTATATTTGCTGAATATGTTTGGCTCTTTCTGAGCTTTTGCTGGTTTCAAAGGGAAAGTGGGATATCATGAATAGTACATGGGATCAGAGACCTGTGTTCTATTTTCAGTTTTCAGCTAATTCATAGTGGCCTTGAATGAATCACATAGGGACAAATTTTTAAATACAACCTCTAACTTTGGATTCCAGAATTTAGATATATGGATCCAGATATACAAAAAGAGTCGAGCACTCATTTAGACACCTAAATTTAGGTCAGATTTTCAGTCACTCTCAGTATCTGGAAGTTCTCACTGAAATCATTGTGCTGAGCTTTTTTGGAAACCTGGCCATTTAAGGTGCCTAAATGAGAGCTGAACACCTTTGAAAATCTGCCCACTAGAGACTTATTTCTGAACAGGTGACCACCCAGATTTCCCATTGGCTGACAGTCCCTAGCACAGGGGTGGGCAACATTTTGGCCTGAGGGCCACATCTGGGTATAGAAGTTGTATGGCGGGTCATGATTGCTCATGAAATTGGGGTTGGGGTTGGGAGGGGGGTGACGTCTCTGGTTGGGGATGCAAGCTTAGGTTGGGGCCAGAAATGAGGATTTCAGGGTGCGGGATGAAGGCTCTGGCTGGAGATGCAGGTTCTGAGGTGGGGCTGGGGTTGAGGGGTTTGGGGGGGCTCTGGGCTGGGACTGAAGGATTTGGAGGGCAGGAGGGGGATCAGCGCTGGGGAAGGTAGTTGGGGCACGGGGGGGGGGTCTGAGGGCTCCAGCTGGGGGCACAGGCTGTGACGTGGGGCTGGGAATGAGGGGTTTGGGGTGCAGGAGGGTGTTCCAGGCTGCAGTTGAGGGGTTTGGGGTGCAAGAGGGAGATAAGGGCTGGGACAGGGGTTGGGGCACCAGGGGGTGGTTCGGGGGGGCAGGCTCCAGGCAGCTCTTACCTCAAGTAGCTCCCAGAAGCAGCAGCATGTCCCCCCTCTGGCTCCTATGCAGAGGCACGGCCAGGCATCTCTGTTGCATGCTGCCGCATCCCCAGGCATCATTTCTGCATTGGCCATGGTTCCCAGACAGGGGTGGCACTTAGGGCAGGGGCAGCATGCAGAGCAGTGTCCCCCGGGTGATCCTTTGCGTAGGAGCTAGAGAGGGGACATGACGCTGCTTCTGGGAGCCATGCAGAGCGGCCCCTGACCCTGCTCCCTGGCTGGAGCACCAGAGTGGGGCAAGCCCCAGACCCCACTCCCCAGTGCGAGCTCAAGGGACAGACTAAAATGGCTGGTGGGTCGGATGCGGCCCATGGGCTGTAGTTTGCCCACCCCTGCCCTGAAATCAGGCTCCCTTTGTTTCAAATGGACATCTGAAAATGGAGACATCCAAAATTAGAGGTCACCGGGACCAAATAGTATTCACCAAAGAGTTCGGAAGTAACTGTGAAATTGCAGAACTACTAACTGTGGTAGGTAACTTATAATTTACATCAGCTTTTGTATCAGATGACTGGAGGATAGCTAATGCGATGCCAATTGTTTTAAAAGGCTCCAGAGCTGATCCTCACAATTAGCCGAAATTTGTACCAGGCAAAGTAATTGAAACTATAGTAAAGAACAGAATTATCAGACACATACATGAATATGATTTGTTGGGGAAGAGGCAACATGGATTTTGTAAAGGGAAATCATGCCCTAGCAATCCACTAGAATTCTTTGAGGGGATCAACAAGCATGTGGACAAAGGTGATTCAGTGGATATAGTGTGCTTAGATTTTCAGAAAGCCTTTGACAAGGTCCCTTACCAAGCAAAGTAAGCTGTCATGCAATAAAAGGGAAGGTCCTCTAATAGATCTGTTACCTGCACAAAATTCTCTGTCACTTGCACACTCCAGGGCACCCACCTCTACCTAGTTCCTAGAGCTCAAGGTGTAACCCTCTTAATTTAGGCACCCACCCTTACCCCGTTCCTAGGGCTCAGGCGTAACCTTACACTCTAGGGCACCCACCTTTACCCTCTTCCTTAGGCTAAGGTGTAACCCTCTTAATTTAGATACTCTAACTTTATCCCTCCGTGGGCTCTGGGATATACTCCTCCAGGCTCCAGGTAAACACCATTCCCTTTGGACTCAGAGCAAAAACCCATTCCCTCTGGATTCAGGGCTAAATCCTTTGTGGGTTTACAGGGTCTTATACCAGTGAAAGAGCCTTACACAGTAATATTAATTAACCTCTATTTATTAACAATCACCAAAACAGAATGCACACATTACACATACAATACTCACCACTCCCAATCAGACAGATGAACTTTTCTTGATGGTCAATCAGGATCAGGTCATCTGGGGAATTCCAGTTTCTGCACGGTGTCATTGGCAGAGTGTTGAGATCTGTCAGCTCTGTTCTTGGGGCTGTGTACTGGAATTGGTTCCCAAAGAACTTCCTTTGGGACCCCAGTTTATATAGTTAAACTTGAGTCCTGCTTAGCTATTTCTTAACCAATCATTTTACTAAAATTTTACTAACCAATCCTAACATATTGTAACAAAATTCTCTAACCAATCATTCCCCACCACCTTGATTAATTTACACCTAGCAAAGTTAATTATGTAACAGACAGAAACAATCAAAGAACCAGGCAGTGATCATACAGACAAACAATAGGGAAGTGGGGACCATAAAGATAAAACAATAAAGAAATTAGGATCTCACAAGCACAACTATTAATAGGTGGTTTCTTGCCAGACAGAATGCTCTTAAACTAAGTTTTCTTTAACCATCTTAAGATCTGGTTATTTATTTGATGATAGTGGGTGCTATTAGGACAGGATCTTCTTCTTAATAGCCTGATATTACTTTTTTTGATGTAATTTAGATGGAATGTGAGGAAGTGACTTCACACTTCTTAGCTAATAGCTGCTGCTCTCTTAATATGGTTGCAGACAAAGGCCTTATCCTTACAGATCAGTAACTGGTTAAAAGATAGGAAACGAAGAAAGGAATAAATGGTCAGTTTTCAGAATGGAGGGAGGTAATAGAGGTGTCCACCAAGTATCTATATTGGGACCAGTACAGTTCAACATATTCATAAATGATATGGAAAAAGAGGTAAACAGTAAAGTGGCAACATTTGCAGATAATATAAAACTACTCAAGATAGTTAAGTTCAAAGCAGATTGAGAAGAGTTACAAAGGGATCTCACAAAACTGGGTGATAGGGCAACAAAACGGCAGAGGAAATTCAATGTTTATAAATGCAAAGTAATGCACATTGGAAAACATAATCCCAATTATACATATAAAATGATGGTGTCTAAATTAGCTGTTACCACTTTAGAAAGAGATCGTGGAGTCATTGTGGATAGATCTTTGAAAACATCCACTTAATGTGGAGCAACAGTCAAAAACAGAATGTTGGGAATCATTAGGAAAGTGATAGATAATAAGACAGAAAATATATTTCCTCTATATAAATCCAAGGTAAGCCCACATCTTGAATACTGCATGCATATGTGGTTGCCCCGTCTCAAAAAAAATATATTGGAATTGGAAAAGGTACAGAAAAGGGCAACAAAAATGATTAGGGGTATGGAACAACTTCCATATGAGGAGAGATTAATAAGATTGTGACTTTTTATCTTGGAAAAGAGCTGACTAAGGGAGAATATGATAGGGTTCTATAAAATCATGGTATGGACAAAGTAAACAAGGAATGTTATTTTCTTCTCATAACACAAGAACTAGGGATCACCAAATGAAATTAATAAGCAGCAGGCTTAAAACAAACCAAAAGAAGTATTTCTTCACACAACGCACAGTCAACCTGTTGAACTCTTTGCCAGAGAATGTTATGAAGGCCAAGACTATAACAGGGTTCAAAAAACAACTAGGTAAGTTAAATTAAGATAGGATAGGTCCCTCAATGGGCAGAGATGGTCTGACCCAGTATGGCCATTATGTATTTTCAAAAATGCACATCTTAGCCTCTCTTAGCTGTAAAGTGGGATTACAATACTTCAACCTCATGAGGGTGGTGTGGAGCTTAATGTATTATGTTTTTAAAGGATCTAAAAGACTTTGAAAGACATTATAAAGAACAAATTATTATCATTGTTAATTGTATGTTGTATAATCCTTATGAATAATGGTGTAAAAATACAAAATCATGATTAGAGCTTCAGAACAAAGACGTCAAATTAATTCAGTTTTGTTAGTGGAAATGTAACTTTATTCTTGGGGAAAAAATGGTGAAGAAAGGAGTCTTCCACTGTGCTCTTTAGACTCTTATGTCTCTGACCATGAACACTTTTATACAAAAATACAAATATTTGCAAACCATCTATTTTTTAATTAAAATATCAACAAAAAAGCCAGTGGGCAATCCAGTGTTCACTTTAAAGAGTGAGAACATCAACCTAAATTTCATATTATTTTAGAGCTTATTTTCTAAATACTTGTTTTTTTTTCAGTCATGGCACTAGTATTTTCTTCAGTTAGTCATTGCACTTCACCACAATGACTGTGGCACAAAAGAGGGACTTTTCATTATGCATACAGCATGTAGCTGTCCTCACTTTAGCTTACCCCATCAATGCAAATATTCTGAGAATTGAAATGGATGCTTCACAACCATTTTGTTTTTCTCATACCCCACTTCTGCAATAACTAGTTTGTCAGTTCTGTACCAATGTAAATTGGATCTTCAAAGAAAAATCTAGTACACTTTTGAAATGTGTCTTTTTATCTACAAGTCTCTCATTAAAAACTCAAGTATTCACATTGTGGCTCATTGTTCCAGTCTCTTATGCAGGGCAGAATGTGCAACTAAAAATATATATTTTTCCATAGAGAAGATAAAAAATGAGTCTAAAATGAGAACAGTAAAACATCTAATTTACAAATGAATCTCAGCAGTTATTTAGCACTGAGATCTGAGAATTTCAGCATATATAGTAACAATTAATTTGCCTCTGAACCAAAACTTTCCTGTAAGTTACCTGAGTATTATATCCATTTTACTAGTGGGTATCTGGATCAACAGACAGAGATTAAAAGATCTCCCCTCTGTACACATTTGCTTAACTAGGAGTGGAAATCAAAAGTCCTTTACTCTAACCACTAGAGAGCACTCCCACTACTATATAAACAACACTGAAATCCAAACCAAACCAGGTATAATGACCATGTTCTTTATTTTGTCACATATGCACATAATATTAGGATAATATTTTACTGAGGAAACACCTATATATAAACGCATTGTATTTAAGTAATCCTTTGAGCTGTATTTTCTTCTAGTTGTTTTCTGTTTGTTTGTTTGTTTTTGTGTGTGTGCATTGCTATCTATTTTTATTTCAGAATTTTTAATTCACACACAAATGTTTCACTCAAATGGGATTGAGGAAAAGATAAAGGTTTATTAAACTGAATTCTGCTTGAGAAATCTTCCAGATGGATCATTATTCCTCAATCTTGTATAAATTCTTCTTTACGAGATTAATTTAAAATAATCTAACTGATTTCTGATTTGAGAAAGGTTAAAAAGAAAGTATGTCTGTGTAGAAAGTCAACATTTTAATTTAAGCTTTCATTTCAAATTGTGTATATGCAACTGATACCAGGCTGATAAATAGGAATGAGTGGGAGTGAATTAATGCAGAGATAGCCTGAGGATTACATTTGGTGTTTCCTATATTATTTTAGGCACCATGACTGGGAAAAAAAGGTTGCATGATCATTGTCTGGCTTTGAAACACTGTATGAGCATTGTTTCTAGCATTTCCTGTGAGTAGCAGAGTGCCAATGACTGAATAGCATGGTGCTCCTTTAGGGCAACAAAGGAAAATTACAATTCCAAAAAGGGAATTGTGTGCACTAATGAGGCTGGTTTGTTTTCCAGCAGCCATTCCTGTACATTCTAGGCAGAGGGTTACTAGATTCTTAATCTTATGTTTTCAAAAGTGCATGCTGGAATGTAGTTAGCTATGTTGCTTCCATTTGCATCACTGAGATTCAAGCAGCTATATCTCCAACACTGCTCTGAATATTTTCTCTTTCTTACTTGTAATGGGAGAATTGCAAAGGCAAAACCACAACCTAACACTTTGACAATGTTGTGGGTTGTAAAAATTTTAAAATAATTATTTATTAAAACTTCTGTGTCTATTGAGTTTTTTCTTTAACAGAATTAACTAGGGCTATATTATGTTTTCCCCTCTGTAGCTATACTGTAGCAAAAGCACACATAGTACACAGATACACATATTCAAGAGACCAGAAATTGGGAGAGATTTTCAAAGGCACAAATGACCATTGGGTGCCCAACTCCCATTGGAAGTCAATGTTAGGTGCTTAGCTCCTACTTGTGCCTTTGAAAATCTCCTGTATAATATGGATTTCAGTAGTGGTCATTGTCAGGTGGGCAGCTAGTGATATGTTTCTGAGTTGGGTGAAGAAAGACCAAAGCCCCACACCCTTTTGCACTGGGATGAGTGCTAGGTCTAGTTTCTGAAGATAATTAAGCCTTTCAAAGACATAATATCTCCAGGGACAACTGTCATCTATCTGCCAGTTTCTCACTACAAAGAGATTGAGGATAAATTGCACCCTTTTCTTTCTGTAAATGCTCAGGTCATGATTGATAGTTGGGCTATTAACCTGCTTTGGGCTCTTCATCTTTTCCTCCTCTGTCTTTTTGAGAGTAGCACAGTTATTGTTGCTATAAAGATGAAATGGTTCCATAGTGCTTATCCTACATCTCCATATCTAGCCCATCTGCTCTTGAACCTTGTAGTCTCACCTTGTACCTCACCTTGTAGTCTCACCTGCTTGAGTCCTTTGGGGATAACGACCCCATGCAGTTGGAATTATTATTGCGTCTCTAGATTCAAATTAGCCAGTCATGTATTTATAAATAACTACATCAACTGGCTGAAAACAACAAGTAAACAAAACAAACAAACAACCAGAAAGAATTAATCAAATTGCATACTGAGTGAATCATTATTGAGAGGTAGAGTTGCTCAAAATTCTTCAAATTATTATTATTATTTTCAATAAAAAATTGCCTTTTTTCAAAAATGAAAATTTCTCAAAGAAAATAATTGGTTTGGAAAATTTCCAGGATGGATTATTTGTGTATTTTTACAAAAATTGGGGAAAAAATCATTTTTAGTTTTTTTCCCCTTTTTCAGTGGTAATATAGAAAAATGAGGAAAAGGAAAAGAGGGAAAAAAGAAGAGAAATGGAGGAACAAAGCAAAGCTCAAGCATTTTTGGTAAAAAGTTCTCTATTTTAGAACTTGGTACTTTTTGAAAACTTCAAAATGAAAATGGTTTTAGAAGTTCCAAGAAGTGCTGTGAAATTTATTTTTAGGTTTTCAACCATCTCTATTTCCAAGCTATATCCAACTCCATTTCATTTTAAGTTCTAACTGAATATTCCAGACGTAGAATTGCAGTAATCACAGAGTCACCACACTTCTCAAAGCTCCATAAGCCACAGCTTCCTGTACCATCTTTCAGTGAATTCAGCTGTCATGCAAAACCAAAACTCTTCACCCTTTCTTCTGGCACAGAAATCAACATGCTCCTACTATATATATTAAATTACATGATGTAAGTCTGATTACCTTGGATCTTTCAGTAACCATACTTAGGAGCAGTTGTTGCTTCTTCTTTTGAGCCCTCTGCCATTCTGATGGCATCCCTGTCTGCAGTCACCCATTCACTACTAGGATAACTTTTTGGATGTTCTAAGATTATACATTCTGTCCGCAGCTAAACTCTATTTTTTTCAGTTTGCCCACTCAGCAATTAACTCATACTCAGCATGCTTTGGGTGTGCACACATCTTGCTCTCTTTATTCTGTTGCTGATTGAGAATTCAAAGTTATTGGCCTACATTCTTAAGTATTCAGGGCCAACTTCTGCAACATGTTGAATACAGAAAGGCAGCATAGCCTAGAGGTTATAGCACTGGACTAGGAGCCAGGAGACCAGGTTACTGTTCCTGTTTCTGCCACTATCCAAGGGGTAACACTGAGCAAGTCATTTCATCTCTCTTTGCCTCTGTTTCCCCACACAGCAGGGACCATCTCTTACTAAGTAGTTGTACAATGTCTAACACAATGGGGCCCCAATCTCAGTTAGAGATTTGAGGCTGGAGTAATAGAAATAATAATAATAATAACAACTTTCTACAACAATGGATAGGAGACACTAAATCTCACAGAAATTAATGCTTTTAATAATAATTTATCATTTTCATAAATATGTCCTCTTTTGTTTGGTAAAAATGTAAGTCTGAAAAGACCTAGCAAACTGGAATCCTAGAACAGTGGAAGTTTGGGAGGGAAAAGACCTACATTAAAGCATATAGTCTACCCCTGAAGGTACAGGATTCTTCCTTACAGAGTATTTTTAGTTAGAGTGAAAACTGAAACTTTCCAATTGCTAAAGGGAAATTTTGAAGGTTTGTGTTTTGTTTTTTTCAGGGGTGTTTTGAGTTTGCTTCTGTTTTTTTCACAGCCCTTAAGCGGATTCACTTTTCAACACACATGACTGTATGTTCCAGGGAGGGTTATTCATATAAACACACTATATTGCAAATGTTAAGGACTACCAGCTGAAGTACCCGCAGCTAGATGAAAAAAAGAAAACAATGAGCATGTAAGGTGGATTTTCAAATAGAGCATCCCAGACTCTTAGCCATAGTTCCATCCCTTTTGCTCTGCACATATTGGTTGCATTGGAATAAAGCCAGAAAACTCAAACAGAGCTGGATGGGGGAAAGGTTTTGTCCCACAAGAATTTCTGAGATTTTCAAAATTTGTCCCATCCTAAATTTGTACAAAATGTCAAAATCTCAAAAATGTTTGCAAACAGAAAATCCATAATAAATTTGATTAGGATCAACTGAAATGTTTTGTTCTAACAATTTTAAAACCTTGTATTTCAAAATTTGACATTTTATATTTTTTTAAACAATACATTAGCTTAAATTTCAAAATCTAGTCATTTTGTACCGGCTTACTTTCACCTCTGGTTGAAACCTTAACTGCCATTTCTTTAGCTATTTAAAACAATATTGAATATATTTAGAAGTGCCTTTGAAGCATAATTTTTAACATTGAAAAAGATAACAAGGCCAACATTTTCCAACGTGGCACCTCTATGAAAGTGACTGAATTTTCAGAGGTGCTGAGAACCTGCTCTGTTCCATTACCGTCTGGGTTCCCTATTTTTTGACATAAAGCACAGCAAATGTCAGACTGAGTCTTGATACTATGTTTAAAAATATAGAAATAGATTTGAAGAACAGTGAATGCCACAGACCCTGATTTTAGGAAACTTTCTGTAATGCTTAACAGGTACTAAGGTGCCAAGCTGATTGGAGAGAAAGCATGCCACCTTACATATTGTACAATCATTCAGCTCAGTAAGACTCTGGTCAGGTTTTTGGAAAAATCCAGTTCACATTGGCCATGCACAGAGGTTTACCACAAGTACAGTATCACCATGACATTTCCATACCAGGCACTAAGTCCTGTAACTAGCATAGTCACTCTCATAATTGAACTTTGAAACTTAACCTTATATCCCCATTATTAACTACTTTTACTTCTCTAAGATAATGAGATCTGGATTTTGCATGACTTTCTGAATTTATTTATTTGATGTATAAAAATCACACATGGCCAGAGTGTAATTTTGCAGCTAAAATAGCTTATGTTGATTTTTCCAACTAGCATATGTGGAATACATCACCGTCTGGAGGCATATACATGCCATGATGCTTCTCTCCTTCCCCGGCCCTTTGAACAACATGAGCATCTGAGTTATTGAGATAGATGATTAAATCCTTTCCTATTTCCATCCTATGAAGGATGGGTGCTACATTTAAGTCACTGGACTGGGACTCAGCAGGATCAGGTCAGGTCAATCCCTGGCTGTAAACAACTGCAGGGTTCCCCTCCCACACACAACTCTAGAAATAATTACGATTCTCACAGACTTTCATTAAAGTCAAGCAAATAATTCATTACGACAATAAAACAAATATGCAACATTTAATGGAAACAATAAATAGATTGTAATATCTCACTACTCTGAAATGAATAGTACTTATTCCAATATATCCAACTATGCACATCTCCACCAGAGATTTAAAATAAAATCTAAAATACCCACCAAAACTCATTCCAACCTTTGGAGCATAAATTCCTCTGAAGACAGATTAAATAAATCATGGTTATCATTATTTTTGTACTATTCCAATTTGAAAATAAAGTCATGATCCTGTATATTACAAACTTTTTTTCTTTTTTTCTGAAATGCACTTGGATTGACTTAACAGAGAACTATAACATATGGTCTATTGGATTAAATGGGTAGGAGAGGAAGGATAGATAACTCCTGAAAATAATTTATTTCCCTTTGAATCAGCTGTACATTAGTTGAGTAACAAATAAACAAGGTCACTAGGATTTTATTGCCAATTATACTTTAGGATTAAAAGACAAAGTGTGAAGAAGGGATTGTTGGGTTAAATAGGGCATAAAAATCTGACCAAAAATTGAGGTGAAGGGAGTGTTAGGAAGTTCCTGACATGAAATATAATTCCTCTGGTAGCAAACAATTTGGATAGTGGAATCAGTTCTATACTTCAAATGCAAGTTAGGTTTTCAAATCCAGGCTATTCTTGTAACCAGCACTAAAACAAAGTGTGGCATTTCTAAATGGTTGATATCAATCAAGATGGATTTTGTCTTTGGTTAGGTGGAATAGATTTTTCTCTCAAGATGGGAAGAAGAGAAAGTAGCTGTTGATCAATTGCTATATTGTATTTCTAGGCTTGAAGATAAAAACACTCCATTGAAAAGGGAAATATCATTGGCAACCACAGAATTACTTGTACCCCATCAAGAATTTCCTTGAAAGGCGTTGATCTCTAGCGGAAATAGTGATATCTTTCTGGGAAGCAGAACAATTTAACCATGTGCTTGCTTTGAGATTTCTCCTTTACCTAGCAGAGTTGATTTTTCAAAACGGACTGGACATTTAAATAGATAATGAGAACATCCAGTTATATTAGATAAAATTTTGTTTTTTAAATGGGAAGAGCAATAAACCCACCAGCTGCAAGGCATAAACTAACCTCTGACTGACGGGGATTAAGAAATATCTCTGGTATGGCAGGTTATTCCATTAAGGGATTTCCTGCATTTTTTTTCTGAAGCATCTGTCCAGTTGAAGACAGGACAATGGACTAGACCATCTACTTGCCTGACATAATATATCAATTTCTATGTTCGGAGGTATTTTAAAAAAAATCATCTTAAGTAATTAGCATAGTAAATGGAAGAAAAACAATTTAAAATTGTGGAAGGGAATGTTTTACTTTCTAAATAGAAATGAAATTTCACGAAGTGCCTTTGTCAGTCCAAGTCTTTGACAGTAACATGTAACCTCTGTCCTTGACCCAGTAAGTCTAAACTGTGCTTTAATTGGTCTGTCTGCAGAGCTATGAAAAATTTCTCCTTGTGTACTGTAAAATAAAATATATATATTTCATACAGCTGGGAAACAGAGTATCTGCTATTCAGGGCTGCTGGCAGCACAACAGAGCATTTGTCTTGTTAAACCCCATGAAGCCATCCCTTTTTTTCCAGTCCTGCATTTAGGTGCACTGAAGAAGCCAAAAATATAAAAGTAAACAAGTGGGGAACATAATCACTGGAAAACTAGAAAGACATAAATCATTCTTAGCAGAAGTGTAACGTTGAGTGGAAATATTCCTAACCTGTCAGGTTTGGATTTTTATTTTTTTTTAAAACCAGGCACTGACCAATCTAACTGAACTAAGACTCAGATACAAATCCCCCCTTTTTTTTTTCTTGGCTTGCAGATTTCTCTCAACATTTCTTCTCTGCATTCATCCACAAGGCTGGTAATGAGATCAAATGGACTTTCTAAATTGATCTGTAATTAAAACTTCACTACTACCCAAGGCCAAGTTCATATGACAATCTATTTATATTATCAAATATATACCCAAACATCAAGGGAACTATACAGAAAAAATATCCTAAATGAACATGCGTCATCCATCATTCACACCAGTTCCCCACTCAATATAACAGTCAACTCATTTACTTATCATAGGGCACCAACTACCAATATATGGTCTTCTATTGGTAGATATTGGAATATGCTAGATATATGGAGCACATTCACAGAAAGAAACTTAAGAAAATGTTTAAAGGTTACAAAAGGGCAACAGTAATGTAAAGTATGCACGTGTTTGTACCGTACTGAACACAGGATTTTCATGGAGCCCATATACTCTAACCACTAAAATCTTTGTACTCTTTGTGATCACTTATTACCAAGTATAGTATTTACTACTGTGAATAATCCCATTGAAGTTTGGGAGGTTTTAGCCGGTGCATCTTTGTAGGCATCGACTTACTGGCCAAATCCTCTCCTGCCCCATCCAACTTCCCCCAGCAAACTAACTGCCATGGCTAAGGATATTCAAGCATTGTTCTACATCCTAAGCATAGGGGTAGGGAGACCTCCCTTCACAGTGTTTTCACAGCCTTCTTCTCTGCAGCAGACCACATCAGTTCCACTCTTTTAAGCTACATTTTAGCAGCCCTCCACTATTCCCCTCTCCCCTCCCCTCACTCCCGGCTTTAAAAGTAGGAGTATTTTGTAGAACAAGAATCAAAGAATTTAAGATCATGTGGAGAGAAATATTCTGAAAGCGCTATTTCATTCGGACTCTCTCTTTCATCCGTACTACCCCTTATGCTTAGAATGCCCTCCCTGAATTGATCCATAAGGCTACCTTTCTCTCCTCCTCTAAATTTCTAAGACCCTCTTCTTCTCAGACACCTACAAGAAATCAGACAACTACTAACGGTTAGATTAAGGGGATATTGTGTATGCTTGATTTGCAGTATTTTTTATAAAAAAATTGTATAGCTAACTCATGTATATTAGCATTGCTTATATTTTGTTTCTTCCATACACCCCTTTATTTGCTGATGACCAGGGGGGAACAAAATGGAACTGAAAACACATGTGCCTTTCATCATTCTAAGAACTTTGCTTGTATATTTTATCTTGCCCCCCTGCCTTTGCTGTTTCTTGTTTTGTTAGTTGGTAAGCTCCTCAGGATAGGAACTCTCTCTCACTATGCATTTGTACTATGTCCAGCACGCTAGGGTAAAGATCCTGAATGGGGCCTTTGAGCATTATTGTAATAACAATAATAATATTCTGTGAAAACTAATATCAGCAACACTCTGGGTCTCAGTTTCTCTATCTGTAAAATGGATATGAATAAATTTACCAATGGACTAGGTAATATTTGTAAACCACTTTGAATAAGTGCAAACACCTATGCACTTGAAAAAACATTTCTATGTGAGTAGTCAATGGGACTATTCCCAGGAATAAAGTTACATATGTAGGGTTTTGCAGAATTAGGGCCCAATTTTTGAATCTTAAGTGAAATCAGCAGATAGCAAATTTCCATAAATGGGAAGAGAGAAATTTTCACCTGTGAAACATTTCTAGCATTAATTAGAAGTAAAACTGCTTTTTTCCCTACTTGTAATTCAAAGTTGATTGACAGTAGAGAGCACAAAAATAAAGAGTCCCGAGGACTACTGTTTTCTGAGATGGTGTTGCTGGAACTATGGGTGCTGGGGGTGCTGCCTTACCCCCTGACTTGAAGTAGTAATAACAAACACCAAATACATGGTATCCATGGTTTCTATCATCAGCACCTGCACCATAAAAATTGTTCCAGTACCCCTGATCTGAGAAATCTCCCAAAGCAAACAAGCCTGATTACCACATTTAACTTATTACACAGAACTGAAGTAGCAATGGAGGTGATAAAAATATGAGGCTTAACGGTCTCTGTCCCACACAGAACTCAGCACTAAGTGGGAATACTTATGGTGAAAACGGGACAAGTGATAATATAAACCATCCCTGTCATTTTGGCTGGAACTCATTTATCACTGTCTAATATGCAGGTGTAAACCACTGATATTAAAGCACCTTCGATGATCACTATGAAATGAAATATTTTGTTCTAAGTTGCTCTACCTGTATTATATGAATTAGTTACATGATTCAGAAATAAATGATCTTGAAAACTAATTTAAAAAAAATAAAGTACAAACTCCATTTGCTTTGGAGCATCAAATACAAAGCCAGATGTTATCGCCAGATGTCAATGAATTATTTTTCATAAGCCATGATTTACAGTTATGTACTCTCCGTTTATCACCTCAGATGGGAACACTTAAAATGACAGCTTTGGTTAACAGCCAGTTTCAACATTAGCACTTGTTTTTGAAATTTGATGTACAGTGATGTGATAAAACTGCCTCTGGTGAAAATACTGTTATGTCACTTCTGCACCTCAGCATTTATGTCTGTGTGTAAGTTATATATATTTTATAGCACATACATACATATATCGCTATATAAAACACACCTCTATATAAACACACATATGTATGTGTATATATAAAATTTATGTCTCAACCATGGGTGGCGGGTATAAGAGGCCAGGAGAGGCTAAGCTTCCCCAAAAAGCCAGCCCACCATCTCTGGAGTGCACTGCTGCTGAAAGCTCCTGGGCTGTGGCCCTGTCCACTCTCTGCTCTGAAGCCCCAGTCCTGCTAGTCCTCTTCCCTGAGGCCACCATCTCTGCTCCGCCCCCATTGGGGCCTTGGGGTGTGTGTGAAGAGGTGCATGTGAGTGGCCAGCCAGGTGGGTGTGAGGGGGAGCTCTTGGGGGAGAGGGTGAAGAGGCATGAGTGGCAGGCAGGCAGGTAGGCGCCTCAGGGGAAGAGGCATGAGAGGTGCACTGGGAAGGCCTTGGGAAAAGAGACATGAGAGGTGAGCTGGGGGGACCTCTCGGGAGCGGGCCGAACTGGGCTGTGAAGTGTGGGCAGGGCTTCAGAGGAGGATGCCAAGCAGGGGTGGGGCCAAATGGAGGAGTCACAAGCCACCCATGGTCTCAACAGATATCCTAATATAGTCCCTCATATTGCAAAAGACTGATCTTCAAACTGCTGAAGATATAGTAGGCCTGATCCAGCATTCTTGTACATCCTAAATGTTTTCAGTAAATGTTTTAGATGCAAAAGCAATGCAGGGTCAGGCTGAGCTATTATTACTGCATTGCCAGTATAAGCCAATTATTTCAAATCCCAAACTCACATTTCTGAGTAGATTCTAAATATAACTAAACAAGTTCTCCCATCCCCAGCTGGGGTGCTGCAACAATTTGTATAGTGGGGGTGCTGAGAGCCATTGAGCCAAACTGTAAACTGTGTATATGATGTAAATTACTTCAAGCCAGGGAGTGCAGCAGCCTTTCCCCCCTCCCCCCAAGCACCCATATTTCCAGCACCTATGTTCCCCAGTATATCTGTTTCCTTTCTTGGCAGATAAAAAATCTACAGGGAAGATCTTCAGCTAGTATAAATTGGCACACATCCATTGACTTCAATTAAAAACTAATAGTTCTGGAGCCAGAAGAGTGGTTCCCTTACTGATCTAGTTGTGCATGTCATTCAGTCCTATTCCATTGCAAGGTTTTCTTTGAGCAGCAATCTATAATCATGTCAAATTATGTGACAAGTTTGGATAAAACCAAATTCATTTTCAAAGTGTTACATAAACCAAAATTTGATTCAACAGATAGCATAGGAAAGGCAAGTGCACTATTTCTACTATGACATTTCAGGTTTGGATTATCTTATCCAGACTGCAAAACATATTTTTTGGCTAGAGATCACAGAGCTCCAAATCCAGAGGTTAATTTTAGAATACAGTCAAAAGAAAGAAAGAAAGAAAGAAGTTAGTGTAGCCCTACCGCAAATACATGCTTACACCTAAGAATACTGTAACCTGTGTACTTGTAAAAATTTGGGACCACTGATTTTTGACAACTTCTCATTGCTTGAGATGCCACAGTGCCAAATGGGAATTGTGGTTCAGACACCTTATGTCTCCCTCCTCCACTATGTGCAGGCTCCCTGACTGGACTACATCAATCCATGATACATGGCTGTCTATCCTCCGGTTGAACGACCAGGATGTACCATAGAAGTCCCACGGCTTGTGGTGCGTCATTGGTAAGGTAGTCCAGCTGGGGAGCCCAGCCAATATAGGAGAATGAGAGCATGAAGTAACAAAAGTACAAATCCCACGAGACACTATGACAATAGGTCAACATCAAACAGAGCCACAATGAAATGTTTTGATTTGGGCACATTGAAATGTCAGAACTCTTTGTTCCAAGAAAAAATGTCAATATTTTGACTTTTGATTCCAGCTCAGGACAAAAACAAATGTTGAAATAGCAGAATATCCTATGGGATGAAAATTCTCATTTTCAGCCAACTCTCGTCATAAATTAGTAGTCTGCTCTTTGGCAAATGCCAGATCCTTCTATATTAGTTTGAATGAAAGAGGATTTTGGTCACTCATTAGCATATCTACACACATTGAAAAGAGATCACACTTCAGTATTGTATTTTTGCTGATATGCACTGAATTAAGTTCTGACACCATGTTGCCCAAAGGAAGAAGCCTTTTTACAATAAATGGAACTTTTGGCTTCAGTTGTTCTAGTCTGGAGAAAGGCTTACAGTGCTCTTATATCTGGCGAGACTATTGGAGCGACACATCCAGATTTAATTACCATTTTAACAAATACAGGCAGAGCATATGAGGTAACAGAAAATAACAGCCCTTCTTTTCATAAATATCTCTTGGCTTAAACAGTCCTAGCATTTATCGCATTAGTCATACAAAACTGTTTTTCCCGTCACTAACTTCCATGTTTTTATTTTTACAACCATAACAACCCCAATGTCTAAATGACTTTCTCAGAGTGGCTGAGAAATGGTCTGCTAATCTCAGTCTACGAGCTCATTACCAAACAAAGTTCCAGCATCTTTTGTAGTGTCCAGCCAGAATCTCAAGTTTCAGGCACCTTTCACTACTTCTTATTTATGCTATTCTTCAGTAAATCTGCCTTTAACAGCCTTTTTTGGGGGGGGCAAGGGGGAATGGGAGGGCCTTTGGAGATATTAAATTACAAGTCATGTGTAATTGGAATGGATTAAACTGCCACTTCCAGGCATCATAATTTTGAGGTGAAACTGTAAAATAACATTTATAGGCTAGTGATATACAGAACCTCACCAATGAAACAACCTGATACTTGTGCAATTCTAGTGGCAACTGCTGTTTGCTTTACAGATTATATGTGAAAGAAAGATACATTTTCTCTGACTCAAGTTAAAGAATAGCTAGATAAAGAGTAAGATCAGGTTAAAGTGACTAGATGACATGCATAACAGCTTAATAAGAATAGTTATTTATATGGTCTTTTAAATGTTCAAAACACTGCACAGATGTTAACCATTAATCCTCACAACACTCCTGTAATGTAGGTGAGTGAGTGTTATTTACTTTTGGGGAAATTGTAATAATTGTAATTATAAGAAAAAGAAAAAAAACTGGTGCTTTTTGCAGCCAAGTAGGTTCAAGGATATTAATTGCCCACCAGTTTCTCCTCAGGATTCCACAATAATATTCAAAAAGAGAAAAGGGATAGCTCGCCTGTGGAAAGCTTTATAGGAATGGTTTAAACTCTAAATGGCAGATTCTCTGTAACCTGAAGACTTTAATCATGATTTGAGGACTTCCGTAACTCAGCCAGAGGTTATGGATCTATTATAGGAGTAGGTGGGTAAGGTTCTGTGGCATGCAATATGCAGACTAGATTATCATGATGATCCCTTCTGACCTTAGAGTCTATCAGTCTATGGATAGCCTTTCTATAACCTGTCAATTTGGAGAAGTTTGAATTGACCACTACTACTGACAGATTTGCAAAATCCAAAGTCAGGATCCTTCAGCCTACTCATAAAAATGGGGCTCTTTCAGGGAGGTTGGAGGAAAGCTTCAAGCTCTCCTCTCAGACTGGCAGCTTTGTTTTGGCAGGACATGTGCATGTCTGCCAACAGAATTTTGCCACGTTAACATATGGAGACTCAGTAACCCATGCATCCCACTGTAAAACTGATACTATTAATAGCTAGGATGCCTTTATTGTATCAAGTGCCAGAAGATTTTAGAGGAGCAAAATAATTTTTAAAAGGTAATCTAGGATTAACATGAATATCTTTCCCAACCTGATTAATAGGAACACAATACTTATTTCTGGGATTAACACTATTATTATTTTTCTCTTTGCAATTCACCTTTCATGGATATAAAACATAACTACCTATATGTTTTTTCCCATAAGCCATTCATGCATGACTTAAAAGTGCATGTTCTTAGAATTTGCAAAGACAATAATTGTATAGTAGATATAGCAAATAGATTGGGGGGTAAAATCCGTGTAAGCAATGAAGCGTATTTGAAATGTAAATACAAACCTGAGAAAACATGCTTTTAGTTTGTTATATGCTTAGCTTGCATAGCACAAGGAAAACTGTGCGCTCACCAGTCCTTAATAAACAATGAAAAAGATATTATTGTTATTACTATTGTTGTTTCACTAATGTTGGGCACCTGCTATCAACAGCTATTTGGGGGATTATGTTCTTTGATAAAAGGGAACTGTTTTAATGAATACTATCTATAGTTCCCTTTCATAAAAGAACTATAGATTGTATTGATTAAACCCATTTTGACAGTGAAGGACACTTAGAACCCTCAGCATTTAGCAGACTTATGAGTGATACACATAACTGACAGAATGAACAATTTCTATCTTTCATGAAAGGGCACCCATCAAATCCTGTTAGGAAAAAAATCATTGAAACATTTCAGCAATGAAAGTGAAGATAAAAGTGGAAATAGTGAAAGGCTTGAAATCTGTAATCCTCCTCCCCATATTATACTTCATTATAGATTTTTCCCCAAACTGCACAGATGAGAACCAATCCTTTACGCCTTTTTTACAACCCTACAGAAAATCCAGTAGTCATTGTGATATTACATCCCATGTTCATAGAAATATTGTTATGATATGAATATGGCATAACTAAGATGTTTTATTCAAGAAGGGCTATGTGAGGTATTGTTGGAAAGGTTATGATCTACTGAATGTGTTTATCCAATTTGTATGCATGTATCATTTTTGATATGAAGCTAGGAATATTGACCATGTATCTGTATTTCAAATGTGCTACTTTGGGTGACACCCATTACTAGCCCTTTAGGTACAACAATGAAAAAGTCAGGCAAGGCTGATGGCCCATCAGCAAGAACAATGGACTGTGAAAGAGCTTAGTCTTCCTGTGGACACTCCAAACAGCCTGGGAGTAATGGTTGCTACGACGCTGCAGAGACATGTGACTGAGTCACCTGGTACTGGACCCCACCTTGAAATTCCAGT
Organism: Dermochelys coriacea; assembly: GCF_009764565.3. Taxonomy (NCBI): domain Eukaryota; kingdom Metazoa; phylum Chordata; order Testudines; family Dermochelyidae; genus Dermochelys; species Dermochelys coriacea. The sequence goes on from NC_050071.1 coordinate 44,948,836, forward strand.
GTTTTTCCACTGGAAGACAAAGGGTTCCCGCCAAACACAAAAGCTATATACGGCCGGGGAGTGACATCAACGTGGTTCTCCTCTGCCTCCCCACCCAAGGAGACACTGGGAGACACCTGAAAACAAGAACTGAACTGGGGGGAGAAGAGCTAAGCCCAGGCTGGAAGGGTGACTAGCCTGTGAGGAGTAATACCTGAAGTTTCAAGCTGCAAGCCAGTGCAGCTGGCTTTCAAGGATCTTTGCAATCTGCCTGAAACAACATTTAGAGTGAGACATTACTATTTGTAGCCAATTTCTTTAATGTATTAAGTTTAGTCTGCATGTTTTGTTTTATTTTCTCAATAATGTGCTTTGTTCTGTTTGCTATCCCTTATATTCACTTAAAATTGGTCTTTTATAGTTAATAAATTTGTTTTGTTTATTATTAAACCCAGTTTTTGCTATTTCTATCTGGAGGGGGGCAAGTAGTTGTGCATATCTCTCTTCACATTGAGGGAGAGGGTGAATTTCTATTAGCTTACGCTGTGCAGATTTTTCTATACAGCACAAGACAATATACCTTTGGGTATGCACTCCAGTGGAGGTGGGCACCTGAGTGCGGGGGCAAGTCCCTTAAGCCGAGCCTTCCCAGAGCTGATCTCAGTGTCTGTGTCTTGTTGCAGCTGGGCGTGGCCCTGCCTTTGTTTGTACCAGAGGAGGCTTAGGAGCCTGGCTCAGAAAGCAGGGTTAAAGGGGGCCCAGGCTGGCAGAACAGTTGGGCTCAGTGGTATCTCGGTACATCAGGTGGCACCTTGAAGGGGGGCAACCCGTCAGAGTACTTTTTCATGCATTACACATAAAAACCCATTGTACAGTTCCAGGTTAGCAACAAAAGATGCTAGATGCCATTATTAACTGTTTCTCAGAAGGAAAAGTTGGGAATATTAACACACTGAGAGAGGGAATGAGATATTCTGACCTGAAATAAATTCTTTCCAAAGCTAGAGATAAACAAGCAGTGACAATAATGGGAGTGAACTGGCCTCTGTGTAGATCACAGAGTGGATCCTGAATGATTAGGACAAGGATTCCAGTTTTTGTGGTCATGGATCAAATAAAACTGTAATGCATAAAGGAACTAGTCTGAGTTTCTAATTTTCTCAGGGCCTCGCTATACGGCAAAGTGAAAGTAGTTTGGGTACCTTGCTTAAGAAGTCAAAGTGAAATCTGCATTACCTGTGTTCTTAATATTTGTTTGGATTTTTTAAATTTTAAACTTTGAAGTTCTTGAAGGATAGTATGCCCTACAGGTGTCACCAGCGTTAACTTCACCTTAACTATATTTTTGTGTGTGTGGTGTGGGGGCAGAGGGGATTATCGCAGCATTGTTTGTTTTTTTTTAAATAGCCTGCTCGAGAGCAGTACTGTTCCTTCAGACTAAAGGAGGTCCACAAGACAGGATGCCTGATCCAACAGTCTTTTCATATGCTATATTATGCTGATTGTTGTAGATGGTAGCAATATTTCACATTCCACATAAAAAGTTAGTAACTTTTGAAATTAGAATTTAGTCAACTAAGCTTTGATGCTTTGTGCACTAGACCTTAGCCAGAGGAGTTAAACAACAAATATTTTTCCACTCTGATGCTTCCTGATTGTCATGTTGCTGCGCACGCACACACACACACACACACACACACAAAAATAGAACTCTTTTTAACTCTGATAACAGCTCTATATTTAGGGTGTCACAAATCACTCAGTCAAGCATGAACCTCTTTTCCAATTCACTTCACATTTTATGGACAAATTGTACCTTGGTTTCAAATCTAATCTACCAAAACTGAAACCAACTTTTAATAGATTTTAGAAGGGGGCCAAATTTGGGGTTAGACTGTAAAGTTTGTTGCAACCTTAACTATAGAATAATTTCTGTCAGATCACAATCTATCTAGGTATTTGTATGTCCCCCTTCTACTAAATTGCTGTAGTATGTATTTAAAAACAAAAATAACAATCGCTTTCTTTTCTTTCCTTCAAAGCTTGTGAAAGAAATAGGTTGATTAGTTTCTGGATTTTTTATTTTAACATTTGTGTTTGATTGAATTGTGTATCAAAAATTAATGTAAATTTATCAGCCATGAATGCGGAAATAGTGACACAGAGAATTATAATCCTGGCTTTCTCCATCCACTATCAGTAAAAGCTTGGTCTCTGAAGTAAATAATGTGACCAAAAGGATCCACAGAGGATCCTGATTGACCTTTAATTTACTTCACTCTGAAAATGGACTCCAGGAAGATGACCTCGCTGAAGTGATTCTTGCTGAAATAGATTTGTACCTAACCAAAATATTATGCTGTCTTTTTTTTTCAAATAATGTTTAGATTATGTGTGCTGCTGAAAGACCTGACTCTGAATTTAAATGTGGAATATTTGAAATGTCATGTGTGGTTTTCAGAATCTTGTACAGGGTAAATGGTAGAGCAGTAAGTTGATATGAAACTAGCAAAGTTTTGCTTTTCACAGGTTCCTTAAAAAGGAAAAAATCCTTTCAGTCCCCAATCCAACAAAATACTTAAGTGTGCTTATAACTTTAAACACATGAATAGTTCATTTCATTGAAACCAACGACTCACATGCTTTAAGTTCAGCATTTGTTTAACTGCTTTGTTGGTTTGGGGCTCTAATAAACATTTAAGGGTAGACACATGCACAACTAGGTCAATGCAATGTGCTTATGTGAACCTAATTTTGTAGTGAAGACCAGACCATAGGCACTTCAAGGAGTTTACTGGTGGAACCCTAAGTACCTACAAGGTTAGGCAGTAGCTGAGTAGTGGTTTTGTGAAGGCCTGTGGTGCCTAAATGTTGGACTTCGGTACCTAAATGGCCCAAAGTCAACTAAGTCCCCTTGTGACTGTAGACTTCACAAACTTCATAATTCAGGCAGAAGATGTAGTTCTACTCTATTCCATCATCCTCCCCCAAAATATCTATGAAAAATCTCTTTCCTTCCTTGTCTTTCCAAAATAGATAATTTTCAGGATGTTTGAATAACTGCCAAAGAAAACAGTGGGAAAATCTCAACCCTCATAGGAACTTGATAACAATTAGCACTGACTAAACACATTTTTTGAAAGTCACCAAAAAGATAAATGCTGCTTTTTAATAGTCATTTGGCTTCACAAATAAACCTCTGTCAAGTAGGACTGTACTAGACATCAGATATTTTATGAAATATTTAAGCCACATGGTACATTTAATAAAAATGTAAAAATTATAGTACTTTTAGAGTATGTCATGGTAGATCTATTTCTATGGAGTGCTGTAAATATCCAACAACTGGATATAAAGATATCATCAGAAGTTGAATTATTCAAAATGCTTAGAGTTTATTTCATAATATTTTTGGGCACAATGAAAAATTTTATTGGAATTGTTATAACTCCAGAAACTTCCCAAGTTTTAGCAGTAATTTGTGTCAATAACTTAGTCACATTTTCATTTTTGTGAAATGAAATGGGTTTTGTTGTTGTTGTTGTTTTTTGGTGGTGGTTGTTTTTTTAATACAGACAACTTTTACTTAAAGACACTGAGCCACAGTCATCCTTAGTTTAAGCCATGTGTGAAGGGGGTGTAGCTACCAGACCTAACCTTGTCCACAAACAGACCACTCTAAGACCTTTTAGACCTTTAAATACCAGTGTGTAGTTTAGTTTAGTTACAATGTCTCAGTCCCTCCACGAATACATATCAGTGCACCTACACCTTTCTACTGTTTTCCAGCTTTCAGGCCTCTTCTCCCATCATGGGGGTGGGAGTGGAGGTGGAGGTGGTAGGGAGAGGAGGATGGGGGTTGAGGTGCCTCTAATGTGGGAACTCCCTTTGTTACGCTCTTCCCCTTTCCTCCTCAAGCACTTCCTTCCTATGCACTTTCCTGGTAAAGGGCTAATTGGCTGTTTAACTTCCTAACCTCAGTCTGACCTTGTATCAGTCATACCCCTGATCAACTGTTATCTCAAGGGGAACCTAATTGGTGCTAATAGTGACCAGAGTGCTGGCTAAAGCTCCATCTCTCTGCACTCCATAATTCCAAGTGAAAACCAAAGAGCAAGATGAATTTGGTTTATAGCATGCCAAACTTTGCTGTGAGCTACACCAGTGAAAAACTATTCATAGGACATACCCCCAGTTTGCATGAATATAAGCGAAAGCAGAGCTTGGTGTGATCTCAGTTTTACTGGCTTTACATCTCTATTGGCTTTAATGGAGTTATTTGGAGGACTATTTTTAGTTGAACTGAACTTTCTGTGGCTCTTTTGTCACTACCAATAAACGCACCATCTGCATTTGCTATTTACTAGCTTACAGACAGCAAAGTCCCAGTAATGTTAAAAGACTGTTTCTTATTCATCTTTTTTGTGCCATCTCATAGCTTCTTATGGGGAATTTTTCAAAAGTGCCTAAGATCTAGAAGTACAAATCCCATTCAATTTCAAAATCCCACTTCCCCTTCCCCCACCCCCTATTTCTAGCCTTTTGTAGGTACAGACAGATATAATCAATTTTATTGGTATATTTTCAGCTGGACTTCAGACCAGTTCCCTTTTGTTGGGGTATCTGGTACCTGAAAAAATGTGCCTACATTTTTTGAGCTGGAAAATAATTGTGGTGCAAATGTTACCTCTTTGCTGTACAACAACTTGATTTACATGAGACTTCAATTGTAAAATCTTTGTCTATGATTTTTGTAGGTTCTGAAAGAAATAGCATGTATTGAAATATAGACCTTACATAAACTTTAAAAAATATGTTTTCTGTGGTTTCATCTTTATGGTTTTTCAAGAAGCTTTGCTCTATCAAGACGAAGAATCCAGAAGACAAGCTCTTTGACTTATAGCTCAGATACAAGATAGAAAGGTTACTGTAAATTGTCTTATTTGAAGAGGAATGACGACACTGGTCATAAGATGATCCTACTTAATTTTAATTTTCTGAATAGATGAATGTTGATTGCCTGGTTGTTGAAAAAGAACCATGGTGATCAACTACTTTTATGAGATTTTTCTGTCTAAATTTCCATAAACAAGTGACACTATGTCATCTCAAGACTTATTTGACTAAGGAAGATCATGCCAGCTTCCTCAAAAGTTCTCATGTAGTCAGATTTTTGATATTTAGGGAGACTTAAAGTCTCTGTGTTATGTAAAACACTGAATTTTTTTTTAATTGCTGATTTAAATGGTCCCCCCCCCAACTGACCCTAGTTAAGGGTGTCCTCATTCAAACCTGACTGGATCAAGCTGCATGGTTCTAAGGTAGGCCTCACACCTGATTTGTCCAAAGACCTTGCACTGAAACATTCCAAGCTGAAATAAGTGAAGTTCTCTATTATTTTCTAATTTTAGGATGTGAAAGTGTGATTGTGTGCTTGACTGTGTGTATGAGCACCCATAAAGCCCACATGGGAAAAGTACCAGGAAGAAAGTTCACTCTGTCTAAACAGCCCTAAATATTGTTCCATAAAACTATTTATTAGAATGAGTTCTGTAATCTATTCTTAAAAGTCCCAAAATACTTGAAATTATCGCCTATAATTTCTGATAAGCAAAATGTACAAAATTCTATTTATCAAGAACATTCAGAAATTCTGCCGTAGGTCTATATTAGAATATCTCTGTTGGTGGAGGAGGGAGGAGGGGAAGAAAAGGTTTACCCACAACTCAAGAATAGCATTCTTAAAGGGAAGCTTTATAACTAGCTCTGAGGTGGTGGGTTCAGTCCTGAAATAATAATTTGTTTTTAAAACAACAAGGAGTCTGGTGGCACTTAAAAACAAACAGATTTATTTGGGCATAGGCTTTCATGGGCTAGAACCCACTGCATCGGATGCCAGCCCATGAAAGCTTATGCTCAAATAAATCTGTTAGACTTTAAGGTGCCACCAGACTCCTTGTTGTTTTTGTGCAGACTAACATACCTACACCCTGATACTTGCTGACTTTGGTAACATTCTTTGGTTGGGATTTATAACCAACTGGACAGCTACCTTTTTAAGAACAAAAGAACGGACATACTAGGTCAGACCAATGGCTCATCTTGCCCAGTATCCTGTCTTCCAACAGTGGAACAGTGCCAGGTGCTTCAAAGGGAATGAACAGAACATGCAGTCGAGTGATCCATACCCTGTTGTCCACTCCCAGCTTCTAACAGTCAGAACCTAGGACATCCAGATCATGGAGTTGCATCCCAGAGCATCTTGGCTAATAACCATTTGATAGACCTATCATCCATGAATTTATTTAATTCTTTTTTGAACCCCATTATAGTTTTGGACTTCACAACATTCCCTGGAAATGAGTTCCACAGATTAACTGTGTTTTGTGTGAAATACTTCCTTTTATTTATTTTAAACCTGCTGCCTATTAATTTCATTGGATGGCCCCTGGTCCTTGTACTATGTGAAGGAGTAAATAGAATCCTCTTTAGAATTTATAAGAATTGATTATTTTTAATATTTATTTGATGATTTAACTCATTTTATTATTTAATTCTAATCTAGTGTTGAGACTAACATATTGATTTGACATCAATGTGATAGTTGTAATGCTTTATTCTTAATTTGGTATTATTAACAGGAGCTTAGTTTTGTGATATTTTCTTAATTTTATTTTTGTTCGTTTAATGAGTTAATATTTATAAAAGTGATACTGAGTTATATTTCTTTCAATAAACAATGTGAGTTCAGAAATTTTGATGACTTGGGTGGATATCAGCCAGTCAGTCTAAAGCCTGACCAGCTCCCTCAAAGTAGCCTTTGGTTTTCAGAAGGTGAAAAACATAGAGGAAAATTTTTGTGCCCACAAAATGCAATCACAGAAAATGAAGCCCTTAGAATGCATAAAAGCTATTAAAGCTATCTAAATAGGGCATGGCTCGAGGCACTTGGTAATCAAATGCATACTGTAAAGCCTTTAATCTCTAGCTCACGAGATCAAATCTAGCCCAAATTCATGACTGAAAGTAGTTACCATCTAACGTCAATTCAATGAACTACGTTGCCTCAGTCCAGTTCCCAGTGGAAAAAGTACCCCAAAAAATTGTCCTCCACCGCCCCATTAGCTCCCTTTATGGCAGTTTCATCAGAGAAGCCAAACCAGTGATCTATCCTCACAAATCCCACGCTGGGGTGGGGGAGCTCCAAGTTCAGATATGACAATGGGGCACCACAGGGAGTTTGCACTGTTTTTGCTCAATGGCCCTTTTTAATGGTTCAGCAGAGAAATCGAGTCTCCATAGTCAGACCAGCAATTTTCATAAACATTCAATTCACATAAGTGTTTATATATCTGTGACTTTAAATCAATATACTTAGCTAGATTGTGCAGGGCCAGCCATAAGAGATTGAAGCAGGCCCTCCTTCAGCACTTTGAATGATTCTGTACTTTCAGTACACTCCCCTGACCTTTTCCTGACTCTCCTGCATCCCTTTATAGACTTTCTATAAGACCCCTCCACATTGGGAGAGCACTGTACCTTTTTTAAAAAAAATAAGCTTCAATAGCTAGATCCACTAGGAAAGCTGGCCTGAAGAGTGTGCTGGGAGAAATTTGGAGAGAAACATGAAGGAAGCTGAAGGAAGCAGGAATGGGCTATGCACGTTTTTTCATATGGTGCCCTGTAAAACCTCAGGTAAACCCAGGTAATATGGGAAACTCCCAAGATGGCAGATCTATTTTCTTTATCCTCACATTTCTATAGCAAGTATAAATCTTATTTTGCCTCCATTTTAAAAATACACCAAATATAAATGCAGAAGCAAGCAAGTCAGAGACGCAATGTTTGGAACTGTTTTTTTTATAGCTCTATTGTCATTCCAGAAGTAATCTACATAACTAGTAGCCATAGTGTTATTTGCATTAACACGTATTACATAAAGTAAAGAATCTAGAGGTTTGCTTCCTAAATGAAGTGAGAACTTTTACACCATTTGTACCAGGAAAAGTAAATTACATTTTCCCTGCCTGCATAAACTTTGGTGCACCGACTTCCTCCCTGAAGAGCACATAATAGCTATAGTTAAGTAAATCAGGTCAACATGTCGTCTTTTATTTTATTTAAGGTAAACTAGCTTTCCTGTCCCACTGCAGTCTATATTTTTAGTAGCTATTTAAGACCTATATTAGAGGTTAACATTAGTGTTCAGCCTGCTTCCTGCACAGTCTGATTTTGCTCAATGATAAACTTAATAGCCTTTAGTGACAGACAGCAGCTGAGGAGCTTCGGGTGGGGAGATTCATATCCAGCAGCAGTCTAAAACATTTATAGCAGTTTAATAACAACATCAATAAGAGGCAGATCTACTGTAAGATGCCTGTGGTGGCAAATATTCTACTTTGTTTACTTTGGCTACAAATGCCATAGAGCAGAATCTATTATGCTTACTAAGCACTGCCTCTTCTTTTCTGGTCATTCATATCCTATGTCTGGAAAGGGAGAGGAATAATTTGTACCCCCACCCCACCCCCCCCCAAAAAAAGGTAAAACACAAAGGACAGATACCATACTGTACCTGGCACGGACCATATTTCTTTAGGGCACAGACATTCATTCTGTTTTTGCAGCAGGATGCATTGGTATTAGGATATGATGATCTGCATGTAAAAAATAACCTCTGAAAAGACATTACCTCACAAGAAAAATTTGTGCACTATATTAATTTTTCAAGATTGGATTAAGCGTGTTTGGGTTAAATGTGGATATCAGCACTTTTGAAACCCAAATCTGATGCATATGGCACTCTTTATTGTCTTAGAGGTTCAATCAGTGGATACTTAAAATCTTTCTGCTGGCAGTAAAAATCACTGATGAGGTTTACATGTAATTTATCAAGGGGTGCCTGGTTCCAAAAGCCATTCCTTCTCATTCTCTGGGGAAGTGTGGCTGCTAAAGCAACTTTGCAGTTGTGCTACCTGTTAAAATGCCCTGGAAAAATCTTCTTTATATCAAGGCAATATTTAAATTAGAGAGGACATTTTGGTTACTTTTTGTGTGCTTAAGGTTCAAACAGCCTCACATTTATTCAATTGATATCTGTCACTGTGTTTCATGCTATTCTTTAAAAAAAAAATTGTGGAAAAAACAAAGCTTTCTTTTAACCAAAATTACTCAATAAGTGGCTGTCCTCACCCTTCTGTGTTTTCTCATTCCCAGCTCTTAACCCTGTGAAAAATAAGCACACCTCTCATTGCACAGAGCCAAGTAAGGCCAAAGTTAGAGCTGTGTGAGGTACTGTAGTGCTGGGATGAGTGAAGTTACTGAACACCAGTGGAATTGAAAATACTAGGCAGCTGGTTTGATCCATATCCAGGCATCCCATGGGCTCCTGCCTTGGTGGAAAAGCCTTAGTTTGTAGAGAAAGACCAGAGCTCCTTGTCCAACTACTGTTTTTTTTTTTTTACCAGGCAAGCCAACTCGTTCCGTCAGCATTATTTTCCCTTTCTATGCTTAATGCAAGCACACCCCCAGTGTCCATACTTCTTCTCTAATGGTTGTTCTGTATATTGTACATGTGTGTGGCATTATTTTGACTTTCAGTATGCTCCTAGTTAGGGCCAGGTAAAACACTTGGAATGGAAAAATTAACTCACACAAACATGGCCAGTTTTAAACTGCTGGATCAAATTCTGCATTCATAAAATGTTCCTCCCTGTAGCCTGCAGCTAATGTATTATATAAAATGGGTCCTTAGGTGAGCGATCTTCCATCACTCAGGTTCCTGACCTTGATAATGAAAATCAGTAGCCTCCCACCATAGACGCTATGTACCTTGGTTAGCGAGAGCTAAGCCCTAGCTGCCCAAGAAATCCTTATCCAGACATCAGAGCCTGGCTGTGTGCTAGTAGCTACACGCTACTGAGACCATATATATTGAATCTTAAGGATCATGTGTCCAGCCCTACCTCTATTCCCAGAAGTCTCACTTAAGCTTGATTTTGTCTCTGTCATAAATATAAAGGGAAGGGTAACCACCTTTCTGTATACAGAACTATAAAATCCTTCCTGGCCAGAGGCAAAACTCTTTCACCAGTAAAGGGTTAAGAAGCTAAGATAACCTCGCCGGCACCTGACCGAAATGACGAATGAGGAGACAAGTTACTTTCAAAGCGGGGGGGGGAGGGGAAGGGTCTGTCTGTCTGTGTGATGCTTTTGCCGGGAACGTATCAGGAATGCTCTTCATAACTCCTTAAATTAGTAAGTAATCTAGCTAGAAATGTGTTAGATTTCCTTTTGTTTAAAGGCTGGTAAAACAGCTGTGCTGAATGGAATGTATATTCCTGTTTTTGTGTTTTTTGTAACTTAAGGTTTTGCCTAGAGGGATTCTCTATGTTTTGAATCTGATTATCCTGTAAGGTATTTACCATCCTGGTTTTACAGAGGTGATTCTTTTACTTTTTCTTTAATTAAAATTCTTCTTTTAAGAATCGGATTGCTTTTTCGTTGTTCTTAAGATCCAAGGATTTGGGTCTGCATTCATCTATGCAAATTGGTAAGGATTTTTATCAAGTCTTCCCCAGGAAAGGAGGTGTAGGGCGTGGGGGATATTTTGTGGGGAAGACATCTCCAAGTGGACTCTTTCCCTGTTCTTTGTTTAACATGCTTGGTGGTGGCAGCATAGGGTTCAAGGACAAGGCAAAGTTTGTACCCTGAGGAAGTTTTTAACCTAAGCTGGTTAATGTGATGTGATGTGACGGAGAGACTGCCGAGACTCATCAAGCCCTCGGATCGCTACCCCTTCCTGCTTCTCCACGTGGGCACCAATGATACTGCCAAGAATGACCTTGAGCGGATCACTGCGGACTACGTGGCTCTGGGAAGAAGGATAAAGGAGTTGGAGGCGCAAGTGGTGTTCTCGTCCATCCTCCCTGTGGAAGGAAAAGGCCTGGGAAGGGACCGTCGAATCGTGGAGGTCAACGAATGGCTACGCAGGTGGTGTCGGAGAGAAGGCTTTGGATTCTTTGACCATGGGATGGTGTTCCATGAAGGAGGAGTGCTGGGCAGAGACGGGCTCCATCTTACGAAGAGAGGGAAGAACATCTTTGCCAGCAGGCTGGCTAACCTAGTGAGGAGGGCTTTAAACTAGGTTCACCGGGGGAAGGAGACCAAAGCCCTGAGGTAAGTGGGAAAGCGGGATACCGGGAGGAAGCACAGGCAGGAAGGTCTGTGAGGGGAGGGCTCCTGCCTCATACTGGGAATGAGGGGCGATCAACAGGTTATCTCAAGTGCTTATATACAAATGCACAAAGCCTTGGAAACAAGCAGGGAGAACTGGAGGTCCTGGTGATGTCAAGGAATTATGACGTGATTGGAATAACAGAGACTTGGTGGGATAACTCACATGACTGGAGTACAGTCATGGATGGTTATAAACTGTTCAGGAAGGACAGGCAGGGCAGAAAAGGTGGGGGAGTAGCACTGTATGTAAGGGAGCAGTATGACTGCTCAGAGCTCCGGTACGAAACTGTGGAAAAACCTGAGTGTCTCTGGATTAAGTTTAGAAGTGTGTGCAACAAGAGTGATGTCATGGTGGGAGTCTGCTATAGACCACCGGACCAGGGGGATGAGGTGGATGAGGCTTTCTTCCGGCAACTCACGGAAGCTACTAGATCGCATGCCCTGATTCTCATGGGTGACTTTAATTTTCCTGATATCTGCTGGGAGAGCAATACAGCGGTGCATAGACAATCCAGGAAGTTTTTGGAAAGCGTAGGGGACAATTTCCTGGTGCAAGTGCTAGGGGAGCCAACTAGGGGGAGCGCTTTTCTTGACCTGCTGCTCACAAACCGGGTAGAATTAGTGGGGGAAGCAAAAGTGGATGGGAATCTGGGAGGCAGTGACCATGAGTTGGTTGAGTTCAGGATCCTGACGCAGGGAAGAAAGGTAAGCAGCAGGATACGGACCCTGGACTTCAGGAAAGCAGACTTTGACTCCCTCAGGGAACAGATGGCCAGGATCCCCTGGGGGACTAACATGAAAGGGAAGGGAGTCCAGGAGAGCTGGCTGTATTTCAAGGAATCCCTGTTGAGGTTACAGGGACAAACCATCCCGATGAGTCGAAAGAATAGTAAATATGGCAGGCGACCAGCTTGGCTTAATGGTGAAATCCTAGCGGATCTTAAACATAAAAAAGAAGCTTACAAGAAGTGGAAGCTTGGACATATGACCAGGGAAGAGTATAAAAATATTGCTCGGGCATGTAGGAAAGATATCAGGAGGGCCAAATCGCACCTGGAGCTGCAGCTAGCAAGAGATGTCAAGAGTAACAAGAAGGGTTTCTTCAGGTATGTTGGCAACAAGAAGAAAGCCAAGGAAAGTGTGGGCCCCTTACTGAATGAGGGAGGCAAGCTAGTGACAGAGGATGTGGAAAAAGCTAATGTACTCAATGCTTTTTTTGCCTCTGTTTTCACTAACAAGGTCAGCTCCCAGACTGCTGTGCTGGGCATCACGAAATGGGGAAGAGATGGCCAGCCCTCTGTAGAGATAGAGGTGGTTAGGGACTATTTAGAAAAGCTGGACGTGCACAAGTCCATGGGGCCGGACGAATTGCATCCGAGAGTGCTGAGGGAATTGGCGGCTGTGATTGCAGAGCCCTTGGCCATTATCTTTGAAAACTCGTGGCGAACGGGGGAAGTCCCGGATGACTGGAAAAAGGCTAATGTAGTGCCCATCTTTAAAAAAGGGAAGAAGGAGGATCCTGGGAACTACAGGCCGGTCAGCCTCACCTCAGTCCCTGGAAAAATCATGGAGCAGGTCCTCAAAGAATCAATCCTGAAGCACTTAGAGGAGAGGAAAGTGATCAGGAACAGTCAGCATGGATTCACCAAGGGAAGGTCATGCCTGACTAATCTAATCGCCTTTTATGATGAGATTACTGGTTCTGTGGATGAAGGGAAAGCAGTGGATGTATTGTTTCTTGACTTTAGCAAAGCTTTTGACACGGTCTCCCACAGCATTCTTGTCAGCAAGTTAAGGAAGTATGGGCTGGATGAATGCACTATAAGGTGGGTAGAAAGCTGGCTAGATTGTCGGGCTCAACGGGTAGTGATCAATGGCTCCATGTCTAGTTGGCAGCCGGTGTCAAGTGGAGTGCCCCAGGGGTCGGTCCTGGGGCCCGTTTTGTTCAATATCTTCATAAATGACCTGGAGGATGGTGTGGATTGCACTCTCAGCAAATTTGCGGATGATACTAAACTGGGAGGAGTGGTAGATACGCTGGAGGGGAGGGATAGGATACAGAAGGACCTAGACAAATTGGAGGATTGGGCCAAAAGAAATCTAATGAGGTTCAATAAGGATAAATGCAGGGTCCTGCACTTAGGATGGAAGAATCCAATGCACCGCTACAGACTAGGGACCGAATGGCTCGGCAGCAGTTCTGCGGAAAAGGACCTAGGGGTGACAGTGGACGAGAAGCTGGATATGAGTCAGCAGTGTGCCCTTGTTGCCAAGAAGGCCAATGGCATTTTGGGATGTATAAGTAGGGGCATAGCGAGCAGATCGAGGGACGTGATCGTTCCCCTCTATTCGACACTGGTGAGGCCTCATCTGGAGTACTGTGTCCAGTTTTGGGCCCCACACTACAGGAAGGATGTGGATAAATTGGAAAGAGTACAGCGAAGGGCAACAAAAATGATTAGGGGTCTAGAGCACATGACTTATGAGGAGAGGCTGAGGGAGCTGGGATTGTTTAGTCTGCAGAAGAGAAGAATGAGGGGGGATTTGATAGCTGCTTTCAACTACCTGAAAGGGGGTTTCAAAGAGGATGGCTCTAGACTGTTCTCAATGGTAGCAGATGACAGAACGAGGAGTAATGGTCTCAAGTTGCAATGGGGGAGGTTTAGATTGGATATTAGGAAAAACTTTTTCACTAAGAGGGTGGTGAAACACTGGAATGCGTTACCTAGGGAGGTGGTAGAATCTCCTTCCTTAGAGGTTTTTAAGGTCAGGCTTGACAAAGCCCTGGCTGGGATGATTTAACTGGGACTTGGTCCTGCTTTGAGCAGGGGGTTGGACTAGATGACCTTCTGGGGTCCCTTCCAACCCTGATATTCTATGATTCTATGATTCTATGGTAAGAATAAGCTTAGGGGGTCTTTCATGCAGGTCCCCACATCTGTACCCTAGAGTTCAGAGTGGGGAAGGAACCTTGACAGCCTCTCTGGGTTTCCTTGCTGGTTTACTATACAACACATTATATAGTCACTAATAAAAACATACCAATTACCATATGCTTATACTGAGCAATTACCTTTCTCTGAGAAATAAAGGAGAGATTAAGATACCAAAGAACAGAAGTATTAGCAGCTATTGAACCTAGAAGATAAGGATTTAAAGATTATACTATGTAAGGATTTAAAGATTGTATGTCTGAAATGTGTGTAGCTTATTTTGCTCCTTATTACAAATGAAAATGGCCAGAATAATTTTATTTAGTTTTGTTTAAAAGCAGCTTGCATTTTACATTAGAAATTTGCGTCTTGTGTACCCTGTTTATCCTGGAAGACTATAAATGACTGGAGAACTTTCATGTTTGTGAAGAGTTAAATGTTATGAACTGGGTGATATCTATTATTTTTATGAATATTATGTGTGACTTGATTTCCCTGTTCAATTTTGTATTGCTGCCTACTTGAACTCAAAGGGTTAAGTCAGAATGGACTTGAGGATTGGCCTAAGCAGGAAACAAAAGAAGGACTAAGGGGTCAATTAGCTTGAGGGGTACACACCTTCAAAGCAGCTAAGAGAATAAAGGGGCCATTATTGGGAGATCCTACTTCCAGGCCACAGCAAAATTAACTGGCTTTGTATTGCCAAGTCAGAAACCTCAAAGATCAAAAGACCTTGACCAGTTAAGAAAGTGTCTCTGTAAGAAAGGCAGGGGCTTCCCGGTGAACTGAGGGAGGTAGCCCTGTGTATGCAAGTGAAAAAGTTGACAGACTGAAAAGACTCACTCAGAGTACATATACACTGCAGCTGGGAGTACGCTTCGTAGCTTCTGTAGACAGACACGTACTAGCTAGTAGCGCACAAAAAATAGCAGTATAGCTGGGGGTAGCATGGCTGGCAGCTTAGGCTGCCCGGCCCTCTGGGTACATACTCAGGCAGTTAGCCTAGGCCGCAGCCATGCTACCACCAGCTACACTGCTATTTTTAAGAAGCAACCCCGAGCAAAGCTAGCACATGTCTGCCTATCCAAGCTGGGACACAAACTCCCAGCTCCAGCATGGATGTATCCTTGGAGACTGAGGGAGCAGTGTAGGCTTTTTGTCTCAACTCAGAGTTGAAGAATAAACCAAATGCTCCTGAGCTACAGCTAGAGAGGTTTAACTTAGGTGAGGAAATCTGTCTATAGATCTTGCTGTTATTTAAAGTCTACTTTTCTCCCTGTTGTATACAGTTTGGTCCAACTTCATCCTGCTTTGGTTTGAAGATGCTATTTCTGTATCACTGGAAATATATGCTAGCACAGGCTCCTAAAGGTACCAACTCCATTGCTCCTGCTAAATAACATGGTTGGCAAACAGGAGAGCATAACCCAGCAACCCAGTCAGAGAGTGGTTGGATTGCAGAATCTAACCCTAAAAAGAAATGGGCCTGCCATTTGAAAGGGGTACACTTGATGGACTGGAAGATGGTTTCAGCAAGAGCAGGCTATCCAGGGACTGTGACAGTAACAAGTAAATGAAACCTGATCAACTGAGAGGGGGGAAGGATTTTTAGTTAGACTGCTTACATTGTTTGGGCCAGATCCTGTTCTGTATCAGAGCACTGCTAGGCCCATCTGAGGAGTAACAGTGGTGGTAAGGTGATTTTAAGGTACCTTTGTGGCTCAGTGATCTCAGGGACATTCTGTGCTGGCTACAGTCCTCAGGGCAAACCAGAGCAGCCTTGTGGCTATTCTACATTACTTCATATGCCTGCAGGAACTGTTCTGCCGGGCAGAGATTCCACATGGGCAGGAGCATTCCATCCACATCCCCTTTAACCTATGGCCGCTACACCGGCACCTACTATAGCAGTCCCACTCTAAGGGAATGCTTAAGGCAGGTTTAAGTTTGCTTCCAAGGTTGAAGTAGCACAAAGCAGACTAGCCCTTTGATTTTTGTTCTTTTTTATTTTAAATTCAAACATCTAACAAACAGGTGGTTGAAAAAAGAAGATTTGAAATAGCTTTGCAAGCCAATGCCAAAATGCTACAGCCAACTGAGTGCAGTATGTCTGCATATAGACATGCTAGATAAAATGGCCCCCCAGGACAGGATTGTCAGTGCTAGTGCAGGCAAATTCAAAGTGATTGAGCATTGGCTGTGTGTTTGGGTTCATGTGTAGCTAGGACCATCTACTACTAATGGGCCAAGGAACCAGCATCAGCTGAGGTAGTGTGGCAGAGGAGAACTGGATGTAGGAAAAGATATGGAGGGGGCACATATTTTATTCTTTTGAAAACAAGTTGATGTTTTCTTTTTGAAGTCTCAGGCTCTTCTGGCCTAATTAAATTTGAACATGGAAATGAGGAGTAAGCAAAATTCTTGGACAAAACGCTGTATTTTTTCATCCCTACTGGGAACATAAGGAGTGCATGAAAGGCAGTGTCAGGTGTTAAAGCAAAACAGTGTATGTTTTAGCAGCAGTGAAAGAATTATGAGCAAAAGGATGCAAATATTTCAGGAATGTAATTGTTTTATGAAAAACACACTGTTCAAGTGCTTTTACTAAATTCTGTTCAATGTTACTTTGTGATTCATGCCTTGTAGATCTTGCATCTGCATTTGAGATGATTAATATTTGCTCCATAGCATGTCCTAGAGTTCTTAATAAGTAAGTTATACAAATAAGGGTAAGATCATGGTTTGTCCTACACTGCCCAGGCAAACGATTAAGATGTACCTTTACTGTCTTGTGTGAGCTACCTTTAAATGTTGTTCACAGCACAGGAGGAGGAGAGAGTGTATGTCCCCCTCAATGCATGGGGCAGGGAGGAAGCATGAATGGGAGGTGTGGGGGCAGAGCCTGGGCTCCATCCCACAGTGAGCTGAGCATGGAGAGGGACACAATCTACTATTGGTCCATGCCAGAAACAGATCACTTCGTTCCTTGAGCAAGAGGGGAACCAGAGACCGAACTACAATTCTCTACGTCACAATTTGTTCCTGGGTGTGCTCCACTGGCAGTGCAACTACACACATACACTCTTACACAGGGCTGTCTGTAAACTGACAAGCTAGCTCTAAATTATTAAGGAACATCTGAGCCAAAAAATTAACTTTCAATTAGCAATCAACTTACTAGAGACTTACTGTATGTGTTTTGCAGGTTGCACATTCATTTTAAACAGATGAAAGACAAAGAGAGATGATTTAGCTAAAGCCTATAGCACGCTTTTGGCAAGGCCTAATGCAGAAACATTCAAGGCTTTTTGTAAGTGTCCTCCAGAACCTGCCTGGCATTAGTTCTACCTTTCTGTCATTCATCCCAAGCCCACCCTCAGAGTATGAGTGCCCAGTGGAGACTTCATTAACTTTTTACCAAGAGCAATAACAGAAAGGTGCCAACCTGGATTTTTCTGTGAATGCTTGAAATGGGTTCCAGCTATGTCACTCCAAACACAAACTGACAAATTATCCTCTCAGTTACACTGCTCCAGAGAGGAGAATTGAGACAAGGATGAATATTTATAGTCGCTGGAATGGAACGTGGAAAATGAGAAGGAAAGGTTGTGACAGCGTGAAACACTAATTAAAAAAAATTATAATCCTTGCTCGTATAGAAAACTGAGACAAAGAAATGGGCTTGTGGGTAGACCTGATGAGATTTGAAGTCATTCTGATTTCTTGAGGAAGGGAATCCCATTGCTGTATTCCATCTACCAAAAGCATTAGTCCCTAGCTTTCATAGGTCTGAATCTTGTCATAGACCACACCAGTCTTCCTGGGAAACACAGAAAGATGTGAAAGATCCTGGCTGTCAAAAGGGAGGCAAGTGCTCATAGATAGCTCAGACCCAACACATTGAGAGCTTGAAGTTTACTACCAGGAATGCAAACTTCATGGGGCATCAAAGGAGAGCCAGAATGGACACCAAAGTAACAGAGTGATGTAATTCTGACTCCTATTTTAGCAGCTGAGCTGCCACTTTCTGAATCAGAGTATTTTCAGGGCTTACTTATTTGCTCTCAGGTATAGGGATATTGCACAAATCAAACCTAGAATAAGATCCTCTTATAGTCAGAGTGAGGTAGCTCAATTTGTGTGCGTGTTTTGATAGTTGACAGGGAATACTTGACTTTGAAGGGTATGGTAGTATGGAGTGAGGGAGTGAGATATCCTTTGCTTTAGATTGCAATATAATTTTCAATGCCTCGCAACCCCTCAATGGTCTTTCATGACCCCTGTGGGGATCGTGACCCATCAGTTGACAATCACTTGGTGTAGGCAATCATACAAAGTCCATATTGTGCCAGTTCAGGTGCTCTCCCTTAAATCCACAAAGAGACAAATGTAATGATGTAAATGTATAATTCATGACTGTCAAGGATATCTGCTATCACTGATGACAGTGAATTTATGGCTTTGTGGTACAGATGTCATTAGACTGCCTCTGAAATTGTAAAATTAATAACATAGTGCCTTGCTTTGGTTCATGCGGTCTCATTTTCAGTAGTAACATTGGCCCTTTTTCCCCACGAAAAAATCCCCTTACCTCACATCATTTCATTTTTTGTAGCTCACAATAAAATGAGAAAACTTAAATCTAAGGTATTTTTCTATTTTCTTGCAAATATTTTGTATTGCTTTGGTACCAACTTATTGTAGGTCATGTGTTAGGAGTGGGAACTAGGAACATGATTTTTTTAAATTTTAGAACTTGTATCTCTAAGCTATTACTCACACTTATGAATACACTTATGGATTAGGCAGAATGGTTTTAAATTACTTTATGCATTGGATAATTGAACTATTACAAGGGCACCGCTAAACTGAAACACACACACACAAAATCAGTTTAACAAATTTCTGTGTTACAAGAATTAAAAGAGAAAGATAAATATTCCATCTGTGTCAAAATCAACTATAGAACTCAGCTGAGTTCTGACAAAAATGACAGACACTGGGGGTAATCGAAATGGTTGGAAATGTGTAGGTGTAGTAAGGAACCAGTTCACTTGTTCATGGAACCAACCACTATTTTATTCAAACATGGTGAGAGTTCAGCAACACAATTAACTTAGAAAATATCCAGAGAGAGAACACATATAGATAAGATTGATAACATTATTTTCTTACTTAAACTGCGGAAGTGGGATATTGTAGCATCTTTAATTGGATGCAAACTTTTAACATTAGCTATCCCAGTGTATTGTGATAATAATGCAAATCTTTAGACTCCATGAAAAAAAAATGGCAGATTACATTATTTCTCTGGCAACTGGCAAATCTATAAAAAAAAAAACCCAGCCAGGCCAGTTAAATACTGGTCAGGTGGTGATCCAAGTTCAAATCTCTGCCCCATCTGATAATGACTGAAAGTTCTTCAGTTTACTTGGTTTATTTTTTTACCAGTTGCTGATGTTTGATGGTCTATGTGAAATGAACTTGATGGTCTCAGTCCAATTTAAGTGGCAGGTGTCCACATATAACAATTGCCACTAGTTTGTACCCTTGCTGGCTGTCTCCACAAGAAAGCTAAGGACTGAATGGGCATGGAGATTAAACTATTCTTTCAACCCTTCAAGTCAAGGTTGAAGCACATGGGTGGGAAGTCAGTCACAGTGACTTCAAGAGTCCCTCCTCTCAATAATAGATTGTCTTTTTATCTGTTTATGGTACTTACATGGCTCCTATTCCCCTAGCATCTGAGATCTCACAATCTTTAAAGAGCCTGTCCTCACAAACCCCGGAGAGACAGGGAAGTACTATTATCCCTATTTTACAAATGAGGAACTGAGGCACTAAATGATGTGCCCAAAGTCACAGCAGGAATCTATGACAGGTCTTCAAGTCTCCTGAGTGCTAGGAAAGCATCCAAACCACTGGACCATCCTTCCTCTCTGGTCTCATCCCCTTAAAGTCATTTTAAATTAAAAGCAAGATCAGTTGATTGAAACTCGGATATGACAGTTGTCCTGCAGCAGGAAGATGTTCTCAAAAAGCTACTCGGGACTCAGGTGTGAAGTCTCAGGAAGTCTGTTCTAATTCTATAAGTTCTAAACCAATGTCACATGCTGTGGACTTATTTAAGACTTGAATGTCAGTCTTAACTGTCTTCATGACTATTTCACCTGCTGTTTCCATGTTTCTCAGAAATACACATTTTAGCTACATTTTAAATGTACAGAAGGAAAATAAAGATGTTAGCTTCCTTTGACAATGTTTTGTTTCAGAAGTTACATTTCTTACAAGGTTTTACTACTGCCACCTCATCAGCTCCCCCTACACGCACACAGAGTTGGGGTATAAATTTTAACTAGCTCTACAAATGCAAAAACAAGTCTAAAGTACATTATCTGGTTTAAGACTGTCTGAAAATTGAATGTAAGTCCTTCTTTACTGAAAGGACATCTGAATTTGTAGTGCAAGGGGCATTTAGCCCTGACCAATGGTATATTAAAGCATAGGTGATGGTCCAAAAGTAGAAAAGTAGTGTAGCATTATTCACTTCAAGTAAAAAAAATTACTGGTCCTTTAATGACATGTATATGTTTAATAGAGGGTACCTAGTGTCAATCTATTACTATATTTCAAGCTTTTTAAATAACATATAATTCATCTGAAGAAAGTTATTCCAGCCTGAAACTTGGCATCTAAATTAATAAAAGTATATATTTTTCATTTATAAAAGGTCTCTAAGATATAAACTTGTGGCCTCTAAGCTCTGTACAAAACCAAAAAAAATTAAAAGCCAACAAGGCCTCAAAAACAAATAAAATAGCAAAATCAGCACAAAGAAACTGAACAAAAAAATACAAAGAGATCCCTAACCTTTCCAAAATGTAAACTAAAAAGGAAATATCTTAAGACATCAGGTTAGCTTGAATATTTTTGACTAGCAAAAATGTGAAAGCTGATTTTTACTGATCAATTTTTAAAAATGCTGTATCTAAAATTATGGTATATTTTCCCTTCTTCAGACACCAGTGTCATGCTCTGCTAAGCAGATGCAGAATGTTGTGGCCTTGTAGGTCAGCTTCCCAGTAGAGAAAAAATAGTGAATAGGAGTCTGGGTGTAATTTGCTTTATTTACACATATATACTACTCCTGGAGCAGAGGAATTGACAAACATTATACAGGCAAGCCCTTCTTCCAGAAATCTCAGCCCAGGCGCCAGTCATAGTTCCCAGGAAGCTATACTGCTGGAGAAATGCCTCCAAACGTTGAGACTAAACAGAGAGCAAACTCTCTTCTATCTGCCACAGCTTCTCTCAAAAGACCATTGCATAACAAAACTAACAATAAAAAAAGAAAAGGAGTACTTGTGGCACCTTAGAGACTAACAAATTTATTAGAGGATAAGCTTTCGTGAGCTACAGCTCGCCTCATCCGATGAAGTGAGCTGTAGCTCACGAAAGCTTATGCTCTAATAAATTTGTTAGTCTCTAAGGTGCCACAAGTACTCCTTTTCTTTTTGCAAATACAGACTAACATGGCTGCTACTCTGAAAACTAACAATATAGCATTTCTTCAACAACTAAAAACTTGCTTTCATATTAAGGAAAATAACTTGCAAGGCTATGTGTAACAGCACCATCTAGTGACTTCTGCCATAACAGTATTATTGTGATAGTACTGATGGTACTAAAGTGTGTATATATTCAGACTAAGAACTTTCAGGAAAGTGAAGTATTTCAGTCTCCAAGTGAGAGCTAGAAAGACCACTCCCTTCACCGACTCTCCAACGTATCATCAAGGATCTACAACCTATCCTGAAGGACGACCCTTCACTCTCACAGATCTTGGGAGACAGGCCAGTCCTTGCTTACAGACAGCCCCCCAATCTGAAGCAAATACTCACCAGCAACCACACACCACGCAACAGAACCACTAACCCAGGAACCTATCCTTGCAACAAAGCCCGTTGCCAACTCTGTCCACATATCTATTCAGGGGACACCATCATAGGGCCTAATCACATCAGCCATGCTATCAGAGGCTCGTTCACCTGCGCATCTACCAATGTGATATATGCCATCATGTGCCAGCAATGCCCCTCTGCCATGTACATTGGTCAAACTGGACAGTCTCTACATAAAAGAATAAATGGACACAAATCAGACGTCAAGAATTATAACATTCAAAAACCAGTTGGAGAACACTTCAATCTCTCCAGTCACTCGATTACAGACCTGAGGATGGCTATCCTTCAACAAAAAAGCTTCAAAAACAGACTCCAACGAGAGACTGCTGAATGGGAATTAATTTGCAAACTGGATACAATTAACTTAGGCTTGAATAGAGACTGGGAATGGATGAGTCATTACACAAAGTAAAACTATTTCCCCATGTTATATCTCCCCCCCACCCCACCCCCCACTGTTCCTCAGATGTTCTTGTTAACTGCTGGAAATAGCCTACCTTGCTTGTCACCATGGAAGGTTTTCCTCTTCCCCCCCCCCCCCCCCCCGCTGCTGGTGATGGCTCATCTTAAGTGATCACTCTCCTTACAGTGTGTATGATAAAACCCATTGTTTCATGTTCTCTGTGTGTGTATATAAATTTCCCCTCTATATTTTCCACCAAATGCATCCGATGAAGTGAGCTGTAGCTCACGAAAACTTATGCTCAAATAAATGTTAGTCTCTAAGGTGCCACAAGTACTCCTTTTCTTTTTGCGAATACAGACTAACACGGCTGCTACTCTGAAACCTACTTCTTGGATCTTCCAGTCCTAACTGCCTCAAGAGGTCTTAACTTTCAGAGGTTACAAACACAATTAAAAGTCTACCAGATGAAGGGAGTAAGAGGAGAATTACTGGATCAAGGGACATCTTAGCAACCATACTAATAGACTTTTATGTAATACATATTTCTTGAAAGAAAAAGAAAGAAAATTCAGCTCATCGTTATTAGTTTGTCCTATGGAGAAGGGTGTTCAAACTAACTAGAAACTTGGACTATTTTAGGGACCCATATTCAGAAATAAGGTACTAGAAATGGGAAAAAGCTTGTCTATTTGTGACATAACAGATCCTGGGGGGGGGGGGAACTGTAGAATACAATTCTGAGGTGAAAAATTATCCCTTCCTAGAAACGATAAAATAATCCTGATTATATGATAATATCCTGATGAATTTCATGCCATATCATTACTAATCAAAATAAGATTTTATCATCAGTCCTGCATGATTACCTTAGCTTATAAAATCCAAGATGTTTTCTGCTTTCATACATCACAGACAACAGCCAGATAATAGGAAACGTTCCAAATTCCCAATGTTGTTTTGCATGTGAACCATAAATAGGAAATATTAAACAGAAAGACAACTAAAGTTTCTAAACTTAGAGAAATATGCAGGGTAACAAGGAAAAGTATGTTTTGACTACAACATCCATTATACTGCACATAGAGGAGAAACCACAAAAAGATCAGGCATGAAAATTCAAGATGAGTTTTTTTCCAAAGCAAGTTTCACTTCACTGGACTTTGAGCAATGTATGGTTTCTAATCACCTTTATAGGAATAATCCTGGGCTTTATTCTTAATGAGGGAGTCTCTCTGTTGTCTATAATTGTGTACATGTGACTCTCTTTAACATTAATAAGCATTAGGGAGCACATATAGCCTTAATGTAACCAAATACAACCCAAGTGACTTTGAAAGGGTTGTGTCCTCTTACACAAGGTCTGAATTTGGCCCATGGTTTCTGATGAAAGAGAATTCTGAGCATGCAAGAAATTCAGATTTGTTCCTTGGTGGTGCATCAAGGCCAGAATTACCTCCTAATGGGGGCAAATCCAAAGAAAACTGCAATCACTCAAACATTCTCAAAATACAGTGCAATTATGATGATGATAATGGCTATTGCTGTAATTTCTGTAAAACCCAGTCCTATAATCACAGGGAGAAAACATTTATTGAAACCTAATGAAGTTTTATAGGAGTAAAGATTCAGCTGTATTAGTCATTTGTTATCTTAAATACCGTAGAGTCAGACAAGTCATGAAGTTTTATAAACCAAATTTGATGATTAAAAAAAACAGTTATTCAGGATATTTCTGCTATGTGTATTTTCATCATTTTTCATGTTATTTTATGGTAATTATTTTAAATAATTGCGACTTGCAGAAAAATCCCAGTGTACTGAATATATGCAAGATAATTCAATATTTTAAAAATGATTTATTGCTGGAAATTTCTGAAACACTGAAAAGCTGCATTTGATTTTTTTTTTTAAAAAAGAGGTTTCAGTAAAATACATACCCAAGCCTAATTACTCACTTTGACAGAATGAAATGACAGATATGTTCTTGTACATTACCAATGGGCCTGAGAAGTGAAATTCAGAATGGGATTTTGAACAATACTAATCTTGAGGGTATGTGAATCTGGGATTTTGGTTTGATCCGTTATAGTGACGAAAGCTAGATGTAAAATTTGGCTCCAGATCCAGGTTCAAATCCCAAACCTTCTCAGAGTTCATGAGTTTTGGGGCTTTTGTTCAGCCACACATCATTTAGCTTCAATAGTCTATAATAAAAAGGCTATTTTGTGTTAAAAGTATCAATTCTTCCTGAGATCATGGGAGTTTTCCATTATTATTTTAAAATTATATTTTATTTTTTAAATAATATGCATCTATTGTTATACTTTGTGATTTTGTTTTTCCCAATTTTTATGTTCCCTTTATGGTTTTTCCCCATCCCCCAATTCTTTTCTGGTGGATTTTTTTTTTAAATGATTTCACCAGACAGCCTAATCCACATGGATTTAATTTGCAAAATAGAGACGGTTTGCTGTATTTTCATAGATTTCAAGGCCAGAAGTGGCCACTGTGATCATCTAGTCTGACCTCCTGCATAGCACAGGCCATGGAACTTCCACAAAATTGTTCCTAGAGCATATCTTTTAGAAAAACATCTAATTTTGACATAAAAATTGCCAGGGATGGAGACTCCATCATCTGTACCACCACCAAATTGTGCCAATGGTTAATTTACCATTATGGTTAAAAATTTATGCCTTATTTCCAGTATGAATGTATCTAGCTTTCAACTTCCAGCCGTTGGATTGTGTTATACCTTTTATACCTGATACACTGAATAGCCCAAATATTCGTTGCCTGTGTAGGTACTTATAGACTACAATCAAGTCACACCTTAACTTTCTCTTTGTTAAACTAAATAAAGTGAGCTCTCTCTCTTTCTATGTGTATGTCTAAACTGCAATTAGACACACTGGTTGGCCTGTACCAGCTAACTCAGGTTCATGGGGCTCAGCCTAAGGGCTTTTTTAACTGTGAGTCAGGCTTGGGCTGCAGCCAAAGTTCTGGGACATTCCCACCACACAGGGTCTTAAGAGTCGGGGCTCCAGCCCAAGTCCAAATAACTAAATCACAGTTAAACAGCCATTTTGCTCAAGCCCTGCAAGCCCAAGTCAGCTGACACAGACCAGCTGCAAGTTTTCAAATTGCAGTGTAGACATACCCTACAAGGCATGTTCTCTAACCTTTTAATCATTCTCTGAATGCCCTCTAATATACCAACAACCTTCTTGATTGAATTGTGGACACAAGAACTGAATAAACTATTCTAGTAATGGGTGCACTAGTGCCAAATACAGAGATAAAATACAGCTTTCAGAGTAGCAGCCGTGTTAGTCTATATTCGCAAAAAGAAAAGGAGTACTTGTGGCACCTTAGAGATTAACAAATTTATTTGAGCATAAGCTTTCATGCATCCGATGAAGTGAGCTGTAGCTCATGAAAGCTTATGCTCAAATAAATTTGTTAGTCTTTAAGGTGCCACAAGTACTCCTTTTCTTTTTAGAGATAAAATAACTTCTCTACTCCTACTGGAGATTCGCCTGGTTGTGTATTCCAGGCTTACATTAGTTTTTTTGGCCACAGCATCACACTGTGAGCTTTTGTTCAGCTGATTATTCACTACCACCTCCAAATCTTCTTTTTTTTTTTTTCTCCAGAGTCACTGTTTCCCAGCATAGAATCCCCCATTCTGTAAGTCTGGCCTACATTCTTTGTTCCTTGATGTATACATTTACATTTAGCCATATTAAAGCACATATTGTTTGCTTGCACCCAGTTTACCAAGCAATCCAGATCGCTCTGTATCAGTGACTTAACTTCCTGATTATTTACCACTTTCCCCTAATTTGTATCATCTGCAAACTTTATCAATGCTGATTTCATAATTTTCTTCCAGATCATTGATAAAAATATTAATAGCGTATTGCCAAGAACAGATCTCTGCGGGACCCTACATTTTTCTAACTTCCATGTGAATTTTAATATTGTAATGGTTTCCATTTTTAGAAAGCCATTTTCTGAACTATTATTCAGATTTGAATCATCTGTAGATAAATATGCTTTTAGCTTGGCATCAGTTATTTTCTCTGTAGCACCAGACTTTGTTCTTGCCCTAATAGCTTCTCAGTCATAATTTTCCCCAGATTCTGATAATACTAAATTTAGATCACAACAGATTGTTTTTATTACATTCTCTAGCATCTTTTCACCATAGCTGCTACCTTATTTTAGCCCCTATGACTTAGTAGTAGGGCTGGTTTGAGGGGATTGTGTGGGGATTGTGTCTATGGGGCTGATTAGATATCTTAGATATCTTTACAAAAAAGTGGGTGTGATTGGATGATTATCAAAACTGAACTTGAACATTCAGAGTTTTCTCCATCTGAAAACATTCCATTTGTGGCATAAGGTAACATGAATAGCATCTGGATTTTGGTTTGTTTTTTAATGTTGTATATGTGTAATGTTTTTGCAATGCTGATGCTGGATTTTCTGCACAGTTTTATGTGCAATAGCAGTATTGAAGCCAGTGTCCTTCATACTTGTACATATGCTCCCCCAACCCCCCCCCCAGCCTTTTATGTTATTCTCTGGTAGTAAAACTGAGCAAGGATTACTTGAAGGGATCAATAAGAGATTATTTGTTTAAGTTTGAGAATCTCGAAAATCACAATAAGCAGCAAAATCTTAGAAAACAAAAAGTATTCAATGTTCTCAACTGTGAATCACACATCCAAAACCCACAAATGGCTCTGTTCACTTTAAAAAATGATTTTTCAAATTATTCTTTAACTTAAAAATAAATTAAACCATTTTATTGTTTCAGACTAATACTCTGATCCAAAGATCACTGAAGTCAACAATGACTTCAATGGGCTTTTGGATCAGGCCCTAAATATTTCAATACTCTTATTTTTTTTAAGCATTTCTTATACATTATTTTCTGTTATGCATTCAGATATTTGAAAACAATACTTCTTTCTTAACTGTTTTTGTCTTTTCCTTTAGTTTCTTTATATCACACGAGTCAACCCACACACTTGCTTCCTTATCAGTAGAAACCTTGATGATTTATTTTATGGTTCCTCTGATGACTGATTGTCTTTAGAGCACACTAGCAAAAATATTTTAAGGTTGTTTACATATAAACTGTCCCACTGATTTTTATAAACATACATTTTGGTAACAAAGTGATCAATTTAAAAATGTTAAACAATTATAACGATCATTTTTAGACCAAAGGTACTTAATGGTGCCCCCTACCCTTTTAACTAAAAAGGTACCTCAAAATATGTCTTATGATTTTATATTACATGGAGATTTTTCCATTACTCCCATTCTCTTGGAGATCTTCCAACCCTCCAGTCTTCTAATTTCCTTTCATACCTGAAGTAAAATATGTAAGGGAAAATAGTGGATAGCATATTACATTATTTGTATTGATACAACTTGCAGCTTTATTCTTGTGAATGACAGATAAACCCTACCATACTGGATAAAGTGCATAAGATAGATGTTTCTTTAAAAATAATTAGCAATGAATTTCACAGCATGCACTCGCTGCTTGTCTGGCACCTCCTCCTGTTCACTCCAGGAATTAGCTCTCAAGTTCAATATCCCGTTCCATGGTTTGCATGCCATCACACCATCTCTGCAGTTCCTCTCCCATCCCAGGAACCACAATGTCCTCTTCATGACTTGGCCCTCCGGCCAGGTCACTATCTGTGTTTCCCTCTTCTGGGGTATATCAAAGTCTTTCTTTCAGAGTCCTAGGCAGTCTTCCCATTCACTGCCTCAGGTGCCACTGGCTGCTGGAGAACCTGGGCCTACCCTCTACTCCAAGTGCCAGTCCATGTACTTTCAACTGAGAGTTCTGGGCTTTCTCCTTCCAGCCCTCATTGGTCCTTCCTTGGACTGCTTCCTACCACTCTGGTTGTCCTCCTCTCTGAGTGTACCAGATCCAAACTCCATTCCCTCTTGCCAGGAAGTGATTGAAGCCCATATGCCTCTGCAGCTTCCAAACACTACTACATCTTCCCAGGAAATGACTGTCCTTTCCTAGCAGAAGCCCTAGTCTGTTGCCAGTTTCTTGGCTTTGTAGGTCTCGCCTATTCCTGCTCAGCAGAACCTGCTTGCAATCAATTCCTGCTCCCTGGCTCTCCCTCCAGGTGCAGCCTTTGTAGTTAAAAGGCCTACCTGGTCTACTGTTTCAGTCATTATAGTGCCAGTCTTTTTCAGTGAAATTGGTTCCTCATAAATGTTTTTCCTATCTTGGTATGAAAATAATCAGACTAGTGTCTAGACCAGGGATCGGCAATCTTTGGCACATTGCCCATCAGGGAAATCCACTGGTGGGCCAGGCCGGTTTGGCCAATCGCAGCTCCCACTGGTCGCAGTTCACTGCTCCAGGCCAATGAGGGTTGTGGGAAGCAGTGTGGGCCAAGCGATGTGCTGGCTGCCACTTTCCACAGCCCCCATTGTCCTGGAACGGCAAACCATGGCCAGTGGGAGCTGCAATCACCCAAACTTGCAGATGCTGCAGGTAAACAAACTAGCCTGGCCCGCCAGCGGATTTCCCTGACAGGCCGCATGCCAAAGGTTGCCAATCCCTGGCCTAGACACTTCATTGAGAGACTAGTTTCCCAGGGTTTATGTTGGATATACCTTTCGGACACATAGTTACTCTTTGGATCTGAAACTAATTGATATCATGATTGGTGTTCCATAACACTAGTTTCTTTGCTATATACAACACTGCCAATGCTCAATGATAAAAGCAATCAATAATGTAGTCCATTCCAATAAGCTATCCTTTCCTGAAAACATTTGATATTTCTCTTCTCTTGGCTATGTACATGACAATCAGCATAATGACTGTAAGGGTCCCTCTGTTTCTGCATAGTAGGTAAATGTTTTATTCCAATAATTCTCAAACCATGAAAAGTTAAATGATACAGAACAAACTCAGTTGCTCAATAGACACTATAAATCTTGCTCTTTCTTTTCTTTTGCCAATATTCTCATCAGCGTGTTTTTGATCAGACCTAACTCACGACACTTTTATGATTTTTCCTGAGCTGGTTTATTTCCACCATAATTAATCCTTCTTTGAGTTTCTAAGACTCCCACTATTCAGTAAAATTAATGGCATCCACACTTCTTGCAAACTGATATCGATCTCAAAGATTCTCATTTACTTTCCAGATGTTTTTCACCAAATTGCTACCTAATCAGGTGATGTTTTTATAGCCAACCAAACATTTTCTTTAAAGGGGAGTCATTTCCACAAGAAACATTGGCAAATACTTCACAATTTCTATTTTTGTATGTAGTCTGTAGTGTATTAGTCAAAATAATAAAACAATGACTCTCTTATAGTGTAGTTTTTCAGCCTTTGACCTTGAGGTGTCTACAGACGTAAAAGCTTAGAAGCATTATCCTAGAGTTTTATTCCTTGGCTTCTCCTAGGGTTTACAAACTCTGGGTCTGGGTTTCTATGATATTTCAGGGTGCTCAGGAAGTTGCAAGAGGGGCTTACCACCTAGCAGGTGCACAGATAATGCCTCTAATCTGCACATGGAAGGATCTTACTTGGAGGCCTCTCTTCAAAGTTCAGGGATCTGTGCAGAATGCAAGGATGATGTCTATGAAGGCAAGGGGATCCTGATGGGGATTTTCTTCCCCTGAGCTTCATCCCAAGGGTTTTGCTACAGAAGAGGATGATCTGGACCAGGGTCACATCCTCAGGAATGACCAGTCATTTATAAGGAAGGATATACCAGGGCTCTGGTGTGTATGGAGCAAAGCTATTTCACAAGGGGAGCAGAAGTGTCCATTCTTGATTAATGAGTATAACTATTTTTCTTCCTCAGACAAGTGGTAAGATTCATATTAACCACCATGGCCATCTTCATGTAAATTTTTAACAAATGAGCTGTGAGCAGGAGGAATACTAGGGCCACCATACTTTTATATCACTCCAGGAAATTTTGCCTTTAAGAGATTTGGACATTTTATATATATAAGTTTTTTTCTTTGCTTATTGAAGCAGTCCACACACATATATGTATTTGCATGGGTACACCAATGCCATGATGATTGAGTTTTTGGTCATAAGCATTCTATACAGATAAACATCACTAACATATCAATGGTTAGCAAGGTCTAATACTATTAATATGGTTGTAGATCTCAAAACTCTCCACTGACTCATTTAGCAATAAAAATTCTCTGGTTACTGGTAGCACAACATCCTGTACCATACCATCCATCAGGTCAAGAACTCTGAATCCCTTCTCTAAACTACAGTCCATTGTTACGCCTTTGTTTTCTAATGTGTAAAGCATCCTGCAATCACAGATTAGAAGAAAGTTTGAAACTGAGCATTGTCAGGCATCAACAGTATAGCGTCACTCCCTCTGCATCAAGATGTCCTTCTGGAGACAAGGCTGAATCTGATATTCATAGCTAAATTATACCACAGTACAAGAAATTACCCTTCTATATAACCCCATAAGATAAATGATCGAGGATTCAGATCCTGATGCTGGACCAATTTTTGCCTTCATTTATAGTCATGCAACATCAGTTTTTGTTAAAACAAAGTGCGAGAATCAACTAGAGGCACCAGTTTCTCCTGGTCCACCCCACCAACACCAAGAGTTCCTTACTAGCCATCTCGCACATCTGTAAGCCCCAAAATTGATGCTCATCCTTTTTATTCATATTTAAAAAAAACAAACTCTAAAGCATGCTTTGTTGTTCTTAGCCTGAGTATTTTGTCCCTGTTGGAGCACTAAGATCAGTGGAACTTTGCTCACTGAAGTTAACAGTGTTCTGTTATAAATCTGGCCCTCTAAGTGTTCAGCTTGATCGTAAAAGGTTTGATCCAAACCCCATTGGGGTCAAGAGTCTTTCCAAGTGATTGAGCTTTGGATCAGGCCCTAAGTGAAAATCCTGTTTCAAACCAAACAATAACTTCTGAAATGAAACATACAAAATAGGGATATGGTTGGGGGAAAAGGCTATGTTCTAAGGATGCCTTGTTTACCTTCAAATCACTACTTATGGGTTAGTTTGAGATGGAGACTGGTCAGACAAACAATACAGTGAACCTGCATTTGGTTCTGACTTATCCTCCGATAGTAAACTTGAATTGAAGGCAGCCAAGATGGTTGATGCCTTTGTAATCTGTAAAGTGATTGGTTAAGGATAACTGAGGGGTTTTTTCCCCCGTCATATTTGACATTCTGCAAACTATACTTTAACATTTTTTATTTAGTTGTGCTTCTGTCATCTTAAAACTGGCATACCATTTTATGAACAGGTATAATGCCATTCTAGCAGATTGCTTAACAAATTGAAGTCACATTAGACCCCATAATCTTTTTTCTTACTCAAGTGCTAAGTACGACACTAAGAAGAAACCACAAACATGTAATATCAAGAACTCTATTAGTGGAGGTCTGTAAAAATATTGGAATATAGCAGATGATGCTGACAAGCTTCAATCAATCAAAATCATAAGAAAACTGTGAATATTGAGATAAAGATCTGTTTAAAACTTGAGGCACAAATCAATAGAAGAGAAAATCAGAAAGATAAACATGTTCAAATACTTGGACAGTTAGGTATTTTGAGGTAAGATAACTTAGCTCTGAGTACTCTTTGGAACCATGAAAAATACAAGCACATCATGCAATGTCAGAAAGCATTTATTTAAAAAAAATTCAAGATTATAGCATACATTACGGATAATGTTACAAAACTACTATATAAAATAAAAGTTCACAAAGGGTAGATCATGAAAAAAGTTGCAAAACAATAGCTATTCTGATGTGCTGTCAGTCATCTGAAAATGTCCATATCTTGAATACCATTTCACTAACCATAATCATTAAAGGAAAAGGAGTACTTGTGGCACCTTAGAGACTAACAAATTCTAAGGTGCCACAAGTACTCCTTTTCTTTTTGCGAATACAGACTAACACGGCTGCTACTCTGAAACCTGTCATAATCATTAAGTCCGTGATTTATGCTATACGTACAGGGAACATCTCACAGATTATGTACAACTTCAGGGAACTTGGAAGGGTGCTGAAGTGATCCAGGTGGGTCCAAGTGATCTTCTCAGAGATTCTTCCTGTCCCACAAGTGAAGACAGACAAAAGACAGAAGACTTTGGAAGTGTACTGCTAGCTAGGTGTATGGGATAACATAAAGGGCTTTGGTTTTGTGAAACACTGGACACTTTCTATGGGGCAAAGGGTCTGCATAATTTGTGTAGCCTCCATTTCAGCAGAAGGGGAACTAATCTTCTCAGAGACAGACTGGCTAGAGCAGTCAGGAAGGCATCAACCTAATAACAAAAAGGGAGGGTGAAAAGAGGGAACAAATGAGCTGCGTGATCATGGGGAACTTCAATCTGAATGACATATGCTAGAGGTCTCATGCTGCCAGTTCTAAAACATCCTCGGAATTTCAAAATGCCATAGAGGATAATTTCCCAACTCAAAAATTATTGCATCTGACATGGAGAATTTTATATTAGACCTCATCTTGACATTTAAAGAGGAATTGATCGCAGACCTAAAAATTAGTGGTGGCTTAGGTACAAGTGATTGTAACTTTATCACATTAGTTATGTGCTTTAAAAGGCCCAATTTCACAAAGCTAAAAACAATTATGACTCAAATTGGTTGGCAGAAAGAATTTAAACAGCAAAATGTGAAAGATTATTGGGAATTGTTTAAGAACATTTTACTGGATGACCAAATAGTCACAATCCCACATTCAAGAAAGAAATTTGCACTGGTTAAAAAAACAATATGGCTTAGAGGGAAGTGAAGGCTGCTATAAAAAAATAATATAGAACAAGTGGAAGAACGGAGACATTTGTAGTAATGAATACAAATCAGAAGCTATGAATGATAGAAATTTTACAAGGAAAATAAAAGGTCTCATGAAGAAATCTATGGCAGTAGAGTTAAGAAAAATAAGAATATTTTTACATATATTAAAACCAAAAAGAATTATAACAATGGTATTGATCCATTGGCAACTAGAAATGGTGGATTTGTCCATAATAATGTAGAAAAGCCAGTAGTTCAATAAATATTTCTGTTCTGGAAAAGCCAGATGGTGTAGTCATATCATATGATGATGAAACGTTTTCCATTCTTAAACTAACTTAGGAGGATGTTAAATAGCAGCTACTAAAATTAGACATTTTAAAATCAGCAGGTCCAGATAATTTGCATCCAAGAGTTTTAAAACAGCTGGCCAAAGAACTCACTAGACTGCTGATGCTGATTTTCAATAAATCTTGGCATACTGGGGAAATTTCAGAGGACTGGAAGAAAGCTAGTGTTCTGACAACCTTTAAAAAGGGTAAACAGAATGACTCAGATAATTATAGGCTTGTCAGTCTGACATCAATCCTGGGCAAGACAGTGGAGCAGCATATGGGACATGATTAATAAAGAATTAGATCTTGTTCAACTAACCTGATATCTTTTTTTGATGAGATAACAAATGTGGATGATAAAAGTAATAGTGCTGATGTAATATACTAAGATTTTTATAAAAAACATTTGACTTGCTACCACACATTTTCATTAAAGTAGAGCAATATAAAATTAACATGACACCCATTAAATTGATTAAAAACTGGCTAACTGACAGGTCTCAAAATATAATTGTAAATGGGGACTCATCATTGTTTCTAGTTCTTCAAACTAGGCCATTTAACGTTTTTATCAATGACCTGAAAGAAAACAAAATAGTCACTGATAACGTTTACAGATGACACAAAGATTGGGGGAATGATACAGAATGATCTGGACAGATTTGTAAACTGAACACAACCAAACAAATATGTATTTTAATACAGCCAAATGCAAAGCTATACTTCTAGGAGCAAAGAATGAAGGCCATACTTTATCTTGGGAAGCAGTGATGCTGAAAAACATTTGGGGAATATACTATTCTGCTGAACCAGTACAACATTGCAGCAAAAAGAGCTAATGTGATCATTTTATGTATGAATAAGGTAATCTCAAGTAGGAGTAGGGAGGTTAAATTATCTTTGTATTTGGCACTGGTGTGACTGATACTGGAATTTCATGTTCACTGTTCAGACAGGATGTTGGTAAATTGGAAAAGGTTCAGAGAAGAGTCAGGAGAATGACAAAAAGTTGGAAAACGTGCCCCTACTGATAAACTGAAAAGACTGAACTTCTTGAGTCTAACTAAGAGAACATTAAGGCAGGACTTGATCACAGTTTATAAGTATCTACATGGGGAACAAAAGTTTGATAATGAGATCTTCATTCTAGCAGCAACGGTATAACAAGATCCAGTGGCTGGAAGTTGAAGTTACGCAAATTCAGACTGGAAATAAGGTGCAAATTCTTAACAGTAAAGGTAATTAACCAAGGGCTGTGGTGGATTCTCCAGCCCTGGAAATTTTTAAATCAAAATTAGATGATTTTTTTCTAAAAAAGATATGTTCTAGATCAAACAAGAACTAAGTCAGGGAAGTTCTGTGGCCTGTGTTTTACAGGAGGCTCAGGATAGATGATCCCTGTGGTCACTTCTGTCCTTATCATCTACGGCTGTGGTGAAATACATCCACTGTGCTGCATGTGCTATGGTTAAATATTCAAATATGCGTCAAATATTCTAAATATTAGGCATGTCTCCCAATATTTAATCACCTAAATAAGTGGCCTGTTTTTTTTAAGGTACTGAGCAGCTCTCGTTAACTTTGGTGGAAGTATGGATGCCCAGCACCTCTGAAAATCAGGCCAGTTTTATTAGGGTGCCTAATTATGTATTTAAGTGCCTATCTTTCAGCAAACAGGTTTTCAAATTTTGTCCTGCATATCCAAACGTATTAATAATGTAAAAGGACAATCCCAATGAAACATCAATAGCACAGCAGCTACTATGGAAGAACACAATGAAAGAGTTGGAATCCTGCACAAAATGTGCACATGAAAGCTCTGAACAATGAATTTGAAATGGGGGGTAGCATTTGAAGAGGAAATGGCAAGCCTTCTCTAATACATAAGCAGTAACATCAGCATCATTCTGAGGCTTCCAGGAAGTATCTTTTGTTGAGTAAAGGTTTAAATTGATGCAGAAATATACCATATAAAGGGGTGAGTTAAGCAAAAGAACAAGTTTAGAATGGTAGTAAGTGGTCTCTACGCAGAAACTAGAATCTAAAAGGGAAAGGAGAAACACTGAAAGAGGCAGAAGGAAGTAAGAGACAGAGAAAAGGGAAAGAGGAAGAAAAGTAGTAAGGGATGTCTTGAAAGGGAGAAAAAGTAAAAAAGGGAATGGGCTCAAGAGAAATGAGAGAGAACCTGAAGCAAAAAATTAGGTTGAATTGTGGAGAAGAGGCCCAAATTAAAATGTAAGAGAATATGCAGGAATAGAGAGAAGAGAACTGAGAGAATGTTGCCATGATGAGAATGCTCAAAGAAACAGGAAAAAAAGTGGAGCTAGAGAGAAGAAAGCCTAGGGAAAAAGGGGAAAGAATGGATTGGACTCTAGCAGAACAGAGGCAGATACATATCATGCTTTATCAGATTTGTATGAAAGTCTGCACTAGCAACATACCAAGAGAGCTGGAAGTAAACAAAGTGTTAAAAAGTGAAATAAAAATGCCATGACCAAAGGTCACTTTGGGGATTCAACTTTAAGCCCCAAGCTGATACCGTGGATGTATTATTATTATTAATTATTATTTGTATTATAAAAGTGCCTAGAGGACCAATCACATTAAGACCCTATTCTGATATGCAAATATGAGGTTCTTTAAAAATGTTTATAGTTTAAAACAGTGATTCCCAAACTTGGGACGCCACTTGTGCAGGGAAAGCCCCTGGTGGGCCGGGCTGGTTTGTTTACCTGCCGCATCCACAGGTTCAGCCAATCGTGGCTCCCACTGGCCGCGGTTCGCTGCTCCAGGCCAATGGGGGCTGCAGGAAGTGGTGGCCGGTACTAAATATGAATCTATTTAGACTAAAAAGGTTTTATTATATTAATATTCAATAAAAACTATATATTTTTAAAATAATAGTTTTTTTCTTAAGTGCCTAAAACCTTCTAATATTCTGAGATCCCTATAATGGACGCTAATAAAAGGTGAAAAGGCAGCTATTGTGAATACTTGGAACTAGTATAAGCAGCAACAAGAAAATTTCCTTTTTCTTTTTTATATAAAGCTGGGAAGTATGGAGGCCTTCCAAATAATAAAAGAACGTTCACTTCCCACCTTTTTTCTTCTAATAAAAACCCTGATGCTGCATGAGGATAATTCTGCTCCTCACAGGCACATTTAACCTGAATACATTGTGTTCAGCAGCCACAGAAACATTGAGTGGCATGACACCAATAAGACTTGTTTACAATTTCTGGATGGAAAACTAGACCCATAATTCATCACTGGTACAGCAACACCAGTGACAGCTGTAGCAGAACCCTGCCCAAGGGTTAGATGACTTGGTACAAAGCACCTGTGCCACACAACAGCTTTCACCATTGCTGCCATTGGTAGCGAATTACAGGTCCATTTTTGCCAGCATATGTTCAGCTTTAGATGGCACAGTAGTGAGAGGACTGTGGAAAAAGGTGAATTCTTTGTATTATTTTTCTAAATATCATATGCCCCATAGCATATCTATGTTATTACCCTGCCCGAATGCCTAGTTAATGGAAAGGAGGTTGTTAAAGAAACCAGGCAGGAAAAGTACAACCATGTCCTAGATAAGAAGTATCTCCTCAAAACGCAATAGCCAGGTTTATAGCTGTGAAGTGGGACTCCTCAGCCCCAACCCTGGTGACAAGGCTGTTTGAGTAGGCTGAGAATCTGAAGATGAAAAGATTCTAATTGGTTAAAGGATCTGCCCTACAAAGGAGGAGGAGGAAACTGTAAGCAGCTGCAGGCTGACACAGAGATTGACTGGGAGTGAGATGTCTGCAGCAAGCAAGTGGTAACTTGGTGCCCTGAGAGAATGGAGAGGCATTGGGGGGCTCAGTCAGGTCTACCCAAGGGCTCGAGGGGAATGCCAAATGTGGGTATGACAATATGCTGCTTGTTCTTTTTGTTATTTTAAATCCACTTCTCTAAGCTCTATATACCTTTTGGCAAAATAAACCACACTTTGTCAGAAAGGAGTCGGAATGCATACTGCATTCTTTGTCTGGATGTCACTGCATACTGTTACTATCCACATGCTCCTGGAGGAAAATTCTTGCAGGTGCCAAGCACACTGAGCCTGCTAAGAGTATGTCTACACTACGAAATTAGGTCAAATTTATAGAAGTCGGTTTTGTAGAAATCGTTTTTATACAGTCGAGTGTGTGTGTCCCCACCCAAATGCTCTAAGTGCATGTAGTTGGCAGACTGTGTCCACAGTACCGAGGCAACAGTTGACTTCCGGAGCTTTGCACTGTGGGTAGCTATCCCACAGTTCCCACAGTCTCCACTGCCCACTTGAAATCTGGGTAGAAATCCCAGTGCCTGATGGGGCTAAAACATTGTCACAGGTGTTCTGGGTACATATCATCAGGCCCCCCGTTCCCTCCCTCCCTCCGTAAAAGCAAGGGCAGACAATCGTTTTGCACCTTTTTTCTTGAGTTACCTGTGCAGATGCCATACCACGGCAAGCATGGAGCCCGCTCAGCTAACCGTCACTGTATGTCTCCTGGGTGCTGGCAGACGTGGTACTGCATTGCTACATAGCAGCAGTTTATTGCCTTGTGGCGGCAGACAGTGCAGTATGACTAGTAGCCGTCATCGACGTAGTTCTGGGTGCTCTTTTAACCGGGTGCCTGGGCAAATATGGGAGTGACTCAGCGAGGTCATTTCCTTTGTTTCGTCTCATGGAGATTGAGTCCTAATTGCAGTGCACTGTCTTTTAATCAGCAGCCGGCAAAAGATGATGGCCAGCAGTCATACTGCACCGTCTTCTACCAAGCACCCAGGAGGTGACGATGGCTAGCGGTCGTACTGCACAGTCTGCTGCCAGCAAGATGTATATAGAGGAAATGGCTCAAAAAAGAAATAGACCAGATTTGTTTTGTATTCATTTTCTCCTCCCTCTGTGAAATCAACAGCCTGCTAAACCCAGTTTTGAGTTCTATCCTTGAGGTTTTGAGTTCTATACCTGAGGTGGCCATTCAGTTTCTCGCAAAGCCACCCCCTTTGTTGTTTTAATTCCCTGTACGCCAACCCTGTAAGCCATGTCATCAGTTGCCCCTCCCTCCGTCAGGGCAACAGCAGACAATCGTTCCGTGCCTTTTTTCTGTGCAGACGCCATACCACAGCAAGCATGGAGCCCTCTCAAATCACTTTGGCAATTAGGAGCACATTAAACACCACACACATTATCCAGCAGTATATGCAGCACCAGAACCTGGCAAAGCGAAACTGGGCGAGTAGGTGACGTCAGCGTGGTTACGAGAGTGATGAGGACATGGACAAAGACTTCTCTCAAAGCACGTGCCCTGTCAATGTGGGCATCATGGTGTTCATGGGGCAGGCTCATGCGGTGGAACGCCGATTCTGGGCCTGGGAAACAAGTACAGATTGGTGGGACCGCATAGTGTTGCAGGTCTGCGACGATTCTCAGTGGCTGCGAAACTTTCACATGCGTAAGGGCACTTTCATGCAACTTTGTGATTTGCTTTCCCCTGCCCTGAGGCACAATACCACCAAGATGAGAGCAGCCCTCACAGTTGAGAAGTGAGTGGCAATAGTCCTGTGGAAGCTTGCAATGCCAGACAGCTACCGGTCAGTCAGGAATCAATTTGGAGTGGGCAAATCTACTGTGGGGGCTGCTGTGATGCAAGTAGCCAACGCAATCAAAGATCTGCTGATATCAAGGGTAGTGAAACCTGGGAAATGTGCAGGTCATAGCGGATGGCTTTGCTGCAATGGGATTCCCTAACTGTGGTGGGGCTATAGACGGAACCCATATCCCTATCTTGGCACCAGAGCACCAAGCCAGCAAGTACATAAACTGCAAGGGGAACTTTTCAATAGTGCTGCAAGCACTGGTGGATCACAAGGGACATTTCACCAACATCAACGTGAGATGGCCGGGAAAGGTACATAACACTCGCATCTTCAGGAACTCTGGTCTGTTTCAAAAGCTGCAGGAAGGGACTTTCTTCCCAGACCAGAAAATAACCATTGGGGATGTAGAAATGCCTATAGTTATCCTTGGGGACCCAGCCTACCCCTTAATGCCATAGCTCATGAAGCCATACATAGGCAGCCTGGAGAGTAGTCAGGAGCTGTTCAATTATAGGCTGAGCAAGTGCAGAATGATGGTAAAGTGTGCATTTGGATGTTTAAAAGCGCGCTGGTGCAGTTTACTGACTCAATTAGACCTCAGCGAAACCAATATTCCCACTGTTATTACTGCTTGCTGTGCACTCCACAATATCTGTGAGAGTAAGGGGGAGACATTTATGGCAGGTGGGAGGTTGAGGCAAATCACCTGGCTGCTGGTTACGCACAGCCAGACACCAGGGCGGTTAGAAGATCACAGGAGAGTGCGATGCGCATCAGAGAAGCTATGAAAACCAGTTTCATGACTGGCCAGGCTACAGTGTGAAAGTTCTGTTAGTTTCTCCTTGATGAAGCCCCCCGCCCCTTGGTTCACTCTACTTCCCTGTAAGCTAACTACTCTCCCCACCTCCCTTCGATCACCGCTTGCAGAGGCAATAAAGTCATTGTTGCTTCACATTCATGCATTCTTTATTAATTCATCACACAAATAGGGGGATAATTACAAAGGTAGCCCAGGAGGGGTGGAGGAGGAGGGAAGGACAAGGCCACACAGCACTTTAAAAGTTTAAAACTTACTGAATGCCAGCCTTCTGTTACTTGGGCAATCCTCTGAGATGGAGTAGCTGGGTGGCTGGAGTCCCCCCCACCTCGTTCTTGGGCGTCTGTGTGAGGAGGCTATGGAACTTGGGGAGGAGGGCAGTTGGTTACACAGGGGCTGTAGCAGCAGTCTGTGCTCCTGCTGCCTTTCCTGAAGCTCAACCATACGCTGCAGCATATTAGTTTGATCCTCCAGCAGCCTCAGCATTGAATCCTGCCTCCTATCATCACGCTGCCGCCACCTTTCAGCTTCAGCCCTCTCTTCAGCCCACCACTTACTCTCTTCAGTCTCTTCCCGCTACCTCTCCTCCTGGTCATTTTGTGCTTTCCTGCACTCTGACATTGTCTGCCTCCATGCATTCATCTGTGCTTTGTCAGTGTGGGAGGACAGCATGAGCTCAGAGAACATTTCATCACGAGTGCATTTTTTTCGCCTTCTAATCTTCGCTAGCCTCTGGGAAGGAGAAGATCCTGTGATCCTTGAAACACATGCAGCTGATGGAGAAAACAAAAGGGACAGTGGTATTTGAAAAGACATTTTATAGAACAATGGGTACACTCTTTCACGGTAACCTTGCTGTTAACATTACATACATAGCACGTGTGCTTTCGTTACAAGGTCGCATTTTGCCTCCCCCCACCGCGTGGCTAACAGCGGGGAACATTTCTGTTCAGCCATAAGCAAACAGGTCAGCAGAAACGGGCACCTCTGAATGTCCCCTTAAGAAAAGCACCCTATTTCAATTCAGGTGACCATGAATGATATCACTCTGAGGATAATACAGAGAGATAAAGAACGGATGTTGTTTGAACGCCAGCAAACATACACTGCAATGCTTTGTTCTACAATGATTCCCGAGTATGTGCTACTGGCCTGGAGTGGTAAAATGTCCTACCATGGTGGATGGAATAAGGCTGCCCTCCCCAGAAACCTTTTGCAAAGTCTTTGAGAGTATATCCAGGAGAGCCACGAATGTCAGGGCAAATTAATCATTAAACATGCTGGCTTTTAAAACTTGTATAGTATTTTAAAAAGGTACACTCACCAGAGGTCCATTCTCCACCTGGTGGGTCCGGGAGGCAGCCTTGGGTGGGTTCGGGGGGTACTGGCTCCAGATCCAGGGTGAGAAATAGTTCCTGGCTGTCGGGAAAACCGGTTTCTCCACTTGATTGCTGTGAGTTATCTACAACCTCATCATCATCATCATCGTCTTCCTCATCCCCAAAACCTGCTTCCATGTTGCCTCCAACTCCACTGAAGGAGTCAAACAACACGGCTGAGGTAGTGGTGACTGAACCCCCTAAAATGGCATGCAACTCATCATAGAAGCGGCATGTTTGGGGCTCTGAGCCGGAGCGGCCGTTCGCCTCTCTGGTTTTCTGGTAGGCTTGCCTCAGCTCCTTAAGTTTCACGCGGCACTGCTTCAGGTCTCTGTTATGGCCTCTGTCCTTTATGCCCTGGGAGATTTTCACAAATGTTTTGGCATTTCGAAAACTGGAACGTAGTTCTGATAGCACGGATTCCTCTCCCCATATGGCAATCAGATCCCGTACCTGCTGTTCGGTCCATGCTGGAGCTCTTTTGCAATTCTGGGACTCCATCATGGTCACGTCTGCTGATGAGCTCTGCATGGTCACCTGTAGCTTGCCACACTGGCCAGACAGGAAATTGAAATTCAAAAGTTCGCAGGCCTTTTCCTGTCTACCTGGTCAGTGCATCTGATTTGAGAGTGCTGTCCAGAGCGGTCACAATGGAGCACTCTGGGATAGCTCCTGGAGGCCAATACCATCTAATTGCGTCCACAGTATCC
Source organism: Dermochelys coriacea (assembly GCF_009764565.3). Lineage (NCBI taxonomy): Eukaryota > Metazoa > Chordata > Testudines > Dermochelyidae > Dermochelys > Dermochelys coriacea. The sequence continues at coordinate 44,991,072 of NC_050071.1, forward strand.
CAAATTCGACCCAGCAAAACCGATTTCAGTGCTAATCCCCTTGTTGGGGGTGGAGTAAGGAAATCAATTTTAAGAGCCCTTTAAGTTGAAAAAAAGGGCTTCATCATGTGGATGAGTGCAGGGTTACATCGATTTAACGCTGCTAAATTCAACCTCAACGCCTAGTGTAGACCAGGGCTAAGTAACATGGCTGACAACCAGCAGAGTGTAACCCAAAGAGCAGTGCAGGCACAGACCAGCTATTTGGAAGGGGAGCACTTGAGGAACTGGGAAAAGGTCTCAACAGGGGCAGCCTACCCAGGGGGCATTACAAGGGTAATAATTAGTAATCTTTTAGTAAATTAAGGTGGCCTCTGCTCTTTCCAGGTTCATTAGATACTGCCATCAGTCAGTTGCTTTCACTTTTTGGTCCTATTTCTGTTATTTCATTCAGTATTTTTTTCAGATTAGTTTTCATACAGTAATGTTGTATGCAAACCACAACTTGCTTCCTTTTTATCTCAGTATATCAATCCTTATGTCCCCCATTTAAGTAAAATTTATTTGGTAATAGTCTGAATACAGAATCATTTTTCTCTGATTTCAGACAGTGTAATTAAAATGGGGTAAAGTATAAAACAGTCTTGAATGCATTTTTATAGGAAAAAAATTAATTAAATAACACAACTTACATCAAAGGATGGAAATACAATATTGTTAAGCTTTGGGCCTCACAAGGTTAATTTTCAATTAAGAATTACTTTGCATATGTTATTTAAATACAGCAAGGCCCTCAAGTTGGAAGAGAGTTCCACTGAGAATGCCCAATGGGAGAAGAAAACAAGTGAACACTAGCCAGCAAAAAATTGGCTTACTTAAAAACCATTAATAAGAGATCTTGTGAAAAGGGCATCTGTCTGCAGAATGAGTAGATACAGAGCATTTTCATCAGATACTATTTTTTCACAAAAGTAAATCACTAATGTAAACTGAAACTGAAAAAATACTGGTTAGCTAAAACAGCTCCAGTCCAAATTAGTAAAAATAACTTAATTCTACCTCTCATAAACTTGTGTTTATGTTAAAGTTTTTACCTATTTTCTAAATGGTCCCAAAAAGGCAAGCAACCCCACAGTTTGTTACGTGAAGTGCCTGCTGAAACATGCAAGTAATAACATTGTGAAATTACATTATCTGACAAGTATCAAAATCTTATTGAGGTAAGCCCATGAAATCTGCAGGGAAATGAAGACAGGATGACTTTTCAGTCAAGCTGCCATAACATTTCACTAGTGAAATTCCATAGCAGTTTACTGAACACTGAAAGAAATGTCAGCAGTAAAACAAGTGTCAACAAACTTCATGCTTCAGTGGAGAAAACTGCAGCTACTAATATTGTAACATCAGTTTATTACAAATAAACCATGAGATAGTCTCAAAAGGAGTTTATTGTATCAATATGTGCAGTCAAAATAGCTAAAGCATCTTCGTTGCAGTCTAGAAATGATAAAACAGAAAAGGTTTTTACCACATGCTATGTGAAATATGCCTGTCAGGTCCAACTGCCAATATACACACTTGAAGGAAACCACCAGAATCTTCCATTATTTGATGGAACAAGCAGACAACAACAAGAATGTCTAAGTGTCAGAGCTTTTTGTAGAAGAAATTAATATTCATCAACACATCTTAATTCAGTCATCAACTTAGGCCTTGGAATGAAACATGAAATTCAATCTAGAAGATCTCTAGTCCAAATCAAACAAACTAGGAGGGAATGTCTGGTTACAGCAAGAGCTCTTGTTAAAAAGCTTAACTGACATTTTCTCAATGGCAGAAAAACATTGTTATCACGTGATCAAGACCCAATTCTTGTACAAATTAATTCAGATTAGATAACACAGTGAAAGTTGAGTTAATGGCAGTCACATGTGACATAAATAAAACAATACCATTCAAAATGCACCATATCATTGCCCCTTTTACATTGTAGCATCAGTGATCCTGTTCTCAATTGTTTAATACCAAAGCCTAAATACGTATTCATTTCATACCCAAAACTACCAATGAATGGAACAGAAGTTTTAGGTCACAAGAATATTATATCAGGCCCTCAATGCTTTAAAAGTTGGATGAGGTTGGAAAAACATAACTAAAGTAATGGTAAGCATAATTACTTCTTAATATTTTTGAAGTATTCTTCCAAGTTGCCTCAAGTGTTGCCCTCCCTAAACCTAATTTCCCAAGCCACCTTCACTCCCCTTCTAATTCTTCCTAGAAATCACATCTGCTGCCTTGTCTGCAAAAAATTAGATGGGGGAAAAAAAAACCCAAAGCAAATGTAACTTAGCCACCAAGACATATACATGACTAAGATATATTATTGCAACTCTTGTTCTGCCTCTCCTTTTGTCTGTTGACATCTCTCACTTGTTATTTCATTCTGATTGTGGGCCCTGATCCCGGAATGAAAAGGCACAGCAGCATCAAGGCCCTAGATTATAAGACCACGGGGGCAAGAACTGTGTCTTTACGTGCATGTGCGAAAGTGAGTGTGAGAGAACAGTTGGCACCCATTTGGGTCAATAATACATAATAAAACTGGTTGGAACATTTTAAATTATATAATTTTTTGCTGAAATATACTGTTTTGTCAAAGTTGAAACATTTTGCTGAGACGTATATATTTTGGTTAAGTTTTTGTGGGGAAGATTTTGAGAGACAGAGAGCAAGACATGGTGGTTAGGGCCGTGGCCAGTGATGTGCAGTACCCAGGCTCAAGTCTCTTCTCTGCCTGATTCAGAGAAATCTGGGATAAAAAAATCTCTACTCTGAATCAGGCTGAGAACAGACTTGAGCTTGGGTCTCACATGTCCCAGTTGAGGGCAATAGCTACTAGGCTGTACCTACAGGTACAACCTTCCCAACTGAAAAAGAGAGGTTTCAGTCTAAAACAATTCCATTTATGTGAAAAGATTCAAAAGGTTTAATTTTGTACCAATGAATAATGAAAACAAATGTCAAAACCTTGAAAGTTCCCATTCAGCAGAATTGTCATCTCCAGGCCAGCTCTAATAAATTAAAAAAAAAAAAAAAAAAAGATGAAATTTTCAAAAATTTGTTTCTGATTTGCCATTTCTTTTTGTAAGTGCAGTTGGAAGGGGCTAATGTAACATTCACAAAATAAATAAACCATCTTATGTAAATGTAATGATTTAGGATTCTGGAAAAAAGTATTTATATTCTGCTTTGCCCATTCTTTCCTCAGCAGCCTCCCAGCCCCAGATCTTGGCTGATTCAAAAATGCTAAGAACTAAAACAGTATTTTCCACCCAGTAATAAGAGCTGTGTACTGAAAGATGTACAGCTGCCATATCTGCCACTGCCTCTGGCTCTTTTCCCTTAGAAATCATTGTAGGTTGTTAAATTATTTTGCTTTTGGACATATTCATCATTCTCTACTTGCTGCCATTTTTCTGTTCTACGTGCTTCTAGTTTTTGATTTCCAGTTCTTTGAACATTCCTTCTGTCAGATAAACCAAATACACAATCCAACAAACAAGCTGTAACACAATAAAATGTTCCTTATTTTTTTTAAATGGTGAAAATACCTGTTTAAACAGGGCATTGTAGGTAATTTCTATTAGGAGCAAAGGGAAGAAATGTGTGTTTACTAAAAAGCAAAGAACAAAATCCGTAAGGGATCTTTTCAGACTTCTAAGAGAGCATTGTAAATAATAGTCAGTAAAATACTAAACTTAAGGACAGATTCTGGTTGTCCCTCCTTATAGATACAAGTGGGTAGCAGGGGTGCTGGAACAATTTGTATAGTGGGGGTGCTGAGAGCCACTGAACCAAACTGTAAACCCTGTATATGATGGAAATCACTTCAAGTCATGGGGTGTGGCAGCACCCCCACACGGCTACTTCTAGCACTTGTGGTGGGTAGAAGGAGTGGAACAAGTCACCTTTGTCCATTCTGCTGTGCAAAGAGAGAACACAATCACATCTTCTGTGCTCCCAGAGTGCAAGAGTCATAGTGCCTCCAGCAGACTCCCCAAACACAGCAATGCCATGGCCTATGATTCTACTCCCTTTTGCACCAGCCAACAGAAAGGGGAGTTCATGCTGAACACTCTGTAAGAGTATATTAGTGGCTACTCTACCATGCAGTGTCTCTGGGACCTGCTATTGCATCATAGCTCCTCCATGTCATTGAAAGCCCCAATCAAGCTCAAACCAGAGAATAGTAGCTGAAGTTGCTTTAATGACAACATAAACACAAATCAAATATGAAGCCTCACTTTCCAACTGTATTTTGCAATTACCTTTTATAGGACATTATTTTCATTTGCAACAAAATGAAATACCACATGGTAAGTCTGCACTGCAGATGCAGGTATAATTTCCAGCTTGGTTAGACATACCTGTGCTAGCTTTGATTGACCTAGCATGTTAAAAATAGCAGTGTGCCTGGAGGGGTGCAAGTGATGGGAAGGACTTTCAGACAGGATTGTACTTGGCATGGTTAGTCTCTCCCAGTTTCCTTGCTCCTGCAGCTACACTGCAATTTATAATGTGCTAGCTCCATCAAAGGTAATGTATGTATGTCTAACCAAGCTGGAAATCAAACCTCCAGCTCAAGAGTAGACATACCCTAAGACAGAAATGCCCAAAATTCAGTCTCAATAACAGGCAGAGTCCAAACCTGCTCCCACAGAAACAGATGAAGATCAGACAGAGCTGAGACGACTAAAATCTTCCCTAGCATCGTCATCTTCCCTTTGCTGGTATCCAGTGGAAATAAGAACCAGGAAGACAGAAGTCAAAGACAGTAGAAAATAAAAAAGGGTATTGAAAAGAAACAAACATTTTGGATTCTATGGACTGATGGTGAAAGCAATTTACCTATGGACAGAAATAGTGCTAATTAAATAGCAACATTTGGTGGTTATGTAGATATTAGTGGATAAATCCCTATACCTTATATAGACAACAGGACTGAGCCCAGAATGTTTTGTTTATTATATTTTCAATCCTTGGGTATTGAAGGCATTTATTACAGTACACCAGAAATGAGGTGTACCCACTGCTGAAACCACTTTACGGAAAAAAACTTCCATTTTGTGACAGCATACCATATGACATCAGCACCAAAATGAACAAGTACCATCCTGTGCCACATTTCTCTTGGCATTCATTTGTATCTTCACACTTCAACTTTTAGAAGTGATGACAAAAAGGCTGAATATGATGCAATTCAGCAAAACCAGTAGGAACTTTGGGAGAAAAAACTTGTGGCATGGCAAGTAATTCCCATGTATTTTTAAACACTCTCCCCAAGCTCACTGATTTGGATAAACTTAATTGCACTCACTGAGAAATTAAGAGAAAGAGGAAAGCTCTGTCTGAGATAAAGAATTGAGACTATCATTTAATATGGTATTTAATTTGGGGGAGATAGTTGGGAGATGTCCAGGTAATCTCCACGCCAGATTTTAGCATTGAGAGGGAAGAAGACGAAGTAAGAATGGATACAGCCGTGGGTAGGAGAATGTATATAAGGAGTGAGGGCGGTGTGGATACTAGTCTAATAGGTTATACTGGCTGTAGAATGACTGTGCCTAATAGGGTACAAAATGTGAGCGAGGCCAAACAGCAAAAATTAAGATGTTTGTATACCAATGCAAGGAGCCTAGGTAACAAAATGGAGGAACTAGAGCTACTGGTGCAGGAAGTGAAACCAGATATTATAGGGATAACAGAAACATGGTGGAATAGTAGTCATGACTGGACTACAGGTATTGAAGGGTATGTGCTGTTTAGGAAAGACAGAAACAAAGATAAAGGTGGTGGAGTAGCTTTGTATATCAATGATGAGGTAGAATGTAAAGAAATAAGAAGCGATGCAATGGATAAGACAGAGTCCGTCTGGGCAAAAATTACATTGGTGAAGATAACTAGTAAAGCCTCTCCTACGATAGTGCTTGGGGTGTGCTATAGATCTCCAGGATCTAATTTGGATATGGATAGAGCCCTTTTTAATGTCTTTAATAAAGTAAATACTAATGGAAACTGCGTGATCATGGGAGACTTTAACTTCCCAGATATAGACTGGAGGACCAGTGCTAGTAATAGTAATAGGGCTCAGATTTTCCTAGATGCGATAGCTGATGGACTCCTTCATCAAGTAGTTGCTGAACCGACTAGAGGGGATGTCATTTTAGATTTAATTTTGGTGAATAGCGAGGACCTCATAGAAGAAATGGTTGTAGGGGACAATCTTGGCTCAAGTTATCATGAGCTAATTCAGTTCAAACTGAACGGAAGGATTAACAGAAATAAATCTGCAACTAGAGTTTTTGATTTCAAAAGGGCTGACTTTCGAAAATTAAGGAAATTAGTTAGGGAAGTGGATTGGACTGAAGAATTTATGGATCTAAAGGTAGAGGAGGCTTGGGATTACTTTAAATCAATGCTGCAGAAGCTATCGGAAGCCTGTATCCCAAGAAAGGGAAAAAAATTCATAGGAAGGAGTTGTAGACCAAGCTGGATGAGCAAGCATCTTAGAGAGGTGATTAAGAAGAAGCAGAAAACATACAGGGAGTGGAAGTGGTATCAGCAAGGAAAGCTACCTAACTGAGGTCAGAACATGTAGGGATAAAGTGAGACAGGCTAAAAGTCGAGTAGAGTTGGACCTTGCAAAGGGAATTAAAACCAATAGTAAAAGGTTCTATAGCCATATAAATAAGAAGAAAACTAAGAAAGAAGAAGTGGGGCCGCTAAACACTGAGGATGGAGTGGAGGTTAAAGATAATCTAGGCATGGCCCAATATCTAAACAAATACTTTGCCTCAGTCTTTAATAAGGCTAAAGAGAATCTTAGGGATAATGGTAGCATGACAAATGGGAATGAGGATATGGAGGTAGATACCATATCTGAGGTAGAAGCGAAACTGAAACAGCTTAGAAACTGAAACAGCTTAATGGGACTAAATCAGGGGGCCCAGATAATCTTCATCCAAGAATATTAAAGGAATTGGCACCTGAAATTGCAAACCCATTAGCAAGAATTTTTAAAGAATCTGTAAACTCAGGAGTAGTACCGAATGATTGGAGAATTGCTAATATAGTTCCTATTTTTAAGAAAGGAAAAAAAAGTGATCCAGGTAACTACTGATCCAGGCCAGTTAGTTTGACATCTGTAGTATGCAAGGTCCTGGAAAAAATTTTGAAGGAGAAATTAGGACATTAATAAGGACAAAATAAGGACATTGAAGTCAATGGTAAATGGAACAAAATACAACATGGTTTTACAAAAGGTAGAATCGTGCCAAACCAACCTAATCTCCTTTTTTGAAAAAGTAACAGATTTTTTAGATAAAGGAAATGCAGTGGATCTAATTTACCTAGATTTCAGTAAGGCATTTGATACCGTGCCACATGGGGAATTATTACTTAAATTGGAGAAGGTGGGGATCAATATGAACATCAAAAGGTAGATTAGGAATTGGTTAAAGGGGAGACTGCAACGGGTCCTACTGAAAGGCGAACTGTCAGGTTGGAGGGAGGTTACCAGTGGAGTTCCTCAGGGATCGGTTTTGGGACCAATCTTATTTAATCTTTTTATTACTGACCTTGGCACAAAAAGTGGGAGTGTGCTAATAAAGTTTGCAGATGATACAAAGCTGGGAGGTATTGCCAATTCAGAGAAGGATCGGGATATTATACAGGAGGATCTGGATGACCTTGTAAACTGGAGTAATAGTAATAGGATGAAATTTAATAGTGAGAAGTGTAAGGTTATGCATTTAGGGATTAATAACAAGAATTTTAGTTACAAGTTGGGGACACATCAATTAGAAGTAACGGAAGAGAAGAAGGACCTTGGAGTATCGGTTGATCATAGGATGACTATGAGCTGCCAATGTGATATGGCTGTGAAAAAAGCTAATGCAGTTTTGGGATGCATCAGGAGAGGCATTTCCAGTAGGGATAAGGAGGTTTTAGTACCGTTATACAAGGCACTGGTGAGACCTCACCTAGAATACTGTGTGCAGTTCTGGTCTCCCATGTTTAAAAAGGATGAATTCAAACTGGAGCAGGTACAGAGAAGGGCTACTAGGATGATCCGAGGAATGGAAAACTTGTCTTATGAAAGGAGACTTAAGGAGCTTGGCTTGTTTAGCCTAACTAAAAGAAGGTTGAGGGGAGATATGATTGCTCTCTATAAATATATCAGAGGGATAAATACAAGAGAGGGAGAGGAATTATTTCAGCTCAGCACCAGTGTGGACACAAGAACAAATGGGTATAAACTGGCCACCAGGAAGTTTAGACTTGAAATTAGATGGTTTCTAACCATCAGAGGAGTGAAGTTTTGGAATAGCCTTCCAAGGGAAGCAGTGGGGGAAAAAGCTCTATCTGGTTTTAAGATTCTACTCGATAAGTTTATGGAGGAGATGGTATGATGGGATAATGGGATTTTGGTAAGTAATTGATCTTTGAATATTCAGAGTAAATAGGATTAATCCCCTGAGATGGGATATTAGATGGATGGGATCTGAGTTACCCAGGAAAGAATTTTCTGTAGTATCTGGCTGGTGAATCTTGTCAATATGCTCAGGGTTTAGCTGATCGCCATATTTGGGGTCGGGAAGGAATTTTCCTCAAGGGCAGATTGGAGAGGCTCTGGAGGTTTTTCGCCTTCCTCTGTAGCATGGGGCATGGTTGACTTGAGGGAGGCTTCTCTGCTCCTTGAAGTCTTTAAACCACGATTTGAGGACTTCAATAGCTCAGACATAGGTGAGGTTTTTCATAGGAGTGGGTGGGTGAGATTCTGTGGCCTGCACTGTGCAGGAGGTCGGACTAGATGATCAGAATGGTCCCTTCTGACCTTAGTATCTATGAATCTATGAATATATTTATAATCTGAATGCTCAAAATATGTACACATTGATAAAAGATGATATTAAAAATATTATGAGCAATAATATATAGTGCAATGATGGCTGCTGAAATTAGCTAATGCTAATTGCCACTCACTTAGAAGACATAGAATCTGCATTTAGGGATTTAGTTGATACATAAAGGTCATAATTCACCACCTAAATAGCTACTTTCATTGTTAGTTCCGGCAACTTATCTGAAAGAAGAGAAGCAGGAGGAATTCCACACAGCTAGAAGCTTCAAATTGACAGCAGGTCCTCAATGTGCAAACCATGGAAGATACCTCTCAGGATTCAGCTGGTCCAAGAGAACAGAAGGATGGACGGGATACACATGTGGATAGTCCAACCTGTAAGAAAAAAAAAATCAAGCTTCTCCATAAAGAGCTCTCCAACCATCCAAGGAAGACTGATCCTTGTTGGACATTTAATACTCAGAAAAATCAAAACAACATGCTGCAAGGCACAGGTGGACAACAGGACAATATGCTGCCTTCACAGAACCAATACATGAGAAACCAGTCTACAATTGGGATAATCTTCTGAAGTCTATGAGTAAGGATTTATTGGTCATGGTTCGTTTTGGATACTAATGACACTGCTTCGCAGGAATCTCACAGGTAGTAAGAAACTCAGAAGTGTGCAGAAGAAGAATGTTCAAGAAATTATCCTATCCGGCAAGCAAAGAAAGATAGAAGGCAGAAGATTCCTAAAGTGAATTGCTGGCTAAGTAAGTGGTGTAAGATGCAGGGCTTTGATTTTGGAGATCATTGGTCCACCTTCTATGGAGTGAGGGGGCTGAACAGTTTGGATGTCCTTCACCTCAGTAGAAGATGGGCCAATCTCCATGGGATGGGCTGGCTAGAGTAGTCAGGAGGGGATTAAACTAATAGCTAAAAGGGATAGTAAAAAGAGGAAATGTTGGTGTTCCTGAAACATGTTAGGATGATTCACACTATTGCAATGTTAAAATCAATGGTTATAACCTATTTAGGAAGGATCATGTGGGCAAAAGAGGAGAGGAGGCACTCTCTCAAAAAATGGTATTATCTGTTTCCGAGTCACTGATAACTCAAAGAAAAATATCTTGAATGCTTATGAATCAATGTCCTAACAGATAAAACACAAGATGCAGTACTAGCTAATGTCTGCTACAGATCACCAAATCGCACTAGAGAAAAGGATGACCATCTCTTTATGCATCTATCTATAATATGTAGCGGGGGGGAGGGGAACTATGTGATCATAGGGGACTTCAATCTGAGTGACATATGCTGGAGGTCTCATGCTGCAAGTACTAAAACATCCTTGGAATTTCTAAACAGTATAGATGACTATTTTCTAACCCAAACAGTGTTGCTGCCAACACAAGGGAATTCTATATTAGACCATGTCCTAATAGATAAAGAGGAACTGATCACAGAACTAAACAAAAAGTTTAAAGCTAAAAGTTCAGAACTAAAAGTTAATGGTAGATTAGTTACAAGTGATCCTGACTGGATCACATATATAATGTGCAAGCAGAATAAAGTCCAGGCAGGTGATATATACACCTGGTCCTTTAATAGGGCCAATTTCATGAAGTTAAAAACAATTCTGAGCCAAATCAGCTGGGAGGAATAATTTAAATAAAAAAATGTGAATGATAATTGGAATCATTTAACAACATTTTACTGTATGCCCAAAAAGTCACAATTGAGGGAAAAAGTGGTTGTGGTTAAAAATCCAACCTGGTTTAGAGGAGAAGTGAAGGCTTCCAAAAATGTCATAATAAAAATAATATATAACAAATGGAAGAAAGGGGAAGTTAACAGTAATGAATATAAATCAGAAGCTAGGAAATGTAGAAAATTGATAAGGGAAGCAAAGGGACAACAGGCGATATCTATGGCAAGCAGAGTTAAGGATAATGAGGTTTTTTAAAAAAATTACATTAGGTACAAAAAGAATCCTGATAATGGTATTGGTCCACTATTAAATAGAAGTGATAGAATATCAGTACTAATGAAGAAAAGGCAGAAGTGTTCCATAATATTTCTGTTCTGTATTGGGGAAAAGACAGATGATATAGCCTCATCAAATGGTGATAACAAGCTGCCCTTTTCACTAGTATCTCTTGAGGATGTTAAACAAAAGCTAATAAAGTTAGACATCAGGTTAAGATAACTTGAATTTAAGAGTTTTAAAAGAACTGGCTAAGGAGCTTGCTGAACCATTAATATTGATTTTCAATAACTTTTGGAACACTGGGAAACTTCCAGAAGATTGGAAAAAGCTAATGTTGTGGCAATTTTAAAAAAGATAAACAGTATGACCCAGATAATTACAAGTCTGTCAACCTGACACCAATCCCAGACAAGATAATGGAATGGATGATACAGGAATCAATTAATAACACAATCCAATGGCTGGAAGCTGAAGCTAGACAGAGTCAGACAGGAAATAAGGTGTAAATTTTTAATGGTGAGAGTTATTAACTATTAAAAAAATTACCAAAAGTTGTGGATTCTCCATAACTGGCCATTTTAAAACCAATATTAAATGCTTTTCAAATTATTTTGGGGAAGTTCTATGGCCCAGAATAGAACTGTGTTGAACAGGAGGTCAGACTACATGATCACAATGGTCCCTTCTGGCGTTAGAATCTCTGAATCTGTAGAAGAATAAGGGACTAATCCTGTTCTCATTTAAATCAACTCCAACAGGATATTGGTAGGGACTTAAAATAATATAGGTCTAACACTCTAATTTTCAATGAGTTCTCAATAAAAAGGAAACAGGACAGGCAGAAATGTTGGTGACTGTTAGAATATAAATATCACAGTTCAGTGTACACCCATTTCTCCATCTGCATGAGAATCTCTGATCTCATAGGAAGCAAGGAGTGTTCTAAAACTTTCCAGTCCTGCTTTCCTCTATGGGACTAAGATATGGGAAATCTGCAGACTCTGTGAATTCAGTGAGTCCAGCAGAAGAGTTGCTAGATCCTACTGCATTGGAGCATGCCATAGTCATTTTAGGAAAATATGCATTTTTTTTTCCATTTTATCTATCCAGCATGCTCCGATAAAGATGGTTGCCTATTTTTCCTCCCCAGTTCTCTGTATTTCTAGCTTTCAAGTACTGTCAGGTGTCCACTTTTTCTTTCAACTATAATAATTTTAAAATAAAACATTAGGCCCCAATCCTATAATCCCTCTATGCAAGTGGTCCCATATTACCTTATGGGGTATGTCTACACTGCAGCTGGGAGCAAGCCTCCTAGCCTTGGTGAACAGACTCACATTAGCAGGGTTTAAGATATCATGCTAAAAATAGCAGTATGAAGGTTGCAGTTAAGGCTGGAACTTGGGCTTTCAAGTCCCGCTAACCCCGTAGGTTTCAGAGCCCAAACTCCAATCCTAGATGCACTGTCTATACTCCACAAAAAGAAAAGGAGTACTTGTGACACCTTAGAGACTAACAAATTTATTTGAGCATCAGCTTTCGTGTAGCTCACGAAAGCTTATGCTCAAATAAATTTGCTAGTCTCTAAGATGCCACAAGTATTCCTTTTCTTTTTGCAGATACAGACTAACACGACTGCTACTCTGAAACCTGTCTATACTCCAATTGCTCCCAGATACAATATAGATATACCCATGAAGACTGACTTGCTTCAGGGGTCTGCCCACAGAGAGAAGCTTGCAGAATTTAAGCGTTCATATGCTCAGAGAAAGAGAGACATCAGCAGGGCGAATCTTCACTGTCTTTGAAATATATCTTTCAACCGCCAGTGGTTCCTAAAAACATTTATCACTCAGACATTTATCAGAATACTACTGCAGACTTTCAAATTCCAGTGCTGCTATGTAAAAGAAATTTTCAGTGTTTTTCTATTTTATTTCCAGGCGTTAAAAAAAAACACGTTATAATGCCAAATTGACTGAGAACCCAAAACAAACAGAGTGGCAGTAAGACTTTTTTCCCTTAGTGAACAATATCTTTAACCAAACTTTCCATTTCCTTTGTTTACAAGTTCCCACTAATTCTCTTGTTGCCAGTTAATATAGATTTTGAGAGCACCCATCATCTAGAAAATTATTCTTAAATGGGGTAGAAAACATTTTAATCTGCAACAAAATTGCCATTGATCACTGGTCTCCATGCTTTCTCCCATAACTGTTATGTATGTATGTAAATAAATGTTAGTGACAAAATAAATGTGGAGAGATTTGGTTCAATTTCTTTTTCTATTCTGCACTAAAGTCTGAATTTTGCTCTTCACAAATGCTTTCTGTAAGAAAAACTGAAATGCATATGTTGCAATTAAAATTATACAATAACATTACAAATAATTCCTTTAAAAATAAATATAAATTAAGTGTTTGTGAAAAGGACAGGAATGGAAAATGAAGATGTGTGTTTAGCCTCTGAATAGGTACAACAGCCTCCAACATCACCTGTCAGCTGCCAAAATCCTCTCAGGACACTCTACTGAGACAGACTTTGTTGCTCTGAAGGATGTCCTTGTGACCGTAGACAGGGGAAGTAAAATCTATATTCATCTTGCTGGGCTACATATCTGATACCATCAACCACCAAATATTCCTGAGCCATCTCTAAGGAAGTTCAGAGATGAACAGAAATGCTCTCAGTATGGCTTGGCAGGCACCCCTTTCAAGGGGTGCACTAATTTACTTTTCCCTGGGAAAAAGAGGGCAAAAATGGGAGAATTGTGCCTCAGAGAGATGTCTTGATGACACAATACTCTCCATGTGCTTCTGAATCACCATTCTGATGCACAGTACTCCCCTGTTGCCATCCTATTCCAGAGCTGATCCTAAAGGTATACGCTAACCCTGAGTGGGGACAGAAGAAACACAGATATAAATAGTATTTGTGAACACCAGGCTTTCCCTGAATTGAACAGATTCACTTGAAATGGAAACGGAATACAAAAAAGTTAAGGAAGCCATGAAACCACCACAAGTACTTCAAAGCAAAAGCTGGTTCATTACCATACCTCCCCTCACCTATTCATGTGCTCAATAGTTCCCTTCAAATTATATCTAATTTAGCATCTTTTTTTACCATCAAACCAATAAATAATGCTATATGTAACCAAAAGAAATGTAACCAAAAGAGCATCTGATAGCTGATTTTTACTGATGCTATGACAAAATATAAGAAGGCACATGATTAAAGCATAAAATTTTACAAGGAAGGTAGATCAGGAACTTCTATGTCCCCTGCATCAGAACACCAGAGCCAGGGGCCATTAAATTAAATTAAAATATGGGAAAATGGGACCATGAGTTGGTTGAGTTCAGGATCCTGACGCAGGGAAGAAAGGTAAGCAGCAGGATACGGACCCTGGACTTCAGGAAAGCAGACTTTGACTCCCTCAGGGAACAGATGGCCAGGATCCCCTGGGGGACTAACATGAAAGGGAAGGGAGTCCAGGAGAGCTGGCTGTATTTCAAGGAATCCCTGTTGAGGTTACAGGGACAAACCATCCCGATGAGTCGAAAGAATAGTAAATATGGCAGGCGACCAGCTTGGCTTAATGGTGAAATCCTAGCGGATCTTAAACATAAAAAAGAAGCTTACAAGAAGTGGAAGCTTGGACATATGACCAGGGAAGAGTATAAAAATATTGCTCGGGCATGTAGGAAAGATATCAGGAGGGCCAAATCGCACCTGGAGCTGCAGCTAGCAAGAGATGTCAAGAGTAACAAGAAGGGTTTCTTCAGGTATGTTGGCAACAAGAAGAAAGCCAAGGAAAGTGTGGGCCCCTTACTGAATGAGGGAGGCAAGCTAGTGACAGAGGATGTGGAAAAAGCTAATGTACTCAATGCTTTTTTTGCCTCTGTTTTCACTAACAAGGTCAGCTCCCAGACTGCTGTGCTGGGCAACACAAATGGGGAAGAGATGGCCAGCCCTCTGTAGAGATAGAGGTGGTTAGGGACTATTTAGAAAAGCTGGACGTGCACAAGTCCATGGGGCCGGACGAATTGCATCCGAGAGTGCTGAAGGAATTGGCGGCTGTGATTGCAGAGCCCTTGGCCATTATCTTTGAAAACTCGTGGCGAACGGGGGAAGTCCCGGATGACTGGAAAAAGGCTAATGTAGTGCCCATCTTTAAAAAAGGGAAGAAGGAGGATCCTGGGAACTACAGGCCGGTCAGCCTCACCTCAGTCCCTGGAAAAATCATGGAGCAGGTCCTCAAAGAATCAATCCTGAAGCACTTAGAGGAGAGGAAAGTGATCAGGAACAGTCAGCATGGATTCACCAAGGGAAGGTCATGCCTGACTAATCTAATCGCCTTTTATGATGAGATTACTGGTTCTGTGGATGAAGGGAAAGCAGTGGATGTATTGTTTCTTGACTTTAGCAAAGCTTTTGACACGGTCTCCCACAGCATTCTTGTCAGCAAGTTAAGGAAGTATGGGCTGGATGAATGCACTATAAGGTGGGTAGAAAGCTGGCTAGATTGTCGGGCTCAACGGGTAGTGATCAATGGCTCCATGTCTAGTTGGCAGCCGGTGTCAAGTGGAGTGCCCCAGGGGTCGGTCCTGGGGCCCGTTTTGTTCAATATCTTCATAAATGATCTGGAGGATGGTGTGGATTGCACTCTCAGCAAATTTGCGGATGATACTAAACTGGGAGGAGTGGTAGATACGCTGGAGGGGAGGGATAGGATACAGAAGGACCTAGACAAATTGGAGGATTGGGCCAAAAGAAATCTAATGAGGTTCAATAAGGATAAATGCAGGGTCCTGCACTTAGGATGGAAGAATCCAATGCACCGCTACAGACTAGGGACCGAATGGCTCGGCAGCAGTTCTGCGGAAAAGGACCTAGGGGTGACAGTGGACGAGAAGCTGGATATGAGTCAGCAGTGTGCCCTTGTTGCCAAGAAGGCCAATGGCATTTTGGGTTGTATAAGTAGGGGCATAGCGAGCAGATCGAGGGACGTGATCGTTCCCCTCTATTCGACACTGGTGAGGCCTCATCTGGAGTACTGTGTCCAGTTTTGGGCCCCACACTACAGGAAGGATGTGGATAAATTGGAAAGAGTACAACGAAGGGCAACGAAAATGATTAGGGGTCTAGAGCACATGACTTATGAGGAGAGGCTGAGGGAGCTGGGATTGTTTAGTCTGCAGAAGAGAAGAATGAGGGGGGATTTGATAGCTGCTTTCAACTACCTGAAAGGGGGTTTCAAAGAGGATGGCTCTAGACTGTTCTCAATGGTAGCAGATGACAGAACGAGGAGTAATGGTCTCAAGTTGCAATGGGGGAGGTTTAGATTGGATATTAGGAAAAACTTTTTCACTAAGAGGGTGGTGAAACACTGGAATGCGTTACCTAGGGAGGTGGTAGAATCTCCTTCCTTAGAGGTTTTTAAGGTCAGGCTTGACAAAGCCCTAGCTGGGATGATTTAACTGGGACTTGGTCCTGCTTTGAGCAGGGGGTTGGACTAGATGACCTTCTGGGGTCCCTTCCAACCCTGATATTCTATGATTCTATTCTATGATTCTATGAAATTCAAAACTAACAAAAAGAAATACCTTTACATAATGTATAATTAGATTGAGGAACTCATTGCCACAGGAAGTCATAGTAGCCAAGATTAACAAGGTTAAAAAAAGACTGGATGTTTAGAAGATATAAAATGTATTCATAGTTATAATTAATTATAATAAAAATTTGCAGAAGGGATATTAAACATCATGCTTCAGTATTTACGTCAATCTCTAATTATTGGAGACCAGGATGAGACCTAAAATTGGGGACAGATTATCCCACACCTGCCAACCCTGGGTTTTTTCCACTTTCCTCTAAAGTAGCTGGTACTGGCCACTGTCAGAGACAGGATACAGGACCACAATGACCTTGGTATGATCCATTGTGGTAATGTCTATGTTTCCATGTTCCACGTTCCTTTCGATAGGCCCTAAACACTTCTTTGGGGTATTTCCAATATGGCTCTTTCTGTCCCTACAGATAAGAATAAAATTGTAGCAGTTTCTAAATAAGAGCTAAAATGTGAAGCAAATGCCTTTGCCAAAAATTTAATAGCTACCTCTGAACTACGCCTTTAATTTAATCTCTGACTTCTTTTTAATAAAAACAATATTCCTCTCCCCCACTCTCCATTAAAAGCCATTTTGGCTTAGATCTGCGGCAAACACAAAGCAAAAGGCCCAAGCTAGGATTGTTACTGAAAAAAATTGCCATTTCATGAACACAGAGGCTACACTGTCACCACACTATGGAATTCATCACATTAAATTTCATTAATCTGTGAGGTAATAAAACCCTATATGCTGCCTATTCCGCAAGAATTAAAGAGTATTCATGCCAAACCATAAAGTTTTTTCTTACTTAATGTTTTTCAAAAGTAGTAATCCAGCAGCATGATTATCTCTTTGCTATAAGCATCAAAACTAAAATGACTTATGGCTCTAATTACAACCAGTTTTAAACATTTTTTTGCTAAAGGCACAGATGCTTTAGAATGGGATTAGCCAGAGATGCTTTGTAGTGGGATTAACCAGTATAATCTTTTCATTCACCAAAGACAGGATCTCAGTGTTGCTTTAATTCCTTTCACCTACACAACAGTTTGCACCATAATATTTTGTTGGTAACACAATCTGTTCATTCCCATTCTATAAGTGGTGATTTTTTCCTGTGGAATTAGAACAAGGGAAAGGGGGAGGAGGGGAAGCATTATGTTTACACACTGTTTTGGGATAGGTATTTGGGGACCTAAAAATCTTGCCAACTTCCAGAACTTTAGATTTTATTAGCACTGCTTGTTGTTCCTTAAAAGGTTTTAGGGCTTCATGTCAACTGAGCTAAATAAAAAGACCTCAGACCTTCCAATTAGTGTTCAGAAAAAAAACAACTACTGGTGCATTGAGACATTTTACCTGCAGAGAAATATCTGGTTTCCATAACTGAATAATCACATCCTGCTTTTGTTTATTGTGTTTTAGAGGTTTAAGATAAACAAAGTTGCTTGATTTCAGGAGAGTTTCACCAGGCATAAATTTGGCCCTCTTTAAGGAAATAATTTAACACCATGCAGACAGATTGCTGTAGTGACTTCATTGAGTTGTGTTGTGAGTGTAGCCGTCCATATACTCATTGCAAATTACAGGACTAAAGCTTTAGAACTTAAATTTTAATTATTTCACTTCTGCTTATGTCACGTTGTAACATCAGAATATGTAATTATAATGGAAATGATGGCTGTGGGGCATTGTATTTGGTTACATTGCTGCTTTTAAGGACAAAATTCTCAGTCATCTTGATGGGAGCAGGAGCAGGCACTAAGTACTGTGGGCAAGAACATCCAAAAATGTGTCCATTCCAGGTGACACTTGTAAGTGATGTGGTTTACAGCGTATTTCAACATATTTATGTCCTGCCATGGACTCTCTCCTTTCCTATTTATGGTATCGTTTCCTTTTTTGTTCTTTCGTGCCCCTCTTTTCATGTGGATGTACTCTTTCTCTAGGACAGAAAAGGTTTTTTGGGGGAAAGGGGGGTTTAGACTAATTTAGCAAATTATTCACATTTCTGTGAAAGAAATAAGCTCTGTATCAATAGCCAAGTGAAGCAGCCCTTTCCTGGCAGCAGTTAACATCTTACTTTTTCCGCCAGAAACCTCTTTATGGTGATTTGGAATACAGTCATCTCATTTGCAGTGAGATAGCTCTCTCTTTGTTAGAATGAGAAGATAGTGTTTTAGTCTAGAAGAAACTTACACCAAGCACTAAAAATGTTAAGTGAAAAAAATCTAACTACTGTATTTTAATGTCTTTACTAATGAATGGAATATATGCCTAACCCACCCACCCCAAAAAAATCACAAATTTTCCAGCCCAACGATGTAAGGATCCCCCAATTCAGTGCAGTATCCACTCACATGTTAAGCATTTAGATTCATTGATTGTGAATCTCCTCAAAAACATGAATGTTGGATAAATCAGCCAGTTTCAAAATATCAGAGAGCAATGTTGGGAGGGGAGAAGAGTCCAAAAAGAATAAAAGGAGGAGTGCAGGGAAATAGGGTCCTGGAATAGGGAAAGAGATCTGGAATGAGAAGAGCAGAAAGGACTATAGAAAACTTGCAGTGGGAAAATGGAAGGGTGTGGGACCAGATGAGTGAGTTGGATAACCTTGAAGATTTCAAAACTCCTTGGGAGCCAGTTCCTAAGGGCTGGAGGAATGAGCTAGGCAGCATTGAATTATTATCATCACTCCTGAGACATGGAGTAGTAGACCTTAAAGATGCCCATCCCTTGCTGAACCTGAGAAAGACAAAGTGATGGCATTCAGAAATAAGTGGAAGGGAAAAAGAGTCCAGAGGGTAAATGGTCAGATAGACAAAGACATGGAAGAAAACTACAATGGGGTGGGGAGAGAGAAAGTGTGTGTATCGGGGACAGAAGGGAGTTGATAGGAAAATTTTAAAAAATAGTACAATCCAAAAGGAGGAATAGAGATAATATGCCATAATATAAAGACCAAATGGAAAGAAATGAAGGGCAGAGAGGCAGAGAAGTGAGGAGAAACAGAGAGACATGAGAGAAACCAAGGGAGGTATGAAAGATTACATAAATTTAAAAATTATGTACTGTTTACTAAAAAAGCCAAACACTAGTCTGTGGTTCAAAAAAAAAAGTCAGCTGCAAAAGTTCATCTGCTAGAGCTCATCCTTGTCCTTGTATAGTTTAGCAGTTTTAATTAAAATGTTACATAATCCTAATTCTAAGTAATTTAACTATGTTTCTGTTCCAATTTCAGGCACTTAGAGAATGTGGAATCCATCTACTTCTGACTCATACTTCTGAAACAATCAGAAAGCTCAATATAGTGTGTACTGTCAAAAGGCCAAAGCCATAAATCTCATGAGTCCTTTAAGCAGTCTGAACAAAGCACCGGAAGTTACACTGTAGGGAACTGGCAGGAAGATAGACTGGATGACCTAATAAGTGTTTTCCATTAATTTCTATGAGGCTATTAATATAGACTAGTACTTGACCTTTCTAGTAAACTGTGTATCTACTGCTACATGGGTAGTCTGAAGAGCATTCAATTGCTTTTTAGTTACCTTCAAATTTTCACAGCAGTAATAGGAGGATATAGTATTGGGCAGTTTGTCCCAGGCCCTTGTTGAGGATTGAAGGTGTAAAGAACTTTCTCCCACCCCTTATATACTTCTCAGAAGGTACAGGGACGAACGCACTCCTTGCATTCAAGGCAGCACAAGAACTGATCCCTCAGCAGTTCACTTTGTCCCAAAGAGGGCTCGAAGAGACTATGGTAAGGCCATGCCTCCCCTCCCACATCACAATATCTTGTTGAACTGACTGCCCATAGAAAGTGAAGCATATTGCACTATCCATATTGATCTTCCTGTTCCTTTCATATGCAGGTGCAGAGCTCAATGTCCAGGTTCCATAACTAGAGTATGCCTCTGTATCAAGGGAGGCTAGGTATTGTAAACCACCCTCCAGATGTCCAGGTAAGCACTCTTCCACCATATGAGTTATTGTCTGCAACACTGATCGTAGCATTGAGAGGAAACTAAACCAAACAGGTGCATAGTTGCAGGAACTCTGGACAAGCCAGAGAATAGCCTGTTGATTCTGAGTGAGGATCCACAATCAAGTGGACAAAGAGGCAAATTCACTGAACTTAGTGACTGTTAGACTCTTTCCAAACAATGCCTCCATTCTATAAGAACATAGTTTTCAGCTGCTTGGAGGCACTGATTGTCCACACATGGTAAAGGGACAGTAGCATTCTTGTCCAGGAATGCATGAGCTGCCATAGCAAAGGGCTGTCATGAGATCAGCTGTGGTGTCACACTCCATTCCACAGCAGTGGAATTCTTCCCCTGAATACAAAGAGACCTTAGTGTTGGTGCTGCATATTATTTCCTGTCTGAAAATGAGATATCAGTCAGCTGGAGATATACTAGGTTGGTTTAATCTGTCACAGCTCTCCAGTCAGATTTAACAATAATGGCATCTCATCAAAGGCCTAGCAGAGCTGTGTGTGCTTGCACATACAAACTGGAGGTGGGTGTATAATTCAATATGAATGTCCAAATTCAGCTCTGTCTTAACAAGCTGAGGATGGTGGCTGCGCCTCTAGACTGCAGAGCATTATTCATCTGGAGCAAACACCAGAGCTAATACAAATGTACACAGGACCAAAGGGTCTGCTCCCCAGGGGGTTCCTGATAGGACTGAGGTGTGTGTCCCTAAACCCACTTGGGAGTTCCAGAAGTGACTCATCTCTTCAATATATTTGGATACTTTGTACATTTGTTTAAAATGTACCCTCCTTACTAAAAGCAAAGGATGTTGTAGACCTTCTTTGCACAAACCTTGTCAACAGTGGCAGTTGACAACTGAAAATAGAGAGAAACATTGTTCATCTCAGGATTGACAATCAATGTATCTTTTTCGAAAGAACACAATCATTCAAATGGCCTTGACAAATTCAAGAATTGGTCTGAAATCAACAAGATTAAATTCAGTAAAGACAAGTGCCAAGTACTATACTTAGGAAGGAAAAATCGACTACAAAATGGAGAACAACAGGTAGGTGGTAGTATTGCTGAAAAGGATTAGAGTATCATAGTGGATCAAAAAATAAATAAGAGGTAACAATGTGATGCAATTGTGAAAAAGGCTAATATCCTTTGGGGTGTATAAATAGAAGTATTGTACGTAAGACAGAGACAATTGTTCCACTCTACTCAGCACTGGTGAGGCCTCAGCTGGAATATTGTGTCCAGTTCTGGGTGTCACACTTTAGGAAAGATGGGGACAAAGTGGAGAGAGTCCAAAAGAGTGCAAAAATATGATAAAAGGTTTAGGAAGTTTGACCTATGTGGAAAAGTTGAAAAAACTGGGCATGATTAGTCTTGAGAAAAGAAGATATGAGGGGACCCAAGAACAGTCTTCAAACATGTTAAAGGCTGTTACAGAGAGGAGAGTGATCAATTGTTCTCCATGTCCACTGAAAGTAGGACACGAAGTAATGGACTTAATCTGCAGCAAGGGAGATTTAGGTTAGATATTAGGAAAAACTTTCTAACTATAAGAGTAGTTAAGTTTTGGCAGAGCCTTCCAAGGAAGGCTGTGGAAACCCCCCCTCACTGGAGGTTTTTAAGAACAGGTTGGACAAACACCTGTCAGGGATCATCTAGGTTTACTGCTTCAGTGCACCAGGCTGGACTTCATGACCTCGCAAGGCCCCTTCCAGCCCTCCATTTCTATTATTCTAAGATCTTCCCTTTCCTTAACCTCCACATGCAAAATAGATTATAAGTAGAAGTGGATGAATAATTCAAAAAGCAAATTCATGTCAAGAGTATTTGCCACATTCTAGAAATAGTTTGTGAACTTTTTTCTTCCCCCACCAGAATGTTTGTGGGAAGCAAAAGGTTTCTGAATATTTGTGCAAATGTGTACACAGGAAAATTCTCACCAAAAGTGCTAGGGTGGCTATCTTGAATTCTCATCCTGTGAGTCAGCACAGAAATCATAGCATGTATCCTACAGGGGATGTCATTCACAAAACACAAATATCAATTAATTAATAGCTAAACAGTTGAAGATACAGGGGCAAACTCTTCACTCACGTATTTCTGTTCATTTAAATTGAGAGAATTTGGACCATGGCAAATAATCCACCAGTAACCCACAGGCAGAAATATGTTCACATAAAGTGTTTGTTGAACCAATTTGAACAACAAACAAACAAAATCAAAATGTATTTACAGATAATTTCCAAACAGGACAAAAAACAATATTTTTCAAGTGCATTATTGTCTACATAGAGTTCATCTAGCACCATTATTACCAACATACCTGTTCAATTTAGAATTGTCTCCCTGCATTAAGATGAATTTTCCTTTATAGCCTCTATCATGGTATTGTTGTGCCCTCACACCCCATGACTTAACTCCCCCACATCCCGAAAGCTTCCTCACTCCAAACTCTTTTTACTGATCCAGCAAAACTATCGTATGTAAGTCCAGAGTTTTTTGTTGTTTGATTTGGAGACCTAGAGAAGTTTATAGAATAAACCACCTTCAGTTTGAGCCTCTTGAGATACAGTTTTGATTCCTTGTAACCACAGAGAGTTACAAAATATCTTACATGAGCAGTTCTTGGTGGATCAGCTATCGGGCCAAGTGAGCAAAGAGGAGATTGAATTAAATGTTAGAACTCAAAATATGAAATTTCCTCAGCAGCCCCACAATTATTTCCTCACTGCTTCCAAGTGAAGGCAGAAAGATAATTCCCCTGCAGTCTGCTCTATGAGGGCTGGGTATGCAGCTGGCAGAAATTCAAGGCTATATTTAAAGTCAGGGAAGTGAAGGTGCTGAGGATGAAGGGCTGTTTGAGGTTACAGAGAGGCTTTTTCACCCAGAAAGACTGTTTTCTGAGGGGACAAGGGAAAGGCTTTACAGAGCACTCTTTCCAAGCAATAGAATCTTAAAATATGTAAAATCTGAAGCATGCATAGAAAGAAAATAAATCTGGCATTGTGGTGGTCTCTCCTTCTGTTGTGTAGGACAAAATCTGCATTTGTACTACTAACATAAGCATTTCTTGGCTAGGAATAAAAAGGATGTCTTGGAACAATGGATGTGATTAATCAGTAGGCATTTGTGTGTGTCCAACACTGATTTACTGAAGATCTGCAAGTGATTTGACATTAATTATTTGTTTAGATTAATTTACGTGGTATAAAAGAGTGCCCATCACAATCTTTGGTCACCCCTTGACAAACTCTTAAAATATATTCAGATACTAAGTGTGAGACTAAAAATGAAACAAGAATGCTACTGCCCAATGCATTGCCCTGGTAGGAATTTTCATTCTATGTACGAAGGTCAGTGAAGGTCTCTCCTGTATAATGTTGACCCCAATTGTACAGAATAGTAGACTACAGTAAATCTATGAACTATTCATACACCAGCCTAGTTTTTCATTTATTAGTCCTGAATTTACTGATCTTAACTTAAAATGCATGTAGATTACTTAAAATGTAGTTCAGTGTATATCTTTTATAACTGTTGCCTTATTTCCCCATGAGATTTCTGGAGGGAGTATTAAACTTAATGTAATGCACTACCTGTGCTATAGCAAGATGCATAATATAAGAATTACGTGATCCTTTATATTAAAGGAGAATCTTTAAATGGTCTCAATAGAGCTGGGAGAACTCCCAGAAAACCCTTTCAGTGAATAAGGTTGTCTTTAATGAAAAGTTTTTAAAATCTTGCCAAATTACTCATAAGCCTATTCATAGTTGTTTAAAACCAACTGAGAATTTAAAAGTGAAAGAAAAATTAATTTTGGGAGTAACTGTTCACAATAACTTTTAAACATTAGATGGGGAAGGGTCTAGTGACCTGAGGATAGTCTAGTGACCTGAATGCAGATGGGGGAATTGGATACAAGAGTGATGTCATGGTGGGAGTCTGCTATAGACCACCGGACCAGGGGGATGAGGTGGATGAGGCTTTCTTCCGGCAACTCACGGAAGCTACTAGATCGCATGCCCTGATTCTCATGGGTGACTTTAATTTTCCTGATATCTGCTGGGAGAGCAATACAGCGGTGCATAGACAATCCAGGAAGTTTTTGGAAAGCGTAGGGGACAATTTCCTGGTGCAAGTGCTAGGGGAGCCAACTAGGGGGAGCGCTTTTCTTGACCTGCTGCTCACAAACCGGGTAGAATTAGTGGGGGAAGCAAAAGTGGATGGGAATCTGGGAGGCAGTGACCATGAGTTGGTTGAGTTCAGGATCCTGACGCAGGGAAGAAAGGTAAGCAGCAGGATACGGACCCTGGACTTCAGGAAAGCAGACTTTGACTCCCTCAGGGAACAGATGGCCAGGATCCCCTGGGGGACTAACATGAAAGGGAAGGGAGTCCAGGAGTGCTGGCTGTATTTCAAGGAATCCCTGTTGAGGTTACAGGGACAAACCATCCCGATGAGTCGAAAGAATAGTAAATATGGCAGGCGACCAGCTTGGCTTAATGGTGAAATCCTAGCGGATCTTAAACATAAAAAAGAAGCTTACAAGAAGTGGAAGGTTGGACATATGACCAGGGAAGAGTATAAAAATATTGCTCAGGCATGTAGGAAAGATATCAGGAGGGCCAAATCGCACCTGGAGCTGCAGCTAGCAAGAGATGTCAAGAGTAACAAGAAGGGTTTCTTCAGGTATGTTGGCAACAAGAAGAAAGCCAAGGAAAGTGTGGGCCCCTTACTGAATGAGGGAGGCATGCTAGTGACAGAGGATGTGGAAAAAGCTAATGTACTCAATGCTTTTTTTGCTTCTGTTTTCACTAACAAGGTCAGCTCCCAGACTGCTGTGCTGGGCAACACAAAATGGGGAAGAGATGGCCAGCCCTCTGTAGAGATAGAGGTGGTTAGGGACTATTTAGAAAAGCTGGACGTGCACAAGTCCATGGGGCCGGACGAATTGCATCCGAGAGTGCTGAAGGAATTGGCGGCTGTGATTGCAGAGCCCTTGGCCATTATCTTTGAAAACTCGTGGCGAACGGGAGAAGTCCCGGATGACTGGAAAAAGGCTAATGTAGTGCCCATCTTTAAAAAAGGGAAGAAGGAGGAGCCTGGGAACTACAGGCCGGTCAGCCTCACCTCAGTCCCTGGAAATATCATGGAGCAGGTCCTCAAAGAATCAATCCTGAAGCACTTAGAGGAGAGGAAAGTGATCAGGAACAGTCAGCATGGATTCACCAAGGGAAGGTCATGCCTGACTAATCTAATCGCCTTTTATGATGAGATTACTGGTTCTGTGGATGAAGGGAAAGCAGTGGATGTATTGTTTCTTGACTTTAGCAAAGCTTTTGACACGGTCTCCCACAGCATTCTTGTCAGCAAGTTAAGGAAGTATGGGCTGGATGAATGCACTATAAGGTGGGTAGAAAGCTGGCTAGATTGTCGGGCTCAACGGGTAGTGATCAATGGCTCCATGTCTAGTTGGCAGCCGGTGTCAAGTGGAGTGCCCCAGGGGTCGGTCCTGGGGCCCGTTTTGTTCAATATCTTCATAAATGATCTGGAGGATGGTGTGGATTGCACTCTCAGCAAATTTGCGGATGATACTAAACTGGGAGGAGTGGTAGATACGCTGGAGGGGAGGGATAGGATACAGAAGGACCTAGACAAATTGGAGGATTGGGCCAAAAGAAATCTAATGAGGTTCAATAAGGATAAGTGCAGGGTCCTGCACTTAGGATGGAAGAATCCAATGCACCGCTACAGACTAGGGACCGAATGGCTCGGCAGCAGTTCTGCGGAAAAGGACCTAGGGGTGACAGTGGACGAGAAGCTGGATATGAGTCAGCAGTGTGCCCTTGTTGCCAAGAAGGCCAATGGCATTTTGGGATGTATAAGTAGGGGCATAGCGAGCAGATCGAGGGACGTGATCGTTCCCCTCTATTCGACACTGGTGAGGCCTCATCTGGAGTACTGTGTCCAGTTTTGGGCCCCACACTACAGGAAGGATGTGGATAAATTGGAAAGAGTACAACGAAGGGCAACGAAAATGATTAGGGGTCTAGAGCACATGACTTATGAGGAGAGGCTGAAGGAGCTGGGATTGTTTAGTCTGCAGAAGAGAAGAATGAGGGGGGATTTGATAGCTGCTTTCAACTACCTGAAAGGGGGTTTCAAAGAGGATGGCTCTAGACTGTTCTCAATGGTAGCAGATGACAGAACGAGGAGTAATGGTCTCAAGTTGCAATGGGGGAGGTTTAGATTGGATATTAGGAAAAACTTTTTCACTAAGAGGGTGGTGAAACACTGGAATGCGTTACCTAGGGAGGTGGTAGAATCTCCTTCCTTAGAGGTTTTTAAGGTCAGGCTTGACAAAGCCCTGGCTGGGATGATTTAACTGGGACTTGGTCCTGCTTTGAGCAGGGGGTTGGACTAGATGACCTTCTGGGGTCCCTTCCAACCCTGATATTCTATGATTCTATGATTCTATGATACCAATGAGTTCTAATCCCAGCTCCGATATTTACTGTCTTTGAGCCTGCACAACTCACTTAACCTTTCTGCCTCTGATCTCCTGTCTGTAAAAGACATCATTATACTAACTTACCCACTTGACATGAGTGTAATGAGGATTATTTAATGTCTGAAAAGGATTTTGAAGATGAAAAGAACTATGTACAAAGCTCTAACTATCATTTGAGAACTCTAAAGTAGCCCAGGAGAAGCCAGAAGGGCTTGTTACCACAGATTGAAGGGGTGGAGCAGTAATACAGTATGGAAGGATACGTGGGAATTTCAAAAAAGAAAAGCAGCAGGGAGTAAAGGAGGGAGATCCTGAAAAGACTCAATCTCTTATTTACAGAGATCCTGGACATAAGCTTGTGTTACCCTTAGTGCTGGAGGAATAAGAAATTCTGCCAATATATGTGTAATGTGAACAATATTTTAAAATACAAGTTTTCCTTCCTATGAGAAGCATTTTCCAAACCCTTTATTGGTTTCTTGCATTTGTTCTCTACTGTTCTCTGTCCTGCTTTTCCTATTTTTCCTCTGTTTGATACTCTTTCTTCCCTCAGGCTGTGCTCATCCCTCTGGTGTTTCTCTTTCAGGGCAAAGCTCCAGATCCAATTGAAGTCCATTGGAATTTTGCTACTGAGTTCAGCCAAAGCAGAATTAAATCCTGTTTCCATTGTATTATCCCCCCTTAAAACCATTAGTTAGTTACAATTATTTTTTTCCAGTTCAGCTCTGGGGTAGAGTTTTCCCTGAGATGTATACACTGGACATCTCTGTGCAAAACACTTAGTGGGAATACAATAAATAATTCTGCAGTTTCCATGTTGTCTGATGCAATGGGGTTCTTCCTTCAGGAGAATTTTCCTTGAGATTAGCAAAAAGAAAAGGAGTACTTGTGGCACCTTAGAGACGAACAAATGTATTTGAGCATAAGCTTTCGTGAGCTACGGCTCACTTCATCGGATGCTGTAGCTCACGAAAGCTTATGCTCAAATAAATTTGTTAGTCTCTAAGGTGCCACAAGTACTCCTTTTCCTTTTGTGAATACAGACTAACACGGCTGCTACTCTGCAACCTTGAGATTAGAATTCCTTGGATGGCGGGCTTACTTTCTACCTCTACCTTCCTCCCCCACAAAAAATTAGAACATGCAAGAGGGCACTGCATGTCACCCAAAAATGAAGGGCAAGAGACAGGCTACAAATCATTCACTCTTAAACACATCAATAGTAAGTGGGGAATCAGGTTTCACCAGCAACCAGAGATGCCAGGGAGATGCTAGGTGTTGCCAACTCTCAACATTTTATTTCACATCTCTGGTACTTAATGGTTTCTTAATGCTGCAACTCCTGGAATCAGGTCATTACTTAAGAAGTTCAGCTTTCATTCTTAAAATAAAAAGTGAATTTCTAGATCATACAGTTGCAGAGAAAAGCCTGAAAAAAATTAAGTGCTCAAATGTCATTTAATAGAACACCAAATTTATTATTATTATTATTATTTTAAATCTCAGGGTTTTGCGGGCCTGACTCATGATTTTAAATACTTGGGGTTTGAAATATTACACACATCCCTCCAATGAGAGACGGTTGGGCAAATGCTACTTTATTTTTCTTCACACTCCTTCCCAACAAGGCGAAGTGTAGAGCAACAAGCTGTGGTCATCCTTCTCTTCACCCTTTTTACTGGATCCTCACACTAATTTAATTCAGCACAAAACAGATTCACCGGTGCCTATTATCTTAAAAGCTGGGGACTGAGGAGTTTCCCAGACAACTCTGAGCTTGTTAGTTCTCACAAGTGAATGAGACTATACCCAGTGCATAAAAAGTGAGCATTTATGAAATGATGATGAAATAAAAGACCATAGGCTGACACCCAGGAAATTTGGCATCTCAATGCTCTCAATACAGAGCTGGTCAGGAAGTTTTTGACAAAACATTTTTTTTGTCAACAAAGCCAATTCTTCGGAACTGAAACTGTTTGCCAAACAAGTTCTGTTTCAGTGAACCTCTTACCTCAAAAAATGATGAAAAATTATTACAAAATGAAAAAAAAACAGTTTTCTGATTCAAAAGATTTTTCATTTTGAAATTTAAGCTAATTAGACTAAAAAAAGAAAAAGAAAAACAGTTGAAATACAAACAAATCATTTTGAAATTATTGAAACAAAACATTGATTGACCTGAATTTTTTTTTCCAAATTTACAGTTCATCGAAAATATTTGAGATTTTGAGTTTTTCCTCTTAATTTTAGACAGAAAAAAATTGTGAACTCTCAAAAATACCTTTACCTACCCTCACTCATATTCAGATAGCATACTCATCTACCTATTAACAAATACACTGAAGTGCTTCAGAACAGTGGAGGAAAAAAGGATGGGGACTGATTTCATGAAAACTATTATGTGCCCATTTATGTTTCACCAGAACAAACCAGAACAGTCATGGGCACAGAGAAATGAAATATCAGTAAGAGGTCTAGGAAACCGTGCCCTGGAAATAGTTGTGGTTTGCAGTGATTGACTGTAGTGTTGGGTTCTTTGTTTTTTTTTTAATTTGTTTTTTGGCTTTTTCATTTTGTTGTTGTTTTAATTGGCACATTTTACAAAAATAGAAATTAAAAGCAGTTGAGTGCCGTGGGCATATACTGGGCATTCTAAGGTGGAAAGAATAAATAAGTTGCATTTTGCAAGAAACTGTTTTGAAGAAGTTTGAAAGGGGCTCCCTGATTTTACACTTTATATATTCTCCCAATGTAGGTACTTATAGGCCATGCTAAAGTTACTTTTTAACCTTCTCTTTGTTAAAATAGATAGATTGATTTTCTTTAGTCTCTCACTGTACATCAGGTAATGCAGACTTCAAATCATTATTGTCACTCTTTTCTGAACCCTTTCCAATTTGTCAACATCCTTTTTAAAGTTGAAAGTAACAGACATGACCAAGTGACAGTCACATGATGACAGTCACATGTAGTTATGATGGAGGAATAACTAACCAGGAGGAAAAAACCTGAAGATGAGTAAAAATAATACCGAACAAATATTTTACCACAGAAATTGCCAACATCAACCATTCAACTATAAAATATCCTAGATGCCAACTACAGCCGCTCCCAATTTATGGACAGCAATATTAATGTAATATATCTAAAATAGTCAAATGTATCACATATTAAATATCAGCAACATGATTATTTCCTTTACCTTATTCCATCTGGCATCTGGATAGCTTGCTTGGTAATTTGCTGGCTGACAGCCAGCATTCTGACTGGCAGAACAAACTGCCTCACTCCGGATTGACCGATGGCCAACTGGTAGAAATTGCAGCCAACATTTCATCTCCCTCTTTTCTGAATTCCCTTAACTTTTTAGGAAACACCAACACAACAAAGCAATAAGACTCCAATTCCCCACATTGGCAATATTCTGCCCTCTCTGCTCCCCAAAATGTGGGGTTATAGGGTGCCTTCCAGGGAATTATAATAAATAAATAAATATCAGCCACTATCCTTATAAGTCACTGGCATCCTTTCCTGTTTATTCCCCTGGTTAAATTTCTTTATTCCCTTCTACTTCTGGCTCTTATTCCAACTCCATCTTCAGTTTCCACCCTCTCCGCATTTTTGTCTTTTCTCCCTTTAAATTAGTCTCTCTTTTTCTGTGTGACCAAAATATAATATTGTTTTACATACCAAAGGGGCTTGAGCTCTTCTTCAGTTTTCCATTGTAGTACTCTCTCTTCAAATTTGATCCCTATCCATCCCCAATTCAGTTCCCTCCTGTTTGTTCAGCCTGTTCATTCTGCTATATTGCTATCCCTTCTTTTCATCTTCCTCTTTCTCCTGCCCTTTGTTTTTCTGTCCTTTTGACACTTCCTTTCCATATTCCCTGTTGTTCTTTTTCCCTTTCACCTCACTGATTGCTGGCAACCCGGGAGCACTTCACACAACTGGCCTGCTTCTTTCCATCAATCCCTCTTACTATCATCACTCCCTGATCTCCCTAGAACACATCACCAGAGTGGGCAGCCATGCTCTGAGCAGAGTAACTCTCTCTTATGTTAAACAGAGTGAAGTGGGTTCCTCTGATCAGTATTGAGCTCTCACTCTGGGCCTGTGTTCCTGGAAGAGCAGGTGGCAATGATGATCAAAGGACTGAGGAAAAGAAACAGCTGGAAATGTGCAGTTTTTTCTGTACAACCAGTAAGTATAGGAAGATGAGGAGAAGCTTGGGATCTCTTCTTGATCAAGAGATAATGAAGGTCAGGAATCAGTCTTGCCTGCAAGGTAATTTTTCTTTCATGAAAGTGTTAGGTGGAGGTGTGGAGATGAGGTAATTTTTCTTTCATGAGAGTGTTAGGTGGAGCACACGCCACTGCTGCCACTGCCACCACCTGCACTCCTGACTTGTCCAAGTTTCACATTAAATTTACGGGGAGATTTGGATCAGGCAGGAATGGGTCCTCCATTTCCATGCAAGGCAAGTGGAGCCCTAGAGTAGCCCCTACCAGTGTTGATGGGATATCCCTAGGAGTTTCACATACTAATCAAGAGCAGGGTATAAGTGTGGAATGTAAAGACGTCCTTTAGAATATGGGACATATGTTTATATGAAGAATCCCATTCTTTTACTATTTCTACCCTACACCTCCCCACAGTGCTTTCAACTAATTTTGAAGAAGGCAAATGCTCCAAATGTTAGTATAAAATTCCTCCCAGCTTAAAGTGCTTCTCTAAATGAGCTGCTGGACAATCAAAAAGAGCCAAATATTTCAAGCTGCTAATAATACTTTTACATTTTTACTGCTGTCTCTTGTACTAGCCCGTCTTGGGAAACATGCATGTACTCCACAGCAAATACATTTATACCTTTAACAAGAAAATACAATACACAGACTTGGACAAATTGTGCTTTCTCATATATAAAACTACTTGAAGTCAATGGAGCAATGGGTATAAAGATTGGATTTGGTTCTCTACATAAAAAAAACAAAAGAGAAGGTTGGTCATGTAGTTAAGGCACAAGACTGGACAGTAGACCTGAGGTCTATTCTCAGACTTCCTAATTGTGTTGGGCAAGTTATTTAAGGTACAGACATCGGTATCTAAATTTAGGCACCTAAATCGATAGTGTGGGCCTGATTCAAAGCCCCTTGAAGCCTACAGCAAATGATTTTCACAGGCAATAAGCACCCCTATCTCCCACTGAAAGCAGCTCAGAACCTCTAACTGGCACTCACATTTGAAATTTTTGGCTTCAAATGTAAAGCACAACTAGTAGTATAAAGGAGGAGAAATCCTCCAAAACCTCAGAAACTTTGCTGTAGTTCTAATGACCAAAGATTAAGAAAAGCAAAATGCTTTTAAATTTAAAAAGCTTTAAATTTATTGTTTTCATATCATGTGCCAAACATCTATCATGAAGTCATGGAAGTATAAAATAATGGTTTGCAGTTGCACCTTCCCAGATGATGAGGCAAGGATATGGCAAAGAGAGCAAGCAAGTTTTACTGAAAACATAGACCCTACCTAATTGGCCAAGGATGAGCAAACACTCCCCAATGGAATCTTGCAAACAAAAACTCTGAGCTTTTTAAATACAGCATGACAACATAATCACTTTTTCCATCACAATCTTTCCTATCAGAAAACTTGATTACTGAATAATAATTGATTGTAGTGTTCCACCTAACAAGAGAGCCAAAATTGCTTGGATCTTCCATATCCAAAATTTACTGCAGGCTAAGCAGAGCTGAAGGCCAGTTGTCCAGGATTTTTTTATTGTTAAAACACACTGAAACTATTGTTTAATACTCCTGCTTTCTGAATGGCTGGCTAAGGGGATAGAAATCCCCAGTCATGTTTATCTGTTCCTGGATCCTTCTTATGAGCCCCTGTAAAAACAGACCAGCATTATCACATTTTAAACACTTAGGCAACCTATCAGAGCTCCAGGAAAGTAACACACATGCTGTAGTCAATTGTGAAAAAAATGTTCCTAATAGAAAAGACATGAGTGCTTTTTTTTTATTCCAACTATTCCTTTTTAAGGAAGAGTCTTGTGGAAAAGCCATTTTGCAATATCAATTAGAAATAAAATCAAGTTACTGAGTGACATTTGGTTTCTACACAGCTGGAGAGAGAAATGCTTTCACCTGTAAACAGTCAAAAATAAACGAGCATATGTTTTGCAGTTAGTTTTACATTTAGAAGGAGAGTACAAGGAGAGATGGGTTTGGAAAGAGTGTAAATTCAGGGACCAAAAGCTAAAACTGGAAAGAACTAGGGAAAGGAAATTATAATAGTCTGGGGAAATTGTCCCTTCTCTCCTCGTGAAAAAGGGACAGTTTTCCATGACACTTACATCCCATCACATCTGAGCAGAGTAACAGCTGGATCCTACAAAATGTTAAGTCATCTGGCCCCATGCCAGTAAAGCACTTAAGCACATACTTAACTTTAATCGGGTGCGTAGTCCTATTAGACTGATCACATGGATAAATGCTTTGCTGGTTTAGAGTAAGAGTTCTCAGACTATTACAGCCTAAAAGTCTGTGTAATCTCCAACAGGCAGGAGAAGATACTACTGTAATTAGAGCAGGGTAAAACATTTCATTCAAAACATGGCAGCTTTTCAAAATCAAAAACAACTTTAATGAAAAGGTTTGGCCTGTTCACCAAAACCAAAAATTCAAAGATAAAACTACAAATTTGTTTCCCCCCACCATTTCTCCTCCTCTTTCCATTTTTGCTATTAAATTCAGCAGAACAAAGAAAAGCTTTTGGAGGACAGGGAGAGTCCTACTTTTGTTTTTTCCTTTTTCCACTCTAATTTTTCAAAACTTCATCTATTTTTAGTAAGTTACACAAAGGAAGAAAGTGGAAAAGGGGGAACCCACCAACCTGGACATTACTCATTTTACTGCTTGCAATGGTAAAAGAGGAGAAAGGGGAAAAACTCCTCAAAATTAAAAATTTCAAACATTTGAAATTAAAAAATGTGGAAAATTATTGCATTTCAAGCGCTGCAAAATGGGAACAACTTCAATTATTTTTGTGATTTTTTTTAACATTTTTGACCAGTGCTAGTTGTAATCATGATTGTAGCAAACTTTAATTAAAATGTACTATGCAATAATAAATATTAATAGCAAATAGCAACAGCACAAGAAGGATCTAGGCCCTTGACTTCAACTCTGAGTGCATCAAAAGAAATTGTCACAGGACCTGCAGCTTCTCCTGCAATTACTAAGCAGAGCCAGGAGCAACAGTCAATCCTTGTGGATTGATTTTCAGTCAAAAGACATTTTTCCTTCCCATCATTCCACCAGCAGCTGATAAGCTACCCTATCTCCTACCAGCCTGAGGGTATGTAGCTGCAACGTAAGAGGGACAGAAACTGCGCCTTAAAAAGTCAATATGCTGATACTTCAGTAGAATCATAGAATAGAATAGAATCATAGAATATCAGGGTTGGAAGGGACCCCAGAAGGTCATCTAGTCCAACCCCCTGCTCAAAGCAGGACCAAGTCCCAGTTAAATCATCCCAGCCAGGGCTTTGTCAAGCCTGACCTTAAAAACCTCTAAGGAAGGAGATTCTACCACCTCCCTAGGTAACGCATTCCAGTGTTTCACCACCCTCTTAGTGAAAAAGTTTTTCCTAATATCCAATCTAAACCTCCCCCATTGCAACTTGAGACCATTACTCCTCGTTCTGTCATCTGCTACCATTGAGAACAGTCTAGAGCCATCCTCTTTGAAACCCCCTTTCAGGTAGTTGAAAGCAGCTATCAAATCCCCCCTCATTCTTCTCTTCTGCAGACTAAACAATCCCAGCTCCCTCAGCCTCTCCTCATAAGTCATGTGCTCTAGACCCCTAATCATTTTCGTTGCCCTTCGTTGTACTCTTTCCAATTTATCCACATCCTTCCTGTAGTGTGGGGCCCAAAACTGGACACAGTACTCCAGATGAGGCCTCACCAGTGTCGAATAGAGGGGAACGATCACGTCCCTCGATCTGCTCGCTATGCCCCTACTTATACAACCCAAAATGCCATTGGCCTTCTTGGCAACAAGGGCACACTGCTGACTCATATCCAGCTTCTCGTCCACTGTCACCCCTAGGTCCTTTTCCGCAGAACTGCTGCCGAGCCATTCGGTCCCTAGTATTTACATATGTAGGCAATGTGTGCATCATGGGTCATCTTCTGCAAAGATTACAGATGAATTCCATTTTATGTACACTAATTATTCATAAGATACCCTATGACTATGTCTTTTCTAAGTGGAGCTATAGACCAATAATTTAATTGTTCACGAGGGTGGAAGTAGAAGACGAGAAAAGAAATCTGCCAACCCCTTCTCATTCCAAACTAGCTGGTTTCTGCTTCTAAATGTTCAGCTGTCTACCATTCCTTTCCTTTATATATTCTCTGTCGTTTGCATTAGCAGATGTTTAAATAGTATGACATATTATTTACTTCAGTCCACAGCTCTGAGAGTTTTGCTTAGCTTTCCGTCTTGCTAGCACTGTCACAAATAAATCATTGCTATAATCCATAAAATAAGTGGATCTATGGAGCATGTACATAGTGTTTTAAATTAATCTTTTAGGGGGAAATGTCACAATAACCACCCTTCAGTCACAAACTATTCTAACTGGAAATGTGTAGTGCAAGACAGCGTGTGACATTACAATCCAGATGTGGAATTTAACTAGCACAGCAACTATTTCTATAAGTGCAACATCAACCTCTTTACAAATTCCAAAGTCATGTCCAGGACACTGATTGCTTCTGACATTTGATATTGAAATCACAGAAGCCATTCACAGTTAGGGGTCCTTTGCCCTCATAGTTCTGTCATTGTCTATGTCGCTTTGAAATATTTAGGAAGTCTATGACTACACTTTCAAATTTTTCAGGTTCAGTGGTAAAAATGTGTACTGAATCTTGGATTCTGTCTTTGAAAAAAAATCATTTTGTAAAGTGACGTATGGATATAGAGCACAATGAACAGTCACGTTTTAATGAAAAAAACATGAAACAGCAGGACATTATTTTAATGCAAACAATCATGATTGGCCTAAGATGTAGTTATATATAATTTTTAGTATGATGTTGGATAATTTAGCTCCATGTGAATTCAATCTTCTGGGGCATTTGAATCACTTTTGATCTACATTTGGTTTGATGACATATTGAGGCAAAAAACTCTTAAATGCTTTCTCTAAAGGAAAAATCTTTTTTACATGCTCTTCAGCAGTCACTTCTTTTTTGATCTATTTATTTTCCTAGGAGATTCATTTTTGTGATGCACATGAAATGGTATTATTTGGGGATAAAAGCTACATGAAAGCATTTAAAATGTACCTGGGTAAAAACCCACAGGGCTAGAACCCAGGACCATAATCATTCTGGGCTACTGATGTGCCCACATCACCACAGGAAGCTCAGACTAGATTCTTCTAGAAAGACCCTATTAGGCTGGGCCCGGCAGGAAGCACCATCCAGTAGGACTTACCATCCAGCAGGATCTGAGTGGCAGTTCCTCATAGCCCACTGATTGGCTGGCACCAGTACTTAAGCCAGGAAGCCATGACAAGGAGTTGTGTGAGCAACAGTACATACTCCCCACCTTTCTTGCTTCACACCCTGTGTAAGAGATACTCCAGCTTCTGACCCCCACGTGACTCCTGGTTTATCCTCTGGCCTCTCTTGGACCTCCCACTAACCTGACCCTGCCTGCCTACTGACACCTGACTCCTCGCTTGCCCTCTGACTCTCTTTGACTCTGACCCTCTGGTACCAGACTTAGCCCAACTGCTGCTCTGACCAGTAGGTCTGATACTGCCACACACACACACCTGGTCGCAACAATCAGGTTATCAGCATATTGTGTGCAAATATTTTCAGATTGGATGACCATTCTCTGCCAAAGAGTGCTTTGAGTAGGCAGACCACACTTTTGCCATATGTCGGAATGAGTTTGAGATCTGCAGAAATCCATATCTTTTATTTATGTTGAATACTTCACAGTGTTCTAACAGAAACCCCTGGGGTTTCATCTGTTGTGCTAACTTGACACCATTTAAATATTAATATTTATTCATTAAGTTATAACGTTGCCAACTCTCACAATTTTATCACAAGTTTCACAACATTTGGTGCTTCCTTAAAGCCTCAGCTCTGGGAGTCAGCCGATTATGTGAGAATCAACACTTGCATTTACTTTTTTTCCCAACCCCGACGATTGCAGAGAAAAAACTGAAAATATGACTTGAGTATACCCTATAAGCTCAACCATAAAACAGAAAAATAAACCCAAAAATAATTTTAAATCTTATTTTTAAGCCCTCCTCATGATTTCTGAATGTTTAGGGTGACAATATTGAGTTATAACAAAATGAAAATTACATTTTGGCCTCACTTGTATTCTACTTCTTTTTAAATCAAAGGTAATATCAATTGGTATGTTCAGGAATGATATATCAAAAAAGTACCAAGCAAAGAATCTAAAGCCTCTCTACTTTCTGGTTTTAGGAGTTTCTGATTTAATGCATTCCAGCTATGAAGCCTGATTCGTTCATGTGTAACTTATTTGATTTATTCCATAATTCACTTATCTAAAAATTCTTCACACATACACACACCCTTTCTGAACAGACAATTCCATGTTTATGAAAATGTTTAAACAGTTTGGTTTTGTTCCAATACAGAATGTAAACAATTTTGAAACCTCAAAAGTTGCTGTGAAACAGAATTGTGGTCCTTTGGTCAGCTCTAAATCATTGCTTCCAAGATCTTCGCTCAGCATAGTATTTGTCCTGATATTTTATATTCACCTAACTTACTAAAAAAGCTTTTTCAGATCAGATGTGTGCTATCTGAAGGAGTTTTATTTTGGCCATCTGCCAAAAATGTTTGTGTCGGGGTTTCATAGTATATCCTGACCTAGAGAAGCTCAGTGATTCAGAACCAGATTTCTTCAAGGGTTCAAATAAATATAGTGTTTGTGTCTTTCTACCCCTACAGATCTATGTGGCAAGCCTACATGCTCTGTTTTGCTGATGCAAATGAGTTCTGAAAATTTAGTTTTATGTAGTGTTTTTAATTACAATAAACATTCATGCAGTGAATCATTTTGATTGTAAAAACAAAACCAAATGCTAATGGCACAATAAAAAAAATGAATCCATAAACTTACCATTTAGCTGTTCCAGAGCAGAAATATTCAATTTTAGTGCAATGAGATACATTATCACAGTTCTGTTCCTAGTACCTACTCAAATGCCATATGACAAAGTTTACCCTTTTCTTTCACCTCAAAGTGTGTGTGTGCACTTGTGTGAGAGAGACATACATAGATTCTCCTTGTGCTTGGAGGGTTTCCTTGTGGGTGTGATAGTCTCAGGAATTCTACCTCAGTTTCCCACAATGATCTTCAGCCTACCGTGGCTGTCAGCCACTATAACAAGTCACTTAATCCAAAATCACTTAATCCAAAACCAATAAACATACCTAACAAAAGAATCCCCATCCCAGGCAGGCTCATCCTTCAGCCCCCTTCCTCACAGTTGGGATTCCAGCTACAATGGTTTGCCTTCCTGCTTAGCAAGTGGCTCCATGGCTCTTTTCTAATCAGTCATCTGTCTCAGGTCTACTTTCCTCTCAAGGACTCAACCCACAGTCCTCCTGTATCTCAGAACCAAGCCAGGCTCCTTTCCCCATGCAGATGCAGCATGTCTGCTCTCCTTCACCAACAGCCCTCAAACTGTTTAGCTTTCTTCCTCTTAAGTCCAGCGGCCTGTACAGGTGTAATGGGTTGGGACTAATTGCACAGAGCTGCCCTATTACAGTGTGCTCTTATATAAATGGATACTAACAAATTTCAGCTCAAAATAGAGA
This sequence comes from Dermochelys coriacea, assembly GCF_009764565.3. Classification (NCBI taxonomy): domain Eukaryota; kingdom Metazoa; phylum Chordata; order Testudines; family Dermochelyidae; genus Dermochelys; species Dermochelys coriacea. The sequence continues at coordinate 45,029,982 of NC_050071.1, forward strand.
CTGAGAATGCAGATTGAGGCCAAAGTACCTTGTTGGAATTTTGCCCTTTCCTTTCTTTCTGGTCACAACTGCTGCATTTTAAATCTCTTCCTTACCCTTTTCTCCCTGACTTGGAAAGAGAGTAAACAGCCTTCTCTAAAACAGCCTTCTCAAACAAACTTTCTAATTACTGCCATATTACCTTCTCATTTGCTCACTAAGGGCAAAAGTCTTAACACAGGGCACATTCTGAGTAACTGGGGAATACGTTGGGTGATTCTGCAGGGGTTGGAAGAAAACATAATCCCTCCCGCTCCTGTCTCTGAATTGACAGGACCATAGGCTGAAGTCAACAGTAGCTACTGCTCCTGCTATCCCCTCTGTGCAGAATTTTGACCAGAGAACATGCTTAGCAATGTGCCTGCTAGTATCACCCCTGCTTCTACTTGACCCTTGCCTACCCCAGTCCTCTGACCTTCTGACATGGCTTACTATGCAGAAATGTACTCTGTTGCATGCAGAGGACCACAGAGCCTACATGTGAGCTGCTAGCCACATCCCACTACACAAGTTCTGTTGTGCTCAGGGACCTTCATGCTTGAGGAAGTGTATGTGTTTGTGTATATACATTCTGAAGGGGGAAAACTGGCCAGATTTGCTAAGTACAGATCCAGAAGCAACTGACACTCCCATAAAAGCCTGCCCATCTTGCATATACAAACATATCATGCTTGTCAAATGTCACATTTCATTACAATGTGTGTCTATCAGAGGAAGGTGCAACCCACATTTTTGTTTTTGTCTATGAATATTTTTGATGCTAGTGTCATGATACCCTAAATTATTGTTTGTTTGGCAGTATTTTTTTTGGTTTGTTTTTTAAACATTATTTAGTCATTGCTCTGTCAGTGTAAGGATAATTTTCCTGGCAGCCCCTGACACTGTACAGTGCTGCTGCCTTGCTTAGGATGGGTAACTCATTCCTCAGCCGCAAATGAAAATGATTGCCAAGATTATCATGACACCATCAATTCTCTATCAGAAAAACAAATAAGCCTACTTACTTTCCTCAAGTATGACAGATGGACAGCTTCTACGATTGTGTGTGAAGCAGTCAAACTCCGAGACTTCATAAAGCTGCATAGGAGACAGGGCATGTATCTATTTTCTTTACACATATATAGTGCAGGGGATCAAGAACACATTGCTTCCTGAAATCTCAGTATCTAGGATCAACAGACAAATGTCATTTCCAAATCTCAGACAATGTTCTAATAAAATATGACCTATTTTTTTAAAACAGTTATACTTTTCCAACTGCACTTTTAAACCCAATCTCCTCCCTGTAATGGTCTGTAAAAGACTAATGTATAGCACAAACAAACATCAAGCTCCTCTGAAGTTTCTGCTATGGAGAGCTCTGCACGGTTGGCATACTTTCTATGCTACTTGCAAAGCAGGAAACATCTCCTTTTGTTGATGATACAGATTGTTTCCAAATTACTAAGCATGACTTTTTCCTTAGCCACTTGCTCCTGAAACTTGAATGAAAAATAGTTCAGATTTAATCAGAAAAATGCTTCACAGATTTCATAGGGAAGTAGAGGGGGAAAAAGCTGTTTCACAGTGTTATTGGGGCCACTAGTGAGGGGCTAAATGAGACCTTCAGGCACTCTGTCACAAGTTATTTTCACTTCTTACAATTTGCACAACCAAGTGAGTGGCAACATGTCTATCGTCTCTTCTTGTTTTTCACCAAATGAAACTAGCATGACTTTAAAAAAAAAAACATGTTTTTAGCTAATAGCACCCATCCCTCTATTATTTTCAGATTCATTCTATGTGCAACGGAACCAGTTTTCTCATTAAATACAAAAATAAATTATTATCCAAATGAGATTTATCAGTTGTTGTGGATTATGTTTGGTATGCTCACTGCATGGAAGAAGGCAACAACACATGGTAGTGGTTTTAACTAGGCCATGTCTTTATTAGTCAAAATACATCCAAGATTCCCATTGGGGGACAGCCTAGTGCAGTCACTTGCACCCCATTGATCCTTTGCCAATTCTTGGGATACTCCCACTGCAGGGGAAGCCAACTATCACACAAGGTGGTTTTCTGGGCACCTCCACCTGTCTGCTAACATCCCTCCCCCTTTTGGGGATTGAGGCAAGAAGGGATCTTGGCCCCCAGGCCAGCACTGCCATAGAGCGCATTGGTGGGATTGCCCAACAAGTTCCTACTCTGGGAACCTGCCTCAATGAGGCACCAGCATCAGCTTGGCTGCCTCCAACCCACCCCACATGGGCCACCTCAGAGTTTAGGTCGTCCAGGAACAAACTGGCACCTATGTCAGAGAAGTGAACGCCGTCCTCTCGATCAAACTCAGCTGCACTCTGAGCTATGCAGTCATATCAGATAACCAAGCCATCTCAGAACTCCAGACATTTCAATACTTTCCAGCTGGCCTTCCTCCAGGCTCTATCCAATTTTTCTGTGTGGGGGGGGGGACTGCAGTCCACCAAACCCTGCAGACCAGCATCTTCAATCATAATATCCCCATGCTGGGAGGCTAGTTTCCCAGTAGTCCAATATCCCACTTAGCCTTCCAAATCCATTTGAGCCCAGAGCATGTTCTCAGGGGGTTCTCGCTTTGATGTATAACAATGGCATCCAGCATGTCCATACAGAGTGCCAGCCCATAGAAAAGAGGCTTTACTTTCTGCAGTGCCAAGACAAAAAATCATATCCAGCACTAGGCCCAACTGCAAACCTCTCACTGAATTACACACTCTCTTGTAAACCCAGTGCACAATGCTGTGCCCACAAATGTGCTCGACACATTCTATATAATAGATATGGGGAAGGAACCCAGATAGTTAAAAACTGTGGCACCTACAGCCCCTCCAACTACCACCCTGACGAGCCAATTAGCTGTAGTGAGACCAGTTTAGGGTTCTGGTGCTAGTGCTTGGAATCTGCTGACCTGCAGTGGAGAGAGCTTCAGTTATACCAGTGTACAGCCCAGGCATATGCTTGGCAGTGAAAAGAACATTGCATGCACATTTCTGTTTGGAAGCATTAATTGTTTAACATTTCTAGACATAGGCATAGCCTTAGTCAGATTAAGGATTCCCTGCAGGTGAGTCACTCCTTTCCCTCTCATAAGAGGAGATAGGGAAGAAATTCCAAAGTTGAGCCATTTCCTCCATTCAGGAATCTGGTAATGAGTGTTCGGTTCACCCAGCAACTGACTGGTACACTCACACTGCAGCAAGTCTGTGGGTCCAGGAAACACTCATCTTTCTGGAAGAATTCTGCACTGGCACTGAGTGATGTGCTCCTACAGGATTAGTATACAAGGACAGAGATGGACACACTGAACGTCTTTTAAGGCAGAGTCTTGGCTGGGGTGGGGGATTCAGCTCAACCTACACTAGTGCCTTGCATTGAGGCCCTAGTTAGAACACAGGGTTCAGGGGAACTACCACCAAACTTTCCCATTTACACAAGACCAGATTGCAGCTGTGCAAAGCTGCAAGCTGCATCATGCTTTGAATACATGGCTCAGTCTCATGAGCATTGAGGGACAGAGATATGTCAGGGACTGCTATGTTTATCCACATCCCCAGCATGGCAGAGATTCTAGTGCAGAGGTGGTGCCTTACTCAACAAGCAGAGTAGCTTAACTTTAGAAGTGAGAGTTCAGTGGAGGGGAAGGTGTGGGAATGTCTCTGTTGAGACATTACACCAGCCAAATTAAGCTAACAACCAGTTCAGTTCTGCACAGCATCACATACAAGCCTATTCCCTGCAGCCCATACCAGTGTTTGCTCAATGTACAGTTCACAGGGCTGTTTTGGCTTTTCAAGCACCTTCCCCAAGATGATCTATTGTCTTGGCTTCCCTTGAGAGGGGTGGGGCTCAGTTAGGTGTGGGAGTAGTCATTTGTCATCCAGTCACAGATAATAGTCCTCCCACAGCTTCTACATTAGAATTTCAAAGGTTGAGTTCTCATGGACAAAGACTTCTGCACCTCAGAGGGGGAGCAGAGACAGAGAGGAGACAGGCCCACTATTTTTGGGGGGTGGGAGGGACAGGGAAGCAGCTGTCATAACCTCTACCGTACAAGTGTTGTAAGGACCATGGGATTTATATGCACTGGCAGACGAATTCCTGAGAGCTCAGTTGAAAGTTATGAATATAGCATGTTTAGGAGTGTAAATTTCCCATCTTCAGAACAGAACAACCACGATGCAGTCTCTGCAGTCTCAAGTCCTAAATATGTTAAGGGAGTTTGCACTAACAATGCAACTACATAAGTGTGCAAACCTCTCACTAAAGTGCATCAGTCTGAAGCAGGGTTTTGACCAATTTAATTGCTGTAAGAAAGGGTCTTAAGTCTATATTTGAAGTGTAAATGGACACTTCTCAATAGGTATCTGATTTTATCAGTCTTGCTGACCACATTTAGAGGGACAAAGTCATCAACAACTCAATACTGGACATACAACCCATTGCCAGTGATTGAAGGTTTCCATTTTCACTTCCAAAAGAGCCAGTTTCTATGACGTTCATAGGTTTGTAGCTAAGAACTGAGAGCCAGCAAGGCAGGGTACCTGTGTTTGGTGCTCTGCTCAAATAAAGAGGATTCTGTACCAAGAGCAAGAGCCAAGTCAGGGAGAATCACATTTAGTCCCAGACCAGGGTGATCAATCAGTCACTATACCATCTTACTGGATCAGTGACGGGCACAGTGTAAGAACTGACTAGACTAGCACAATAAGGCAAAGTGATCAGATAAAATCTGCACCACTGCAGTGGAGGTAGACTAGGCTCACTCCTTGGGGAGTGTTTGGCTGTGGTGAAGCCAGCCATGCACATATCCAACAGCTGCTGCTGCTGCCAGTTCAGGTCTTTCAGGGCTATGAGCAGCACCCTATGGGCATGGCCCACAGCTCAGGGCAGTCAGAACTCCACAGCACAGAACTCCCTGTCCTCCCTAGGAATTCCTAATACCCACCACCACAGTGCCCCAGGGCTCATAAGGGAGAGGAGGTAACTCTTAACTTGGCACAGGACTTGGTGAATTGCTGCAAAGTAAAGCCATCCAAGCATGGTCCCGTTGTCTTGTTCAGCTGCCAATCTACCTGCACAGCAGCAGCTGGAAACTAGCAAACAGGAAGTCGCCCAGGGCTCCTATCACGGCTCTAAATCTGATGCCAAATGACGTAAAACCTCCAGCCCACCTCCCAAGTCCTGTGGGGGCTGGAAATCTTGCAGGACATTGTCCATCCAGTCCTTTTTTGTCATCCCGCCTTGCTTGGCTTAGGGCCCTCTTCTAAGGAGATTTTTATCTTTCATTTTGCTAATAAGAGATCGTGCTCCCACATACACAGATTATGGAACCAGAGTTTCAATGTCAAGCCAAAATACCAATCATTGTCTATGGTATTTTAGTGAAAATAGATGGTACTGACAACAACAGTAATTAATTCCACTGAATCATCATCTACATTCCATTTTTCCCCCTCTCATTCAAGCACAGGTCAAGACCAAGATGATCATAGAGGTTTTTTTCATATTTAAGATGCAGTATGTAACTATCAATCTCCAGCTCCCAAAACTATCCAAGAGAAACGTTTTTTTTTCCTTCTTAAAGATGCATCTTCACGCATCATCTAACTACCAGCTTCCTAGAGAATAACAATGTTTTCTTCCCATTCTTTATTGTCTTTGGTCCTGGGCTACCTCCCCAAAAATATTCTCCCCTGGTCCATCTGCAACAATGCTTTGTATGGAGCTAGGACCCTGTTTCCCATTCCATTGAGTGCCATGATGAAAAGACTAGGTAGGATAGTTTCCTGTTCCCTCTGGCTAGCAGCTAATAGAACTGTAGAAATTTGATACATTTTATTTTCTACTGAGCTTTGTTTTTATAACAAATGAGAGTAAAGGGACATACTGGTCACTGGATCTGCAAAGGGTGTTTATTGGATGTATTGTTTTCATTTTTTTCTTCCTTTATTAAATTTGTTCATTCTTGAACAATGAAATTTCCTAAGGATGTGCTGCTTAAACTGTTTCTAAGTTTATGCTAACTAAATACAGAAGTCACATGAAAACATTGAAGAGTCTCAACTGCAGAAGAGATGATGGTGACCTATGCTGGGAGAACAGGCCACTCATGGTCACCTACCAGGCCTTCATTATCCCCAACATATGCAATTGCTCACTCTGTTAAAGAGGGTTCTTTCTCTCTGCCTACTCATTGGTAATATCACTTTAAGCAGCTCATCCGCTTTTTAAAGTTTTATATTAATGTATTGATTTCAATGGGAGTTTTCCCTGAGTTGCAGGATTGGGCCTTTGCAACTGTCACATATATCTTGTACACAGTTGTTTGCAGGGCTGCTACTAGAGGGCCCCTGTGCCCGATATGGACTGGCCACAGAGCTTCCGTCTCAGAGATATAGGTTCCAGATACGTTCACTAAAAGATCCTTTAATTATTCTGACAAGTATGGCAGAGGTTAGCTTAAATAAGGTATGTTACACACAGTGCCACCTCATGGCGGTTCTACATTCCTACCATTTGCAAAAATGTAGACTATCACTCTCATTTGAAGTTCAGTATGGATAAGTCTGTTAAGTGTCTCTGGTTTTCTAATGACATGACCTGAACATGTAACAACTTGGTCATCTGTCTGGCCATTAATTGCAACAACTTCTTCTGGTCAGTTTGGAATCCTTGAGTCGTTTTCTTGTTCTGCATCCACCATTTGTAGCATTTGCTCTGTTGATTGCTCGTTCTGTGGAAAGAAACTTTAGAAGTCAATGGTTTCTGTTCAGCATTCCATTGTCAGTCTCAATCACATATGAAATGGGCACAGAATTTTTTTTTTGTTTACAACAGCAGGAATTGTCCTTTTTCTCCATCCAATATCATATGAACGCAGTTGACAGCTTCTAGATTGGCAATTTTCTAACTGAGTGTCAACTGTTGTAAAAGTGTAAGCTCGATTTGCCTTTTTATCCAATTTGGCTTCTCACTTCTTGTCTGCCCACTTTGGAGAAAGATTTTTTTTCCAAAGTTGGAACAGTAGTTCTGAGTTGCCTCCCCATGCTATTGGTATGGATCTGTAGTTCAGAAGAGCAAGGAATTGATCATCTGGCTGTAGGATTTTTTTGGCTGTCTGTACAGCACTCTCAGCCTCTCCATTCAGGTAATGTGCATGTCTAGTAATACAATCAAAACCATATTTCATTTGTAATTACTCAAATTCTACTGTGGTGCATTGTGGTCCTTTGTCTGTGGCTAGTTGTTATGGAATACCAAAGTAAGCAAAAGTACACTTAAGTTTCTTGATAACACTATGACATGTTATGTCTTTCAAGTGTATTATTTCTATATACCTGGGAAAATAGCCCACTATGACCAGATAATGATGTCCTCTTAATTCACATAAAGCTGCAACTAGTCTCTTCCAAGGTCTGTCTGGTAGAGCCATTTGTACACTGTATGGTTCACCATTGTCTTGAGTTTATTTGTACTGTTTCTTCTTTCAAAAGTCCAATATCATCAAATACTCCATAGAGTTCTTCCACCTTTTTAACCAGTCCCACCATGACTGCCACGCTGCGGCTGAGAAGGCTGTTGGTCTTTGATCCTTTGATAACAAACTCTCTGAATGCATAACTTTTGTCTTTGTAAGTTGTTTTTGTGGTGAACTGGCCCAAACAGTTCAGAATACCTCCATTGCTAGTCAAAGCTTTGTCAGATGACTTCAACTCTGGGCTGAGTTAAAGGTGATTTTAAGTCCCTTCTGAGATGACTGTAACATCTGCTCCTGAGTCAATTTTAAAGTGAATAGTTTTCCCATGAATATTCAGTTTCATTCCACAGGCAGGCTTTTTGCCATCACATGTGAGAGATCCCAGAAACAATGGCTCTTGATTGTCTGTAATATTAGTCAACTCCTCAACTGCCTTGGCATGGCAAACAGCTGCAAAATGTCCATATTTTGTGCATTTATTACACCTTGTGCGATCAGCTAGATATGCATCTCTTCTTGGGCTGTGAATTTTTCCACATCTTGTGCATTTAGGTTGAAAGGCTTTGGTGTTTGCCTGGAATTTGTCCCTCTTAGCCTTAGGGGTCTTATGATAATTACTTGTACCACTCATGCTGCATCTGTTAACAGCTTCTAAGCTAGTTTTTTGTTTTTCAGATTTGGCAAGTTTCCCTAGGTTTTGCTGTTTCACCAGCTATTTCAATAGATCTGCACAGGATTAAATCTGTTTTTAAGACTGCTGTAAAATATTTTTATCTGTTAACCTAATAACCAGCCTGTCTCTGATATTTTCATATTTTGCAGCCCTAGAAATAAGTTTTTGCCAATATATAAAGAGCTTTTATAAGACATTCAACATTTTCCCCTGACCCTTGAATTCTCTGGTGAAAACATACTTTTTCATAAGCCACATTTCTCTGAGGTATAACGTATGCATCAAAGATAGCTAGAACTCTTTCATAATCATCTTTGTGACTGTCTTCAGTAAAGTCAAAGGATTTAAAGATATGTTCTGCCTTCTTCCTCATAGCATAAATTAAAAAGCATATCTGTATATCTCCAGTTTCCATATGGAGTTTTGTAGCAATTTGAAATCTTGCAAAATACTGTTTCCAGTCTGCCCATTGTGAAGATTTGTCAAAGTTGAATTTCTCTGGGCATTAAAAAGTGGCATGTTGATGAGATTCTGCAACCTTTGTTGCTTCCCCTTCCTCTCCCCGTCCATTTTGTTGTTTTGTTCCTTCTGTTTGCAGCCTTTGTTGTTGTTTTCCTTCTGTTTCAGTTCTCCTCTTGCAGTCATTTACTTCTGACAACATGTCATATATACCTTCTACACAATAGGTTGCAGGGTTGCTACTAGCAGCTCAGGTTTCTGCACCTGAGTTGAACTGACTACAGAGCTTCCTTCTCAGAGAGATACACCAGAAGTATACGCTATAAGACTCTTTAATGTTCTACTAGGTATGGCTGAGGTTAGCTTAAATAAGGTATATTACACACAACACCACCTAGCGGCTGAAAAGTATAATACAATCTAGTATTCCAATACAGCAACATTATCTTTTCTGTGCTTGTGGTGTCTTCTCCACTTCACGATTTTTACTCATTCTTCACTAGGAGGCATCTGACCTTCACAGAAAAAGGAAACTTTATGCAAGACAGATGAGCCCTTGAAAATTAGAGTTGTTTTGCATCATAATATTATTCCCATAGGGACTGCATTCTGGAAGCCACACTTACAAAAAATAATATAGCAACATGAATAGTGACAAAAATCTCTATCCCATTTCTATGCTTTTGGACATCTCCTTCATATGTAGGGGAATAAAACCCTTCATTGGGATGCTCAACATCTCTGCTGACTATACAGAAAAAAATACAGCAAATCAATGCATTAAGATCTGTGGGGTATTTTTATCTTGTTTTGTTTTTGTTTTTTGACATTTTATTTTTGTAATCTTAAAATACATATCCTATAAATGCTTTACTTTAAGAATGATGAGTTATGAAACAGTGGAAAATTAAAAATAAAAGTAAGCAGTCTCATTATTTTAAAAGTCTATTATTCAATTTAGTGTTATGGTTCCATCTAGATTGCTTCTTAACATATAATAACCAATGGAATTCCTCCTACAATCATACCTCTTGAATATTCTACCTGGACTGTGTAGCTTTCACAAGTACAATAAAACCCTCAAAACAATGGATTTGAAGAAGGAGCTCCTCATCTATTGTCCAAGACTTGAGACCAAGTAATAACTCTGATTCTAATAATTAAAACATAAATGTTGGATTTCTCTCTCTTTCATTGTTATCAATGGCATTTTCAAATTTTCTGAGATATTAAATTGATTTGGAAATGTATATAATTGCCTTTGTTCTCCATAAGCTTAAAATCTATTCAGTTTTGCCTCTCCTCCCATCCCTCCACTTGAGATTTTTGCTCCACAAATAATGTAAATGACTTTCAAGGTTCTCAAGGACTACAAAGACAAAGCCATAATATTGAAGACTCTTATTGCTGTCCCTTTGAAGAATATTCACTGTATCACCAGTTACTGATGCACCACCCCTGTGTTTTTTGTACTACTATCATTATCACCATCTTTGTTTTATGGCACCACATTTTAAAAAACTGCAACCAATATCAATCTGCTTTTCTAATTATATAGCCTTCATAAAATGTACACACAAAAAACGACATTAAAAAACCTTAAGGTTGCAAAGTTAAGCACTCAGAACTCAGGAATGCCAGAATTAAGTTTGCCTGTGCAACTTTAATTAGCCCCCCTTATGATTATGCATTAAGATATGTCTTTAATGACACAATCACTTGCTATTTTTTCCACAAGATCCCTGTCTCATTCCAGGCTCAATTAATGAGCAGCTATTCAGTATTTTGATTTCTCCTCTTTGTTCAATGTGTGGCCCCAGATGTTACTTACTGTTCACTATTCAAACCCTGTTCTGAAGTCAGAATTATTAGTTTCCTTGTGAGCTTTTCTGTGGGGTTTATCACTATAATATAAGTGCTTCACAGATATTAATTTATTTATCTTGAGCACACTGCTGCAAGGTGAGATGATATTACCAACATTTTACATCTGGGGAACTGAGGCACAGAGAGAATAACATCCAAAGCACTGTGACACTTTAGGAGTCCACCCAGACCAGTAATGAGTTGTGTAACCACCTGCCCTGTAACTCTGGGTACTTCTATGCTGTGCTGCTTTGGTTCAGAACCCTGACACCGGCAGCCTGCTAACAGGGATAGAAATGGTTACCAACAAACAAAAGAAAAAATATGCTTCTAAGACTAAAACCTAACTTAACAAACTAGAGTCTTTTGTTCAAAGTAGTTTTCTCACCACAGTCATTCTTCCAGTATGGTTGATCAGTCCTGAGCCAGGATCCAACACAGAGCCCAAAGCTCTTGGTTTCATTGTCTCTTGAGGTGAAGGATGCCAAAATGGCTTGATCTTTCTGTTTATATTCTCCATAATTATCTTTGTTTTCAAAGAGATGAAACCCTCTTGGGGGCTTATCTTCCTGTGTCCAGAAGGGAGCTGATGTCATGTCAATTTTTGCAGTCTCCTCCCCAAAGTGTGATAGTTAAGTGTCTATCACCTCCACTTGCTAGTTTGATGGCTTTGTTTACCTTTTATGCACATATATTTCCATTGTCTCTCCTTGCTCAGTTTACATAGGAGGCACATACAATCAGGGGGAACCACATTCCTTTGTCTAGGGCAGGATGCCTTAAATCCTACCTCCCAAACACACTGTGAGAACATTTTTCCAGCACATATTTATAATTCCTTATGTTAACCATACAGACATCATACAAGAATATAAATGATCAGTGGATTACTAGTTTTCCAATAATATATTACATGCCACCTTTGAAATAGATATCATGACAATAGTGTGCAGGGTGTTCTGAGCTGGTCAGGCCAGCTAAGACTCCATGTTACATACCAAGAAGCCCCTTCACCTCTGGCACTGGGGTTATATTAGGGTTACAAGTATCCACTAATTGTAATGCCCAGTTTGAAATGCCATGGGCCTGTTTTTTCAGAAAACTTAGTATTTTACAGCACATTATCTCTTCAAAGCACGGCTCCATTGGCTTCAGTTACAGCTCTGAGGGCTCAGTCCCTGGTCTCAAGAGCTCTGCACTAGAGCTAATAGGGTAATTGATAATAGTAGTAAACTGCCAGCCTCTGTGTGGACCAACCACTGGAGGGGGATGAGAGACACATTTTGCCAGTGGGTTTCACAGATGTTTGCATAGCAAAGGAATGTCAAAACTCAAGAATCTTTGGTTCCATTCCAGATTCTGGAGGCCACATTCTGCAATAATGGGTATAGACCCTTTAGTCCCTGCATGACCCCTTCCGCCCATGCCCTCTTCATGCAGTCTCTGTGCCAGTCCTATCTCTCCCTCCATCTCATCATCCAAGTACCAGTCTCCTAGTCTAATTAGTCCCTGCCTTCCCCACACATAGTTTCCAGTCCCTTTGGCCAGCCAACCCCGTATGATTCCACCAGCTCCTCATCCTATCTCAGTCTCTCCCAAACATACACATACACACAGGCTCCCAATACCACCCACTGTCCCACACTCTTTGCCCAGCCAGTAACAAGCTCTTCTGCCCCACCCCCACCACTTGCAGGTCCTCATTTGATCTATCTTCCCTTCCTCCAACTGGTGACCAGCTCTGCCTATAATAACCTAGCCCATGCCACTGACTAATGAAGCCTATGCTTTGTAGCCCTGGAACACTGCATCAGATGTTTACCTGTTTACATGATAAAAACTTCATTATCTCAGTTTTATGAAACTCCATGCTAACCGAAATAGGGGCATATCCCTGAAATCTATTAATTACACTGAAAATGCCCTCTGAGCACCTGCCCTCTGAAAAATCACTTCTGTGTAAGGTGTCTCAAGCTAGCCACCCAAAGTCACTTTTGAAAATTTAAGCCAATACTACTACCCATTTCTAATTCCTTTCACAGTCCCTCATTTTGCCAACAATCATCACTTCATCACAGCAGTCATACAATTCTAGAATCATCATCATCTTGGGGAAAATATATATTTAAAAGTAAATAGAAAAAAAATCATCCTTACTGATGACTCTTTCTGATCCTCAGTCTGTGGTTCTATTTGCAATTCTAACTCCTGACTTTTGTGCTTTGTATTATAAAATAATCTTATTAATGAGTTGGGAACCCACATATAAGGACCATCATACAACTGCATATAAGAGAGGAAGAGTTAAATGCATCACAGTAATCAACAGAGCACAGCACAGCAACTACTCAAATGTCCTCATCTTTTCAATCAAAATCTCTAGTTGAATTCTTCTTCTTTGATATTCTGTTCTTTCCTAATCCTTCTTGTTCAATAGCTACATCTGATTTCACCTTGACTTTCACGCAATTTATCCTGACTTTCAACAGCACCAAACTTGCATCATGGAACATTAATATAATTGTTCTGTAGTCTGCCAGATCTCTTCCTCACACTTTTTTTAATAAAGGTACTTTTATTCATATATGTCAATATTCAGGAACATACCCTGTTTCAAATACAGGCAAAATTTACAAAGAATGATGATTGATTTTACCAAGCAATCAACTTGCATTTTTATTAGCTCACAGTTATAATGTTAGTGAAATCAGGTGTATTTCACATTCTGATGTTTTTATTTTACCTGGTAAAGTTTTAGCATTGGCTATAAAGTTATAGATTTGTATAGGCTGTAAGGATAACTGACACCTGCCCTATTTTCACAAAGCCTTCAAAAATTCTTCAGACTCAAATGCATAGCTGCAATTGTATTAGTGTACTTGTAACCTTAGTTAATTTTATTTAATAAAAAGTTTGGCGCTTTGGTATCCCTTTTTGGTAGGTTTGTAATTGGGTACAATCTGAATAAAATTTTCAAGTTATTTTCAAGTTGTTATCTTCAGGTTTAAAGCACATTTTTACTAACGTAAAATATAGAACACATTTAATGGAAGTGACCTTGAGAGGCTATCTAGTTTATCCTGTCCCACTGAGGTAGAATTAAATATACCTAGACAGTCCTGCAACCCCCCCACCCAAGAGAAGTTTGTCCAACTTGTTCTTAAATACCTCCAGTAGTGGGGATACCACAACCTCCCTCACAAACCTATCCCAAAACTCAACTACCCTTAGAGCTGGAAAGTTTTTCCTAATATCTACCCTAAAATCTCCCTTGCTGCACATTAAGCCCATTACTTTTGTCCTATCCTTGGTAGACACTGAGAACAATTGATCACTGCACTCTTCATAAGACATATGTCCACCCCATTTTTTTCCTCAAGCATGCCTAATTTTTTTTCAACCTTCAGGTTTTCTAAAATTATTTATCATATTTGTTGCTCTCTCTCCAATTTATCCACATCTTTCTTAAAGTGAAGTGCCCAGAACGCGACATAATACTCCTGCTGAGGCCTCACCAGTGCCAAGTAGCGTGGAACAATTATCTTCCATGTCTTATGGATGACATTCCTGTTAATACACCCCAGAATAATATTTGCCTTTCTTTTCATCTGCATCACATTGTTGACTCATATTCAATCTGTGAACCACTACAACCCCCAGATTCTTTTCAGCAGCACTACTGCTTTGGCATTTATTCCCCATTTTGTAGTTGTGTATTTGATTTTAACTTTCTAAGTGTAGTATTTTGCACTTGTCTTTTTTGGTTCAATCTCCAAACTGAAAAAAATTCACTCTGCTCTAGATGGCAGTGAGGGCAGATCCTAACGGATTGATACAGTGAGCTCTTGAAGAGATGAACCACTGAATAAATGGGCTGCCACACTGCATACCCATTTCAGTTTCTGCATTGATTTAAGGTGTCAAGCATTCCTGGCTTTTCTCTCTCTCTCTCTCTCTCTCTCTCTCTCTCTCTCTCTCTCTATACACACACACAATTTAAATAATATTGTTGATTGTTCTTTTAACTTTGTTTACATAGAATTACAACAATGTACATTTATCTTTTATTTCATGTTACCCTAGCGGACCACTGCATAAAGATAAAAGAAATAGAAAGACAAGTATATAGGTTAAATTTGCCTATATCATGCTATGTTTCATGCTATGTTTCAAAAAAATACACAAGGGATCACGGAGTTAACTGTGTCCTGAACACCTGCAATCATAAAAGAGTAGTGGTCTCCAAGGTGCCACACGTACTCCTTTTCTTTTTGAATGAATATAATGTGTGTTCCCTACTGACCTCCCTTCGCTTAAATTAAATAAATATTATGAACAATAAAAAGTGAATAAAGTAGCAGCTAGATACCAGTGAGGGAACTGCAATGCACTAAACTGTCTCCTCTGGAGACCTGAGGTTAAATGTAGCATGGACAAAATGTGTAATGAGTCAGGACTTTCAAAATGTGTGTCAGTCTCAGTTACAGTGTCCATACTATGGAATGGGCAGTTAAGTCCTCTTTGAGAAAACCTGGCATTTCAGACAATGCAGGGTAGCATTTGAACCCACATTGAATGGGTAATAATTTATCTGTCCCAGCCATACTTCAGCTCCTGATAAGTATCTATAAAACTGAGACTAATGTAATATGCCAAGAAACAGTGGAACAGCCGAAAACAAGATATTAAGAAGGATTAAGAAAGGGAACAACCTCTTTGGCATGTCTAACCTAGATAACATCTTCCAGACATTAGCATGAAATTAAAAGGGAGTTAACCTAAACAGAGAGGGGTTGAATCACCTCCAATTTATAGATATTTTTGTGAAATGTGACATGACCTACAAAGTCAAAGAAGCACTTAAGTGTAAAAGCTAGAAAGTGGAGCTAAAAGTGTACTGAGTAAAACAAAAGCTGTACTCAGACACATGCTAAAAGATATATTGGCAAAATGCAAGGAAGAGGGCAAGGAGGGAATAGAGAATGCAATCAGCCCAAATAGCTGCATAGTTGAGATAAAAAATAAGTCATATGTAAAAAAGAGAAAATAGAGCCATGGTAACCTAGATTACTTTCAGAAGAATGAAAGACTATGGAAAATAATCACCTATAGTGGCTGAAGCTGAAGTTCTTTGAACAATTTGCTATATAAGAATATGTCTACAGTGCGAAGTTGTCAACACAACTTTTGTCTCTCACGGGTACTTTAAAAAGCTCCCCCACAAAAAGGAAAAGTTTTGCCAATGCAAGTGGCAGTGTGAATGCAGCTTTGTCGGCAGGAGCGTTTTCCTGCTGACAAAGCTAACGTCGCTCACAGAGCAGGAAGTATTTTGTTGGCAAAAGTGCCGACAAAGAGCATTTACACACGCTGACTTTTAGTGAGAAGGCTGTGTTGACACAGCCTTGTTGCTAAAAGCTGCGAGGTATAGACAAGCCCTAATTCTGAAGAAGGCAAATGCCCTGACTAAATGACAAAATTGTCAAAAATTTCTTATCTTGGTTTACAGCAGTTAAGCTCCATCAGTGTTAGCAATGGTGGGAGACCTAGGCTTCTGCTACTATCACTATGTTCAGCATCATGTCAGTCGGACCAGCTCTTAGTAGGGGTATGATGATGTGGTGTTTATGATAGTGACAGCTGAAGGAACCCTGGCTACATTAGAACTTCCAATATTGTTAGCAACAGTGGGAAATTTCTGAAAGATTTCCCTAGTTTAGACAGGGCCTTGTAGTTCAGACACATAGCTCCTAATAAAGGAAATGGAAGCCATATCTACAGTAGGATCGCTTTACCAGTATCCTCTACTGGCAAACTGTTTATCATGTGGACCCAGCTTATACTGGAAAAAATTTGCTTTTCTCAGTAGATGTTATACGATCCCCTGGAGCAAAACAGTTTTGCTGGTATAAGCTACATCTACACTACGGGTTTTTGCCGGTACAGCTATCTCAGTCAGAGGTCTGAAGATGTGTGATCCCTGACTGACATAGCTATGCCAGCAAAAGTCTGTAGTGTAGACATAGCTCAAACAGAAAGGAAAAGGATGATGGTAGGAATTAATTTCACATCTTGGTGATACACACACTCAACCCTAATAGTAATGTACATAAGTGTGCCTTAAAATGTAATTCTACTCTGAAAAGTATATCTGTAATAAAGGGATTGTGGAGTTCTGCATATGTTATCTTAAAGATTTCCATATCAGATATGTTCTGTGATACATTTTCTGACTAAAAATCAAGCAAGTTCTTTCCTTCTCATGAGTCAGCAATAGTAATAAAAGTTCTGCAGGACAAATTACGCCTTGGTCACATCTATGTAATTCCATCACCACATGGTTTTGCACACATGGTGCTTACTGGTCACATACATTAGAATTTAAACAATTCTGTAAATAATGCACAAGGGGGAATAGAATACAGGTCACTCTCCCACAGCTATTTTGCCTCTGCTGTTCTCACAGGGATAAAAGGAAGAAAACCTTATTTTAGGCCCAAAGCAAACAGATATGACTGAGTATACACAGGTAGAAAATCTATTGTGAAAGAAAGTGCCATTTTCTGAACAGAACTGCAAAACTGGGGGGGTTGGCCTATATGGAGATAAGAAAAAAAATAAGATAAGGGATCTAGGTCAAATTATAACCAGTTTTACACCCACACATAATCTCTTTATTGTTGTTCGTAGTATTGTAAATCAGGAGATAATCTGATGCAGAATTTGGCCTCTTTTGGGGTATGTCTACACTACGAAATTAGGTCGAATTTATAGAGGTTGATTTTGTAGAAAACGTTTTTATACAGTCGAGTGTGTGTGTCCCCACACAAATGCTCTAAGTGCATTTAGTCGGCATACTGTGTCCACAGTACCGAGGCAACAGTTGACTTCCGGAGCTTTGTACTGTGGGTAGCTATCCCACAGTTCCTGCAGTCTCCACCGCCCATTTGAATTCTGGGTAGAAATCCCAGTGTCTGATGGGGCTAAAACATTGTCATGGGTGGTTCTGGGTACATATCATCAGGCCCCCGTTCCCTCTCTCCCTCCATAAAAGCAAGGGCAGACAATCATTTTGCACCTTTTTTCTTGAGTTACCTGTGCAGACGCCATACCACAGCAAGCATGGATCCTGGGTGCTGGCAGATGTGGTACTGCATTGCTACACAGCAGCAGTTTATTGCCTTTTGGCAGCAGACAATGCAGTATGACTGGTAGCCATCGTCGACGTAGTCCTGGGTGCTCTTTTCACCGGGCGCCTGGGCAAATATGGGAGTGACTCAACCAGGTCATTTCCCTTGTTTCGTCTCATAGCGATTGAGTCCTACTGGCAGTGCACTGTCATTTAATCTGCAGCCAGCAGAAGATGATGGCCAGCAGTCATACTGCACCATCTTCTGCCTAGCACCCAGGAGGTGAGGATGGCTAGCGGTCGTACAGCACAGTCTGCTGCCAGCAAGATGTATAAAGATAGATGAAGTGGCTCAAAACAAGAAATAGACCAGATTTGTTTTGTATTCATTTTCTCCTCCCTCCCTCCCTCTATGAAATCAACGGCCTGCTAAACCCAGTTTTGAGTTCTATCCTTGAGGTTTTGAATTCTATCCTTGAGGCGGCCACTCAGTTCCTTGCAAATCCACCCCTTTTGTTGATTTTAATTCCCTGTGAGCCATGTCGTCAGTCGCCCCTCCCTCCGTCAGGGCAACAGCCGACAATTGTTCCACGCCTTTTTTCTGTGAAGACGCCATACCACGGCAAGCATGGAGCCCGCTCAGATAACTTTGGCAATTAGGAGCACATTAAACACCACACGCATTATCCAGCAGTATATGCAGCACCAAAACCTGGCAAAGCGAAACCAGGCAAGTAGGCGACATCAGCACGGTTATGAGAGTGATGAGAACATGGACACAGACTTCTCTCAAAGCACGTGCCCTGGAAATGTGGGCATCATGGTGCTCATGGGGCAGGCTCATGCAGTGGAATGCCGATTCTGGGCCCGGGAAAGAAGAACAGACTGGTCTGGGACGATTCCCAGTGGCTGCGAAACATTCACATGCGTAATGGCACTTTCATGCAACTTTGTGACTTGCTTTCCCCTGCCCTGAGGCACAAGAATACCAAGATTAGAGCAGCCCTCAGAGTTAAGAAGCGAGTGACAATAGCCCTGTGGAAGCTTGCAATGCCAGACAGCTACCTGTCAGTATGGAATCAATTTGGAGTGGGCAAATCTACTGTGGGGGCTGCTGTGATGCAAGTAGCCAACGCAATCAAAGATCTGCTGATATCAAGAGTAGTGACCCTGGGAAATGTGCAGGTCATAGTGGATGGCTTTGCTGCAATGGGATTCCCTAACTGTGGTGGGGCTATAGACGGAACCCATATCCCTATCTTGGCACCGGAGCACCAAGCCAGCGAGTACATAAACTGCAAGGGGAACTTTTCAATAGTGCTGCAAGCACTGGTGGATCACAAGGGACGTTTCACCAACATCAAAGTGGGATGGCCAGGAAAGGTTCATGACACTCGCATCTTCAGGAACTCTGGTCTGTTTCAAAAGCTGCAGGAAGGGACTTTCTTCCCAGACCTGAAAATAACCATTGGGGATGTTGAAATGCCTATAGTTATCCTTGGGGACCCAGCCTACCCCTTAATGCCATAGCTCATGAAGCCATACATAGGCAGCCTGGAGAGTAGTCAGGAGCTGTTCAACTACAGGCTGAGCAAGTGCAGAATGGTGGTAGAATGTGCATTTGGATGTTTAAAAGCACGCTGGCGCAGTTTACTGACTCGGTTAGACCTCAGCAAAACCAATGTTCCCACTGTGCACTCCACAATATCTGTGAAAGTAAGGGGGAGACGTTTATGGCGGGTGGGAGGTTGAGGCAAATCGCCTGGCTGCTGGTTACGCACAGCCAGACACCAGGGCGGTTAGAAGAGCACAAGAGGGTGCAGTGCGCATCAGAGAAGCTTTGAAAACCAGTTTCATGACTGGCCAGGCTATGGTATGAAAGTTCTGTTTGTTTCTCCTTGATGAAACCCCCGCCCCTTGGTTCACTCTACTTCCCTGTAAGTTAACCACCCTCCACACCTGCCTTCAATCACTGCTTGCAGAGGCAATAAAGTCATTGTTGCTTCACATTCATGCATTCTTTATTAATTCATCACACAAATAGGGGGATAATTACCAAGGTAGCCCAGGAGGGGTGGTGGAGGAGGGAATGTCAAGGCCACACAGCACTTTAAAAGTTTAAAACTTATTGAATGCCAGCATTCTTTTACTTGGGCAATCCTCTGGGGCGGAGTGGCTGGGTGACTGGAAGCCCCCCCACCGCGTTCTTGGGCGTCTGGATAAGAAGGCTATGGAACTTGGGGAGGAGGGTGGTTGGTTACACAGGGGCTGTAGTGGCGGTCTGTGCTCCTGCTGCCTTTCCTGCAGCTCAACCATACGCTGGAGCATATTAGTTTGATCCTCCAGCAGCCTCAGCATTGAATCCTGCCTCCTATCATCACGCTGCCGCCACCTTTGAGCTTCAGCCCTCTCTTCAGCCTGCCACTTACTCTCTTCTGCCTGCCACCTCTCCTCTCGGTCAGTTTGTGCTTTCTTGCACTCTGACATTGTCTGCCTCCACGCATTCATCTGTGCTTTGTCAGTGTGGGAGGACAGCATGAGCTCAGAGAACATTTCATCGCAAATGCATTTTTTTCGCCTTCTAATCTTTGCTAGCCTCTGGGAAGGAGAAGATCCTGTGATCCTTGAAACACATGCAAGTGGTGGAGAAAAAAAAGGGACAGTGGTATTTAAAAAGACACATTTTATAGAACAATGGGTACACCCTTTCACGGTAAACCTTGCTGTTAACATTATATACATAGCACATGTGCTTTCATTACAAGGTCGCATTTTGCCTCCCCCTACCGCATGGCTAACAGCGGAGAACATTTCTGTTCAGCCATAGGCAAACAGCCCAGCAGGAATGGGCACCTCTGAATGTCCCCTTAAGAAAAGCACCCTATTTCAACCAGGTGACCATGAATGATATCACTCTCCTGAGGATAACACAGAGAGATAAGGAACGGATGTTGTTTGAACACCAGCAAACATACACTACAATGCTTTGTTCTACAATGATTCCTGAGTACGTGCTACTGGCCTGGAATGGTCTTCTCCACCTGGCGGGTCCGGGAGGCAGCCTTGGGTGGGTTCAGGGGGTACTGGCTCCAGGTCCAGGGTGAGAAACAGTTCCTGGCTGTCGGGAAAACTGGTTTCTCCACTTGTTTGCTGTGAGCTATTTACAACCTCATCATCATCGTCTTCCTCGTCCCCAAAACCTGTTTCCATGTTGCCTCCATCTCCATTGAAGGATTCAAACAACACGGCTGAGGTAGTGGTGACTGAAACCCCTAAAATGGCATGCAGCTCATCATAGAAGTGGCATGTTTGGGGCTCTGAGCCGGAGCGGCCGTTCACCTCTCTGGTTTTCTGGTAGGCTTGCCTCCGCTCCTTAAGTTTCACGCAGCACTGCTTCGGGTCCCTGTTATGGCCTCTGTCCTTCATGCCCTGGGAGATTTTCACAAATGTTCTGGCATTTTGAAAACTGGAACGTAGTTCTGATAGCACGGATTCCTCTCCCCATATGGCAATCTGACCCGTACCTGCTGTTCGGTCCATGCTGGAGCTCTTTTGCGATTCTGGCACTCCATCCTGGTCGCCTCTGCTGATGAGCTCTGCATGGTCACCTCTGCTGATGAACTCTGCATGGTCACCTGCAGCTTGCCACACTGGCCAAACAGGAAATTGAAATTCAAAAGTTCACGGGCCCTTTCCTGTCTACCTGGTCAGTGCATCTGAGTTGAGAGTGCTGTCCAGAGCAGTCACAATGGAGCACTCTGGGATAGCTCCCGGAAGCCAATACCATCTAACTGCATCCACAGTACCCCAAATTCGACCAAGCAAAACCGATTTCAGTGCTAATCCCCTTGTCGGGGGTGGAGTAAGGAAATCGATTTTAAGAGCCCTTTAAGTCGAAAAAAAGGGCTTCGTCATGTGGATGGGTGCAGGGTTAAATCGATTTAACGCTGCTAAATTCGACCTCAACGCCTAGTATAGACCAGGGCTTAGACATAATAAGCAGTATTGTATTGAGCTTTTATTATCATCAATCATGTATATTTAGAAGCATCTAAAGGCCTGAATCAGGATTGGGACCCTTTGCACTGGGCAAAGTACAAATACAGAAGAGAAGTTCGTTCCTTCCCCAGAAAACTAATAATCTAAATGACACAAGGAACAGATGAAAGCAGGGATGAATATATAACATGCAAGTAAATTAACATGGTGATGTGTCTTGTAGGTTTAAAATTGGGGATATGGGTAGGGTGAGGGGAATAGCAGGAATGAGAAGAATTAAGAGTAAAGAATTGGAGAAATATGATACAGTCAGAGGGACAATCACAGGTCATTATCAGCTTAGCCCTGGTCAGCTGACTTTATAAAGAAAGGTTTCAGAGTAGCAGCTGTGTTAGCAGCCTGTATTTGCAAAAAGAAAAGGAGTACTTGTGGCACCTTAGAGACTAACAAATTTATTTGAGCATAAGCTTTCGTGAGCTACAGCTCACTTCAAATGCATCCAATGAAGTGAGCTGTAGCTCACGAAAGCTTATGCTCTAATAAATTTGTTAGTCTCTAAGGTGCCACAAGTACTCCTTTTCTTTTTATAAACAAAGTACACTTATTCTTTCACTGAATTCTGAATGGGACATATAGGGGACAGACCAATCAGAAAAAGTAATCACAAAGGAAGCTCTTGCTTGTAAAATCTCAAAATAGGGTAAAAAAAAAAGTTTTGATTAAGGCTGAGACATCACCAAGGTAATTCAGTTCCAACATTAAAACAATCAAAAATCAAGCGTGTTAAGGTCCATTTAAAGTTTTTACCTTAGAAACTCACACAAAATCTTTGGAAAACCTTTTTTTTTTCTAATTAATCCAAGACACACATTTCTAGACTATTAGTATCTTAACTGCAGTTCTCCTCTCTTGAAACCACCCGCTGGGATGATCTAAAAGGAAATAAAATTGTATGGAAAGAACTGATGTTGGACATAATCTATTTACTCAGTATCATACAAATGTCAGTGTGATTCATTCTCTTAGGGAGCCTCCAGGGTTGATCCTCTTCCCACTAAACTCAAAGGCAAAACTCCCATTCACTTCAGTGGGAACAGATTCAAGTTCTCAGTGAGGTCTAACTCCATTTCCTTTTCTTCTACCATTTCAAAAAAGAAAAATATATACATTCATACATCTCCATATGTTTTCAGATTGACATGGAATGGTGTATTCCATCATTATAGCACTTCTACCTGTATGAGTTTTGCATGCCCTCCATTGTGTCTGGAATAGAGTTAGTGCCTTTGACCTATGTTAAATGTGCTGTAATAGAGGTGCAGGAATTTTGTAAAGAGAACTGATCATGCAAAACATTTGGCACTCTCAACTCTGTCTACAGCTAGGGTTTTAAATCCCTCCAAAGCAGCACTGAAGTATCACATCATTTTAGAATTAGAGATTGGCCTAAGCCACAAAGTTTGAATTTGGATCAGAACTTCTTCCAAGGTTCAAAAGGCATTCAGGGGAGAGGAGAAATAAATATTAGTGTCAGGGAACATAATTTTGATTGGAATCTAAGGCAACAATTGCTTCTTTGTTTTGTCTGTAAACTTGACAATCTTACTTTTGAGCAACTTTCCTCTTTGGATTGAAGGCAGTTCATGATATGAAAATTTATTTAATTGATTTTATTTCTTCTAGATGCCTCAGTAGCAGATCCACTTCATGTAGTAGTGTGAGTTTTGTAAGGGCAATGATGGGGCTAAAGGATCAGTGAATACTGCCGAGAGGTAGCGTTGATGGGGAAAATGTCTTGAGCTGCTCGGCCGGGAATGACTAGGACTAGCAATGAGGCAGAGAGGAAATGTGAAGCTGAGTAAGTAAAAGGCATAGACAAAGTTGCCTGGCTGTACATGTTACAATGCCCAGCTTGTAACCTGATTGAGCATCCAGACACAGCCTTATTTTGTTTGCATTCTTGCACAATATCTTATAACAACCAGACAGCTGGAATTCCTTATAGTTAGCAACATGCAACTCCATTTTAACCTTTTGGTTAGATGACCACAGTTTTAATGTCATGGTTTTGTTCAATAAAATATTGTTAGGAATTCCTCCTTCTTTGTAGTGTACTGTCATCTGACTGTGTTGTCCTTGTGAATTTCAAAGCTTCCTTCTGTACATTCTTGAATCATTATTTGTGGCTGCACTTCCATTTGGAACTATTCACCTTCTGTGGAATCAAAGTCTGATTCTGATCTCTCACTATACCTCTGTAATTCCATTGATTTATCTGGAGTTACTGGACTACTTCTCTGGATTTACACTGGTATAAGTGAAATCAGATTCAGCATCATAGTTTTCTAAAACTAAATATTTTTAAAAGTTGAATGAAAAGATTAGTTAAAAAATCTTACTTCACTTTGATACCACATGGAATTATCTCCAGGCACAAATACTTTAAGGGAGTTGCAGCTTTATTTTCCTTTACTGTACCTGTGTCAATGTCTCCAAGTGAAGTACACAAATATATTGGTTCTTATTTTTGTTATATTACCACCACAACTGCTCCACTCATGATTTATTTCCTGGAAACTTGGAGATGTTCTAAACATATTAAACCCATCACTGGAAATAGAATTAGTTTTGCCACCTGAGATAATTCCAAAACAGTCAAAGATAGAGTATTCAAAAATGAGAACTAGACCAACATTTTCAAACCTGGGTGCTCAAAAGTAGACTCTGAAATAAATTACCTAAGTTTCAGAGGTGGCGTGTACCTCCCAGAACCTCTGAAAAGCAGGAGATTTATTATATAGGTGCCCAAATAGGATCCAGTTTTGTATACCCAAGAGTCTTTGGCCTTGATATTGATATGACTAACAATCATAACATGCATGTATATTACAGATAAGTAGGAAAAAGCACCTTTCCCAGCTTTGAAAGGCATTTGTACATCTCATTCATAATTTTACATGAAAAGTGGTGGAACCACATCTCATGTTCTCAGGTAAGACGAGAGCCGATGACCTTTCAAAACATCAGCTTGCCTTAGAACAGTTGATTTTGAACAACTGATATATGTACTAGAACTGGTACGTCAAGCTTTTGTGATGGACTTTAAGTTCCCCTCCCTATTTTAATATTGAATCTTTCTATAGGCTTTTACTGTAGCAGTCTAGCTCCCACTCCCCCTTCCCCTTCCCACTGAGATGGGTAGGCTCTAACCTAAAGCTTAGGCTGTTTGGGAACTGGAGCAGCCTAAGGTCAACTGTGATCTTGTCAGGGTGAGGCAGCATACATTGGCTGACAATTAATAAGAGTGTCCACAGAGGGGTTTGCACCTGTTAAACCAAAATCTGTTTAAAAATGAAGTTAAACCAATACAACTTTCTAATGTAGAAAAAACCCTGAACATATCAATAGTGCAAGACCATGTTCATCCTGTCTCATTTGAAGGTGTAGCAGGGGGGAATGAATACAGTGTCTTGGGGGTCTCCTCCTGTAAAATTTTATTTTTCAAATCCTTGTCAATACCTAGTCAATACCATGGGTCATTCCAAAGGCCAAAAAAAATTACTAATCTTCATTAGTTGTACAAGACCCAGGGATAAGTCACCTTTGGCAAGAATGGTAGAGCAGATTCTAGAGAGAAGGTGACTCCATTCAAGGAACGAAAATTATCATAATATTCTAGAAAGTTTGAAGGCAGAACTTTAACAGAGAGTTGCAAAAAAATTGGGAGCCATCGCCCTAGAAGACATCCTGAAATCAAAACTCAAGCCAGGTCTCCACTATAAACTTACATTGGTATAACTATGCCACTCATGAGTGTGAAAAATCCATACCCCTGAACACCACAGTTACACCAGCCTAACCCCCAGTGTAGCCAGTGCTATGCTGATGGGAGGGCTTCTCCCACTGGCATATCTACCGCCTCTCACAGAAGAGGATTAACTAAGCTGAGAGGAAAAGCTCTCCCATCAGCATAGTAACGTCTTCACTGAAGTGATACAGCAGTGCAGCTGCACTGCTGCAGCATTTTAAGTGTAGACCTGTCCTCAGTCATATGCAAAGCACACATTTACATGCTTTCTGGGTTTATTACCCTGACTTTGGCTGATCTAAATTGCTGGAAGGTTGATAAAGGTTCTGGAAACAGCAAAAGTAAATCTATTTTTTATTAGAAGTTTTGGCGTGAGGATAGGTGCGTGCTTCACATTAAAAGAGAAAAAAATAGAGTGCTGAAAAACATCCAGTCACAGGACAGAGTTCCAGCACATTTGCAGGAGCAGTGAGCTCTGTGATTTCTGAGCGCCTTGTGGTTAACCTCATGGTACGGAATGAATTATCTCCCAATTCCGTCCTTCATTAAACTACCCATTCTATAAAATGTGTCAACGAAACCAACACATGGGCAGCTACTAATCAGCAAAACGATAGTCCATCCCCAAGTTGTTTTCTTTTTGGCCAGAACAAAACAAAACGGTTCATCCCATATAATTTTCAATTGTTTATATTGTGTCCTGCCTAGAGTATCAACAACTATCATGTTTTAATTTAAACAGCCTGTATATACGTATATTAATGTTGGATGTAATGCATCATGCCTTATAAGTGCAAACAGCTTTCAGTTCCCCACAACTGCAATTGCACATATAAATTGGACACATTACTACAAACAAGTAAAGATGTATTCTTGTAAGTGTCCTAATTTTGAAGGGTAAGTATAAACTTATTGCACATTTTGCAAAGCAAAACAAAACCAAAAAAAAGCTTAATCAAACCATCCAGGCACATTACTCAAAGTATTTCTGTGAGAACGCCTTAATATGTAAGTAACTGGAATGCTCAAAGAATTAATAAGGGGATATAAAGGCTTTTTACCTCTTTTTTTTTTGCAAGTGCAAGTTGAATCAAAATATTAGTGACCTAAAGTAACTGTGGTCATGTGACAATCATGTACAAAAAGTCAGAGTCACTTCCTTAAATGCTGCAGGAATTTTATTTTAATCACATATAAAAAACTACATTAAAAAGAACACATTATGTTATGTTGGGCAAGTCACTTAAAAACAAACGTTTCACAGGTAGCCACTAACTTCTTTATCATTTTCTGGGTACCCAGCTTGACACACCTGGGGTCTGATTTGCTGGAGTGCCGAGCACTAACAACTGCAATTAAAATCAACAAGAGCTATTCTCTGATCAAATAAAGAGCTATAAAATGCGAAGCTCTCAAAATTCACGCCAAAAGCATCTGAGATTGGGCACCCAAAATTAGTGTATACTTTTGACAATAATGTCACCATGCCTAAGTTCCCCATCTGTAAACCACCTCTCTTCATAGGGATGCGAAGATAAATTTTTTAATATCCGTGAAACACTCAGATACTATAGTTATGAACTCCATAGAACAGCCCAGGAGGGGAGACCATTTCTTTACCCCTCTGCATTTAAATCAGGCTGTTTCTGCCTCTTCCTCACTGTCTGGGTGCCAACAGCAGGACCACTGAGAGAACAGAAGAGACAGCTACCTGCTCTCAGTTCTTGTGCCGAACACTAACACTGCTCATGATTGCTGGGAGGAGCAGTCTTGCTCAGGCCTTGCAACCCTGGGACTCAGCATGGTTAGTCACTGTGTGGGGATTGTGCATGCTAAGCACAGATGGAATTGTAGTTTGGCAGCTAAACCGTCTCCACTGATTATGTGCAAACTGAGATTCTCAGAGGCTTATAACTGGACCAAATTTGGACAGATTTTCACAAAAGACAAATCCCTGATACCAGCATGCCCCCCTACCAAATTTTAAGGTCCTGCTGCAAAGTATGGTGGTACTTTAAGCTTCACAATGAAATGGTTGTAGAAATTTTTTTAATCTGAGCAAAACAATGTATTGTTTTTATTTCCTAACCTTGTTCTGAAAAACAGCTGATTCATTTTTGCTGAAATTTTCCAAATCTAGTCAACCTGAGGCAGACACTGGGCATGGAAAATGTCAGCCCATTCAGTTTAAGTTTAACAAAATTAAAAGCAACTGAAACCATGGCTCATAATGGGAAGTGTCAGGCAAACTTTGCTAAAACTGTGCCTCTGATAATAAAGAAAGAGAGTTTTCCCTAAAGCTATTTTCTCTGTTTCACTGTTGAAGTCTTGCCAAGACGCCTCCCCAGATTCTTTGTGCCTGGTTTCCTACTACACTTTTAAAGAGACAAACAATAGGCCTAATTTTTTTAAATGACTAATAGTTTTGGGTACCTCAGTTTTTAGGTACCTCAATTTTTAGGTACCCAACAAGCAACATCTTAGCGGTGCCTGGGTTTTCAAAGGACATGTGCTCAGGGTTTTATCTTTAATCATCTTTAATCTTCAAGAGACTGCTTCTTGAACAAGACCTGCTAATGCTAACTCTCATTACTCAAATATCCTCTCTACTCATTATGGGGGGGGGGGGGAATACTGAGTAAGAAATGTTATATTTTTAAAATGAAGCAGTAGTACCATCAAGACATGCACATAATGAACCTAAATAACCACATAATCTCATTATTATTGTAAGCCTAAACCCCTCTTTCTCCGTTTCTTCCCTCCCCTGCATACACATACACACTGTTGCTTTCACTCATTGAGTCATGTCTAAAGTTAGCTTATAACACCTCAGGGCTAAGACCATTTATTTTATTTGTTCTGTAAAATGCTTAGCACAAGCTCTGTATAAATAAAGAATATGTGCAATCATCTAATAGCTGCTCAGTTGCCTGTGTGAAATGACTTTTAGTCCAATTCCTAGTGGGCAGGTAACCAACTCACCACAATTAACACTCTTGTTCGAGGTCTCATCAGAAAGGTCAACAAGCCTCACTTACCTGAAAGATCATCTCTAAAGATGAGAAGGTAAGGACTGAGGTACAGGGATTAGGCTGGTGCAGTGTGAGGAAAATTATACTACTTACTACTTCTCATGATATGTCTGTTCTGTGAATATACAAGTATATGCCAGGGCTGTCACAAGTGCTGGATTTCACATTAAAGAAAACCACTTGTCTTATTTTGTCCATTCTAACATATGTTAAAGTCATCCACCCACTTAAGACATTTGTAAACAAACAAACATACAACTGTTTGCAGTTATTTAATAACTGGAAAAGAAAATTGGCTCTCACAAGCCTAATTGACTCAATAAACTGAGCCATTCAGTGAAGAAACAAGCCTAGATATTAAGAAAGCAAAACCAAAAAACACATATCAAAGTGTCTTGTACATGGTGGAGTATCATCCTCATGCTTTTCCTGAGCCACTCAGAACATTTCTAATATGGCATTTCTGGTGCTATTAATAATATTAAATAATAAAATGTGCTTCTTCATTATAGACAGTGAAAGATCCATGAAGAATGTTCTGGATTCCAAGCTTTTACATCAGAGAAAGTAATCTGATCAGAAGTTTTTTGTCCCAAATATCAGTTCATATTAAGGTGGAGGTAAATCTCAACTGGGGTTCATGTTTGATTCTGGGGTATTTCAGGACACCACTATTGGCACCAATATACATGCTTGCTCTCGGACTTCAAAATGCCCAGTACTAAGCAACAGTTTGAGGCAGTGCAGGCTTCAGCACCATTAGTAAATACTAAGTGTCCCTCGTGTGCTTATAAAGCCTACGCTGAAACCCGTGGTGCCGCACCTACACTGCTATTTTCAGTCACGTTAACGTGGGTCTGTCTACCGAAACTGCAATCACTTCAGTTTGCAACATAGCTATACCATAAGAAACATGCAGTTATAAACACAGATAGAATTAACCTGGATCTTTTCATCCAAAACTCTTTATATTTCAAGTTGAGGAGGAGGGTTAGATTCCCCTCCCCAGACTGAACCAATACTTATTGTTTTGATTCTGGTTCAGATCTGAGCAAAAAGAACAGTTCTACTTTCCACTTCTGCCCCACATGCTGAAAAATGTCAAGAACTGATTTTGTGATATTTGTGATTTTGTGCAGAAACCTTGAAAGAATAGATTGTGAAAGTCAAGCAGTGTTAATCCCAAAGCTAAACTCTAGTCCTGATTTAGACTCAGACATGAACTCTACCCTAAAAGTTAATCCAGACTGGAACGCCGCCTCTTCGGCCCACCTCCAGTTATAAGTGCTTTTGTTCCTTGAATCTGCTGGGCCCACATCCAGTTATAATTACTTTTTTTTCCTTTCTGTCCATTTAATGGGATTTTTGGCACCTCAAATTTGTACTGAGCTGAAAATAGCAAATTGGTTTTGTTGTAACTTTTGTGGTGTGGGCAGACATTTGGCTAGTGTTTATTGTGTATCATCTCACTGCCTTTGGCATTTGTATTATTTCTACAAAACAGGTCAAATTCTTGTTTCTTTTTCATTTCCACCATGTTTTGACTAGAAGATACCAAACACTTGCTGTGTCTTTTGTGAGTTTGTCAGACGGGACTAGATAATGGGTACAGATCCAGATAACTAGTGCTATCATGTTCTCATGTTACCTCAGAAAAGCAGAGGCTGATGCGATGCTTAAACAGAGAATGTGTTTCTAGTAATAAATAGGATAAGTTACAATAAACACACACAGACAATATCCTCAGTAACCTCTAAAGATGGAGAGGCAATTTGAACCATCCACAATCTTCCAATCCGTAGTAGATTCTCTATCTATTTCCATTGATATTAACTGGCCACATTCATGTCTCACAACACGGCAAAGCAATATTCTGTTTGTGAAATCTCATAACAAGTAGTAAATTAAGCTATGTTTCAACAATGTACCCATCGCCAATCCCCTCAAGAAGGATGTACCCATCGCCAATCCCCCCTCAGCAGTTTATCACTTTTGTCTGTCTTAAAGCACATATTTTTTTCAAACAACAAATAGCTTCATTTGAGCCAACCACTGAAATTTTTATCATATTTATTGAGGGACAGAAAAGGCATCAAGAGTAGAGGTGTGATGGTATAGCATAATGAAAATTAAATACAGATATTAGTTACTACAAAAAACTTGTTTCCCTAGGCAGGAGTTCATTCTCAAAACAGCGGCACCAAGGGGTACTCCAGAAAAGCATAGAAGGTCTATCAAAATTTTCATTTAAATTCCCTTCATAATTTCCAGTAGACACATTGGGCTAAGAGCTGGATTTAGTCAAAAAGTATGTTTGTCTTCTGTGATGTGGAAGCAAAGTTTTCAGGAATCCCTCATGCTGGCACAGACTTCCATGGCATGGAGCACAGCTAAAGTTTGGAGAGAGTCCAGATTGAAAAAAGATCTATTTTTATTTCTCTTCCCTCAGTTTTAATGTAAACTGCACTAAGATGATTTAGTCAACACTAGAAATGAATGGTATTCAAATACCTTGTATCCCTAGATACCCACTCACATCCACACCATCTAAAAACATGCAAAAGTGCTAAATTCCTCCCAAAAAAATGTGACTCATCATGCTTTTATGTCATTCCCTGAACTATTAGCTCCAAAAGGGGGATAATTCTGGAGAAAATCTCAGAAAACAAGCCAAAATACTTTTTTGTTTCTGTTGTTTGCAACATTATTTTTCCAAGTAACCATCGTCAAATCCCTCCTTAATTCTCATATCTTCCACCAAGCCTGCCAATATGGACCTCTCCTCTAGCACAGTGTGTTCTCACTCTTCCATCTGTTCCTTTATCTTTGCACGACGTCTTTCAAAATCAGATTATCAACTCCTCATGGCAGGGATCTCATTTTCCTATTGTTTATAAAGTGTCATTTTGAGGGACATGGAGCTGCTACGTAATACCCTGAGAATACTGAGATGTAATCATTTTATCAACACCGTATGTGATCTGGTCAATGAGGTGAAGCTTTGTATATTGGGTTAAGACTTTTCTGTATGAATATATTGATCTAACTTAATAAGGGGCTGTGGAAGGAAGAGCAGGAAAACACCATAATAACAATAGATAAACAATTTCCAAGCAAACATTAGGGGGTAGTTATAGGACAAATGGCTTAATTCCAAGCCTCATGCTGCAGTGACACAGCTGTTCTGCCACTGCTGGGAACTAATAGATCAAATGGCTATGAACAGTTAAAACATTTTTCTCAGGAGAGGCAGGGGGTGGGGCCAGAGAGAGAATTTATTGTCAGGGGATAGTGACAGAGAGAGAGGCTCTGCAGACAGAGTCTAGGGAAAGGCAGGCATGAATATAGACTGGATTATTGTTTTAAAGATCTGTTTTATCTGAAATGATTTGGTTCTAAAAAAATAATACTTTGTTTTAAGAAGGGTAGTACTGTCATTGCTCTGAGAGTGAAGAGAACTGCAGATACTGAAGATAAGTGAGGCCTGCTGAAGTAATCCTGGTTGATCACTCTGTATTCCAGTCCAGGGCCTGGTCTGGGAGTGGGAATATCATGTGATTCCACCCCAAGAGAGAGTGGATGGTTTGAGGCCTGAGGGAGATTCACTCAAGAAACCAGGAGGAGGAGTACGGAGATGCAGTTAGCCCCGTCACTGACATCTGTGTATACACAGATGACATGATCACTGTCCAGAATCACATCTCCATTATGACTGGTAAAGGTCCTGTAAGTCAGGTGTGCAAAACCAAAGGCATGAAAATGTATGAAAATGGTTGATAGTCTGGCCAAGTTGCCCTTCAAGAATGCCCTAGCATTCAATAAGGAGAGACTGAGCAGCATCAGAGAGTAGCCAGATCTCTTTCGGGGCACATGGCAGAGCACATACTCATTTTTCATCCCCTCATAGCAGCAGGGGGTGTGGCTCCTTCACATCCTCAGGGGGTCCAGTGCTATCAACAGTTCCAGACTGTGAACAGTTTTGCAGGGTTGGAAAGCTGACTGTTGGGTGTTCGACATGTGGTGTGAGGGGTAACTAATTAAAACTCAGTTGGGGCAGACAAGAGACTAGAAACATAACAGAAAATGAAGAATATTTAAAGGGACACAACTTGAAAATAACATTTCTGGCTGAAAACTTTGTACCTATTATTGTAATTTGTAAATGACGTATACTAAGGTACTGTCTCTTTAAAATTAGTCATTCATAATCACCAGAGGGTTTCCCAGTGTCAGAGATCTCTCACATGATACAAAGTCTGTAGGAGTCATCTTGTTACATATCTAATAAAGAGAGTTAAGGTTTAAACTTTATAACCCTGGTCTCACTCTGGACTCCTGAAGTACAAAGGTTGCTGTACACTCATAAAAAAGACACTCTCAGCTGCCTGACTGTGCTGGAAAGCACAGTATCAGAAGTGACCAGATTCCGCATGAAGCAAGAAAGTGGCTGTTTTTATGAGGGGAACAGAGCATCAGTAAATGATGCAAATGGCTATGCAAAGACAAGAAACTGCAATCCACAGACCAACAGGAACCAATAAAAGGTACAGAATATGGAGACACAGTGAGTTAATGGAAGTGATGCCGAAAGTAAAGCAGTTACATAGAAAATAGTATTAAAAGAAATCTGAACATGGAGGATTGCAAGCTACCCCACCTTTATCTTTACTTGGTAATATTGCTTAGAATTGGAGAAGATGGGTGCCATGCTGTCTGGAATGGCTCATGATCATGAGTGCCAGCCTCTGGGCAGATAGTCAAAAGCTAAGCAGACTCTCCAACCTGGTGATATTTCACCAACCCGGTAACAAATGTCACCTCCTGAATCACCGTCTTACCATCTTATCTTTGAATCACGGATAGCATCCTTGGGCACTCCAATCTATCTTGCCATCCAGGCATGCTCAACTTAGTGATAAATGGTTACTTATGCCAAAAAAAATCCCCATCAAACTATTAACATTGCTGCCAGTCTCAAAAGACCAGTCAGTTACCATGGATCAGTTTGTACCTTAGATCTCACACCAAAAACAACTCTGGTAGCCAATCCTATAGTAACCTAATTAAGGATTTATTAACTAGGAAAAGAAATAAGAGAGTTATTTACCCGGTTAAGGCAGGCAAACTATATACAAAAAATGAGTTCAGTCTATGGTTCCAAAAGGTGACAGAGATGTAGTTATCTATCAACACTGAATGTCTTCTAGGGCTAACACAGGTTGACTCTGGAGATCTCTACTTTTTTGTTTCCTAGCTCCAGCCCTTGTTTTACCCACTTCACTTTTTGAAAATGATACCAGGACCCATACAGATAAAACAGTCTGTTGTTGTGCTTATAGCATTCAGCACTTCCAGAAGAGACTCTGAAGAAGAAGTCAACCTAACAACAGCAACAGCCAAAGCTAATGTCAGTCTTTAGTTCTTCATCACCAAAGCATATACAAGTTAGGCAGAGAAATTTCCACACAGCTGAACTTAATGTGCAGGATAGGTATGCTCCACATTACGGAACCCAGCACTAAAGAAGACTTGATTGTACAATACCCAGAAGTTTTCAGGGGACTAAGAGAGTTCACTGGGAAGCATCACACACATATATATATATGTAGATATATATAGATATATACATACCATCAGTCACCATTCTATACAGTTGCAGAAATATACCCTTTGCAATGACAGATTGAGACAAATAGAAAAGGAAAGGATGATAGCTAATGTGAACACACCCACTCCATGGTCATAACTGACAAGAAAAATGGCAAGATTAGAATTTGTTTGGATCCTAGAAACCTTATTAAGGCTGTACTGAGAGAATTACTCCATCCCCACACCAGCAAACATTCAGTAAAAGCATATTCACTATCCTAAATGGATGTTACCTTAGATAAGATCTGAACTGCACAGTTTCAATATACCTTGGGGCAGATACAACTTTCTGTCTACCCTTTGAATAAAATCAGTTAGTGAAGTGTTTCAACAAAAGAATAATGAAATATTTGAAGATATTGCAGATATCAAATTAATAGTAAACAACATGATAATAGTAGCATCAGCTCAGGCAGAACATGATCAGATACTGAAGAAAGTGATGGCAAGGACTAAAGCAGAGAATATCAAGTTCAATCCACATCAAATACAATTCAAAGTAAAAGACATGAAATATATTGGGCACGTTCTCGCCTAAGAAGGAATCAGACCAGATGACAGTAAGGTTGAAGACATAGCTAACATGAAACCTCTGCAGGACAAGAAGATATTACTGAGGATCCTAGAGATGATTAGCTTTCTTGCACAGTACATCCCAGGTGAAGCATCTTTGACTGCTCCACTGAGATGATTGCTAAATGAGACTGTAACTTGGCAATAGTCATTGGAATATGACAAGGCACTTCAACAACTAGAGACAGTGCTCTGTAACGTAGCAGTACTCAGATTCTACGGTCCCAACAAGCAAGCCACTATTCAAGCAGATGCATCCAAAGATGGATTAGGAGTTGTCTACTACAAGGCAGAGACCCTATTTTATATGCATCATAAACTCTGAACAAAATTATGCCCAAATTGAAAAGAACTACTCATTGTTGTGTTTCCCAAAAAGAAGTTTCATTCTTGTATATATGTATATATATATAGAGAGAGAGAGAGAGAGAGTGTATAGGTAGAGATAGTCTGATCATAAACCACTGGAGATGATATCCTCCAACTTCTTGGAAAAGCACCCGCAAGGCTACGATACATGTTCGCTGAAATATTATCTTAATGTCACATATACCCCTGGTAAAGACATGTTAATTGCAGACACTTTATCAAGACCTGTAGTGGCACTTACCACAGACCTAGATGATGAAATCACTGATAAAAATGGTCATCATGTAGTTGAGGCCACCTCTATATTCAGCACAGATTTATTAAGCAAACTGGAGGATGCACAGAAAGATCCTGTAATACAAGCCTTATATGATATTGTATGTGAGGTCTGGCAATACAGAAGACAAAAAGTGAATACCAGATGGCAGCCATAGTGGGCTGTGAGATACACTATTTCATTATGACAAGGTTTGTAAGTGTCTGGTGACAAGATAATTATTCCTAACAATAGAAGGCAGGAAATGCTTAACCACTTGCAGGAATCACACTAAGTCATTCAGAAAACCAAAGCAAGAGATAGGCAGATAGTGCACTGCCAGGTATGACCCAACACATAGTACAAATTATAGAAGGATGCAGGGTATGCCAGGAATATAGGCCAAGTAACCAAAAAAAATAATTATGGTCTCAAAAGATTGCTAATCTACCATGACACAAGATAGCTACAGACATTTGTTATTTCAGCATACGCTCATATCTACTTCCAGTGGACTGTTTTTCCAAATTTCTAGAAATTCTGTATCTGCTAGACAAGTCAGCACATCCTGTTATTGCTAAACTGAAAGCTGTATTTGCAAGGCATAACATCTCTAAAGAGTTAGTGAGTGACCATGTTTCCTTTGCAATTAGAGAAATGGATAAATTCATGATATCTTAGTGAGTGAAACTCTAGGATCTAATGGAATGGCTAAGAGGACCATTTAGACAATAAAAAAATCAACATTTCAGAACTGGCTGCATCAGGAAGAGACCCCTACTTACCTCTTTTGGAGTTGTGAAACACACAACTGATAGATACTATCTGGTACAGTTGCTTATGAGGAGGATGTTGAGAACTACTCTACCATCTTCACACGGACTGCTACAACCCAAAATACTTCAGAGGGCTCACCCCAGATTAAAGTAGCTATAGGAAAGACAGAAGAAATAAGATTGGACAACTAAGCCACTATCTGTGTTACATCATCAAGAGTTAGTATGCATGGAAACTATACAAGATTGGCAGCTGGCAAGGGTGTAAAATACAGGTTTGGAGCCATGGTCATATTGCATTGAGACACCTAGAGGAGAAAGGTACAGACATAACAGAAGGCACCAAAGATCTTACTGTACAATGCCAACAACAGATACAAATCAGACATCTAAGTCAGAGGAATCACATGTGCAGCAAGAGAAACCTGTACCAGAAAACCAACAATCAAAATTAACACCAACATCTGAGACACAGGTTGCATCAGCACCATCAGAAGGTAAATTCACAGGAAGTGGGATGTCAGGAGCACATTCCAGCACAATACCAAGACTTGTATGATTATTTTTTCAACAGAAATTGCTTGTAGGAGTAGACTGAGCCAATGGTAAAGATTGCATTCCCATGGAATAAATGGTTTCAGAGTAGCAGCCATGTTAGTCTGTATTCGCAAAAAGAAAAGGAGTACTTGTGGCACTTTAGAGACTAACAAATTTATTTGAGCATAAGCTTTCATGAGCTACAGCTCACTTCATCCGATAAAGTGAGCTGTAGCTCACAAAAGCTTATGCTCAAATAAATTTGTTAGTCTCTAAAGTGCCACAAGTACTCCTTTTCTTCATGGAATAAATGTTAACAACTTCTGACCCACACAGATTAAGATTAAACAGCAAGTAGTTAACAGTGCTGTAATACTCTACTCAAGACTCAGGCCTAATGCAGAGAACATTGTTTGAGATGTTTCAGAATAGCAGCTGTGTTAGTCTGTATCCGCAAAAAGAACAGGAGTACTTGTGGCACCTTAGAGATGTATCTGATGAAGTGGGCTGTAGCCCACAAAAGCTTATGCTCAAATAAATTTGTTAGTCTCTAAGGTGCCACAAGTACTCCTGTTCTTATCGTTTGAGAAGTTATTTATGAGGAGGGATTTTAAAAATGAAGAAAGGGAGATGTAGTATAGGTGAGGTATTGTCTCTTTAAAATTAGTCATGCATCTGGCTACGATTTGGTCACGGAGGACGCAGAAGTCATGGAATCCATAGAGGCTGGGAGCTGCAGGGTACCCCCACCTCCCATGGTGGCCGGGACCTGTGGGGTATTCCTGCCACCTGGAGTGGTAGGGGTCCCCACAGCTCTCCAACTGCTGTGAGTGCAGGGGTCCCCTGCAGCTCCCCAGTCCCTGTGGTTGGCATGAGATCTCCGGCAGCTCCTCAGCTGCCGCTGCCGGTGGAGGAATCCCTCGGAGCTCCCCAACCCCCCCAGGTGTGGGGACCCCCAGAACTCCTCAGTCCCTGCGGGTGGGGGGGGGGAGATTCTCCAGAACTCCCCAGATGCCATGGGCAGCAGGGGAGATTCCCTGCAGGTCCTCATTTGCCGCAAGTGGCAGGGGGGATCCCCCAGAACTCCCCAGTCCCCACAAATGTGAGGGACCCCCACAGCTCTTTAGCCACTGCAAGCTGCAGGGGAACCCTCGCAGCTTCCCTGCCTGGGGGGGAATCCCCCAGAGCTTACCAGTCCCTGGGCAGCAGAGGATCCACTGCAGCTCCCCAGCCACCACAGGTAGGGGCCCAGGGGTAGGGGCCATGGGGTAGGGGCCACAGCTCCCAGCCACAGGGGGCAGAGTGATCAACCCTCTTCCCTTCCCGTTATGTCATGGACATTTTTAGTAGAAGTCAAGGACAGGGCACAGCTTCTGAGAATTTTTGTTAATTGCCTGTGACCTGTGCATGACTTTTACTAAAAAATGTCCATGACAAAATCATAGCCTTAGTCATACATAATCACCAGGCAGCCTCGCAATGCGAGGGTTTTCTCACATGTTGCCAGCATACTCAGGGTCTGCATACTCAGTCTATAGGAGAAATCTTGTCATATGTCTAATAAAAAGAGTTGCGGTTTAAACTTTATATCCCTGGTCTCAATCTGCATTCTGAAGCTGCAGCATACTCTCAAAGACAATGCTCTCGGTTGCCTGACCTTGCCAGACAGCACAACAGAAACCACTTGGACTACTGTAGCTGAAAGAAGTTAGTAAAAACTGTGGCTATTTTTCCATTTGTTTACTTTGGACATTTGACAGCCCTTTGCTTATAGTCAATTTCACTATTTTACTGTATAGCCAGGTAGCAAGGGAGAAAATAACTAACTAAAAAGACCTTATAAATATAAACAAGGGAGCAGAAAAAACTATACAACTTTTAAAAGGATTTTAAGTTAGGCTATACTGACTAAAGCAATTTTTTGATTATCAAAAAAGTTCAAGTTGATAGGATCTTTAATTTTTTTTCTACAGTTCTGGTATAGAGAATTTACGATTGGCTGAGATATTTTTCTTTTGTTACCAACCAGGCAGTTGAAATGGGCCTTGCAAAAGGACTCACAAATCTGTAGAGAAGCTAGGTCTGGCGATACATGAGATTTAATTTTCAGTTCATCAAACAGGGACTCTTGAATATTGTGAATAAAATGCTATAGCTTATTCACTGAGCTGAAAGTTTCTCTACTAACTGGGTTAAAGCTAAATGTATTTTATATTCTTCTTAAGAAGTGGAAGAAACAGGCTCTGAAAAAAGAATCCAAGAAAGATTTGATGGCTTAGCTAGTAGAAGCAGCAGATAAAAACATGCTACATCTGGGGCCTGGTGGCAATTGGTTCCAGAGTCAGATTTCATCAACTCTTAGTACAGATAGTCACACAGGAGAACTGGGAACCACTTTATGCTAGTACATCATGCAAGGGGATTTAACCAACCAACAGCCTTCACTGGCATAAAGCTTTTTGGGGAGTGAAGTAATCTTGTGGGCCTGAGGACAACCTCAGTACTACTTCTTAGGGTGAGAATACTTTGGTTATACCTATAGGTATAGGTATAATACTGCCTGCAGAGTAATCTCACGTCTGTGGGACC
Source organism: Dermochelys coriacea (assembly GCF_009764565.3). Classification (NCBI taxonomy): domain Eukaryota; kingdom Metazoa; phylum Chordata; order Testudines; family Dermochelyidae; genus Dermochelys; species Dermochelys coriacea. The sequence continues at coordinate 45,069,234 of NC_050071.1, forward strand.
CACGCCTGCAGATCTGTTCTTTCCAAGATCATGCTTGAGTACCCACACTGTATTGCTGTTGAGTCTCATAACCATGCCACTGCATACACACTGCCCTACACAAACCCAAGTCAGATCTTGTTTCTGGAACATACCCCAGGATTCTTAGAGCCCTTAGTAACTGTGCCACTACAGGGCTTCATTCACAGTGTATCGTGAGAGAACTTGTCTGTTCATCTCACCGGACTTGACCAGAAGTGGTTTGAGCCTATGAACACATCCAGAACACAAGCCATTTTGGGGGTCTGCACACTTCCAGCAGCCAGAGTAATCAACATGGATCCTGACCCTGTAGAAGAACTTCTCCCGCTCATACTTTCACTCCTGTTTTGGGAATCAGGCAGACCATCTATGAGAACCTCGTGGATATTTTGGCAGCAGTATTTATCCTACCAAATACCCCTCTTGGAGGGTGAGACTGACATGGCAGCTGACACGCAGCTCATGCCGGTTGCCATAACCACACGCTCCCCATATGTAGACTGGCGTTTCTGCAGCAGAGCCACAAGCACAGACTGGTGGGATCACATTGTCATGCAGACTTGGGATGACTAGCAGTGTCTCCAGAGCTTTTGTATGAAGAACCAGACCTTCCTGGAGATTTGTGGGCCCCTAACATCAGGATGCATACATGAGTAGGGAGGCTTATCAGTCCAGAAGTGGGTTGCTACAGACATCTGGAAGCATGGCTACAGGTCCGTGGCTAACCAGTTTGAAGTTGGCAAGTCAATGCATGTGCGGGGGGTGGAGGTTGTGTCAGTTTGTGAGGAAATCAGGACTGTGATTCACCCAAAGGTGGTGGGCATAATAAAAGTTCCTGAAATAATTGCTGGTTTTGAGAAAATGGGCTTTCCAAACTGTGCTGGGACCATCAATGGGACTTGTGCAAGAAACATGAATACATAAACTACCCAGGGTACTACTCCATCATTACGCAGGCTCTGGTTGACCAGAGAGGTAGATTCATGGACACCAGTGTGGACTGCACTGGCAAAGGGAGCTTAAGCCTGGCAAGGTGCATGATGCCAGGCTTTTCTGGCGATCAGGACTTTTCCTTCATGGACAAGTTGGGACATTATTCCCAACAAATGATATTGTTATAAATGGAGTCACTGTCTTTCTAGGGGATCTTGCCTACCCCCTTTTGCCATGGTTTAAGAAACTGTACCCTGATTTCACAAGACCTGGCAAAAGAAACTTCAATTGCCATGCTCAATAGCTGTAAAATAGTGGTGGAGTGTGCATCCCCAAGGCTGTCCCAAACAGGTCCTTTGAATACAGACCCAGACTGTCCTGTAGCTACTCCAGAAGCCTAGCCTCTTCGCGGACCAACATCACCACCAGAGTCACTTCATCTGCTTCTTCCATGCAGACTTCCCTGTGGTAGTGCCTGTGACTGGGGTCTTACAATGGTGTTAACCGTGCTCAGGCGACTGTCATGCACCACTGTATTCAGTTCCCAGAACATAGTTCAATTCCTCATAAAAGAGGCAGGAATATGAGGAAGTTCTCAAAGTGCTGTTAGTATCCTTGATTTCTCAGTAGTCAGTTTTGAGCCACTTAATTCACTGTATGCATTGATTGCTGGTCTGGTCAAGCCCCAGTGCCACCAGCCACTCTGATATAGCTTTGTAGACGTGATCATTTTTGAGCTCTTGTTGGTATTGAATGTCTTGTTTGCCTTGCATTAGAGATTAACCAGAATCTGGCTATGTTCCTCTGGCCAGTTACAAATATGCTTGATTTAGGATTTCTTGTTAGTGCTGGCCATAGTAAACACAAGAGGGGGTATGTTTCCCTATGTGCAGTCTGTGTGGAAATGAAAGGTTAAATGTTAAGCAGCTTCATTTGAACCAGGAGGTTGCTTCCAGTTCCTGGGAATTGGGTGGGAAGTTTTGGGATGGAAGGCCTGGGAAACACAGGCTCAGGGGATTGTGGAATGGCATTGGCAGACGTTCCAGCCACGAGTCTGGTACCTTGGGCTTGAGCTGAGTCCATACTGAAAAATGCCAGGGCTTGGACAAGCTCAGACCCATAACTCTGTTTGGGTCCATGGGCCCTAGGGCTTTCAGGCACAACTGAGAGAGATTTGTTTATGGACAGTGGAGGATTTGAGTCTGAGCCCACGGTTTATTATGCAGTGTATACATACCTTATATAGCTATCCCCCTCTCTATTTCCCTAATTGCGCCACACTTTGAAATGAATTAACTTTATTCTTCAACAGCCAAAGGGTCACCAGAGTAAGGTAAATGCTTTCCTATTCTCTATGGTTGACATCTTGTATCCTCAAGAAAGGTGTTTGGTTTATCGCCACTGCACTGCATAGAAACCTGCATGCTCTAAGCCAGGATCAGTTCCTAGATATGTGAAATGAATCTCCCTGTTTATCACACTGAGGTTGCATTGGTGTAACAGAGGAGAATGTGGCCTTCTGTAAAGAGTCTTCCCATTTCAAAAAATAACTTTAACTCAGTTATTGGCTAGGTTCCAATTACCAGTATAGTTTCACTGAAAGAGTTCTGTCAAAATGCACACATACTGAGGCTTTTATTCTGAGTAGTCTATTAATAAGAGTAGTGTTATATGATACAACTATTATGGTCTTTTGAGATGCATCTATTACTATTTGAATAAGTTATAAGTCAGCACAGAGTTGCCATATGAACTGGCAGGAAATGAACAGAATTTGAAAAATGGCATTTAGATATTCATGATACTTACTAAGTGCTGAACAGTATAGGGGAAAGGAAGAGAGGTATACTTCATAAGCTGCTTTTAGATAATTTTGTTTCCACTCCCTTTTACATTTCTACATGGACATGCTGAGCCCAAATTATTCACCTATCAGTAACAAAAAGGTAGTAAAAAAGCTCTTTGTGAGGCATTTCAAACTGGAATGTTCAGTCGGGAACTGAACAACAACAGATTTTGCTTTTTCTACAAATAGCTGAGACTTTTGGAACTAGCCAATGAATAACTTGTCTCATCTAGAGAGACTTGGAGTTCTTCAAAAAGAATCCATAATGAACCCAAAATGAGTTTTTGGACAATCTTTTAATACTAGATGCTCTAAGGGCATAGAAATATGCCAAAAGGCTTGGGCTGAGGTTCGCAATGCTTTTATTAGTCTCTGGCTCTGTGCTAAAATAAAATTAATTGCAGAACCATTTCACAATTTTTTTCTCAGTTGTTTCAGTCACACTGTGATATGGTAATGTGTGTGTGTGTGTGTGTGTTTTATTGAAAACAGTCAGGCACATACTGGTCCCCATCTTCTTCAGCATTCAGAAAGCAGTCTTGCTTAGACATAAATTTCTAAAAATTAAGGTGAAGTGCATAAACAGGACAAGTTTTTTACCAGGTAATTTATTCTTTACAGTTTATTCTACTATCCTTTTTCATATATGGACCTTGGAAAATGTACATGTCAATGTCCTAGCCATGGCCTATCCTAATAGTATTCTCTAAGGGCTTGTCTTCACTACTGGGGAGATTGACACTGGTGCAATTGATACAGCGGATGTCGATTTAGCGGGTCCAGTGAAGACCTGCTAAAATCGATGGTAGAGCACTCTTTGGTCAACTCCATTACTCCAGCTCCCTGAGAAGAATAAAGGTAAATTGACCAAAGAGCATCTCCCTTTGACGCAGTGCAGTGAAGACACCACAGTAAGTCGACCTAAGTTATGCCAACTCCAGCTAGTTATTCACATAGCTGGAGTAGCATAACTTAGGTCGACTTACCCCAGTAATGAAGACAAGACCTTAGTTATTAAATCCAGGTACAAATGATTTCTGATATGTGTAGCCAAGCTGGGTCATAGGGCAAAAGGTTTAACTCTTTTCCACTTTCACTTTTCCAGTATATTAGTATAGTTCTTCTATTTCAGTTTCAAGGGGATTTCTAACTCTCTTTTCCAAATTTTAAGTCTCAAAAATCCCCCAAGAAGAAATGTTCTCCTACACTGTATTGAATGACCCCCATTTGTACTTCCATCTCACTAGGAATTTCCATACTGGATCAGACCAGTGGTCCAAATAGTCCTATATTCTGTCTCTGACAGTGGTCAGTACTGCTTCTTTAGAGAAAAGTGCAAAAAACCCTTCAGTAGGCAGTTAAGGGAGAATTTGTCCCTATGGAAAATTTGCTTTTAATCCTCAAAGGTCAAATGTTGTCTTATGCCCTGGAGCAAACACACTCTTCTCCCTCTCTCTTTCAGTAAGCTTCATAAGCTGGTTATAGGCCTGTCTTTACAAAAAGCCTGGGAGAAATAACTCTGCCATGACTCAATTGAAGAAGCTAGCACATAGACCTTTATTTCTGTCAGAGGGCAAAACTCCGGTCCACTTCAATGGCAGTTTCACCTCTGGACTTCAGGATTGGGCCTGACAAGCACAAGTGAAAAAACTTTAAACACAATGATCAGCAACAAGTTTCCTATCCCATACATGCTGTAATGAAGTCTGCACTTAATGACATAGTATTGTCTAGGCTGCCACTATGTGTAATAGAGCAGAAACAACAATATACATGAGAAATTCACACAGAGAACTGAGAGTAAAACCAGACCAAACATTTGCGTGAATAGCTACTGATACATCAATTAGCTTTCCTATGGAACTTGGCATACAGTACCAATAGCTAACATCTGGTGATAAATTCACAGAAAATAAGTATAGTCTACCCAAAATTATTTCATAGACAATGGCATCAATACTGTGTAATACTTCATATAAAGTAATCCACAGTGCAATATCCTATTTTCACAGTTCAATGAACTATAAACTTTAATGTAACCAAATAATATTAGGAATCCATTATGTGGCAGAAAAATAAATGGTGTGGATCCTATTCCCTTTGAAAACAATGTGAATTCTGCCATTGACTTCATAGCGGCCTTTCATCTATAACCCCAATCTACATATCATGCATTGGTTTGCTTAGTGTTTGTTTATGAGTTGCTTTCCTCTCAGTAATAGTTTGCCAACCAATTCAGCTCTGACAAAAACAACTGCTGTTATGTTCCAGTCGTGTGTTCTGGATTCCTTATTTACTGCTACAATTTTGTTCAGGAAGATGAGGAATTTAGGAGTAGTTCATATTTACTGAAATCTAAGTCAAACCTGAATCTCCCCTAACCACATTACATAAATACAAATGAAGATTCTCCCCATTTCCTTGTCAGCATTTATAGTATACCCATTACAGTGGTGTCTCAGTACTTGCTCTGCATCTAGCTAGCAAAATTAAACAAACTGTCCCCTGCAAAATTTGGGAAATTTTGGATCCAGATCTACTGTGGCTTGGTCCCATCTCTGCTTTTAACCATATAAGAAAACGTAACAAGAAGAAATAAAGTACAACAAAGTGGGAACTAAGAAGTGATTGCAATGAGAAAAAGTGAGAAATACAGGAGACTTATCCATTTAGAAGACAAGACATTTCTCACTTGGAGGTATTCACCTTGCCCTATAATTGAGGTCAGGTGTAGTAATGCAGATCTGCTGATCATGTGTAAAGATCTCTGTGGGCTCACTGTCATTTACCTGAGAACCGCAGCTGAAATTTTCACCTGACCTCTTCAGAGGACTTGAAGACTTTTTCCTCTCTCTCATGAGCAATTTCTCTTGCAATACTGGAAGATGTACTCATTTTATCACACTCCCTCTAAGTTAAACAAACTGTTCGATTTTGGTGAATTCAGTGGGATTTTTAGATCAGGACATGAACTCAGGACAAGAGATAATCAAACTGATTCATATGAAGACTGGCAACCCTTTGTCAAAAACTCAAACTGAACTTGTATCAAACCTCTACAGAAAGAATTAAGAATTTTTTATCTGACAACATGGTACCTGTCATTAGGGATATTACTGCCCTAGTCTATTATAACAATATCTAAATACTACAGTGAGGAACACAATACACAAGTTATGCTAAAAATAAAGACAAGGAATTTAATGTTACACAACAATATTTGTTTCCTTTTCACAGCCACTACACTACCATTTCTTTTCAGCTTTCCACTAGTAATAAGTAGTAACTGGAAGTTCGAATTGCTTTAAAAAAATTCATACAAGTGAAAGTTTCAATAAAAATAAATTAACATTTTAAAGAATTTTTTGAAGGCCCATACTAGCATCAGCTCAATCTCTGAAGTGACATCTGTCAATTTGTTCTTTATTATTTAGCTTATTTCAGTTAAATGGGTTGGTGGGTGAACGAGTGGGAATTTTTTTCTTTCCATCTTTGGTTTTCACTTAAAAAATTCTCATGAGTATGTGAGCAAAGACTCCCTTTATTCCTGTCTTTGGTTGGTTGATCTGGTCTTCTACAGGCCCCTTACTGATTTTCTGATTCATTTGTTCAAAAAAACAATATATTCATCCTGTGGGGTATCCAACAGCCTTTCCAAGTCATTTGTCTCAGCTTTCTGTGGCCTCAGCTGCTCTTTGCTTCCCTATTTCTTGCTGAAATACCAAACAGCCCAGTGAGACTCTCACAGGGCCCATCACTTGCTGCTCTAGTATTCATGAAAACACAAAGATGGAAATATAGTTCTTTTGAAAAAAGGCTTTGCTTGTTTGTTTGTTTTTTAATTTGCATTGTTCATTACATTGTGAGGAGTTACAAATGGGACCTGCCTACTTCAGTGACTGCCTCTCTCTTACAGACCATACTGTTCTATCTGCAATCAGAGGCGGCACACAAACTGGAGTCCTCACTGCTTAAAAAATAAGGGTCTGCAGTAAAACCTTCTTCATATGAGACATTCACCTTTAACCTACTCCTACCCTCAATCTGGAAGAGCCTGGGACCATGGTCAAGGTCTTTTTTTTTTACCCAAGCTTTTCATAGATTCATAAATATTAAGGTCAGAAGGGACCATTATGATCATCTAGTCCGACCTCCTGCACAACGCAGGCCACAGAATCTCACCCACCCACTCCTGCGAAAAACCTCTCACCTATGTCTGAACTATTGAAGTCCTCAAATCGTGGTTTAAAGAGTTCAAGGAGCAGAGAATCCTCCAACAAGTGACCCGTGCCCCATGCTACAGAGGAAGGGGAAAAACCTCCAGGGCATCTTCCAATCTGCCCTGGAGGAAAATTCCTTCCTGACCCCAAATATGGCGATCAGCTAAACCCTGAGCATATGAGCAAGATTCACCAGCCAGATATCCAGGAAAGAATTTTCTGTAGTAACTCAGATCCCACCCCATCTAACATCCCAGGGAGGAGTTTGATGAGGGATGATATTTAGCTTTTCTTGGGAGAGGAAGGTTTTTGGTTTGGGGGTCAGTGAAGGGTTAACTACTGATGTGAGACTGTTTTCTCCAAATATCTATAAATGTATCTAGAGTAATATGTAGATGCTTTGTTGAATATTGTGTGGTTTATGTCATAAGCCTAAATAAATACATATAAAAATGAGGGCAAATTTGACTTGATGGAATTAAAGATGCAATGGGACATTTTGCAAAAATAAAGATGTTAACCTCATTGTACTCCTGGCCTTATGTGAGTGAAGTACATTCTATCTAGCTAAATTCCCCTGCAGTTTCAGTTGGATACATGTTCAACTTTGTGCTCTAAATTGCTATGCAGTATTGCTGCGCAGCTACTGCAATTCACTCCACAGGCAGCTGCACTTCATTGGTAAGTGAAGTCATTCCTGTATGTAGTGTGATTTGTAAAGTCCTTTGTAATAAAAGAGTAAAAAAGATAATGAAAGATAAAAATATGTATATTTTCCAGCAGGCTAGTGTATTGTTACCTCTCACTGTTATTGTGTGTATGTATACTATATAAAGTTCTATGTGCATTGTCAATGGAGTATTCTGCATGTGGTTTCCATTCTGTTGCCTTCAGTGTTTTTGGAATCAACTGAAGCTGACACATCCTGGAAGAAAAGTTCACTTTTTGCTCTCCCTGGTTTCAATTATTTTTAAATCTGACGCACAAACACTGCTTTTAAAGATATGCGACTGAAGAGCCAAATAAGGATCTTTTGATTTTTTGAAATACATGTGGTTGAAATCTGAGACCCGCTTGCTGCCAAGCCACACTATTTGGAATAGAGTATTGGCACAAGAAAATAAGCCATTGTTCAGAGTATAATTTCAAAAGGGACTATCCTACAAAAAGGAAAACGTAAATTCTCATACTTTAGCTCATGGTTATAGGACAATCCCTTAATCCTTTGTTAAACACTTAAAGTTGAAATACAGACTCTAGTGCTGTTTAGTCAAGATCTCAGAGGTAATTTCATGATATAAACTACACTAGACTCTACTTAGATTTTTTTCTCTTAAAAGAAAGAATGAAAATTATATGAAATCACAACAAAGTGATGGAAGTGACCATCATACAAATGCTTCTAGACCTGTGCTACATATGTTAATATTGCCTTATTATGACAAAGCTCCTGAAAGGGCTGAATGCAATAGCTTCAACTAAAGCAGTACTAGGCTCACGGTGAAATGAAAACACCTTGTAGGAAAATACAGTGTCATTACGGAAGGATGAATATCATCACAGTACCACCATCAAGCGCCAACACATGAGGTTTATTGTGGGTGAAAAATAAGATTTAAACTACGTGTGTTAATGGTTGCACAAAAATGAATTCAGTTGCAACAACTATTCCTGGGACCAACCGTTCATGAACAAAAATGAGACCAAAAGTGTGAAGTAAAAAAACATGGGGAGAATTAGCTATTTATAATGTGTGGGCACAAGATTAGAAGAAAAGCAATTGCACACCATGGACATTCATATGAAAGAAAAGGGTAATCAAAATTGAAAGATTAAACTAATAGAAAAGAGAAAGCTACAGCCTTGAAGATGGACAGCTTGCTGTGGTTTATTTCTAATCCTCAATAAAATGAAATGTGAAGGACAGCTGTGAGAACATGAGACAAAAACCAAACCATCTTGAAGTCAATTAATTGGCAATACAGTCCCAGACAGTTTGTAATTGTGCAGTTATTCTAATACCAGATCTAAGGTACCAGTTGATAAAAAGCATATTTGCTATTTCCTGGCAAATTTAGTTTAAAAAAAAAAAACATCTCCCACAGTTATTGATTCTAGTAAAGAATTTATCACCAACTTGCAGCAATCCTGATTGAAATTAGAGGTGGACCACGCCACAAAATTTGGATTTAAATTAATATACAAATTTCAGCTCCCCTAGACTTGGAGTGTTGATTCAACCAAATTTGGATCCTGGATGAGTTCTTGATTTCAATCCCCCTTCTCCCCTTGTTGCTGTCCTTACCCTCATTCCTGGTTAAAGTTTGGTGTTGCTTGGAGTCTGAGTCCTGGTTTGGATTCATCTTGGACTTTGATTTTTAGTAACTATCTTGTTCTGTTCTTCTCAAGTTATTAATTTTTGACAGTTGTTAATGGCCAATGCAACAAATTGGTGGTCTTGGTCCTCAACACAAAACCAAACACATTTAGCATTAATTGGAGGCCTTGGTGGGAGTCCTAGCAAAGCATCCAAGAAGTGAATCAGAACAAAATGATCCTTTCACCTCACAGATCAAAAGCTACCTCATTCTTGTCAAACTATCCAAACTGAGGTTGCCATCCCTGAGATCTGTCTTACTGCACACCGTCAGCCTGTGTTCCGTCCCTACAGCATCAGTAACAATACAGTCTCTTGCATTTTCCTTGATTAATGGGATCTTAGCCAAAATAATTCCATATATTGTATAGTAATTTCCAGTCAGCTCAGCAGCTAGACATAAGCTATTTGAAATGTTTTCTCAAATAAATTAGGAAAACCAGCAGTTCAGCTGACAAGGAATAGATAATTCCCTGAAGAAAAATATTCTCTACGGAAAAGGTTAGGTGCCAAATTCTGCCTTTGGATACATGTGCATGACTTTCACTGAAATCAGCAATTTCTGCCTATGTACATCTGAGGGCAGAATTTGGCCTGAACTGTGAAGTGCTGAATCTTGCAAGCACATTCATGTGAATATTCTCAACAAAGTCAATATGTATTGTGTTAAAGATTCTGTGGACCAATCTTCAAAACTGTGCATGCAATTTTGCATGCACCCAACCTAGGCATACAAATTCCCTGGTGTGCATATGCAAGTCACAGTTTGGCACTTGCACACCTTTGTATACTCCAAACTCTGGACTTGTACAAACATAGGGGCATTTGTGGATGTGTACTTTTGAAGAAAGTATATTTATTGCACGTAAGGATCAAACTATCACAAGTTAGTTTAAGGTAAGTGTCAGAGGGTAGGTCCTCCCCATCAGGGGGATTCAGGTAATGGGGAAATTAAAGTATAGCTTGGGTGGCCTAAGTGGCCTAGTTTCCCAAGTCACCACAGCAGCCCTGGCTCCTTTGGCAGCATGGTCTAATAGTTGGAGTCTGAGCAGCAGCCTTTTGGTATCGGGCAGTGCGGCCCGAGTCACTAGGACTACCCTTCTAGGTAGGATAATACGGCTTGGTGGCCAGAGCCAATGGACTATGCTTCATGGCAGGGCATTGTGGCCTAGTGGTTTGAGTCAATAGAACCCTTGTGGCAGGGCAGTGCGTCCCAATGGCCAGAGTCAGTAGGACTGCCCCTTGTGGCAGGGCAGGGAAGTGCAGTGCGGCCTAGTGGCCAGAGCAGGTGGATGGCAGCTAGGGCAGGGGGACCTGGGCCCCCCCTTCTCCACCAGTACAGGGCCATGTCTGCAGCGGAGGTATCTGCCACCAACTCAGCAGGGATCCTTCTGAAACATGCTGAGTCTAACACAGTTCTATGACTGGATCAATGTTTACGTCCCCTGAGCTACCTCCTACCCATCCTTCCACAGCTTGTAGTCTCAAGGGTTTTGCGGTCTCTTCTCCATCTGCGGTGTCAGTCGGTTGGGGTTCGGTTAGCACCACAGCCCAGCTGGCCTCCGTGTCCTAGAGCGCTGGCTGTCTCTTTGCAGGAGCTGGCAAAACACCTCTGCTCCCTTCGGCCATCAGATGCTGGAACTAGGGGTTCTGGGGGTGTGCCGCACGCCCTGACTTGAAGTGTTTTCCATTATACACAAGGGTTACAGTTTGGTTCAATGGCTTCCAGCATCTCCACTATAAAACTGAGCTGAGCTGCTCCCTTTTATATCTTGGTTCGAGCCGCAGCATGCCCAGCTGAGATGAGGGGACATGGCCCACTGAGTGTGTTTAACCCCTGCTGAACCAGTGCAGGGTAGGTACAGCCCATAGACAGCATACGAGTCTTTTGTTTGGGGAACCTATGCCCAGGAGTACCAGACACTCCCTAGAAGTGAGGGGGGGTACTAGTGCCCGGTCTTTGGCCCTGCCCCATTAAGGCCCTGCCCCTGCTCTGCCCTAAGGCTCCACCCCCACTCCACCTCTTCCCCTGATGTCCCACTCACCATGAGGCCCCGCCTGCCAGTCATTCCTCTCTACCATCTCCTCCCCCATCTCTCGTACTTAAAGCAGGAAAAAAGTGGGAGGGCCACTTTTAAAGGTGATGGGGCCATGGTTCCGCCCCATGCTCCATTCAAGCACCCAAAAGCTGAGTTGCTCTGGCATCAGCACAGCCAGAGAAGTTGTCCCACAGTTGAGCCACTCAGTGAGAGGCAGAACCTGTAGTGTCTGCCACCACAGGAGAAAGAGTCCTCTCTGCCTCTCACTGGCTGACCCAGCTGTGGGACTCTTCCTCCTGCTGTGCCGATACTGGAGCAACTCAGCTTTATATCTTCAGGGGAACCGGAACAGGGTGGGCTAGGGCCCCATCACTTTTTCCCCCCTGTGTTAAGGGTGAGCAATGGGAGGGAGCGGGTGGAGAGGAGCGAGCGACGGCTAGGGCCTCAGGCGGAAAGAGGTGGAGGTGGGGGAGCTGGTGCGCCCTTCCCCCCTTCTGGTTCTCCTGTTCCCAGGGCACAGAGACAGCAGTGGTGGGCCAAAGGGAGGTGACTCACATTCAACATTTGCCTCCTCCATGGCCAGCCTTTTTTATTTTGGGGGAAGCTTAGCCCCAAGCATCTTATATGCACTACCCTGTCACAGTAAGCCAAAGAAAATCTGTAAAAAGGCAGAAAGTCTCTCAAACTTCAATTTAGCATGCTGAACACACATTCATAAATGCTGATGCTTGCCAGTGAACCATGGAGTATACTAACTTTACTAAGCTTCATCTGATAACTGGTTTAAGCAAAAAGAAAAGGAGTACTTGTGGCACCTTAGAGACTAACAAATTTATTAGAGCATAAGCTTTCGTGAGCTACAGCTCACTTCATCGGATGCACTCACGAAAACTTATGCTCTAATAAATTTGTTAGTCTCTAAGGTGCCACAAGTACTCCTTTTCTTTTTGCGAATACAGACTAACACGGCTGCTACTCTGAAACCTGGTTTAAGCAAAGGCTCTTAAGAACTAAACTGTGTGGTCAGTGCTTCTGTTTTCTATAAGTGGCTTTTCCAAAATTGCTTTATTTTATAAATAATTAATTCTTCCTGTTTTTCTGCTCATTTTTCATTCGTATAAGCTATGCTCCAAAACAGCAGCAAGAGCAAATCTTTAATGTCAAAATTACCACCACTAAGTAAGGGACATAGCATGCATACAGCGACAGAGTCATGTAGTGTCTCTGTGTTCTGACACAGTGTGCATAAAATCCACCCCAGACAATCATTAGCAAAACCTTTCAAATTTTCATGCTGAAGAGAAACAGAACTGAACTGATAGCGACGCCAGTCATCTAGCTTCAAGCCGTCATTATATCAATACTCTGAAGTAATCTCAACCAGAATGTTTTCTTTTGATGCAGTAGGAACATTAGTGCTTGGCACATACATTTGATAATTATTACTCATTAAGGATTCTCTAAATAGGAATGATTTGCAACACAAATTATACAAAAAAAATCTGAAAACTGCTTAGTTTTTCAGTCTCTGAAGTATTAACATTTTTGTTAATATTCTCTAGGTAAACAATGTGACAAGAGTCATCTAATATAAAATGCCCATAATATGTACGAAGAATAAAGTGGTTTATGAGAAATTCTTCAAACACACGTTTTTTATAACTATCTTCCTTTGGCAAACTCTTTTTTTCCCCTATAAAAATTCATTGTGAAAATTTGTTTGTTTAAACTAGGAGTGTTTTTTCATGCATGCATAGAGTATCGAGTAGCTAAATGAAATGCAGCTGAAAACACTAAACTGAGGACACCAAAATGAGTCACCAGACAGCTGTACATAATAAAGGATTTGAACTAACACAAAAACCTACTGCAGAAAATGGGTGATGATTGTATCTGCCATGTTCAAGAGGCACGAGACAAAAATCTAAGGCAAGCAGGCTCTAGTAACTGTACTTATTTAGTGTGAGGAAGACTAGTTCCCTTTCTGTACATTAGACATCAACACCACTGCCTTCAATTTCTATCCTAGTGAAGTTTACTAAAATGTGTAACGTGTGACATTCCTGTAGAATTAATATGCAAATATTGAAGTTAAGAAAAATACAATATGCACCTTTCAGTGTTTTACCAACTAGAAAATCAATGTTACCCAGGATGAAAAGTGATTCATTTTACAGGTGCATACTTTCTCTACATGGGGTTTTTGTTTGTTAATTCATTGTTATGATCAGAAACGTGCAGTTTGGTCAATCTAGGTTTCATGGAACAATTTCTGTTGTCTACTCTAACTGGGAAAAGAAGTAATCACTAAGGCTAAGATTTTGTCATGGATATTTTTAATAAAAGTCATGGACAGCGCATGGGCAAATAATGAAGAATTCACGGAAACCAGTGACCTGTCCCTGACTTTTACTAAAAATATCCATGACAAAATGGGGTGCCTGGGCAGATGTAGGTGGGCTGGGAACTCCAGAGGCTTCCATCACCCCTGGGGGGCTCAGAGCTCCAGGGTCTCCCAGCCGGCACTGGCTGAAATCACGGAGGTCTTTGGAAGTCACAGATTCCATGACTTCCATGATTAAATCACAGCCTTAGTAATCACACATCAACAGAAACAAGTGGACTTCTGTGCATAATTTCACAACCCCATCTTCACATAGTTTTACATCTTATAGGAAGGGTTCTGCAGGTTGATTGTAAATATCCCATTTTTAAATGTATTGTTAATGAAAGAAATAAGATTGTTTGAAGGAGTTGTTAATTAAAATTTCCTTTTTATGATGGATGAGCCCTGTAAACTCTGCAAAGAAGGGCAGCTCTCACCAAAAATCCCAAGAGAAGCCTGGAAAATCTTGCTCAGTTTCAGGTTCAGTCCTACTGGTTCTAACAAACGTGATTTATTATTACAATCCTGGTTTTCATTGGCTGAACAAAGTAGTGTTTTGACATCCTGGATGCAGAAAAGCAGAGAGAAAAATCCAGCTGGCACAAAATCAGCTATTCAAAATATAGTAATGTGTAAGCAAGAAGTGCTCTTAAGAGAATGAAACAAAAGTACAGAGCTTCACGTTTTTGGCCATAATTAAACCATCACCAATGAATCCATGTAACTGTGTATTGCAGCTTTAACTGAGACCCCATGTGTTCAATTGTTCTGGTTATTGATATCACTTTAATAAATATATTCACAAAGTAATGTTTTCCATCTCTCCATTCAAATGTTTTCCATGTGCTAAGAATGTTCATGTCTGACTCCGAACTCATATCTTGTAATATAAGGAGAATTTAATATGAGTAAGGCCATACTGTAGATTGCAAAACCAAGGGCAACTTGTCAGGTTTGCTGACAGGATTTGTGGAGTCTCATAGAAATAAATATGCATTCCTACCTTGAAAGACAGGCAGCTAGATCAACTGATATGCAAAATAGTTATACCTCCCCTGATATTGGTTTATACATTGATCTGACTGGGAGATTCTGATTCATGCTGAGTATAGATTTCTGTACTTAAATTATTACTAATTGAAGTGGATTGAATAGGTTCAGATTAATTCAGGTTTAGCTATGTAGGAATATACAATATGTCATTCTGCACTGATAGCACCTTTCATTCAAGGATTTCAAAGTACTTTACAAACATTAGTGAGTTTAGCTTCATGCACTTGTGAGCAAAGGAAGTATTACAACTCCTATGCGATTGACTAGGAAACTAAGACACAGCTGTTAAGTAACACACCCAGGGTTGCACAAGTCAGCAGCAGAGCTGGGAGCAGAATCCAGATTTCCTGTCCCTCTGTCCTTTCACTACAAAACAAGAGAGATATTTAGGTCCCACACAAGATGGAGTTTGGCTGTTTATATAGCCTGCAGCTGGCACTGTAAATGCTTGCTGGCTAATAAGTACTCATATAACTTTACCAAGGGACACATTTGAGGAGGATGAGGGTTTCTTTATAGAGACACTTATTTCTCTTTAAAACCTGATATACTACTTTGACATCAACAATACTATCCAGGACACTGACTTGGAGTAGTAACTGGAAGAACAATAACTTAATAAAGATTATTCAGTAGCATTGGTAAAACAGGATCTTACAGAGCCAAATTTATCCTTGAAGGAACTCTACTGAAGCATGAAAATGAAGAAAAGTCAGCAATATGGAGCCAGCAAAGTTACACTATTGAATAATGTAACTCAGTCACCTCTCTGGCTATGTAGTCTCCCACTCAGTCCCTTCACTGGCCCTACATCAATTTTAATGTCAAATTCAGACCTTAACCTTCAAGGTTTTACTCACCTGTTCTCCTGGCTACCTCATGTTGGATTCCCACCACACTCTGGTTCAGTCACTGGGTCGTGCTAGTTCCACTTCTTTGTTTCCTTCTCTCACAACCACTTCCCTGCCTTTTCCCCTGCTATTCCCTACAACTAAAATGTCGTCCTTGTTTGCTGTACACTACACGGGTGCTTGTTCAAACCTTATCCAAATGTGAGGTTCACAACTCCTTCCATCCTCACTCTGTCTCCAGTATTAGCTATGCGAGTTGGCTCCTCCCCTCACTTCCATTGTGCATAGAAGTCTTTGGAGGAGAAGGCTCCATGGTCTCCCAGCAAGATGAGTTCAAAAGTGTTTCACTCACACACACAGTGGAGGAATGGAGAGGTAGGGCTAGTTGAAAATTTTCCATCAAAACCTTTTCCTGATGGAAAACTCAGGTTTTGACTCAACAAAAATTTTCACAGAAAGTGTTTGTTTTTCTCAAAGCTTTTGATTTCTCACTGGAAAAAATCAAAAATCCAACACTTTGTGGGGAGGGCTGAAAAATGGGTTTTTGTTTCAGTTTAAAGCTGAAATTTTCTCGAGGAGAAAAAACATTTCTGACCAACTGTAGTGAAAGAGTTTGTGACCCTCCCTGCCAGCAGGAGGAGGGAGCAGTGTTGGGCCTATTACTGCCCATTTTGAGTTTGCCGTACAATGACCTACAACTTTAGAAACAGTCCAGAATAGATAGCTTACCTGGGAACTGTTATGTTCACAGAAAAAAAAAGTTTTTTAAAAGCACAACAACAACAAACTTTCAACACAACACTACTTTATTTGTTAGAATCCAGAACCCTAAAACACAAGAACCAAAAAAATTGAGAAAGACAACACAGGCTGCTCTTTAAGGCAGAGAGGCACAACTCTACTTATCTTATTGTATACTGACTCTTTGCCCACTGACTACTGAAATCTGATATTGCATGCTGCCTTACAGATCCCACCCTAGCCTGCAAGCAGGATCTGGAATATCCTTAAAATTACAAAGCTATCACTTTAAGAGTAACAATTGTCAATGCACAACATGAACAACTATTACCATGGAAACTTCAGACAGCCACAAAAGCAGGTAAGGAGAGAAGAAGAGTGGAACATTAGTTAACAAAATAGACTTCAGACGTGAAAAAAAATAAAGTGTGCATTGGGTAGTTCAAAACATGGTTGAAAGTTCAGGCCATTTTTTATTTTGGATTAATTTGCTCATTCAATCCCTCTATGTTTCAGCAGAGGTTAAGCTAGCAATGGGGAGGCAGAAAACCTGCCCTCCAAAACCCTGTCCATAATCTGAAGTTGATTTTAAGTTTTAATTAAAAAAAAAATCTAGACGAGAAGGTTACTTACCTTATGCTGTAACTGAGGGTCATAGAGATGCTTGTCCTTGTGGGTGCTCTACTTTTGGTGAACCTGCACCCCTGCACTTGTAATCAGAGATTTTTAGTAGCAGTGCCTGGTAGGGTCACATGTGCTCTGTCCCCGTCTCATGCCACCTCATAGCACTGTGCAACCAAACCCCCCCAACACCCTCAGTTCTTTGACGACCACAGATTTGCTAGTGGCCCCAGTAAGGCATCTGAACACCAGACTGAGATCCCATGATGAAGTAGAGGCTCATATTTCTGGCTAAAAGTTACAAAGAAACTGCTTGTGAAAACGTTTAGTGGTCAGGTGAATGAAGATCGAGAACTCATCCACTTTACGGTGGAACACAGAGATTGCTGTGAGGTGTACCCTGATTAGTGTGACTCCCAATAAAATCAGGACTGTCCTGATATTTAGTTGTTTGTCCTGACCGATGTACAGTTGGGACGTCATTTGTCCCAATATTTTACTTCGGCAGCACTCCAGCCTCCAGCTTTTTTTTTTTTTTTTTTTTTTTTTTTGCTTGGAGCGGCAAAAAACCTAGAGCTGGCCCTGTTGGGGGGTGAGCCTGTGGCAGCTCCCTCCATGTGTCCTGATATTTTGTTCTTGTCATCTCGTCACCCTAACTCTGATTGAGCTCATGGAGAAGCCCAATTTCTTAAGTTCCAACATATAGTTTAGTACCAGTTGTAAAGGAGAGGAAGTCGCCATGATTTGTCTATTTTGACACCATGTATTGAATCCCTTCCATTTGTGTAGGTATATATGTCACAAAGTTGGTTTTAAACTGTTTAAAAGAATGTCCCTTACCTCCTCTGAAAAGGTCATTTTGCTGTCTCAGAGTCATGGAGTAACCATGTCCTGAGGTAGAGTCTTACCAGGTTTGGGTGGTGGACCTGGCCCACATCCTGAGACAGGAGATGAGGTAGAGGTGGAAGAGTGTGTGGTGGGCCCACAGCCCTCTTTAGGAGATAAGGAAACCACATTTGTCTGGGTCATGTGGGGCTATCAAGATGACAAGTTGTCTGTCCTGATCTTATGTATGACCCTGGGTAGGAGAGGGCGTACAGTAGGGGTGCATCCCATTTGAGGAGAAAGGGATTGCCTAGAGAGCAGGGTTCCGATCCCACCCGCAGAAGTGTGGGCACTTGGCATTTGTCACAGAAAGGTCTCTAGTTAGTAACTCCCATTGTTTGAATCTGTTCCATAGTACTCTGGTGTTTGTTTCCCCACACGTGATCCTGGAAAAAATTTCTGCTCAGTGCATCTGCAGTGGTGTTTTGGCATCATGGTAGGTAGGAGGATGAAATGTCGATGTTGTGGCTGATGCACCAATTCAATAGTAGTGTGGCTTCTGTGCCTAAGGAATGTTACCATGCCTCTCTCCTCCCCGATCAGTTTATATAAAACAAACTATCAACATTGTGAGAATCTTTATGGCCTTGTCTTCGATCATGGGTAGGAAATGTGAGCATGCATTGCAAATTTCCTGTAGCTCCAACAGGTTTATGTGTAGTGTGGATTCCGATGGGGGGCCAGTGGGCCTTGAATTGTGTGATTGGGCAGGTGTGCCCCTCAAATTTAGCAGAGAAGTGTCCGTTGCAAGTATCCTCGATGGAAGGTTCTGTGCAAAGGGGACTCCTGGGCAAAATATTGTTTGGCTGCATCCACCAATGTTGAGAGTTTTTTTCTGTGGTTGACATTGTGGGACATTTGTTTATGCTGTGTCTGTGGGGAACATAGACTGTCCATAGCCAGCCTTCCAGACATCATATGTGCAGTCTGGCATTGACAACAAATATTGTTGCAGTCTAACAGTTGTCATGGTCTAACAGTTGGAGGCAGGTCCTGGCCGATGTCTGGGGACTGGCTTGTGTCATTAAATTTACTAGAATGGTAAATTGGCGTCAGGGCAGTGAGGCTGTAGCCTCTAGAGAGTCAAGGTAGGCACTGATTAAATCCAATCTCTCCACAGGTGTGAATGTTGATTTCTGTTTGTTTGTAAGCCTAGACATGTGAAGAGAGCTACTGTCTTTTGAGTAGCTTCTAGTGCCTCCTCTCGAGTCTATGCTTTCAGTAAAATCAATCGTCCAAATACGGGAATATTATGACCCCTCATCTGCGGAGGTGGACAAGCTCCACTGCGAGAACTTTTGAAAATACCAGTGTGGCAGTGGATATTCTGAAAGGGAGTACTTTGTGGAAATGGTCTGCTCCCAGAACAAACCCAAGGAACCTCCTCTGTGTGCAATGTATTGTTATGTGAAAATATGCATCCTGGAGATTAAGGGCCAAGAACTCGTACCCTCTTTTCAGTGTTTGAATTATGGTTGCTAGTGTGACCATTCTGAATCGTTGGGTCTTCACGAATTTGTTGAGTCTTCTTAAGTGGAGAATGGGGCCCAGCTTCCAGCTTTTTTCTTTGTTAGAAAATGGGCCCCCTTCCCTCTGTGTTGTGTTGATACTCATTCTACTTATCCTAGGTGTATTAGATGGTTTACCTCCTGTCACAGTAGATGTTCGTGAGAGGGATCCCTGAAGCAGGATGGGGGAGGGAGGGAGGGGGGATAAAGGTAAATTGGTTGGAATAGTCAGTCTCAAAGATCTCTAATACCCATTTATCTGACATGATGGTCTACCAAGCTGGGTGGAAGAGGTCAGACAGTCTCTGAATGGATGGGTGGTTGTAGATGTTTCCAGCACTTGAAGGTGTGGGACCAAACCCTCAAAACTCTTCTTTGGAAGGACATTGCTGGGACATAGAAGGTTGGGAAGGGCGTGGTCATCGTCTTGCAGGTCTCTGCTTCTGTCTTTGAGGGTCATATTGTCTCTGGGGTTGTGTATAAGATGCAGATCTAAATCTTTGCACCAAGTAATATTTGCCTTTTTATTCTGTGTCGGAGTGTATATACCCAAGGATTTCAGAGTTGCTCTGCAGTCATTCAATTTGTGAAAGGATTCATCTGTTTTGGCTGTGAACAGCTTGGGGCATTCAAATGGGAGATCTTAGACTGTTGATTATACCTCCTTGGGAAAACCAGACAGAGATAAAGTCAGGAGGCTCATCTCACGACTAAAGCTGTGGTGGTGGAATGTACTGTCATGTCTGCTGAGCCTAATGAGGCTTGCAATGCTGTTTGAGAAAGAAGATGGCCCTCCAAGATAGTCGCTTTGAATTGTTCTTTTTTCTTTGGGAAGAAAATCAATAAATTTAGAGAATTTTGAATAATTCGTGTAATTATATTTGGCCATCAATGCCTAATAGCTGGCAATCATAAATTGTAGGGTCACTGAGAAGTAGGCCTTGCATCCAAAAAGGTGTAATGTCTTCTACTTCCTGTAGTATGGGGATGTTCTGGAGTGATGTTGTCTGCCCCTTTCATTCATGGCCTCTATCACCAGGAAGTTTTGTGTGGGATGTGAAAACAGAAATTCCATTCCCTTGAAAAAATGTAATATTTTTATCTGCCCTTTTACACGTGGGTTGTTGCCAGGGTCTTCCAAATGGTTTTGGCTGGGTCCACGAGAGCCTCATTTATTGATATGTCAATCTTGGAAGAGGCTGAAATCTACAGGATGTCCAACAACTTATGCTGGGAGTCTGCCACTTTTTAGTGGTATCTCCAGAGTCTGTGATCCTCTTAAATAGTTCATGGAACTATTTAAAATCATCCCCAGTGGTGGGGGCATGATGACTTCATCTGGAGAAGAGGATGAAGTGTTGGCAGCTGGTGCAGCTTCCTGGTCTGAAGTCTTGTCCAATTCCTCACTTGCCTTTTCCAGAGGTTGAGGGTCTGGGTATAGAGGATGAGAGAGAATGCCTGGGTGGACTGGGAAGCTTATGGTATCATTGGGGGTACGCTGCCCAGTAAAGTGATGGAAATGGCATGGGTGGTGACATCTCTGGGTGTCTATACCAGCCCTGAGTTTCAGGTCCTGGGTTATATTCATGGTTTTCTGGTGGACCTGGTCTGGTAGCTGCATGGATAGGCAAGTAGTGATGGGAGGAGTATGTTTCCACTTCATCCTCATGGTCCTTGGTGCTAGACAAGGGATGAGCTGATTTGTGTGGTGTGGTCAGTTGGTTCGGTACCAAGCATGCTGGAGTGATGGTTCCAGCACCTAGGAGACCAGAACATCCTTGTGGCAGAGGAATTGCTGTAGTATCGAGAGCATCGGTACCAAAGAAGGTGTTGTAAGCAGTACCGATGTCTTTGCTGCAGTTGTCGGTGCCGAGGATCGGGTGCTATGTGCGGTGGAGGCAGAAGGTGGCGCCTTAGCCTGGAGCAGTGCCAAGCTGTTTGGCAACATGTTTTATCAGCTTCAGCAGTACCAAGGCAGAGGCTGCTAAGTCTGAGAATGCTGCTTTTTGGTGGATTCCTAAGGAGGGGAGGACGGAACCCACTTCTTTGCTGCCTTCTTGACAGAATGCTCTTTCCCATGAGTGGGTAGAAGGGAACCTATGTCAGAGGCTGCTGTGGGACACCAGGCAGGCAGCATGATTCAGGCTCAGATGCCAAGTGCACAGACTTCTCCATCATGAGGACCATTAGCTGCAGGTCTCTCACATTCCTGATGCAGGCTTACAAGTTGTGGCAGTGTGAGCACTTTTGTGGAATATGTGTCTTGCCAAGGCAGTGGACACACTCCGTAAGATACCAGGATAGACAGTCTGCACATGAAGCAGCATTTAAAATCTGGTGAGTCAGGCATGCCCCTCAGAGAAGCATTTTCAAATGTGAGGGAGGGTAACTACGCTACCCTAAGGGTATCCTAACAACTTAAACTTAAATTCCCTAATATAAGGAAAAAAGGTTTTCTAGGGTAAGTAACAATTCAACTAACTATCAACTAAGTATAACTAACCAACTAGTATCTTAAGTAACAATTAAAGAAAGACAAAGTACAGAGGCGCTGCTAAGTGCTCCATCTGAAGCCGAGAGTGGCACAGAAGGAGCTGCAAGGGGATCAGTAGCACAACGCTATGTAACTTCCGAGGCAGTGTGAGATGGGGACAATGCATGCCTGACCCATCCAGGCACCGCTACTAAAAATCTCCAATTACAAGTGCAGGGGTACAGATTCCCCTAAAGTGGAACACCCAGAGAGACACTCCTTGAAGAAGAATTTATGGTTCAGAAGAAAACTTTCAGAATTCCTGACACTGAGCAATTCCAGAGTTTGCAAATAGATGGCCTTGGAGCAACAGCTCAAAGAGGATTGGCCATGGGCCCCAGTAAGGCAGGGTGTTAAGTCTGTCATTTTAAAAGGCAATGATTGCTAACTATTTTATTTCTGGATATGCAGCTTCAGAAGGTTTAAATATGTGACCTGGATTATGAACATTAGTTAAGGTCTTGTTTATCACCTAACTTCTCAGTCAAGACTACATGATGTTCCCTTCCACCCCAGAATAAGGTGGAATAGGAAGGAGCACAGAAGGTCCCCCTCCTATCCCTGGCTTGGGTATGCAGTGATCCCCCACAACTCCCTGTCTTCATTGGCTAGTGCATAGAGTGCTGTCCCTCCTGTTGTAATCTACTTTAACAACTGTTCCCGTTCACCCAAAATACAATCACATAACATTCCACAGCCAATTACAGAAATTGCTTACAAGGAAAGTAACATTGGGAAAACAATTGATGTATTTTTAGCTGCCTTTAATGCAATTTAGTAGCTGCAAACAAAGGAGAGCCAACAACATGTGACCAGCCAACCTTTCCGCAGAGCACAGTTTCTGTGCTATCGTATCAGATCTAACAAATATGCTCAACCATTGTGCTTGTATGAAGAGGCAGAATTGTCAAAGTGGGGTAAAACTCAAAAGAAACAGAAGAGAATGGAAGTAATAAGAGCCATGAGGGTACGTTTATAGGTGACAGAGATGGAGGAGACTCAGAGAGCTGAAAAGAAGAGTGGAAGAGACAGAGAAAACGAAGACTGGGGAAATACAAGGGGAGAAAGGGAAGTGGTGGAAACAGAACCTCAGCAATTGCAGGGTTGAGTAGTTGGTTGGAGGTGGAAATATTTTCCATCCCCTGCCCCACAAGCTAGACCAGAATGGGAAATGGCCTACTCACCACTCCCAAAAATTCCTTAATAGGGAGGTAGCACTTTACCAGACTTTCCCCCATGAAACAAGTAATGATAACAACTGTGTGCTGCTATACTGTGGTAAGCAATAAAGTCTATAAATTGTATCAGCTTTGGCGGCCTGTAATTGATATTCACATAAACACAAATATTAACTTTACTAGAATTACATGCAAGTTATTTGGAGATTTGTCAAACGGGTTACTTGGGCATTAACTAGGGAAAGGGAAATGTCAACTTATTGACGCTCAGCATTTCTTTGGGAGACATCCCAGCCATAGTAGCATGAAAGCATAACAGCCTTGGAAATTGAAGGGAGTCTGCTTCAGTGCCCCTCTAATAATATTCTAGACAATTAGGTAAATTCACTGCTGGTATAAATAAGAAAGATTCTATTGAGGCCAATGGAGCAGCACCCATTTATATCAACAAGTAATATGGCAGTTAAGATGAGAGGACTTAAAATAATTCCACCCAGAGTACCACAAACATGACACCGCACATAAAGCAAAAAAGTTTTTTTTTTTACAAAAAATATTTAAAGAAAATAAAGTGAGAGATTGTTTGGTTTTTTTAAGTTATTAGTACAGATGGTCCGGAATTTTTCAACCAAATTGTTTTTCAGCAGAAAATTGGAACATAAGAATGGCCATAATGAGTCAGACCAATGGTCCATCTAGCCCAGTCTTTCAATAGCAACCAATGCCAGGTACTTCAGAGAGAATGAACAGAGCAGACAATCAAGTGATCTACACCCAGTTGTCCGTTCCCAGCTTCTGACAGTCAGAGGCTAGGGAGACCCAGAGCATAGAGTTGCATCCCTGATGATCTTGACTAATAGCCATTGATGGACCTATCTTCTAGGAACTTATCTAATTCTCTTTTGAACCCCTTTATAGTTTTGGCCTTCCCAACATCCCCTGGCAACAAGTTCCACAGGTGGACAGTGTGAGGTACGTCCTTGTATTTGTTTTAAACCTGCTGCCTATTAATTTAATTGGGTAAACCCTGGTTCTTGTGTTAGATGAAGGAATAAATGGTGCTTCCTCATTCACTTTCTCCACACCATTCATGATTTTATAGACCACTCTCTTATCCCCCTTAGTCATCTCTTTTCCAAGCTGAAAAGTCCCAGTCTTTTTTAATCTCTCCTCATATGGAAGCTATTCCATATCCCTAATCATTTTTGTTGCCCTTCTCTGCATCTTTTCCAGTTCTAATATATCTTTGTTGAGATGGGACAACCAGAAAGGCACACAATTTGAAGTGTGGGCATATCATGCATTTATATAGTGATATTATAATATTTGCTGTCTTATTATCTATCCCTTTCCTAATGGTTCATAATATTTGCTTTTTTTACTTCTGCTGCACATGAACAGCTGTCAGAGAATTAGCCACAATGACTTCAATATCTTTTTCTTGAGTGGTAACAGCTAATTTAAACCTCAACATTTGGTATGTATAGTTGGAATTATGCTTTCCAATGTCCATTACTTTACATTTATCAACACTGAACTTCATCTGTTATTTTGTTGTTTAGTCACTCAGTTTTGTGAGATCCCTTTGTAACATTGTCTGCTTTGGACTTAATTATCTTGAGTAATTTTGCATTATCTGCAAATTTTGCCACCTCACTGTTACCCCTTTTTCAGATCATTTATTGAACAGCATTGGTCCCAGTATAGATCCCTGGGGGACACCACTATTTTACCTCTCTCCATTCTGCAAGTGACAATTTATTCCTATCCTTGTTTCCAGTCTTTTAACCAGTTATTGATTCACGAGAGAACATTCCCACTTTTCCCCCATGACTGCTTACTTTACCTAACAGCCTTTGGTAAGAGACCTTGTCAAAGACTTTCTAAAAGTCCAAGAACACAATACCCACTGGATCACCCTAGTCCAGATGTTAGTTGGCCCCCTCAAAGAATTCTAATAGATTGGTGAGGCATGATTTTTCTTTACAAAAGCCATGTTGACTCTTCCCCAAAAAATCGAGTTCATCTATGTGTCTGATAATTCTGTTCTTCTTTATAGTTTCAACCAGTTTGCCTGATACTGAAGTTAAGCTTACTGGTCTGTAATTGCCAGGATCACTTCTGGATCATTTTCGAAAAATTGGTGTCACATCCTCCAGTCATCAGGTAAAGAAGCTGATTTAAGTAATAGGTTACATCCCAGTTAGTAGTTCTCCAATTTCATATCTGAGTCCCTTAAGAACTCTTGGGTGAATACCATCTGGTCCTGGTGACTTATGAATGTTTATCAATTTGTTCCAAAATCTCCTCTATTGACACCTGAATCTGGTACAGTTCTTGAGCAATTTTTTTTAGGTGACAAATCTGAATTATGGCAATCTTGTCTCCTCTGCAGTGAAGACTGATGCAAAGAATAAATTTAGCTTCTCTGCAATGACTTTATCTTCCTTGTTTGCTCCTTTAGTACCTCAAGCATCCAGTGGCCCCACTGATTATTTGGCAGACTTCCTGCTTCTGATGTTCTTTAAATTTTTGCTGTTATTTTTTGAGTCTTTGGTTAGTTGCTCTTCAAATGATTTTTTTGGCCTGCCTAATTGTACTTTTACACTTGACTTGCCAGAGTTAATGCTCCTCTCTTTTTTCCTCAGGAGGATTTAACTTCCAGTTTTTAAAGGATACCTTTTTACCTCTAACCACTTCTTTTACTTTTTTGTTTAGCCATGGTGGCACTTTTTTGGTACTCTTACTATAAATTTTTAATTTGTGTTATACATTTAATTGGAAATTCTATTATGATGTTTTTAAAAGTTTCCAGGCAGTTGACTTTTGTGACTGTAGCTTTTAATTTACATTTAACCATCTTTTTTTTGTGTGTAGTTCTTTCTGAAGTTAAATGCTACTGTGGTGGACTTCTTTGGTATCTCCCTCCCACCCACCCACAATATAATTAAATTATATTAGGGCTACTATTACCAAGCTGTTTAGCTATATTCACCTCTTGGATCAGATCCTGTGCTCCACTTAGGACTAAACCAAGAATTGCCTCTCTTCTTGTGGGTTCCAGGACAAGCTGCTCTAAGAAGCATTCATAAATTGTGGCTAAATTGGGATTCATCAAAACTGAAACTTTTTGTGGGAAAGTTTTGACAAAACTTTCAAGGAAAAGGTTTCTCATGTCCATGATGGAATTTCCGGTGAAACACCCATCTAAAATCAGGCAGAGCAGAAACCTCAACCCAAGACTTCCCTATCCCAGCCTATTTGGGGGTGGGGCTTTCATTCTCCCCTACTGGCCCTGTTCCACTTTGTATAAATAATTAAATATCCATTAAGAGCAGGGATTTGAACCTGAGTTCACACACACTACAGCCAATGTGAGTATCCACATCACTGAGACATTGGCTGTTCTGGGGGAGGTGGGTATCTCTCCCTTGTGCTTTAGCTTTGCCCATTTTATTCCAGCTAACAAAATCTCCCAACCAATTGAGAATGTAACTCAGTCATGGAGTAGCTCAAGTGTGTTATAAATGAGGTGTCAAGTACATCCTCTTCCTCCCTACTCCC
Source organism: Dermochelys coriacea (assembly GCF_009764565.3). Lineage (NCBI taxonomy): Eukaryota > Metazoa > Chordata > Testudines > Dermochelyidae > Dermochelys > Dermochelys coriacea. The sequence goes on from NC_050071.1 coordinate 45,095,990, forward strand.
ATAATCAGAATATATGGCTCACATTGGGCTACATAAATAAATTGAAAAATCAGACACCTATGAGACAGGTACAGCACATGCAGCTGTACGTGTGGCCCAACATACCATGCACATGCTAGTTTCTTAGTTCAAATCAGTTTTTAGTACCTCTGGGAACCAGAAGTAGTTACTGCCACTCCAACTCTTCTCTACTATTCTTACCGACACATGCCTCACAGTCAAGGAGCTGCGGGGCTGCCTTTTTTTTTTTTCTAAATTGGCTTACTCACTCCTAATTATTTTAAAATACTTTGCACTTTGTTACATGACATTTTACTGAATTATGAACATTTCAAAATAGATGCTTGGTATGAAAACATCTGATATTAAAAACATTTTTCCCCCCAATAGTAGACTGTGCTCTTCTGGGAAGCAACTTTATATGAATCATCTGGTTGCAGAATGTTGCTTTAGGGCTGGAGCACTGGAAGCATTTAACATATTTTTGGTCTCCGCACTGAAGAAACTACCATCAAGAGAATTCCAGGACTTTCAGAACTTGCTGGATGTCAGCAAAAACTATCAGGGATATGTAACAAGACTATATTAAAAAAATTGAAAGACTATATTTTAAAAATGGCCAAGTCATTCCTTATAATGAAAACTTTGTAAAAAAAATCTCTTTTGTAATTAATATTAATTGTTCTTAGCTTTTTAAAAAAATATTGGTATTTATCAGCTAGATCTTAATATTTTCTTTTATTGTCTTACCAAAATAACAAATTGCCCTTTTCTTACTAGCTGCACTGATGGTGGTGTTTTTTTTTCCTACTATGAGTTTTAATTCTTAATTATTCTGCATTATTTGCTTTCTAGAACTAATACAGGTTTTGTGTATTTTTGGTTGTAAATATATTTTTTTCATTTTTAGAGGTCAATCATATGCCTCAAATTTCATCAATATCAACAACCAAAATAATTATGCTAACTGGATCAACTCATGTTGATATATGAAAAACGTGAAGATGAACAAAAGAGTAGTTTCTTTTCCAGAAAATGCCACATAACTTTCTAATACTCTGAAATTTCCAATTAACTGAAGTACTAATAAACGCATTCCTAGGTCATAACTCCACGGTAATAAACTTTACAGTACAAAGTCAAAAGGTCAGCGTTCATATCTATTTTCTTGTATTACCTTTTGTAAGTTAAGCCCCATTTTTACTGTGGTTCAAAGATAATGCTCGAGTCCATTTCTGTGAACTGATCTCCAAAAATCCAGTTTGAGATTCATGCACCACACCTACATTTGTTATATGCAGAATGTGTCAGATTATTCCAAGAAAATTAGCAAACTGAAGAGTTTCACTAACTTCCTGACACACACTAATGTTTAAGATTTATGACCTCATAAAAGAGGTAGGATTACGGCCTTATATAAAAGTTCAGATTACTGACAAAACCAGCGTGGGGGTGGGGGGGGGATCATGTTTTCAATGGATTTGCAAATAAACTCATAGCATTTTCCCCAATTTTGTTTTCTATTGCCACATGTAGGCAAAAAAACTGATTTTTTATACCCATAACACCTTTTTCCTGCCCAGTAGAACACTACGCAAGACCTGGCCTTGTGAATAAAAAAATCAAAATATTCTCTTCAACTGCTCCCTCCATACCCCTTTGTATCTTTCCCCACCCCCCATTTGGTAGATCAAGGCTTATACCCTTGTGTGATACCTTTCCAGCTATCAGTCTACTCAGTATTGAGCTGCATTCTGACGTACTGCAACTTTGTTATTTTAGAAATGTATATTGTCCCCTCTTTTCTCATCATAGAAGCACATAGGGGTCTTTCATCTACAGAAACAGTCAATTATAAAAACAACAAAGCATAATACTTTGCTCACTAAGTTCGCTGTTCTGCAAACAAGTACACACATACTTAACTTTATGCAAATAAGTATTGAGGCTATTCATTTGTTATTGCTACTCACTAGGGAATTCTTCCCATGACTTGAATGAGAGCAGTTTCATCCCAAGGGCCCCAATCCAGCAAAGCCAACCATGAAGGCTATTCATATACTTAACTTTAAGTACATACTTAAGGGCTTTCTTGGATCTGGGCCTGGTATTCCACATTTCCGTATTCAAAAGCTTGATCAAAGAAAACCACACCATTGCCCTGAATTTTGCCAAATTCATGCTATGGTAGAGTGCTAAAGACAGAGGTCCAGAGACACTCCTGGTAGTTTTAAAACGTTCATTCACATGGACTTACAGCAACCATGACTCAAGAGATAACAATTCTCATGATGAGATTTAGCTTGGAGGAGTTACGACTTTAAGGAAGTTATGGGCAAATAATGGAAAAATAATTTGCAAATATTCACTTGAATCTGAAAGTGAATTTCACTTCAGTATTTGCAACTTGCGTGTTTATTTTTCCTGAATATTAGACTTTTCTAACACGAGTATTCACAAAAAGCAAACTTTAAGCTTGAATTTTGCAACTGTTCAAATTGTATATATGATTGTAAAATTCACAAATAGCTCTATGTTGGTAAGCTAAATAAATCATCCAGGCAAGGAACAAAATCAAAATAATATGATTTATAATACATAAGCAATAAACAGAAAACATCTTGCAAGAATTTCCTAATGTTGCTACCATCAGCTCAATGTCAATGGTGTTAATAATCTTGTCAGTCCTAGTGTAAATGTGTCACTGACATTTAAAGCATTTTGTCATTTAGACCTATTCTAAACAGTTAGATAATACAGTACTGAATACAACAGCAGCACCAGTGGTGAGCTGTCTACCCCGGGGCACCCAATAACATTGATGAACCAGAACTGTTAGTGTCAAGGTTCCTTCCCCACTCTGAACTCTAGGGTACAGATGTGGGGACTGCATGAAAACCTCCTAAGCTTACTTTTACCAGCTTAGGTTAGAACTTCCCCAAGGTACTAACTATTTTACCTTTTGCCCTTGGACTTCCACTGCCACCACCAAACATCCGAGTTTATTTTTTTGAGAAAGAGTTGTTTGGAAACGTCTTTCCCCCCAAAATCCTCACCAAAACCTTGCACCCTCCTGCCTGGGGAAGGCTTGATAAAAATCCTCACCAATTTGCATAGGTGACCACAGACCCAAAACCTTGGATCTTAAGAACAATGAAAAAAACATTCAGTTTCTTACAAGAAGAATTTTAATATAAGAAAAGGTAAAAAGAATCACCTCTGTAAAATCAGGATGGTAAATACCTTACAGGGTAATTAGATTCAAAACATAGAGAATCCCTCTAGGCAAAACCTTAAGTCACAAAAAAACACAAAGATAGGAATATCCATTCTATTCAGCACAGCTTAATTTTCTCAGCCATTTAAAGAATCATAATCTAACGCATATCTAGCTAGATTACTTACTAAATTCTAAGACTCCATTCCTGTTCTGTCCCTGGCAAAAGCATCACCCAGACAGACACAGACGCTTTGTTTCTCCCTCCCTCCAGCTTTGAAAGTATCTAGTCTTGACATTGGTCATTGTGGTCAGGTGCCAGCGAGGTTATCCCAGCTTCTTAACCCTTTACAGGTGAAAGGGTTTTTCCTCTGGCCAGGAGGAATTTTAAAGGTGTTTATCCTTCCCTTTATTTTTATGACAGTTAGTAACAATGGTGAGGAATTTATGCAAAAAAGCATTCCTAGCATATACAAGGCTAGAGTGACTTGTGAGCATGCACAATTCATGGTCAATCTGCCAACCTACAACTATTCTCTGAAGAAATTCCAGAAATAAATGTCAAATGATGAATAAATTTGAGAATTCCACAATCTGTTCAAAAGCTACAGACAGAAAATACAATAGAATTAGTTAGATTATTCATTATGAATTACTCACCTCACTCTATTTTATATACTGGGACCAACACTTTGAATAACATGAGGAAGAAAACAGATGGCCAACATAGAGCATGGAACACTGATGTGTTCTGAATGGCTCAACTCACTCATGATTATATTCCACATTAGTTGAAATTATGCATCGTTTTTAAGGTCAGCCCCTAGTGAAGTACATGGCACTACACTAGTCTTGAAATTATGAAGGCATGGATCACTGAGGCACACTCTGTTTAACTGTTGAAGCCTCCCCAACAATTGAGATGGAAGGTGTTGCATACCAAGTCAGACATAAATACACTCAACTCCTACTGATTGTTCTCAAAGATTCCACTCTAACAGCACGATGAAAGTGAGATCTGGATCCATACCGATCTGTATCTCAGCAATACTGTACGGAAAACTTTCTATTTCTCAAAAACTTCCACAAACTACTGGTGCTGTTTGAAGCTTCAGTTAGGTTTCTTTTAAAAGAACAAATGCTTAGAGTTTCAGAGTAGCAGCCGTGTTAGTCTGTATTCGCAAAAAGAAAAGGAGTACTTGTGGCACCTTAGAGACTAACAAATCTATTAGAGCATAAGCTTTCATGAGCTACAGCTCACTTCATCAGATGCAATGCTTAGAGTGTGTCTTTCCAAACTAACATCTGCAAATCACTTCAACCACTTTTCAGGAGAAGATTTTTTATTTTGGCTTCTGTTCTACACTTTCCATTGTTTTTCCCATTAAGAATGGAAATATTGGTGCAAACTTGCTTCATATTCCCAGTGATTAAATTTCTTTAAAGTGATTTTTGTTTTTGCAAATTTTGTATTTTTATTTCAATTTTTTCCATACAAAATTAGTGAAGCAAAAATTGGAGGTTTCATATATTTTAGATAAGAATACTCTGTAGCATCAGATAATATTAACAGCACAGAATCCATGGCTAACAATTCTTATCTGTGATGGTAACAGGGAAACCCCCATAACTAAGTTTGTAAAATAACCATCTTCCTCTAACAAGTACTGCTTTTCTTTTTGCGAATACAGACTAACACGGCTGCTACTCTGAAACCTGTCATCTTCCTCTGATTTCAATAATGATCACTTAATAACATTACAGGGATGAATAGAGTCTAATATAATAAGTTATTGATTTTAAATCCTTGCCTCTTCACTTGCAAACTAACACGCAAATTCCTAAGGCTATAAATCATATTATCAAACTAGAAATGCACTTTTTTGATTACGGCCTAAGCCCATCATTATCAGATACATATATCTCATGTCAACATTAAAAGGAGTTACACATATTCACTGATGTCAGAAACATCCCAAAGTGATAGAGTGTATGGTTTGGCTAATGGCTACTGCTTCATTAACTGCTGTCACTGGGCCAAGTGGGTAAAAAGCAGCCTGGGATAGCTTTTTAGCATTGCTCACTATAGACTTTCTAATATAATTAAAAATGCAATAAAATATTTGATGTATAGGAACATAAAATACATATTGTATGACAACATCTTCAAAGGAAAGCACCCAACATAAGTACAGAAACTTTTCATACTTGAAAGTGCACAAATAGAGCACCAGCCACCATTTGTGCAAGCAAAATGAGTGATTGTGTGTATGAACGGAAAAAATCTCAGGCAAAACGTATTTTGTTCATGCACTTGTTTGTTCAAATGTCTGATCCTGGCTATTACTGCAAGAAAATGTTCACTTCTGCTTTGTGGTTATCTCAGCCATACAGCATGCAATGGAACATTCTTACATCACAAAGATGTGCACAACTATGTGCAAATGCTAAAATATTTCAAATGAGTGAAACAAATTGGAAAAGTTGTGTGAGGGTGGGGTTTCGAGACACCTAGAAGTTTCTTAAAACACAAACCCACACACGACCTTGCTTTACCCTGAGGAAATTATCCAAGTGAAATTAAAGTGTGTTTTTCTAACTAACTAGAAGTGAATGGCATGAAAAATTAAAGAAAACCATGATATATCTTCATGTTACTGATTTTCCTGCTGTTCTGGTCTCCTACAAGTCAATAAAATCAGGATTTGTTGTGCTTTAAAGATCTGTTAACTAGCTATTAGTAAAATATATCACATGAAATCTAAATGTAAATTAATAAAAAATTCAGTGCCACTCAATCCATCCACCCTCCCCATTTTATATATATTATATGTATATGTATATGTATATATTTTGGCAATGAAGATGTTATTGCTGTCACAGACTTGCCACCTGCTACCCCACCCCCAAGTAGTTTAGTATTTGTTATTTTCCAAATTATCTTTTAATGTATTGTGATACATCATGAGATGTCAGGCAACCAACAATTCCATTTCATTCAGTAGAGCTTTAGTGTGACATCTTCTGACATATTGTAGAGTATCATTTAAAATATCATAGTAACTCAGGATCTCATATCATCACTTAAGAATTCTGTCTCAAGCCAAACACTTAGAGAAAAGCCACAACTTAAGTCCCTGGGGTTGAAGAGATGGTCTGTAGATCTGGGAAGGTAAAGTGATGGAAAAGGTGGTAGAGAACAGGAGTTCAAATCCCCCACTCCCTAAGTTGAGGTTAAGCAGAAGAGGGAATATAGGGGATGGGAAGAAAGACTCCTCTTGATAAAGATTAATTCAAACATAATGGAAGAGCTTCCTCAAGGTCTAAAAGACGTATTTTAAGATCTGAAAAGGAAAAGTAGAATTCTAAGGTCTCAGGGTATGTGAGTAACTTCACTCTGATGTGCAAGATATGCACCTGACTAAATGTTTTCTGAATCAGAGTCGAAGCGGGTACAAAGCAACAACGGAGACCTAAAGGCATAGAGGAGATTTCATTTAGCTGAGATGAGATGGTATCAAAAATGCATTTTTTAGAAAACTGTCATGTGGACAGAAAAGTGAAAATGAAGGAGGGTATTGAGGTCAGGTGCATCATAGTAAAGTTACTCTTTAGAGAGTACATGCACTTACTGACTTCATATTTCTCAGTTGGGAGGTAAACTGTGTTTTAAACTTTAACAATATTTATGAAAGCTTAACTGTATAGTAAGTATGTAGTTTGCAGAAACATATCCAGCTCTTAAACCTCTGTAAGTATACTTTAGTAATCTCTTAGTATTAGACATATACAATTAATTCTATAATTAAATCTTTATGAATGGATTCATAGATACTAAGGTCAGAAGGGACCATTCTGATCATCTAGTCCGACCTCCTGCACAGTGCAGGCCACAGAATCTCACCCACCCACTCCTATGAAAAACCTCACCCATGTCTGAGCTATTGAAGTCCTTAAATCATGGTTCAAAGACTTCAAGGAGCAGAGAAGCCTCCCTCAAGTCAACCATGCCCCATGCTACAGAGGAAGGCGAAAAACCTCCAGGGCCTCTCCAATCTGCCCTGGAGGAAAATTCCTTCCCGACCCCAAATATGGCAATCAGCTAAACCCTGAGCATATGGGCAAGATTCACCAGCCAGATACCCAGGAAAGAATTTTCTATAGTAACTCAGATCCCATCCATCTAATATCCCATCTCAGGGGATTTGGCCTATTTACCCTGAATATTTAAAGATCAATTACTTACCAAAATCCCATTATCCCATCATACCATCTCCTCCATAAACTTATCGAGTAGAATCTTAAAGCCAGATAGATCTTTTGCCCCCACTGCTTCCCTTGGAAGGTTATTCCAAAACTTCACTCCTCTGATGAATAAATCTATTTGCATTACATTTATGCTATTTAAATACTAAATATTATAAACATATTTGTGTCTGGTCAATAGCTGTTAAACATAAAGTAATGTGCTTTTAATAAGCACACATATTTAATTAACAAACAGTCCTATCAAATCTAAATCAAATTCTTACTCATTAGACTATTTTAAGTGCAACAACAAGTTTCTTCTAATGTTCAGACAACTATTTAGGAACCCAGTGAAAATTCCATAACCATGAACTATCCAAGGAGATACACACAATGAAATTCAAGATATACTCAGCCTCTATTTGTAAGATTTGTATCAAAAATGCAAAACAAAAAATAAAAATCCCACACCCACAAACTTATCCCCTGCTACTTTTAGTATTTGTTTATTTCATTCAAACATCCAGATTGTATATGGGTTTCTCATTTATACTTTCTACAGGACACTCCTAAAATCAAATTCCTGGACACCAGATCACGAAAGCATGACATTTTTCTTTTCCTTCAGCATATTTTTCTAATGTATTCATCTATTTGGGTTCACTTTAAATAAAGTCATGAGAAGGTTTACAGCTAAGACCCACATCAACACACTGGAAGTAGGCTTTGCCCCAGTGTTTGCATGCAAAAAAATTCTAGCCATCAGCTGTTCATGGGTTCTGAAACTGTTAATGTGTTCAGCACTGGGAACTGTCTGCAGAAAGGAAAATGCCAAGAGAAAGAATTCTCTGATTAAAGAAAAGGAGTACTTGTGGCACCTTAGAGACTAACAAATTTATTTGAGCATAAGCTTTTGTGAGCTACAGCTCACTTCATCAGAAATGAGCTGTAGCTCATGAAAGCTTATGCTCAAATAAATTCGTTAGTCTCTAAGATGCCACAAGTACTCCTTTTCTTTTTTGCGAATACAGACTAACACGGCTGCTACTCTGAAACTTCTCTGATTAAATCCCTATTGTGAATAATGTTGTCTCATTGGTTAAGGATGAATTATCAGATTTGAGGATGACATCAGGTGGGAATGAAAAAAAACTGGAAAAATCCCATTTAATATGTATTTTATTTTCTTCAGATGCAGCCAAGAAAAACTAGCTTTCCATGCATGTAGAACAGCTTTGATCAGACGTTTGATTCCCAGGTGCTCTTAGGTAATGAGAGTACTGAACCACCTCCTTTTCTTTAAAACATCTGACTAGATAAATCTTCATTTCATAAAACATCAAATGCGCGTAACTGTAAAGTGTAAATGTAGATGGAGTACCTACAAAAAGGAACCATGCACAGTCTGATTAATAACTCAGGCTATTATACACAGGTGTATAGAAAAGAGGCAGAGACTTACAGTACTTATAGAATCATAGAATATCAGGGTTGGAAGGGACCCCAGAAGGTCATCTAGTCCAACCCCCTGCTCAAAGCAGGACCAAGTCCCAGTTAAATCATCCCAGCCAGGGCTTTGTCAAGCCTGACCTTAAAAACCTCTAAGGAAGGAGATTCTACCACCTCCCTAGGTAACGCATTCCAGTGTTTCACCACCCTCTTAGTGAAAAAGTTTTTCCTAATATCCAATCTAAACCTCCCCCATTGCAACTTGAGACCATTACTCCTCGTTCTGTCATCTGCTACCATTGAGAACAGTCTAGAGCCATCCTCTTTGAAACCCCCTTTCAGGTAGTTGAAAGCAGCTATCAAATCCCCCCTCATTCTTCTCTTCTGCAGACTAAACAATCCCAGCTCCCTCAGCCTCTCCTCATAAGTCATGTGCTCTAGACCCCTAATCATTTTTGTTGCCCTTCGTTGTACTCTTTCCAATTTATCCACATCCTTCCTGTAGTGTGGGGCCCAAAACTGGACACAGTACTCCAGATGAGGCCTCACCAGTGTCGAATAGAGGGGAACGATCACGTCCCTCGATCTGCTCGCTATGCCCCTACTTATACAACCCAAAATGCCATTGGCCTTCTTGGCAACAAGGGCACACTGCTGACTCATATCCAGCTTCTCGTCCACTGTCACCCCTAGGTCCTTTTCCGCAGAACTGCTGCCGAGCCATTCGGTCCCTAGTCTGTAGCGGTGCATTGGATTCTTCCATCCTAAGTGCAGGACCCTGCATTTATCCTTATTGAACCTCATTAGATTTCTTTTGGCCCAATCTTCCAATTTGTCTAGGTCCTTCTGTATCCTATCCCTCCCCTCCAGCGTATCTACCACTCCTCCCAGTTTAGTATCATCCGCAAATTTGCTGAGAGTGCAATCCACACCATCCTCCAGATCATTTATGAAGATATTGAACAAAACGGGCCCCAGGACCGACCCCTGGGGCACTCCACTTGACACCGGCTGCCAACTAGACATGGAGCCATTGATCACTACCCGTTGAGCCCGACAATCTAGCCAGCTTTCTACCCACCGTATAGTGCATTCATCCAGCCCATACTTCCTTAACTTGCTGACAAGAATGCTGTGGGAGACCGTGTCAAAAGCTTTGCTAAAGTCAAGAAACAATACATCCACTGCTTTCCCTTCATCCACAGAACCAGTAATCTCATCATAAAAGGCGATTAGATTAGTCAGGCATGACCTTCCCTTGGTGAATCCATGCTGACTGTTCCTGATCACTTTCCTCTCCTCTAAGTGCTTCAGGATTGATTCTTTGAGGACCTGCTCCATGATTTTTCCAGGGACTGAGGTGAGGCTGACCGGCCTGTAGTTCCCAGGATCCTCCTTCTTCCCTTTTTTAAAGATGGGCACTACATTAGCCTTTTTCCAGTCATCCGGGACTTCCCCCGTTCGCCACGAGTTTTCAAAGATAATGGCCAAGGGCTCTGCAATCACAGCCGCCAATTCCCTCAGCACTCTCGGATGCAATTCGTCCGGCCCCATGGACTTGTGCACGTCCAGCTTTTCTAAATAGTCCCTAACCACCTCTATCTCTACAGAGGGCTGGCCATCTCTTCCCCATTTTGTGTTGCCCAGCACAGCAGTCTGGGAGCTGACCTTGTTAGTGAAAACAGAGGCAAAAAAGCATTGAGTACATTAGCTTTTTCCACATCCTCTGTCACTAGCTTGCCTCCCTCATTCAGTAAGGGGCCCACATTTTCCTTGGCTTTCTTCTTGTTGCCAACATACCTGAAGAAACCCTTCTTGTTACTCTTGACATCTCTTGCTAGCTGCAGCTCCAGGTGCGATTTGGCCCTCCTGATATCTTTCCTACATGCCCGAGCAATATTTTTATACTCTTCCCTGGTCATATGTCCAAGCTTCCACTTCTTGTAAGCTTCTTTTTTATGTTTAAGATCCGCTAGGATTTCACCATTAAGCCAAGCTGGTCGCCTGCCATATTTACTATTCTTTCGACTCATCGGGATGGTTTGTCCCTGTAACCTCAACAGGGATTCCTTGAAATAAAGCCAGCTCTCCTGGACTCCCTTCCCTTTCATGTTAGTCCCCCAGGGGATCCTGGCCATCTGTTCCCTGAGGGAGTCAAAGTCTGCTTTCCTGAAGTCCAGGGTCCGTATCCTGCTGCTTACCTTTCTTCCCTGCGTCAGGATCCTGAACTCAACCAACTCATGGTCACTGCCTCCCAGATTCCCATCCACTTTTGCTTCCCCCACTAATTCTACCCGGTTTGTGAGCAGCAGGTCAAGAAAAGCGCTCCCCCTAGTTGGCTCCCCTAGCACTTGCACCAGGAAATTGTCCCCTAACTTACTTACTTACTCTATTTGTAAACTATACAGGAAAAAGCATCATATTAAGTAGAACATAAAAGAACAGGCTACCACAGCAAGGAAATTCAGATTTAAGATAACACTCTTAATTCCATTATTTACCAGTATTATAGTGTCGCTGATTTTGAAGATAGCACTGTACTATGACCCCTGAAGTACCAGCACAAAATGGTAGGGATCGAGTGGTAGCCTTAATTCCATATCTTCTTACATTCTTCAGGTGGATAGTGATTGGTAAGGGTGACAGGAGAAATGTCTTTATGAATATTTCAATGAAGAATGCAACCTTATAGCAACAGAGGACGGAGACTGTTGCATCTATAACAGCACAAAAGAAGAAGCAAAGACAAGAATGGAAGCAGCCAAGGGAATAATGAAGTAAAGGGAGCAAGGGAAAGCTGGAAAAGCAGAGCCATAAGTAGGAGACAAGATATACATGGACCCGAAGTGTCTAAAAGAAGCCTGAGCCTGTTGCAGAAGGCATGGAGAAGGAAACTAGATGGTAATGGCATGGTCCAAATGGCATGTGAGAAAGATTATATTAATGGTAATATTTTTGATAGGTGTGAAAGAGAGTAATGTATGAATCTGGGAAGCTGGAGACAAAAAAAGTGGCTGCAATGCATGAGATGGTAGATGACCAAACCATAGAGAAGTTCTTTAGCCAAAGAAATGGAATGGAAAGAATGAATTTTAGAAATTCTATAGAGAAACACAATGTTACAGGTTTTATTTGGCAATGATCTGGTCTTGGATATCTGGAATTTCAGGCATTTTTGCTATAAAGTTGTTTTCCCTCTCAACTAATGACTGTCTCACAGAGGCTAGTTACTTTTATATACACTCTTGTGCTTCCTTCATACCTATAAACACTGAACAAGTGAACCCATTCTGTGGTTAGAAGATCTCTAGTTCTTGAAATACCAATACCAAATTCACATACCTTTCATAAGTACTCTTTAATTTTTAACATATAATTTCTTCTAGATTTTAAAAATATCATCCTGTATGTGGTCTGAGAAGCTGTGCGCCAGGTGTCAGCACAATTTAATTATAATAAGTTATGTCTCAAAAAATTACTCCTGAGGGCATACTGCACCAAAAAATTTAAAAATTCTGAGCACAATATTTTAAAATTCTGATAAATTCTGCAAATTTTATTTGTCAAATAAATGTGGAGGCTCCAGCCTGTCATTGGGAAGCACAGGCCATTAGCTGCACAGAGGGGGGGAAACTGTGCAGCTCCCCCTCATTACATGGACTCAGCAGTGAGGCAGCACGCAACCCTGACACAACATAAGGACCAGGCCTGCCCCAGAAACACCCCACTGCCCTGCCCCTCCATGCCCAGTGCACCAGGTGTGGGCAGACAGGCTCAGCAAGGCAGGATACAAGTGTGAAGGGGCCTAGTTTGGGGTGATCCAGGTCTGTATTGAAAGTGCTCTGTGTGGGACATCTGGGTGCAGGCAGCTCAGCGTGGGATCTGAGTGCAGGGGAGATCTGGATGCACAGGGCTTGTTGCAGGGTTCTGAGTGCAACAGTAATGGAACTCTGCAGCAGGGACCAGGTGAAGATGGTTGGGGCTCAGTGGTGGGCTGGAGTGGGGAGGGGGATCAGTGGAGGGTCCCGATACTTGCATAGTGGGGCTCAATGGGGTGGGAATCCATGTGCAGCTGGTTGGGGCTCAGTAGGATGGGAATCCAGGTGCTGGTTTCTCATCAGGGTGGTCCTGGTTCAGGGGGAGTTGGGGCTCATCGAACGGGTTCTGGGTGCAGGGGGGGCATGAAGCTTGGCAGGAGGGTATGGGTATGAGGGGGTCTGGAAACATGGGGGTTGGGCAGATGGGGGAGCAGCTCCCTGGACAGTAATACCTCCCCCTGCGGCTGAGCAGAGATGGGTGCAGGAAGCATGGGGGGATGGAGTTTGCAGAGTTCCCTACAGCTGGGGGAGAAATCTAGGGGTGGGTGTGACATGGCCCTGGATGCCATGGAGGAAGGGGAAGTCCTGTCCTCCCCAGCCCTGCTGGGACTAGCAGCTGAGCCTAGATTCATAGATACTAAGGTCAGAAGGGACCATTCTGATCATCTAGTCTGACTTCCTGCACAGCGCAGGCCACAGAATCTCACCCACCCACTCCTATGAAAAACCTCACCCATGTCTGAGCTATTGAAGTCCTTAAATCATGGTTCAAAGACTTCAAGGAGCAGAGAAGCCTCCCTCAAGTCAACCATGCCCCATGCTACAGAGGAAGGCGAAAAACCTCCAGGGCCTCTCCAATCTGCCCTGGAGGAAAATTCCTTCCCGACCCCAAATATGGCAATCAGCTAAACCCTGAGCATATGGGCAAGATTCACCAGCCAGATACTACAGAAAATTCTTTCCTGGGTAACTCAGATCCCATCCATCTAATATCCCATCTCAGGGGATTTGGCCTATTTACCCTGAATATTTAAAGATCAATTACTTACCAAAATCCCATTATCCCATCATACTATCTCCTCCATAAACTTATCGAGTAGAATCTTAAAACCAGATAGATCTTTTGCCCCCACTGCTTCCCTTGGAAGGCTATTCCAAAACTTCACTCCTCTGATGGTTAAAAACCTTCATCTGATTTCAAGTCTAGACTTCCTGGTGGCCAGTTTATACCCATTTGTTCTTGTGTCCACATTGGTGCTGGGCTGAAATAATTCCTCTCCCTCTCCTGTATTTATCCCTCTGATATATTTATAGAGAGCAATCATATCTCCCCTCAACCTTCTTTTAGCCAAGCTCCTTAAGTCTCCTTTCATAAGACAAGTTTTCATTCCTCGGATCATCCTAGTAGCCCTTCTCTGTACCTGCTCCAGTTTGAATTCATCCTTTTTAAACATGGGAGACCAGAACTGCACACAGTATTCTAGGTGAGGTCTCACCAGTGCCTTGTATAACGGTACTAAAACCTCCTTATCCCTACTGGAAATGCCTCTCCTGATGCATCCCAAAACTGCATTAGCTTTTTTCACAGCCATATCACATTGGCAGCTCATAGTCATCCTATGATCAACCAATACTCCAAGGTCCTTCTCCTCTTCCGTTACTTCTAATGCGTTCCCAACTTGTAACTAAAATTCTTATTAATCCCTAAATGCATAACCTTACACTTCTCACTATTAAATTTCATCCTATTACTATTACTCCAGTTTACAAGGTCATCCAGAACCTCCTGTATAATATCCCGATCCTTCTCCGAATTGGCAATACCTCCCAGCTTTGTATCATCTGCAAACTTTATTAGCACACTCCCACTTTTTGTGCCAAGGTCAGTAATAAAAAGATTAAATAAGATTGGTCCCAAAACCGATCCCTGAGGAACTCCACTGGTAACCTCCCTCCAACCTGACAGTTCGCCTTTCAGTGGGACCCGTTGCAGTCTCCCCTTTAACCAATTCCTCATCCACCTTTTGATGTTCATATTGATCCCCATCTTCTCCAATTTAACTAATAATTCCCCATGTGGCACGGTATCAAATGCCTTACTGAAATCTAGGTAAATTAGATCCACTGCATTTCCCTTATCTAAAAAATCTGTTACCTTTTCAAAAAAGGAGATTAGGTTGGTTTGGCACGATCTACCTTTTGTAAAACCATGTTGTATTTTGTCCCATTTACCATTGACTTCAATGTCCTTAACTAATTTCTCCTTCAAAATTTTTTCCAGGACCTTGCATACTACAGATGTCAAACTAACTGGCCTGTAGTTACCCGGATCACTTTTTTTTCCTTTCTTAAAAATAGGAACTATATTAGCAATTCTCCAATCATTCGGTACTATTCCTGAGTTTACAGATTCATTAAAAATTCTTGCTAATGGGCTTGCAATTTCAGGTGCCAATTCCTTTAATATTCTTGGATGAAGATTATCTGGGCCCCCCGATTTAGTCCCATTAAGCTGTTTCAGTTTCGCTTCTACCTCAGATATGGTAATATCTACCTCTATATCCTCATTCCCATTTGTCATGCTACCATTATCCCTAAGATCCTCTTTAGCCTTATTAAAGACTGAGGCAAAGTATTTGTTTAGATATTGGGCCATGCCTAGATTATCTTTAGCCTCCACTCCATCCTCAGTGTTAAGCGGCCCCACTTCTTCTTTCTTAGTTTTCTTCTTATTTATATAAGCCTAGTGCAGGGTAAGAGCCACCAACCATGTCTTCCCCCGTCCCACCTCCTGCTCCACAGTGATTTACCTCTCTGCCAGATGGGCACCCAAAACATATTGCTTGGGAGGATTGCACAAGCACTCTTATTGGCTCCCTTTGCTTCCCTGTCAGAAAGTAATTTTTCTGTGGGGAAGCAAAGACATCTGCAAGGGACATAAATTCTGTGCATGCACAGTGGCGCAGAATTCCCCCAGAAGTAGAAAATAGATACATGATCCAAGAACCACCAGTCACTGCAAGAATAGTTAATCTAGAAAACAGTTTGTAATAAGTAGCAGAGCTGGTTGGAAAATAGGGGGGAAAACAAAGATTTTCCATTTTTTCCACTGAAAATTGTTTCAGTAGTAACTTCTAACTCTACATAAAATACAAGTACTAGCTATAATCAGTAATCTCTAGCTCCATAAAAATATTTTAATATTGTGTTAGGTCAGGTATCAAGCTAATATTCTTTTTCATATTACTGAGCATAAATTGAGGTTCATCGACACATTGAAAGGATAACCTAGCATTGTACATTTAATGAGACTATACGCACGGGTTATATACTGCCTCACTTGGTAAAACTTTCACAAACTCCAAATGAGAGCGTGTGTCAATATTCAGCAGTTTAGTTGACAAGGACTCATACAAACATGTCAGTTTCTATCCTGTTGTGAAAGAGTTAAAAGAACTCTAATTTCTGTGGCTTTGTAGCAGGCTGCTCTGGCCTGGCCTTGACTCACTGTTTGGCGAGATAAGCAACTATCATGAAAAGGGACTGGAGTTAGCAAAATTTTGTGTAAGCTTGTTATCGCAAGTGAAGGTTAGGCTTAAATGCAATAATAATGGGCTTTTAATCATTGGCTGAAGAACTCTGTGCACGAGGGCAATGGAACCTACTGATTCGTGGAGGGGTTCGGGCACGAGGGCTGCATGCATCACCTACTCATATATATATGATGTGTAGACAATGCATAGGGTCCCCCTCTGACTAGCAGGGGGGCACCACGCTCGAGCGTAATAAACTTTGCAAAGACTGACCAGTGGTAACTCGTTTATGTGCCTCAGCCTAGACTCGAATTGTGTGTGACCTATTGGGTATAATTCGTAACAGTTTCTGTGCGTGACCTATCAGGTGTAATTCACAACAATCCAAGTATATTTGCAACAAATAAGCTTCAAAAAGAAAAACCAAGAACACAACATATTTCAGTCAAAGCTGCTGATCATCACCTGGGTTTGTATCAAAACCTCAGAAATCCATACATATTGTTGTGAAACCATAAACTGCCCCACATTTTTCATACTGAGCTATCACCAACTAGAAAGTTTCACAAATCTTGCCACCAGGCAGGACCTAGCCATATATTTGTATTAAAAAAATACCAACAATTAATAAAGGGATGTTTGCAGCTGCACTCAAGACTTCTTTTTGGAGATTTGCTTTAAGTATCTTGGTTGATGAGATTGGCTCCACAGCATCATAAATTGTTGTATTATAGGCTCTTCCTAAAATTAATTAGCATGTGTTCTGCAGTAAGGTTAGTTATATTTCACCTGTGTTCATCACCCATTGACTACCTACAATTGTATATAATTATTTTAGAGAAGAACCCAATGCAAATGAAATTTAATTAACTGTGCTGTGATTTTCTACAGCCTACAAGAAAAAAAACCCAACACTTTGTTAGAACAAGTTACGAGTTTCCAGTAAAAAAAGTCCCCAAACATAAAAACAGCTTTTTTCCTATTAAATGCCACAAAGACAAGCAGCAGTTTCTCAAATTGTCTTGGTCAAAAATTAAGGATATTGTGGCCTAATGTTTCTTTATTAGATGATTGCCATTTGTAAATATCTTGAGCATGTTACCATAGTCAAATATACAGCCATATAAGGGTTACAGTGAGTTTTCCTAACATCCTTCCACAACTTGTGACTATGGAAAAAAAATGAAAGAGGAGATGTGCAGAGATACAAAAATATAAAAGTTATAACACTAATTTAAGTGTGGCTGTATATTGCTGTTCACTTACACGGAATAGTAAGGTTGTCAAAAGGGAAAGGTTTTTTTAAATAAAGGTCATGTATTAATTCTGTTCTTAGTTTACTCCTGAAATTTTCAATAAATTGCTTAGCTTTAGGGAAAAAAAGAAGGGGTGGGTGGGATGTAACATCCCTATGTTATGTTGTTATGGGTGTTAACCTAGCTTTCACAGATTCTTTAGTTCAACTACGGCTTCATTCATCTGGTCTATTTCAAAATGTATTCATAGCATGCATACAGTTGGGGTGGGGAATCTTCTAACGTCACGACACAGATTATTCAATATATAGTCCCTCCAAGGTAAAATAAAATATTTAAAACTGTTTACACATTTTAATAGGCATGTTTAAAAGCAAAACTAGATAAGCCAATAGAAACTACGTTTGAGAACAATCCTGCACTGGAAGGTTGATGGATTAGATGTCCTAATAGGTCTTTTCCATTTATAATTTCTATTAAAAAAATTTAGTTTTCTGTTCTAATATTGTTCCAACTTGGCATCCAATACTCATTAGAGAGAATACTATAGCTTAGGATATATGGAGCCTTCTAGTGGTTCACAACCAGATCTGGTAGATAGTCACTCCGAGTGGATACCATTTAATAGCTATTCATTGGCATATGTAAATGAAGTGAGTAGACCCAGAAAAGTTTCTAGCCAACAGATAGCCTCATCACAAAAGCCACAACCACAACTGACACTAGAGTTTAATGTAAAAAACCTTATTCACAATAACAGGAGCCCTGATTTATACATTAAACAAAATCCAAACAAAGAAGGACAAGCAGCTGATCATCAGGAAACAGCAGAACTGATTCATACGTCAGTGTCTTATGTCCTTATTTTATTAAGTTCACCATCTAGGTCTACACTGAGAGCACTTAAGAATGAGTTTAAGTACTTTTCTTAATAGCAACACTTTCCTGAATCAGGTCCCTAGATAATACACTCATAGGAGCTTTGTCAGCACAGGGGAAAGACCAGGTCAGATATCATTTTGTCAGTTTCAGTAGGGAGACTCAATGGCCATAAAGAGAGTGAACCCTGTCATCACTACAGATGATTCTTCCAAGTCAATTGTTATTGGCAGGGGGGTTCAAGGAAGTTCCCACTGCATAACCTGTACCATTGGTAAGTGAATAACTTTGTTAGTTTTGTCACTCTGGTAGTCTTCCCAAGCACTGAATTAGCCTGTAAGCTATTTTTCTTCTGTGATGTATGTAGCACATCTCTGAGCATTATACAATAGAAAATATCTCATATGTTCACATTAATCTATTTACTGTACCATTGTAAAAAAAGGTTTTGATCAAAAAACAGTCCCCTCAGAGTCACACATCTAAATCCACTAATTTTTAAATTTGGTTTTGTTTTGAATTGGAAGAAAACCTCTCTCAAACTGAAATCTCCCAAAAAGAGAAACACCAGCACATGGTGTCTCTGAAAAAAAGAATGCTCCCTGATATCATTTCTGTCATTTTCACCAGACTTGGGCAGCATGAGGAACCAGCTAGCCCAGGATTCTGGAAGCCCATGTGCACATTCTGCACATCTGCCCATCTGCCCATTCTGGAAGCCCATCCCAGGATCTCCAAGCTCCTGGTTCCATGACAGAGAACCTACAAGCCTTAGCATGGCAAGGCTGCCCTGGAATCAGGAAGCTAGGGGATCTCTGGACCCGGGGCAATCTGCATGGTGGGGCTCCTCTGGAGCTAAGGACCTGCGCTCCCCAGTACCCTACTGGTCAAGCTGGCAGGGAACCAGTGAGGTTTCTGATGGTTTCTATGATTCAACAAAAGTTCGTGGAACTTTAACTGTTTCTGCAAAACATTTTGGGTTTGATGAACTGGCATTTTCCAAGGAAAAACTCTTTCACTGGGAAATTTCCAAGCAGCTCTAATGATTATGTCATCATGCTGATGCATGTGAACAGGAAATAAGAATATGCATCAAACTACCCACTCAATCCACACAGGAATTAGTCTATGAAAGCAAATTGTAAAATTGAAAACTAACAAATCCCACATAAAAATAAATTTCACTTTCTGAGGAGTTGCTAGTAACACAATTAGTGAAAGACAATGATTTTTGTCAAATTCACTTGTGGCAGCTCCATTAAAGTCATAGCAGCTTCCCCCATTTATGTCACAAGGGAAGGATTTTGGTTTTCAAGGTGACTGTGTTCCCTTAAGATTAAGGGTGGAGGGAGGGAAGAGCCCAGTACTCTTTAGATCCAAAATACAAATTTATGGAATCACAAAAAAGTTGTAATCCATGACCCTTAAATCACAGCTTGATAATTATTGCAGCTGTTCAAAACTCAACTGAGTGGCCATATCTAAAGAGGTCCCTGACCATTTTCTCTCTCCAGATTTTTCCCTTTTTCTGGAAAGAAGGTGATAGGGGAGTGACTGAAAGAAAACCTGGGGGGGGGGAATAAAAATGAAAGCTTGAAGTAATCAACTGTTTAAAAAGGAAAAGAAAAAGAAAGAAAAAAGGAGAAATAAAAAAGCTAATATGTCTCCCAACAAGATAATTGGAGCACTGCAGATTTCCAGGAACTCTCTATACTATACTCTATACCCATACTTGATACATTCAACCAGAATAATGAAATTCTTTTTTTGTCCATCTCAGCATGGTATTGGCAAATAGTACCAACTCACAGATCCACTGATTCACCTACAGGAACCACTTCTTTCAGAATACACTTAAATTGTATGATGTGTAATGGTATTGAATAACCTCCTGGCCAGCAGAAGAAATTGGGAGCCAGATAAGAGAGCTATATTATTACTATTTAATGTATTCCCTCACAAACTGCTACAGACCTTTGGATTTCTTGCAGTTACTTGTAATTTTTCAAAGGAAACTTCATCTTTTGTGAAGATGTCCAGCTGCACATCTTCAAGATGCTTTCCCACACTTGATCAGTTCCTGTCTTTCAGTGACAAACCAATTACCACAGACCAGTATTTATTATATGTGATGTTTAGTTCAACTTATTTTGTCTGTCACTGTTCCCTCTCAAGTTTATTGTTTAACAAATTCAGACTTCCCTTATCCTTTGCATTAAAGCTCTAGACAATGTGCCTAGGGCTAATGGCATTAGGAAAGATCTTTTCCTGTGCTGTTAGGACATGGAAGGCATCTTTGGACTGCTAGCATAATTTCCTGTCTCTAATTAACATCCAGAAATTTACAATTCAGCTAATATTATTTTGAGGGCACTGTGGTAAGAAACAGTGAGATGTGTGCATTGCTCCTGGATACAAGAAACAAAAACAAAAATAAATTTAAATCATACAAGTGAAGCCTTACTTTTAACAAAAACGGAGCCTCGAGCCACTGACCTCTCCCTGTATGTTGGGGTTTTTGTTTGTTTTTTAAATGCTATCAGCTGCTTAACACTTGCCAACTTTCTCTCTCATTGTTGAAAAAAATATACAGGCTGGGCAACAACCACTTTTGTTCTGGTGTCTCTTAAAGAGCACTCCAATCAGAAAGATACCTGGCTTGATCAGTTTTCCTCCTGCACAAAGCTGGCATTTCAGCATTCTCAACTACACAAACACTTCTCTCAATTGGGCAGTGGGGATGGGAAGTGTCCACATACTCCACGTTTTCCACAGTATTGTCTCCACTCAGTTTCAGCAGAATGTTTTTCCTCTTGCTTTTATTTAATCACTCTTGTCAAATTTCTCCTTGCCCAATGCCCAACCTCCCTGCATTCCCTGCAAAATGCAAGAAACATTCAGCAACACATTGCCTAATGTTATTTTCCTGTGGTCCTTTTACATATGCACCAAGTGAAAGCTAGATTACCAAGCTATGTACTTATGAAGCACCCATCACTTCAGTATCTGAATGCCTCACCTATACTGTATGCATTTATTCTTGAACAAAATTCCACTCAGTGTCAAAGATAATTGGGTGCCTTACTCCCTTAGGCTCCTATGAAAATCCTAGTTCAAGGTCATGCATGCAACATACAGCAGAGCTGGGAATTGAACCAAGATCTCAGGTCCCAGTTGCCCTTAGGGATGCTAATCCAAATACCCATCTTTACAAGCTGGCTTGGAAAAAGCTACTTACACTTCCATGAGTACCGTCCAAAGAAGGAAAGAACCTTCAATGACATAGAAGGAAGCATTTAGAGCACCCGTGTACAATATACCACAATTTTAATTCTTGATTTTTTTTCCACATAAGGTTTTCTATCATAGGGAGCAAAGTAATATAATCTTCTCCGACCTAGTTATTTCTTAAATCTGCAAAGCTCAGAAAGCACTCTCTCTTAAGGAGAAACTTTAGATTCGGGCTCTGAAGAGGGTACTTAAATTAGATTAAATAAAATTGTTATTGTATATTAAATAAATACCAATTAATTACTCAAAAACTTTTATTGAAAACTGGCAACCATGTCCTAGACAGGACATTTATTGCCTAAGTATTTCTCCTTAATAAATAGGTTTCAGCAGAAAACACTAAATCAAGGAATACTAGTTTTAAAATTATTTTAGAAACTAAATGAAATATGTATTTGGGAATCATAATTTAAAGGATTTTTATTTAGTACTGCACTCTGCAGGGGCTAATTTATTCTGTTTCCCATGAGCAATGTTGAGCCTGGACTTACACTGTCCCTTTATGATATTGTTTTGGTTTATTATTTGGGCCCTGATCTTCCAAAGACACATGCTTAACTTTAATCACACAAGTAGTCCCA
The DNA here is from genome assembly GCF_009764565.3 of Dermochelys coriacea. Classification (NCBI taxonomy): domain Eukaryota; kingdom Metazoa; phylum Chordata; order Testudines; family Dermochelyidae; genus Dermochelys; species Dermochelys coriacea. The sequence goes on from NC_050071.1 coordinate 45,118,262, forward strand.
TTCACTTTAAGAGGACTACTTATATGGAGTAAAACTACCCACATGTATAAGTTTTTGCAGATCAGGGCTGTAGTGATTTTTTAAATGCACATAGTCATAATTTCTAAGCATTCATAGAATAATAAAACGTCTGGGGACATAATTCTTAACTGATGTAAGTGGATGTATCTCCACTGATTTCAATCAAGCTGCACCAATTTATACCAGCTGTGACAAAGCTCTGTCCTTGCCTCCGTGGGTCCTGTGTTTCCTGGCAGATTTTGCTAGCCTCAGAGGCTCACTGTGACCCTCCACATAACCCTTCTTTCTCTAGAGACAAGGGTCACAGTCTACTGAGCCATTTTCATCATAAGCCAGTGAGGAAGGTGAGGAGAAGTTATCCTTCCTTGCACAGTCTCTGTTGTCTCCCAGTCTCAGTGATTAAACAGGGGGAAAAGGTGGGGATGGGGAGCCCGGGCCCACCCTCTACCCCAGGCTCCAGCCCAGGGACCCTAACAGTATCAGCTATGGTAGCTGACCTTTTAGAAACATGACATATACAATTCCCTGAGCTTCCCCCACAGCAGCCCTCACTTCCTCAAGCTCCACTTCACCCTTATCTCAGGGCCTCCTTCCTTGTGCCTGATATGGTGTGTACTACTCAGCCTCTCCAACCACGCAACTTCTTCCCACAGCTTCTGACATGCACACCCACCTGACTAATTGGGAGGCCCTTAATTAGTTTCAGCTAGCCCCTGATTGGCTTTAGGTGCTTCAATCAACCTAGCCTTCTCCCTGCCTTCTGGAAAGTTCTTAATTGGCCCCAGGTGTCTTAATTGACCTGGAGCAGCTGCCATTTCACTTATCCTGGTACCAGGGATTTGTTTAGCCTGGAGCTAATATATCTATCTCCCATGACTTTTCCATAGCTATCTGGCCTTGCCCCATCACACAGCTAAGGATCTGGCCCACAATGCTTTGTGCAAAGCTACTTGCAACATGTATCATAAATACTACCACCACTTCTGTAAGCTTAAATATAAAACTTAATAAAAAAATCAGAAAATAAGACAAGCAGAGTTAACTAAATACTAAATCAAATAAGCAATTTTACAACTCTCCCTGAATATGAGCAAGGGAAATAAGCTTTTGCACAACTTCAGGGGGGAACAGGCAGAAGTCACAGACCACTAGAGAGCACTGCCCTCCAGAGCCTGCAGTAGAACATAAAATTTCTGAGTCTCACAATTCTTCTGCTGGCCAACTGTGGATTGTATCCCCCTCCAGAGCTGGGTCACAGAGGATGACAATCTACTGTAGCTATGCGTTATTCCATTAGCTCAAGTGGCCAAGGTTTGTGCAGTGGACCTAAAGGTTCCTAAAAGCTTGCTAACAAACTACATATGACAAACCTATATGATGTTACATCTTCATCAACTCATGTGATACAAGTCACTTAAAACAAACTTTTAAAAGGTGCTCACTATTGATGGGTTCCCTCATTTTCTGAGTGTCTGATTTGCAAAAGTGATGAACAATCACAGCTGCTACTGAAGTCAGTGGATCTGTGCTTTGAACAATAAAGTGCTTTGAAAAATCAGATTTTAGGCACCTCAGATTGGGCACCCAAAATCAGTGGACACTTTTGATCCTGATCTCTCTCTGCCTCAGTTTTCCATCTGTAAGATGAGGATAATATCCCCTCATCTCACAGGAGTGAAGGGGGGGCATTATAATAAATTAACTAAAGTTTGTGAAGCACTCATATATTGATGAACAGTACAGAAAAGTCCATGAGGACATTAATAATCTTATCTTCAGAGCAGGATTTGAATAGCATGCAGTGAATAAGGCCTAGGCCCACACTGTGACATTCTGTACCTTGGGGGAGTGTCCTGTAACCCCCATATTCCTCATCTGCACATACTTGTGACGTTGCATATAAAGCATGCCATGTGAGGTATAAAAGTCACTGTTCTATCTAAATTTATATATCTTTAGTGCATATGAAGTTATGAGAATTGTGTTGTGTGGCTGTCACTAAAACATGCTGTACGTTGGGGAATCAGCCAGATATTAGGTCCCCACAGGCAACAGCAAGAAAGTAACCAATGCCCGGGCGGGGTGTCAAACACAACCCATCAACAGACATTGTCCAGCAAGGGAGCTACAATTCAATGACTCACCTGCATGAGGCCACACCGGGGGAATTTCTCAACCTTGCCTGGGGATTCAGCAATGCCCAGCAGACATGCCTGGACTTATGTGTTCCCCAAGCACATAGGGCTGAGGGTATAAAACAGAACACAGCAGGCCCATGCTTGGCCTTTCTCCCACCCCCACCTACACTGCCAGCAACTAAGACACTCAGAAGAAAACTGAAGACTCCCACAGAGGAGACTGGTCCAGATTTAAGGGACAAATCTGTATATTAAGGCCTACAATATCCAGTGGGGTGAGAAAAACTGCTTAATCTAGTTGTTGCCCAGTCTAATAGGGTTGAGAATTTAGAGTGCATGCTTATATTTTATTTTGGTAACTAACTCTGACTTTTTGCCTAACACTTATAGTCACTTAAAATCTATCTTTTGTAGTCAATAAATTTGTTTTACTGTTTATCTTTACCAGCGAGTTTGCCTGAAGTGTGTGGCAAATCTGCTCAGGTTTGCAAAGGCTGGTGTATGACAACTTTCCATTGATGTAGTGGTGAACCAATTAATAAATTTGCACTGCTCATTTTGAGCAGTATAATATGGTATATTCCTGAGGTACAATGCTAGAAGCTGGGGGGATTTGGCTCTGGTGCCTTTCTCTGTGTGATTCATGAGTGGCTCTGGGAACATTCATGCAATATAGCTGGGTGTGGTACTCCACATGCTGTTGTGCTGAGTGAGCACCTGGAGGGGTTTGCTGCTGGTCACTAGCAAGGCACTGTGAGAGACAGCCAGGCTGGAGAGAGTTCAGGGAGGCACAGTGGTCCCACACTCCTAGGCTGCACTCTGGGGATCCTGTCACACACACATTGAACAAAGGATAAAATAAAATATTAAATAGTTGCTCGTTAATTGAGCACCAACAGTCCTGAGGCAGGTTCCTGTAGAAAAAAAATAGTAAGTGACCATGTAATTAAAGACTATATCCTAGTGCATTCTCACAAAGGTGGCAAATTAAGATTCCATGGGCAAACTAAATTCTGGCATGTCCTTATTTACGAGTGCTTGACTATGCAGCCTTCATGTTCTTTTAACATTTTTTCTGTTTATAAAGAAGATGTAATTTGAAGAGTTTAACATAAAACACTTTAAAAACATACATTTCTCTTTCTTTGGGCCCAGTCCCATCTCTTTACACCCCCTTTAGTGATGTTCCATCATCATCTTCAAGCAGATTACTGCAAATAAGGGTTAGAGAGGTCTCCACCCAACACCGGGCTATTTTTTTCCTACCTAAACTCCATGCCCCATCCCTCATTTCTCTGTTTGGAACAAAACAGAGGTTAACATAGCCATAACTTGTCTTTGCAGACCCCTGTACCCCAGTGAGGACTGGGACAAAGGAACTGGGACTCACAGAGTAAGACATGGGGCTGCTAGGGACAAAGTACCTCATGTACATGTTCTCCCTTCTGTCCAAGCAACTCCACAAAACCTATCTGCAAAGCAGGGAGTATGTTGCAGAGATATTTTTCAAACATAGAAGGTTGATCTGACCAATCCTTAAAAATATCAACCTGGTGTCCAGTTTCCTTATGCAGCACTTCTGGAGTTTTTGCTTCACAGAAGGCTATATATGTTGTATAAAGCCTTGGGTTCTTTACAAGTATAGTATTTGAATATAACTAAAAAGCTGTTGAGTTAGACATACAGATACTGCTACACACTCCACCGAGATCAATGGAATTACTCTGGATTTACATTTGTGTGACTAGTCCACTCCATCAAATATAATGAAACCCGCACTCCAGTAGTTAGCCTTTTAAAGAATCTTCCTGAGAGTTCCAGTACAATTTTTATTTTAAATAATGTTAAAGACCTTCTCCACTATGAAATCAACTTCCAACTGTGCCTTGAGACACAATACTTTTAACCAGTTTTTTTAAAAATGAATAATGGCGTATATTAGGCTGTTGCTTATGTTAAAGGAAATCAATCAGTTCTTAGACAACTTCATTAATGTGATCTTATATGAAAGGTAAATTATATGCTGGTATTTTTCTCCAGGATAGTTTATTATTAAGGATAAAAGTTTGTAAACTAGAGCTTTCACCATAGTAACAGATTGTGCTCCTTTTGCATATTTATACTGAAAGGTCAAGACTGAATCCTGTTTGGGACAGGAGTCATACTAAGGACAACTATGTTCCCAGAAAGAAAAGGAGTACTTGTGGCACCTTAGAGACTAACAAATTTATTAGAGCATAAGCTTTCGTGAGCTACAGCTCACTTCATCGGATGCATTTGGTGGAAAAAACAGAGGAGAGATTTATATACACACACACAGAGAACATGAAACAATGGGTTTATCATACACACTGTAAGGAGAGTGATCACTTAAGATAAGCCATCACCCACAGCAGGGGGGGGAAAGGAGGAAAACCTTCCATGGTGACAAGTAGGTAGGCTAATTCCAGCAGTTAACAAGAACATCAGAGGAACAGTGGGGGGTGGGGTGGGGGGGAGAAATACCATGGGGAAATAGTTTTACTTTGTGTAATGACTCATCCATTCCCAGTCTCTATTCAAGCCTAAGTTAATTGTATCCAGTTTGCAAATTAATTCCAATTCAGCAGTCTCTCGTTGGAGTCTGTTTTTGAAGCTTTTTTATTGAAGTATAGCCACCCTTAGGTCTGTGATCGAGTGACCAGAGAGATTGAAGTGTTCTCCAACTGGTTTTTGAATGTTATAATTCTTGACGTCTGATTTGTGTCCATTCATTCTTTTACGTAGAGACTGTCCAGTTTGGCCAATGTACATGGCAGAGGGGCATTGCTGGCACATGATGGCATATATCACATTGGTAGATGCGCAGGTGAACGAGCCTCTGATAGTGTGGCTGATGTGATTAGGCCCTATGATGGTATCCCCATGAATAGATATGTGGACAGAGTTGGCAACGGGCTTTGTTGCAAGGATAGGTTCCTGGGTTAGTGGTTCTGTTGTGTGGTGTGTGGTTGCTGGTGAGTATTTGCTTCAGATTGGGGGGCTGTCTGTAAGCAAGGACTGGTCTATCTCCCAAGATCTGAGAGAGTGATGGCTCGTCCTTCAGGATAGGTTGTAGATCCTTGATGATGCGTTGGAGAGGTTTTAGTTGGGGGCTGAAGGTGATGGCTAGTGGCGTTCTGTTGTTTTCTTTGTTGGGCCTGTCCTGTAGTAGGTGACTTCTGGGTACTCTTCTGGCTCTGTCAATCTGTTTCTTCACTTCAGCAGGTGGGTATTGTAGTTGTAGGAATGCATGATAGAGATCTTGTAGGTGTTTGTCTCTGTCTGAGGGGTTGGAGCAAATGCGGTTATATCTTAGCGCTTGGCTGTAGACAATGGATCGAATGGTATGATCTGGATGAAAGCTAGAGGCATGTAGGTAGGAATAGCGGTCAGTAGGTTTCCGATATAGGGTGGTGTTTATGTGACCATCGCTTATTAGCACCGTAGTGTCCAGGAAGTGGATCTCTTGTGTGGACTGGTCCAGGCTGAGGTTGATGGTGGGACAAAAAAGCTTCAAAAACAGACTCCAACGAGAGACTGCTGAATTGGAATTAATTTGCAAACTGGATACAATTAACTTAGGCTTGAATAGAGACTGGGAATGGATGAGTCATTACACAAAGTAAAACTATTTCCCCATGGTATTTCTCCCCCCCACCCCACCCCCCACTGTTCCTCTGATATTCTTGTTAACTGCTGGAATTAGCCTACCTGCTTGTCACCATGGAAGGTTTTCCTCCTTTCCCCCCCCCTGCTGTGGGTGATGGCTTATCTTAAGTGATCACTCTCCTTACAGTGTGTATGATAAACCCATTGTTTCATGTTCTCTGTGTGTGTGTATATAAATCTCTCCTCTGTTTTTTCCACCAAATGCATCCGATGAAGTGAGCTGTAGCTCACGAAAGCTTATGCTCTAATAAATTTGTTAGTCTCTAAGGTGCCACAAGTACTCCTTTTCTTTTTGCGAATACAGACTAACACGGCTGCTACTCTGAAACCTGTCATTATGTTCCCAGAGTACATACATTTTTGGCACGCTATTCATATCTTGGGAAGCAGTCACCAGTTAAGGGTGCATTAATCCCCACACCTCCATTCAATTAATGAAAAAATATCTTGTGGTGCATAATAAAAACAAATGCGTCAGTGAAGGTATAAACATGGCAAGAGCAGGAAATGAATCATGTGAATGAACAGACACACCAATATACTTGCTTTAGAGATGCATAAAGAATTCAAGCAACAAGACAAGAGGAATCTTTAAAATTTAGGTTTGAAATTGGCTACATGATGCTTTGGGGAGATACAGGAAGCATGGGGACAGCGCCATGTCCATTGATTAAACGTAACTGCACAATGCTTTTGATTCAAAGTTCTTTTGCTATAGCTCAATAACTGCCTGGAGGTCAGTCCAGGAATGATGGTATCTCACAATTTGAATACTTTTAACTTCATCAATTTCAATCTTGAAGACCGTAAATGAAAGTATATGAAGTGAGTGATGTGGATGCATTTCATGTTTAAATGTTGCAGTAGGTTTCTCAAAATATGTAAACAAGTAGCAAAATAAATCTCCAAAGCAGAAAGCTAAGAAACTCTCACATATACATTTTACTCACCCCAACCACTATGGTAAGTTAGTTTTTCCCTTACTTATGCAGTGGAACAAAATTCAGGAAAGAACATTTGTATGGCTGTTACATTTATTTATTTATTTTTGGACTGTTCTCTGAGACAATATTTTTAAAGAGAAAATAAAACGAATGGCTATTGCTTATGTTAAATGAAGTTGTTCTATTCATAGACAACTTCAGTGACATGATGTCAATTTACCTTTCATATATATGCTGTTATTTTCCATGTTTCGCATACACTTTTCAAGTTATAACAAATGGCTCTTTTCTCTTTGGTAGGAAAGTAGGATGAGAGATTATAAAAAGGAAAGTGCGAGCTGTGGGAGGGGGGGAGAACAAGAAAATGAAGGAAATCAAGCCAACAAACCAGATAACAGCAAAAGAAGAATGCAGAAAATGAAAAATATCATAGTGTATCCACCCAAGCACTTCAGTGCAATAGAATTACACGTAGAAGAGTTAACCATATAATTCCAGGCATGGGTTCATTGTGGGTATGTTCCAATTTCTGATATAGAAATCTCTTCGTACTGTGTAAGCACGGATTGGAATGAATGACTGAGGCACAGACGAGATCTGTAAAAGGTCAAATCTAAAAAAAGCAGAAGAGCACCACTGATTATGTAGGTACCACAAAGGGGAGTATCATTCTAATGATGGTCAGCACAAGCCTGACATCTGCTGTATATGATCATCCATTGCCTGTGTGTTACCCTGGACAATGTGCTTGTGGAATATCAACCACACATTTTCTTTTTTTCCCCTTGCATGTTCTTTATTTTACTTCATTAATGTGTTATGATTAAGTTGGGTATTCATTATTTACAAACGGCAAGCGTGTACATAGCACTGCACAGGTATAGAGGAAGACACAGGTACCTGCCCTAAGTAGTTTGCAAACTACTTCAGACATAGAGAAGATTGATCAGCCACATATGATATATACTAGGTTAATAGGATATCTATATTGGTCAGTTTTGAAAGGACACACAGGAGGAGTTCTAAGAAGAGATATTTTTCACTTTAATTGGCACAAAAGAAGAAAAATTCAGTTTGGGCTTTCATCTCTGTTAACCCTTATGCTTCAAAGATGACTTTTGGAGGATGATATGAATTGAGTTTGTCCATAGGACAGTATAGGAGTAATGCAGATAGGAAGAGGAAGGTAGGAGTAAATGAAAGCCCCAATGGAATTATGCACTGCCTCAAAAGCAAGGATGAGAAGCTTGTCATTGGTACAAGAGAGAGGAAGTCAGCAGAAGGGTTCAGAAAAGGGAGTGCAATAATAGGCAGAATTAAGAACTGGAGTGGAAGTAAGGTGGGATGCAGAGATGCCAGAGAAGAGAAAATTATGTTAACTGAGATATGAGATTGGCAGAACATGACCGAAAGGGTTTTAGCTGTGGGGTGGAAAAGGTTAGGCAGATTTTAGAGTTTTTGCAGAGGACAAACTGGCAGGATTTGGTGACAACCTAGATATAAGGATAAATTGCAGGTCTGTGTGACCCAGTGGACAGAGGTGTCTATAATGATGGAGGAGGATGGGAGAAGACAGGCAATGGCCCTAGAGTGTGCTGTGGCAGTTTTGTGCAGCAACAACTATTTAAAGCAGCCCTAATACTAGTGTAACTGGCCAAAAAAGGACACTCCTGAACCAATCCCTCTGTACAACTGGTGTAGGAGGTTTGATGGGGAAGAGGGGTCATTTCCAAGGTGTCCCTGTGCCCCACTAAACTCAGATATTGTATACGCCTCTTGGGACCATTCACAGCTTGTGTCATCTAGAGCCACCTTTGCGCGTGCACGCATGCGCACACACATGCCTCCTGAATTACTGTGTGGTCCTTGGCTGCAGACAAAGTTGTCAGCCAATAAATTCAGCCTTTCCCTGTTGAGTTTGAGATGGCAGTGCTTCATCAGGACAAGATGCAATCTACAGTCAGAGATAGGAGATTGCATGGGAAGGGCCATGTTGCGAGTGGAGAGGTAGATCCATTCTTGCTTTTTCAGTAGTGTTCACAGGATATGCCAGAATGGAACAAAAAGTGGTCTGTCTAGCCCCATAACCAACCACCTAACACTGCAGCAGATGGTTTACAACCCCATTAGTGGTGAATGTAGAAGTTCAACAAGTTTGTGAACTTCAAACAAGGTTCAGCTTCCAGTAGGACTCAAATCTTGGGCCAACAAGTTGGGTCAGTTATTTTAACTAATTTTGTTCACTCATCCCTATTCCTCAGCTGTTTTCCCTTGCTTCACTCACTAGTAAAGGCAGTTTGAATTGCCTAATCATGAAGCCTTCCCAGTTTGACAAATATTGCAGTTTCCTCTGTGTATCTTGTCCATTTTCACCATCCCTCTAAGTTCTCCATTTATACCAACACTTTCAAAGGCTCAATTTATCGACACTCTTGACAGAATAGTCACAGCAGCCAAGCATAGGGGATGAATAATAGACCACGTGGGTCCAAAGGAACAGGTTACTGGAGCTCAATCTATTTATCTTAAAGAGAAGGGTAAGGGGTGAATTTATCACAGACTGCAAGTACCTAGATCAGGAACTAATATTTGATAATGGGTTCTTCAGTCTAACAAAGGTATAACAAGATCCAATGGCCGGCATTTGAAGATAAACAAATTCAAATTCAGACTGGAAATAAGGCAGAAGTTTTTAACAGTGAGGGCAGTTAACCATTGGAACAATTTACCAAGGGTCATGGTGGATTCTCCATCACCGATAGTCATTAAATCAAGATTGATTTTTAAGAGCTATGCTCTAGATCAAAATAAATAATTTTGGGGGTGTTCTCTCACCTCTGTTATGCAGGAAGTCAGACTAGATGATCACTGTGATTACTTCTGGCCATAGGCACCAGCTTCTTCTCTACCCAGGAGGTTCTCAACCCCCCCTCCTCCCTAGGCCTGCCCTTACCCCCTTCACTTCCCCCCAAGTCCCCACCCCATCTCCTTCCCACCCCCATTCCACCCCCACCCCATCTCTTTCTGTCCCTTCCCCCAAGCATTTCTCCTTCCCCACTCCTTTCCTGTCCATCCCAGCACTTCCTGTACACCACAGAACAACTGATTGCTGCAGCCAGGAGGGAGTGGGAGAAGTTGATCAGCGGGGCCGTGGGTGGGAGAGAGGCACTGGGAGGGGGCGGGTGAATTTGACTGCCGGTGGTGCTAAGCACCCGCTACATTTTTTCCCGTGGGTGCTCCAGCCGTGGAGCACCCACAGAGTCAGTGTCTATGCTTCTGGCCTTGGAATCTATGGAGGACAATGGGCACCAGCATCTAAAAAATTTCCTGAAGCAATCCCATTAGAACATCACAAAGGAGGAGAGTCAACATATCCCCAGAAACTCCCAAAATCACTTTTTTAAAGTTAGACACTTAGAAATCGATCCTCCTTCCATCCAAGTAATTGGGAAAACTCTCATTAACATGAATGGGATAGGATCAAGTCCTTAGACTTTCTGAAGTCAAACAAGTTATGAAAAAGAGGCAGTTCCTGAACAACTAAGATGGGATGAAATGACTTCAAATTAATATTTAACATTTTTTAAACTCCTAGATATCCAGGTCTAGATGGGGAACTTTAGGCTAAAAATTTTATCTATATACACACATACACATACACAGTTAGAAGTTTCAGAGTAGCAGCCGTGTTAGTCTGTATTCGCAAAAAGAAAAGGAGTACTTGTGGCACCTTAGAGACTAACAAATTTATTAGAGCATAAGCTTTCGTGAGCTACAGCTCACTTCATCGGATGCATTTGGTGGAAAAAACAGAGGAGAGATTTATATACACACACACACAGAGAACATGAAACAATGGGTTTATCATACACACTGTAAGGAGAGTGATCACTTAAGATAAGCCATCACCAGCAGCAGGGGGGGGAAGGAGGAAAACCTTTCATGGTGACAAGCAAGGTAGGCTAATTCCAGCAGTTAACAAGAATATCAGAGGAACAGTGGGGGGTGGGGTGGGAGGGAGAAATACCATGGGGAAATAGTTTTACTTTGTGTAATGACTTATCCATTCCCAGTCTCTATTCAAGCCTAAGTTAATTGTATCCAGTTTGCATATTAATTCCAATTCAGCAGTCTCTCGTTGGAGTCTGTTTTTGAAGCTTTTTTGTTCAAGTATAGCCACTCTTAGGTCTGTGATCGAGTGACCAGAGAGATTGAAGTGTTCTCCAACTGGTTTTTGAATGTTATAATTCTTGACGTCTGATTTGTGTCCATTCATTCTTTTACGTACAGACTGTCCAGTTTGGCCAATGTACATGGCAGAGGGGCATTGCTGGCACATGATGGCATATATCACATTGGTAGATGCGCAGGTGAATGAGCCTCTGCTAGTGTGGTTGATGTGATTAGGCCCTATGATGGTATCCCCTGAATAGATATGTGGACAGAGTTGGCAACGGGCTTTGTTGCAAGGATAGGTTCCTGGGTTAGTGGTTCTGTTGTGTGGTTGCTGGTGAGTATTTGCTTCAGATTCCATCAATTTCCATCCCACCATCAACCTCAGCCTGGACCAGTCCACACAAGAGATCCACTTCCTGGACACTACAGTGCTAATAAGCGATGGTCACATAAACACCACCCTATATCGGAAACCTACTGACCACTATTCCTACCTACATGCCTCTAGCTTTCATCCAGATCATACCACTCGATCCATTGTCTACAGCCAAGCGCTACAATATAACCGCATTTGCTCCAACCCCTCAGACAGAGACAAACACCTACAAGATCTCTATCATGCATTCCTACAACTACAATACCCACCTGCTGAAGTGAAGAAACAGATTGACAGAGCCAGAAGAGTACCCAGAAGTCACCTACTACAGGACAGGCCCAACAAAGAAAACAACAGAACGCCACTAGCCATCACCTTCAGCCCCCAACTAAAACCTCTCCAACGCATCATCAAGGATCTACAACCTATCCTGAAGGACGACCCATCACTCTCACAGATCTTGGGAGACAGACCAGTCCTTGCTTACAGACAGCCCCCCAATCTGAAGCAAATACTCACCAGCAACCACACAACAGAACCACTAACCCAGGAACCTATCCTTGCAACAAAGCCCGTTGCCAACTCTGTCCACATATCTATTCAGGGGATACCATCATAGGGCCTAATCACATCAGCCACACTAGCAGAGGCTCATTCACCTGCGCATCTACCAATGTGATATATGCCATCATGTGCCAGCAATGCCCCTCTGCCATGTACATTGGCCAAACTGGACAGTCTGTACGTAAAAGAATGAATGGACACAAATCAGACGTCAAGAATTATAACATTCAAAAACCAGTTGGAGAACACTTCAATCTCTCTGGTCACTCGATCACAGACCTAAGAGTGGCTGTACTTGAACAAAAAAGCTTCAAAAACAGACTCCAACGAGAGACTGCTGAATTGGAATTAATTTGCAAACTGGATACAATTAACTTAGGCTTGAATAGAGACTGGGAATGGATAAGTCATTACACAAAGTAAAACTATTTCCCCATGGTATTTCTCCCTCCCACCCCACCCCCCACTGTTCCTCTGATATTCTTGTTAACTGCTGGAATTAGCCTACCTTGCTTGTCACCATGAAAGGTTTTCCTCCTTCCCCCCCCCCTGCTGCTGGTGATGGCTTATCTTAAGTGATCACTCTCCTTACAGTGTGTATGATAAACCCATTGTTTCATGTTCTCTGTGTGTGTGTGTGTATATAAATCTCTCCTCTGTTTTTTCCACCAAATGCATCCGATTAAGTGAGCTGTAGCTCACGAAAGCTTATGCTCTAATAAATTTGTTAGTCTCTAAGGTGCCACAAGTACTCCTTTTCTTTTTACAGTTAGAAGTACTACTGGATTAAGTTTAGAAGTGTGTGCAACAAGAGTGATGTCATGGTGGGAGTCTGCTATAGACCACCGGACCAGGGGGATGAGGTGGATGAGGCTTTCTTCCGGCAACTCACGGAAGCTACTAGATCGCATGCCCTGATTCTCATGGGTGACTTTAATTTTCCTGATATCTGCTGGGAGAGCAATACAGCGGTGCATAGACAATCCAGGAAGTTTTTGGAAAGCGTAGGGGACAATTTCCTGGTGCAAGTGCTAGGGGAGCCAACTAGGGGGAGCGCTTTTCTTGACCTGCTGCTCACAAACCGGGTAGAATTAGTGGGGGAAGCAAAAGTGGATGGGAATCTGGGAGGCAGTGACCATGAGTTGGTTGAGTTCAGGATCCTGACGCAGGGAAGAAAGGTAAGCAGCAGGATACGGACCCTGGACTTCAGGAAAGCAGACTTTGACTCCCTCAGGGAACAGATGGCCAGGATCCCCTGGGGGACTAACATGAAAGGGAAGGGAGTCCAGGAGAGCTGGCTGTATTTCAAGGAATCCCTGTTGAGGTTACAGGGACAAACCATCCCGATGAGTCGAAAGAATAGTAAATATGGCAGGCGACCAGCTTGGCTTAATGGTGAAATCCTAGCGGATCTTAAACATAAAAAAGAAGCTTACAAGAAGTGGAAGCTTGGACATATGACCAGGGAAGAGTATAAAAATATTGCTCGGGCATGTAGGAAAGATATCAGGAGGGCCAAATCGCACCTGGAGCTGCAGCTAGCAAGAGATGTCAAGAGTAACAAGAAGGGTTTCTTCAGGTATGTTGGCAACAAGAAGAAAGCCAAGGAAAGTGTGGGCCCCTTACTGAATGAGGGAGGCAAGCTAGTGACAGAGGATGTGGAAAAAGCTAATGTACTCAATGCTTTTTTTGCCTCTGTTTTCACTAACAAGGTCAGCTCCCAGACTGCTGTGCTGGGCATCACAAAATGGGGAAGAGATGGCCAGCCCTCTGTAGAGATAGAGGTGGTTAGGGACTATTTAGAAAAGCTGGACGTGCACAAGTCCATGGGGCCGGACGAATTGCATCCGAGAGTGCTGAGGGAATTGGCGGCTGTGATTGCAGAGCCCTTGGCCATTATCTTTGAAAACTCGTGGCGAACGGGGGAAGTCCCGGATGACTGGAAAAAGGCTAATGTAGTGCCCATCTTTAAAAAAGGGAAGAAGGAGGATCCTGGGAACTACAGGCCGGTCAGCCTCACCTCAGTCCCTGGAAAAATCATGGAGCAGGTCCTCAAAGAATCAATCCTGAAGCACTTAGAGGAGAGGAAAGTGATCAGGAACAGTCAGCATGGATTCACCAAGGGAAGGTCATGCCTGACTAATCTAATCGCCTTTTATGATGAGATTACTGGTTCTGTGGATGAAGGGAAAGCAGTGGATGTATTGTTTCTTGACTTTAGCAAAGCTTTTGACACGGTCTCCCACAGCATTCTTGTCAGCAAGTTAAGGAAGTATGGGCTGGATGAATGCACTATAAGGTGGGTAGAAAGCTGGCTAGATTGTCGGGCTCAACGGGTAGTGATCAATGGCTCCATGTCTAGTTGGCAGCCGGTGTCAAGTGGAGTGCCCCAGGGGTCGGTCCTGGGGCCCGTTTTGTTCAATATCTTCATAAATGATCTGGAGGATGGTGTGGATTGCACTCTCAGCAAATTTGCGGATGATACTAAACTGGGAGGAGTGGTAGATACGCTGGAGGGGAGGGATAGGATACAGAAGGACCTAGACAAATTGGAGGATTGGGCCAAAAGAAATCTAATGAGGTTCAATAAGGATAAATGCAGGGTCCTGCACTTAGGATGGAAGAATCCAATGCACCGCTACAGACTAGGGACCGAATGGCTCGGCAGCAGTTCTGCGGAAAAGGACCTAGGGGTGACAGTGGACGAGAAGCTGGATATGAGTCAGCAGTGTGCCCTTGTTGCCAAGAAGGCCAATGGCATTTTGGGTTGTATAAGTAGGGGCATAGCGAGCAGATCGAGGGATGTGATCGTTCCCCTCTATTCGACACTGGTGAGGCCTCATCTGGAGTACTGTGTCCAGTTTTGGGCCCCACACTACAGGAAGGATGTGGATAAATTGGAAAGAGTACAACGAAGGGCAACGAAAATGATTAGGGGTCTAGAGCACATGACTTATGAGGAGAGGCTGAGGGAGCTGGGATTGTTTAGTCTGCAGAAGAGAAGAATGAGGGGGGATTTGATAGCTGCTTTCAACTACCTGAAAGGGGGTTTCAAAGAGGATGGCTCTAGACTGTTCTCAATGGTAGCAGATGACAGAACGAGGAGTAATGGTCTCAAGTTGCAATGGGGGAGGTTTAGATTGGATATTAGGAAAAACTTTTTCACTAAGAGGGTGGTGAAACACTGGAATGCGTTACCTAGGGAGGTGGTAGAATCTCCTTCCTTAGAGGTTTTTAAGGTCAGGCTTGACAAAGCCCTAGCTGGGATGATTTAACTGGGACTTGGTCCTGCTTTGAGCAGGGGGTTGGACTAGATGACCTTCTGGGGTCCCTTCCAACCCTGATATTCTATGATTCTATGATTCTACTCATTTCCACTATGATCTCTGTTTTTCATAGTGAATTTTTATTTTATCATCACTACTTGATGGATTTTCCAATTGTTCCATGACAACACTAGAGCCTTGCAAAATAAACCCAAGTATGTCAGTAACTGACATGGCATAAACACCTGAGCACTCCCTTGCTGGCTAACATTTTTTTTTAAAGTCTGCTTTACACATTACAAGGCAGAGTCACATTTCCCCTCACATGTTTGTTTGTTTTAAATGGTTTGGCATTCAGTAAGGGTTGCCATTATTTATGGGAAGAAAGCCTTTCCCCCTCCAGAAGAGAGATCTTTTGAGGCAGCAAGGTAGAGTTAGAAAGTATTTCCTAATATTTAACTTAACTATAAGAACATTTAAATACAGGGATAAGTTACCAAGGGAAATTGTGGAATCGCCATCCTTGGAGGTTTCTAAAAACACAGTTGTTAGACACCTGTGGCAGGGATGGTCCAGGTATATTTGGTCCTGCCATAACGCAGAGGGATGGACCAAAAAAAAAAAAAAAAAAAATGGATTCCTGAGGTCCTTTCCAGCCCTACACTTCTGTGATTGTCTGATTATGTTCAGTGACCCTAAGGTGGAACATGTTGCTCCCCACTTTATTTAACCATTCATTGTGTGCGGACATAACTTCAAAAGGGTATCAGTGATAGGAAAAGCACTAACTGACTAGAACCACTAGATACTTAAGCATTCAAAAGTTAAAATGACTCTCTGCATATCCTGTGGCTTCAAAGTTAGAACAGGCTCTCTCCAGAGATTCCTTCCCCAGGTAGTATCACTCATGGTATTCTGGAACAACTAAAAATGGTCCCTGCAAGAACCAAGTAGTACAGATTCAAGAAAACAGAAAGTAGTTAATGAAAATAATCATAGAAATGTAGAACTGGAAGGAACTCAATAGGTCATACTATTTGCCAAAAAAATAGGCTGATATGACATTATAATGATTGGGGAGGTTCTAACTCCATCTATATCCATTTGTCTTCTGCTGCAGGGGACACACTTTGATTCCTCTTTCCTTGTATATTCTAATTTCATCCTTCTTTTGCATTAGCCCCTTTTAATTAAGACAGCTACTCATTTAAGTGAGTCAGGATAAGGTAAAAAAATTTTACCAGCATCAAAAGCAACCACTTCTGTAATTGTTGCTGTGCTTCCCTGCAGGTAACTAAGCCTGCCTCTTACCACTCTCACTCTTGCAACCAAACCTGCAGCTGTTCTCCCACATTCAAACCTAATAACATGAATACAAAAATATACCTAGAAAACATTTGCACCCAATGTCAACTTTTTCACAACTAAAGTTCAGGAGTTTTTCTAATGTGTTCCATTCCAATAGCTACTTATTCTTTTTTTGCCTGTGATGGTAACAGGCAAAACATAACTGCATATACCACTCAATCTTAAAATTTAAAGTGGCATGCATGATTTTTAGATCAGAAACCCCATAACAATCCTTACTAAGCCAAATACTGACTTGATTTAAACCCCATGCAACCCCCAATGAAATCAAAAGGCATTTAGTCCCTTTATAACTGCTGCAAGACATACCTGGCTGTTTGAGAATAGTAAGTGGCCTCTTTCTCTGAGATCCAAAACATACTGTGCCATAACTATAAAAACGCTGCCTGGCACATCACCAGAATATACTAACTTTTTCTATTTCTCTCCTATTAACCAAAATGCTTCCTTCAGAGATATTTGCTCCCATCCATTGAACACCATTGACACTCAGTTTTCTACTCTGCTGTTCTGCAACTTTAATTTGATCTGAAAAGAGGAGGTAAAATATTTGCTACTAAAAGATTTCACCTAAAATAAAATCATATGTTTCCCCACGTTGCTCATATTCAAGAATAGTGCATTAAAAGTCAGTCCCGCAAGTCTTTATTATTCAGGCATTTAATCATATGGAAAATGTGGTAATTTAATTAAAACAAGCAACATAGGTTAGCCATCCCTAGGGATACAAACCAAGGGAAAATGATCTAATCCATCAGGTTTCCATTTTGAAAATGTATTAATAGTAGACCACAAGACCTCAAGAAAAAAAATGCTATTCATTTGCAAAGCAGTAATCCGATGCTGAAACAATTTCAATGTAGGAAGCCAAAATGTACACTGCTTTTACTCAGTGTCTGCAACTAGTGCTCGTCAGAACATAACGTGACCTAGCAAAGATCTATAAACATAGTTCAATAAAGGTTGCATTCTTTTACTAGAGACACACACATAGTTCTGTGTTTTATCAGTGTAGACAGGCATTGATTTTGAAGGTGGTACTTTTCAATGAAATCCTGTTTGTGGATAGGGAACTACTACAGATTTTCAATCATCATTGTTTTGTAGTTTACTAAGTTTATTCTTTCCAAGTCTTATGTCTGCCCCCACCCCCGACATTTAAAATGATTTATTGGTACTGTGATTTTTTTTATTTTTTAAACGGGGATGAGAGGAAAGATTCTCATGTGCTCAACTGGTTTTGCATTTCTCCAAGGTCTCCACTAAATCAGCATTCAGCTTTTACACCTTCTCAGAATGGAAGCGTTTACTGTTTGATTGCAAAGTCCTTTTTCCTATTCACAAAACCCCAAAGCCACAGTCCTAGTTTCAAAACTAGACACACATCCTCTATTATTAGAAATCACATAAGCGATCTTTGCAAGAAAATGTGCATTACATATTAGTGTCCTAATATGCTTAGGACATTCATATGGGAGGAGGGGAGTGTCAGTTATCCACATAGGAGATTTACTCTGCCCCAAAAGGAGCAGCTTTTATTTGCACAAGGACATATTTGAAATTTTTTCAGCAATGAAAGTAGATAGTTTGGCACTTTTAGTACCTACAGAATTCACCATAATTCTGTAGATATTTTGCATAACCATGTGGTCCAGCATAATTCTAATTTTCTTAATAGTGGTCTTAATCCTGCAAGGTCAATGTACCCAAATAAAATTCACACTGAAAATAGCAGAAATTGTAACACAAGAAATGCAGGGCTGTGCCCAATGCAAGTTGCATTTTTCCAAATATGATCTGTAGATAGGAAAATATAGGCCAGATCCTCAGCTGGTATATCTCAGCATAGATTCATTTCTTTTCCCATTGCCTATATGTGGTGGTGTAAAATATTTCAACATACCATATACAAAAATATTATGTACATTTGCTGTAACCATTACATAATTAATAGTTCTTATCCTTCTGATTTTTTAGCTTAAATTGAAATATTCAAAGTCTTCAACGTGGAAGTTAATTCCTAGTGAGGAAAATAGAAAGGAGCATAAGCCCTGGCAAGTGAAGTATAAAAATATAATTAGGAAGGCCAAAAAAGAATTTGAAGAACAGCTAGCCAAAGACTCAAAGTAATAGCAAACAAATTTTTATGTACCATACAAGCAGGAAGCCTGCTAAACAACCGGTGGGGCCACTGGACGATCAAGATGCTAAAGGAGCACTCAAGGACAATAAGGCCATTGTGCAGATACTAAATTAACTCTTTGAATTGGTCTTCACAGCAGAGGGTGTGAGGGAGATTCCCAAACCTGAGCCATTCTGTTTCAGTGACAAATCTGAGAAACGGTCCTAGACTGAGGTGTCATTAGAGGAGATTTTGGAACAAACTGAGAAACTAAACAGCAATAAATCACCAGGACCCAGATGGTATTCACCCAAGAGTTCTGAAGGAACTCAAATGTGAAACTGAAGAACTAATAATTGTGGCTTGAAATCTATCATTTAAATCAGCTTCTGTATCAAATGACTGGAAGCTAGCTAATGTGAAGCCAATTTTTTTTTAAAGGACTACAGCGGTGATCCTGGCAATTAAAGGCCAGTAAACCTGACTTCAGTACCTAGAAAACTGGTTGAAACTATAGTAAAAAGCAAAAGTGTCAGACACATAGATGAACATAATTTGTTGGGGAAGAGTCAACATGTTTTTTGGAAAGGGAAATCATGCCTAACCAATCTACTAGAATTCTTTGCGGGTGGGGTCAAACAAACATGTGGATAAGGGAGATCCAGTGCATATATTGTACTTAGATTTTCAGAAAGCCTTTGACAAGGTCCCTCACCAAAGGCCCTTTAGCAATGTCAGCTGTCATGGGATAAGACGGAATGTCCTCTCATTGGATTGGTAACTGGTTAAATGATAGGAAACAAAGGGTAGGAATAAATAGTCATCAGAATGGAGAGAAGTAAATAGTAGTGTCCCACAGGAGTCTGTACTGGGATCAGTCCTATTCAACATATTCATAAATGATCTGGGGAAAGGGGTAAACAATGAGGTTGCATAATTTGCAGTGATACAAAACTACTATTCCAAGCTCTACAAAGATCTACAAAAGGATCTCACAAAATTTGGTGACAGGGCAACAAAATGGCAGATGAAATTCAATGTTGATAAATGCAAAGTAAAACACATTGGAAAACATAATCCCAACTATATATATAAAATGATGGTGTTTAAATTAGCGGTTACCACTCAAGAAAGAGATCTTGGAGTCATTGTGGATTGTTCTCTGAAAACATCCACTCAATGTGCAGCGGCAGCCAAAAAAGCGACCAGAATATTGGGAATCATTAAGAAAGGGATCTATAAGACGACAGAAAATATCATATTGCCTCTGTATAAATCCACTGTATGCCCACATCTTGAATACTGCATGCAGATGTGGTCACCCCATCTCAAAAAAGATATATTGGATTTGTAAAAAGTTCGGAAAAGGGCAACAAAAATGATTAGTGATATGGAATGGCTTCCATCTGAGGAGAGATTAATAGAACTGGGGTTTTCAGCTTGGAAAAGAGATGACTAAAGGGGGGATATGATTGAGGTCTAGAAAATTATGACTGGTGTGGAGAAAGTAAACAAGGAAGTGTTATTTACTCCTTTGCATAACACAAGAACTAGGGGTCACCAAATGAAATTAATAGGCAGCAGGTTTAAAACAAACAAAAGGAAGTATTTTTTCCACACAGTGCTCAGTTGACCTGTGCAACTCCTTGCCAGAGGATGTTGTGAAGGCCAAGACTATAAAAGGGTTAAAAAAAGAACTAGATACATTCATGGAGGATAGGTCCATCAATGGCTATTAGCCAGGATGGGCAAGGATAGTGTCCCTAGCCTCTGTTTGCCAGAAGCTGTGAATGGGCGACAGGGCATGGATCACTATTCTGTTCATTCCCTCTGGGGCACCTGGCATTGGCCACTGTCAGAAGACAGGATACTGGGCTAGATGGACCTTTGGTCTGACCCAGTATGGCCATTCTTATGTTCTAAGTCTTAAATATTTTGTGTCTCAACAGTTTTGCATCTTCATCTCCAACTAGAATGTTAACACTTCCCAGTCTCCTGAAGCAATTTTTAAAACAGTGGTTCCTGAAGCACATTTTAAATAGATTATAGAATATAAATTCAAAAAAGTTCTCATAACTCTATTCTACATTTCAAGGAAAACACTCTCCAAAATTCATAATACATCCTATGTAATTCTAAACTACACAAACTGGAGTGTACTTTAAGCATCAATATGGCTTCACCAGTAAAAAATATAAATGCATGTTGATTTTATATATTAGAAAAGACATAGAATCTGCCTCTGCACTCCAGCATGTGTAATCAAGATTGACACCTGCAGTTCCAAGAATGTAACGAGATTCCTCTGGGAGCCCACAGAAGGGCTCAAAATGCCAGTGTGGGATTTCCCTGCTATGACAGTCATGGGTGAAAAGAGTTACAGCTGCTAATGAATCTGCACTCCTGTCAGACAGTTAGGATTAAAGGAGTCCCTCAGCCTTTCTTTAGCTGGAATAAAGAGAAGAGGAAGGGAATTTTCTAAAGCCATTTTCACTTCTTGCTTCCCTTTTAACAATCTGGCAATGTCTTCCAGACCTGTTGCACAATCTCAATAACTGCTACAGCTAGAGGTGCTTTTCTTGCTTTATTTCTTTTATTCTGTATCTAGGAAAGACAGCCTACAAACACAAACAAAATAGCATGCACATTATATTCTGTCTAGGTATTTATATCACGATTGTAGTCATCTGAGTGCTTCACACATGATTTTAAAATCTGGTAAGTGTTCTCTGCCTCCTATTTTGACAAAGGTAGATTTATTATTTATCATAGACTCAGACTTTAAGGCCAGAAGGGACCACCATGATCATCTAGTCTGACCTCCTGCACATTACAAGCCACAGAACCTCACCCACCCACTCCTGTAATAGAGCCCTAACATCTGGCTGAGTTACTGAAGTCCTCAAACGTTGATTTAAAGATTTCAAGTTACAGAGAATCCACCATTTACACTAGTTTAAACCTACAAATGACCCCACCCCCCATTCTGTAGAAGAAGGTGAAAAAACCTAGGGTCTCTGCCAATCTGATCCGGGAGGAAATTCCTTCCCAACTCCAAATATGGCAGTTAGGTTGACCCTAAGCACTTTGGCAAATGCATCAGCCAGACACCTGGGAAAGAATTCTCTGTAGTAACTCAGAGCCCTCCCCAGCTAGTGTCCCATCACCAGCCATTGGGGATATTTGATACAAGCAGTCGCAGATCAGCTATATGCCATTGTACGCTGTTTCATTGTACCATCCCCTACATAAACTTATTAAGCTCAGTCTTGAAGCAGTTAGGTTTTTTGCCCCCACTGCTGCCCTTGGAAGGCTATTCCAGAACTTCATTCCTCTGATAGTTAGAAACCTTTGTCTAATTTCAAACTCATTGATGGTCAGTTTATATCCATTTGTGTCGATATTGGTGCTTAATTTAAAAATACCTTCCCTGGTATTTATCCTTCTAAGATATTTATGGAGAGCAATAATATCTCCACTCAGCCTTAGTTTGGTTAGGCCAAACAAGCCATGCTCTTTTAGTCTCCTGTCAGAAAATAGCATGATCAGAGGAATGGAAAATCTAATAGCCCTTCTCTGCACCTGTTCCATCATTATTTACTGATGTGTGTGAAAGCTAAGTCAAAGCAATGTGTTTTACATTTAGCCCTGAGATTTGTGGTCACTCTGTGCTCTTGCAGGAATGAGTTCCATAGAAGTAGAACTTTCTTTTCAATTGGCCTATCTCCTGCTTTTACAAGTTTCCCTCATGTGATTCCAAGGGTCTTGGACAACACAAGCTAATGCGTAGTACTGTGATCCTAGAGAACTTATCCTACATAATCTTTTGAGAATGCCAAAGAGGTTGGAACACCCAATCTGTTCTAGGCCAGGTATCTTTTGCCTCACTTCTGTTCCTCACATAAAGTCTGTAGTTGATTCTCTTTTCTTTTTGAAAACAGCAACATGTGGCATTGCACATCTATGTATTGCTCTTGGCATGTGAATATTGTTATCCAGATAAATAATGAATAGTATGTGTTATGGGTTGGACCCCTTGGGATGCCACCTGATTTGCTGAGATACCACTGAGTCTACCTATTCTGCCAGCATGGGCCCCCTTTAACCTGTATTCCTGAGCCAGGCTATTAAAGCCTGCTCCAGCACAGACACAGGCAGGGCCACACCCAGCTGCCAATCAGCTCTGGGAAGACTCAGTTTAAGGGACTTGCACTAGCCTGCAGGTGGCCACATCCCTTGGAGTGCAGACCCAAAGATATATTATGAAATCTGCCTCCTCCCTCAATGTGGAGGAAGGTATGCACAACTTCTACCCCCTCCCCCCACCGTTAGAAATTACAGAAATTGGGTTATATTATAAACAAAACAAATTTTATTAACTACAAAAGGCAGATTTTAAGTGGTAAAAGGGGTAACAAACAGAACAAAGCAGATTACCTTAGTAAATAAACAAAAGCCGCAGACTGAGCTTAACACACTAGGTAGGTCGGATACAAATTAACAAATTCTCATCCTGAGTAATAAACAGGCTGGCTGATTCTCAAGGCACAAGTTACCTTGGCTTTTCCAGGGTTTCATACACAGGCTAAGGATCTTAGCCTGGGACCATAACTTCTCACAGTTCAGTCTTTGGTCCTCACTGTCCCTACAATAACACACCTGAAAACAGAGGAACACTCATGTTGTCATTGTCCCTCTTTTATATCTCCCCCCCCGGCCACAACTGGCTGGAAAGCTTCTTTTGTTGTGACCTGGGTCAAACAATTCTCATTGCGTAGAACAGGGGAGGGCAAACTACGGCCCGCGGGCCGAATCTGGCCCAGCAGGGCTTTCAATCCAGCCTGTGGGATTGCCAGTCTCATGGTGCAGCAGGGCTAAGTCAGGCTACCTGCCTCCCCTGGCCCCGCGCTGCTCCTGGAAGCTGCCAGCACCATTTCCCTGAAGTCCCTGGGGGGTAGGAGGACAGAGGGTTCCGCACGCTGTCCTCGCCTGCAGGCACTGCCCCCCCACAGTTCCCATTGGCCGGGAATGGGAAACCGTGGCCAATGGGAGCTTCAGGGGTGGTACCCACAGGTGAGGACAGCACGCGGCGGAGCCGCCTACCCCACCCCACCCCACCCCACCCCCAGGAGCCATTATCGGACATGCTGGCCACTTCCAGGAGCAGCATGGAACCAGGGCAGGCAGGGAGCCTGCCTTAGCCCCGCTGCATGCCACTGTGACCCCGGAGCTGCTCGAGGTAAGTGGTGCCGGGCCAGAGCCCACACCCCAAACCCCTCATGCATGCCAACCCCCTGCCCCGAGCTCCCAACCCCCTGTCGTATCCTGCCCCCTCCTGCACCCTGCACCCCCTCATACACCCCCTTTTGCACCCTAATTCCCTGCCTGAGCCCTACATTCATAGCCTTGTATACAATTTCCCCATCCAGATGTGGCCCTCGGGCCAAAAAGTTTGCCCATCCCTGGTATAGAGCTATCTGAGCTGTGTCAAACAGTTCTCATTGTGTCGAGCTCTCTCTAAGAGGTTTCTATTGCACACAGTTCCTGGGGTAATCTTTATGCTTGTGTGCATTTCTTCAACAAGCCACTAACATTGTTTAGCCTCATCCTACATTCTACATTTGAAATACAGAGACATGGTCAATATTCCCAGCATCAGATACAAAAATGATACATGCATACAAATTGGATAAATACATTTAATAAATTATAACCTTTCCAAGGATCTCTTACAAGACCCATCTTGCATAAAGTATATCTTAGTTATACCATATTCATATCATAACCCTATTTCCATAAAGAGTATGGGATGTAATGTCTCAGTATGGTGATCATATTTTAAATAAACTAATTTCACAAGAAAGTTGTTTTGGGGTTGAATTTGGGGGAGGAGATCACTTAAGTTTGAGCTTTTATTCTGAGTAGGTTCCCAGTTCTATGTCACCTATGTTTCAGTGAACTGTATGCATATAATCAGAGAGGGAAACAATCACTATATTCCAAAACAAACAAAGACTCTTTAAATATTCAGTGAGTGCACTAAACAGAAACAGCACAGACTGAATATCAGTCATTGATTAAATCTAGTCCTCTCCTAACTAACGGCATTGCAGGAAAAAACCTGGAAAGGTTATATGGAAGGATAAGTTTCAGAGTAGCAGCCGTGTTAGTCTGTACTCGCAAAAAGAAAAGGAGTACTTGTGGCACCTTAGAGACTAACAAATTTATTTGAGCATAAGCTTTCATGAGCTACAGCTCACTTCATCGGATGAAGTGAGCTGTAGCTCACAAAAGCTTACGCTCAAATAAATTTGTTAATCTCTAAGATGCCACAAGTACTCCTTTTCTTTTTATGGTAGGATAAGGGCTTCCTAGGTGAGTAGATATTTCTAATTCAGATTCAATTTACATTTTTGTCTCTCTATACTAAGAAGAAAATGTATAGATTTATTGACAAAAAGATAATATTGTTTAAGCTTCATAAGTTATTAATGAAAAACATGCTACTAAAAAAGAAAAAATATTGAATAGTAGGAAGTAGTAAGACAGCAGCAGTGTTTAATGTGTTATAAACAATTCACCAAAACTTCATTTTACCATCGTAAATGTAGCATTTAAGGCCAGATTCTAATACCCATATTCATTCTAACTAGTACCTTAATAAATAGTCCAGTCTCACTGAAGTCTACTATTTGTGAACTAAGGTGCAATTTGATATAAGTAAACAAATCAGAATCTGGCTCTTGACTTAAAGCCCCAGTCCAGCAATCAAATGATTTCAGTGGGGTCCTCCAAGGTTGTAAAGGGCTGCCTGTGCAGATCCAATTGCAGGACACAGGCCTCACAGAATTTCTGTTGGCTGTTCAAAAAAAAAAATGTCTTGCTAAACTTCTGTTACCTGATTATAACAGAATCCACTCTCTTTCGAGCCTCACACTACATCATATCCTGTTTTGTCTGAGTGATGAAGGTACAAGGAGAGGAATTTTTTTCACTCTTACATGCTAGCAGAAGCCGAGTTGCAGGCACTAGGGCCTTCTTACTCCAACCTGCAAGAAAAGATAAAACAGAGACTACAAATAAATAATAGTAGATGGGGTAATGCATGGGCCAATAGTGATTACAAGGTCATAAAAGCACAAAGGTTCTGAAGATCCAATAAGCCATGCAACACGTAGCAGTGCACAATGTTTGTCAAGGGAATATACCCAGAGTGCAATAAAAGCATGTTGTTCTCCTGAAAAACTTTATTACATAAAAGAAATGAAATCAAATACCAAGAGATCTTGACACAAAGGTCCCTAAATATCTATGTTCACCACGAGAGTCCCATTCCGTTACTCCATATAACTTTCTGATTCCAAAGTCCTGATCTCTGTCTGTTGTAGAGCTGGGGAGCCAGATCCCCAAATGATGTAAATTGGCATAGTTCCACTGACTGCACCAATTCACATCAGCTAAGGATTTGGGACACAGTCTTTTTACTTTCAGTCCTCACTACATTCCTCCAGCACCTTTCCTAAGTGTTTCTTAATATCAACATAGGTATACACAGAGTGTGTACAGTGTAAGACTGAATTCTGCACAGTAAATGCAGCAAAGACTGTGTTTACACAGTTCAGTAATTTAAACTATTATTATGGGTGTGCCCTGTTGAACCTACTACACATCTATCATAACTTTATTCAGATTTGATGATAAAATTAGGTCTCTAATACTTCCATCTTGTATTTTAAGTCATTTAATAGAGCAAACCAATTTATGGTCTCTTCTTTCCTGCTTCTTACTTGTGGCACTGCTAGATTAACAGACTAACTCTTTCAAATAGAGGAATTTTGGGAAGGGATATTATTTGGGATTTTTGTTCTCTTTAAATCAAAGAACACCTTTGTTTTGAAACAAACATTTTAAAATGTTACTGATTTTAAAATATCAACTATGTGCTGTCTTTTTTATAATTTACTTGTTAAAAGTTCTCTAAGAGACCAAAAATGAGAATCTTCATGCCCGAGTTTATTAGACAAATGAAATGGAGAAAGTGGAGCAAATTTGGAAGAAATGGCCTAGATTTTCAAATCTTGGTACGTAAAGTTAGGTTTTAATGTCCATGTTTAGGCACCTGATTTTCAGAAAAGCTGGACATGCACTAACTTCCACTGACATCAAGGAGACTGCTCACATGTATAATAAAGCAAGCTGGATTTAGATCCAAATTATGTAGTCTGCTGTATACATGTACTTTTAGCTTCCATCATCAGCTAGCTATTCCTCAAAGAAATCCATTTCTTTTTTTCTGCAATAGGAAAGATATGAATCCTGAATGGCTTTCTGAAAAAGAATCACTCTGCAAACATGATTCTTGAAAATCTAGACATTATGGTTCAAATAGGGAAATGAAATATAAATAAAATTACATTCAGATAGTATAAGGGAAGATTTTCAAAGGCACAGAGAGCAATTAGGACTCCAACCCTAATTCAAAGTCATTGGGAACTGGGTGCCTAACTGCTATTTGTGCCTTTGAAAAATCTGTCACCTCTAGCGGTTTCCCCCTACTAAACACTATAGTTCAGTTTGCAAACTATTGTAAGTTTGTAACTCCATTGTAACTTCTTTTTACAGTCATTCATATTTTTCTGAAAGTTTTTTTTCTTTTGGACTGAGATTTTCCATTCTTTGTTTCTTTCCGAAAGTAAATACTTTGGAAAGTTTGAGCAAAGTCAGCTGTTTGTGAGCTATAGGAAAGGGAAATAAAATACACTTTTCCTCATTTTAAAAAAAGTTCTAACACCACAGTTTGAGACATAGTTCTGGGGGGGGGGGGAGGGTTGAAGCCTGAAATATGACACGGAGTTAATCCCCACTGAGGTCTAGTTCGTTTTCTTAGCTTGAGAAGAAGTCAAAAAGATTTTTTTTAAATTAAGCAATTCAAAGATCCCTTCTCTGATTATAAATATCTTTCTATTAGTACAATGAGCCCATCCTTCACTCCCCAACTGATCTTGCTATGTGACTGAGAGCTACTCCAATATAACTCAGGAATAAAAGAATAATAATGCTCAATAGCTTCTGAAAAGAATTTAGCAAAGCACTATGAAGCTACCCTCTTGGTGACATCATAATGGCCATTCTCCCCACCCTGGTTGGGAAGCCCAGAAGCTGCTTTTGTTCCTGAGGAGAGGGCAGCACAGAAGCTGCTGCATTGAGACTGCCTCCAAGACAATTTGCATGAGGACTGTTAAAAGGCCCTATCTACACTAGGGAGATTTTTCAACCCTTTTCCACCATTACTAATAAGCATTAGCAAACTGAGGAGCCCTGGTGTAAGGCTACCAATACAGTTTGCAACCTTAGATCATCCAACTCCATCTAAGAATGAGTCTAATTGACATGGCACTGAAAAGATTGAATTACAGTACTGCCCAATCTGGGCTGTACAACCATACTGGCTGCAGTGAAATTACATGGGGGTCAGCATAAAGCTTGGCTGTTCTGTATCCAGAAGGTTAAGCATGAACTGGATACGTTTCCAGTATAATACTTAGAATGTGTTCCGGAAAGTAAAGGAATCTACATTTCATTTGTCAAAACAAGAGTTGGAGAGGAGTGAATACCTGTCAACCATGCACAGACTCTGGGTACATGATCCCTAATCATCTTGACTTAAAGTCCCTCCCCCGTTACATAAAATGGTCATTAAAGGGGAAAAGGATCAGAACTCCAGAATGAATATTTGTAATTTTATATTTAGTTCTGTTCCCAAAATATTAATAGGAAGACTGTCTCTTCCTCTCCTCTGTACAGTAAAGTGTTGGGGTGTTTTTAAAATCATTTATCTCTTCTTTAAAGGGCTAAGGAGATCCTTTGGCTTGACCGATTACATAAGGCTCTTGAATAGTTTCAGTATCTTAATGAGGCAAATTACAATTGTCTTTCCACCCTTCATTGCATTTAATCACTGTATTTATTAGCTGTAGCATTAACTTTGTACATGGAAGCCTCTTTCAAGTTTTACCAGTTAGATCATAAGAACTCTTAAATACTGTGTTAAAACAGTGAAGTAAATAACTCAAGGTTCTACAGAAGATCAGCTTCTGATGAAAATATATTGCTATTAATAGAGTTCCTCTCTCCGGTGTGTCCAAATATCAGCCAACACTTGACTTCTAGCCATACCATCATTTCTTCTAGACTGTTTACTGATAAACTAGTTATTTATGGAGTAAGTCATTGATATCCTCCATATTTTATGAGGAAATTAATGGAAAATATGAAAATTTAGGTTTGGCTGAGATCCAAAAGGTTATTTTCTTCTGCTGCTAAATTGCAAGCAGAAATACAGACATGATTTGATGGAATTAATCATACATATAAGAGCAAAAGAAACTAAGAAATGATCCAGATCAGTTTCAGATTCAAAATGCTTTCCCTCCACCCCAGGTCATACTATCTTTGTACTAATACCTGGTTATCCAGATACCCGTTTTGAAAGGGGCCCAATATTTTCAGAAAGCAGATCTTATTTGGAAAGCATATACCTATAAGTTAAACTTCCAGCTGGTGGTTTGTCACCGCTTTCTAGCTGCCATTCACTAATGAAAGCAACAAGTCAAATGGGTAAAAATGAAAAGTCAATCTTTGCCAATAAGCACATTTTATAAAAGCAAACACATGCACATTACAGTCAAGTCAGTCATCTTAGCTTCTTCAGAAAAAAATGTTAACCTAGCTAATTTCTATGAGATCAAAAGTATTGTATCTCTGGAAAAATTAACTTGTTTTATGTGCTGGCTCTTACTGAAGTGACTTAAGTATATTCCACAAGCACATGTTGTTAAACAGCCTAACTGGTTCCACTTTGTGGGCTTTATATAAATTTTTGTTCAAGTGGAAATTGTTGATGTTATGGTACTGGACCTAAAGGAAGATGCCTCAGTAACTTCAGTCCCTATACATACCTGTACAAACACCTAATATGTTATGGGTGCTACCAGAGTAAATAGTGGCAGCACCTTTACAGCACCTTTCACCTGAGGATTTCAAAGTACTTTACTTAGTTCATTATGTCTCACAACAACCCTGTAAAAAGTATCTACAATATGTAGATTCTCATACCATGACCAGCACCCTGGTACTGAATGCCCTTGTCCCATATTCTAGTATCATCTCCAGATAGTTAAACCAATGCAGAGGGAGGTTGAGGGAAAGATTTTAAAAGGCTCAAATGGAATTTAGGTGCCCATCTCCTAAAGATTTTAATTGTGAGTTGGGCACCTACCAGACCTATGTGTCTGAAAAGCTTCCATTTTAAGTCCCATATTTTTGATAAAGTGGCCTTTAACTTTGGGTGGCCAAAGTTAGGTGGTAATTATAGGTGATAAGAACACCCACAATTCTGAATGAAGTTGGAGGGGTGAGGCCAAAGGTGTTCAGCACCTCTGAAAATGAGACTCAGTATCTAGAGCTGGGAATAGACAAACCGAAGCATGCAAAAGCAGAGACCGCTTTTGAAAATTTGACTTTAAGTAACTCACCCAAGGCTGCGCAGCAAGACAAGACAGACCTGAGGACACAACCCTGTAACAGGGAGTTCAGAGGGCTGGGCAGCCTAGTGGTTAGTGCGCCTGACTTCCAGCCCCTAGCCTCTCTGTCAGGCTGGTAGAAGTGCCTGTTCCTGACCTTACGCCAGGAATCTTTGGCTTTCCACCCACATCTGGGTTTAGGCCCTTAAGTGGGTGTGGGAGGGGAACCTGGGCCCTCTGTCTGCTCTAGTCCCAGCCAGGGCCCTGTAGGAAGTACACTGCAGCGTCCTCCCTGCAGTGAGTTTAAGTTGCTTCCTTGGGCTCCTTCCTAATTATAGCTCCCTTCAGTTTGGAACATGACCCCTATAGCCCAAACAGTCACTCACCTTACAACCAAAAGAGTCCAAAGGAGCAGGGCCCATGAGTTCTCAAAGGGGATGGTGATAGAAGGCACTACCTATGAGCCTTACACCCATTCTGTGGTCACCTCTCAGGCTCACTCTTCTGACTGGCTTCCTAGAGAAGAATTTCCCTCTCCTTCTGCCTGTCTAACACCCTTTGCTTGGTCTTCTGAGATCCTTTTAACCCACTCCTCCAGCTGAACAGCTGGAGTATACATGGCGGGGGGGGGGGGGGGGGGCATCACCTGGGCCTAGATTGCCTTTTAACCCCTTCAGGCCCAATGGAGAGCTCAATCCTGTGAGGTTCCAAATGCCCTCAATTTATATTAAAGTCCCTGGAAATTCAGGGAACTCAGCACCTTATAGATCCAAGCCCCAAAAGCAAGTAAGTAATTTATTTAATGAAAACAATGACAAAGTATAGTGAAAATAGTGACATTAACGTTATTTTGGAGCACAGGTTAGCATGATTTCATGTTACCTGCCATATGAAGTTCTGTTTGTCCTAATTATGTTTATATTTTAATTATTTGATACAGGTAGAAGGAATAATCCTGTGTGTGTGTGTGTGTGTGTGTTTACATACAGTCACTATTTACAGCTTGCTCAGAGCCTACTTGTGTAAGAACAATTTTCAAATTATCTCCTAAAGGCTACATTCCACCTACTCACTGTAATCTTTCATTATAGAGTTATGGATTGTAAGTGCCAGACTTCTACAAAACAGATTTGTGAGTCTCTACAGTTTATTGGATAAAGAGACAAGTGCCTTCATTTTTCAGTGCAAAAAAAAAAAGATGACTGTTGTTTGCTTTTAATTTAACACTTCTATTACAGATGTACAAGATCATGCTTTTGTTTCAGAAGCATAAAAATGTTTGTACTGATGCTTTTCTCCAATACAGGGATGCACTTGGAATAGGTCTGATTTCCTTAATGACTTCTGGCTTCTGCATAATGCAATGGTTATATATAGAAGAATAAAAATGTTATTAAATGTGGACAAAAGTACTACTTAACCTCTGGGCTTTTCTGATATTGCAGGTATTGTTCCCCGTCACCTCTCTCCCCCCGCTACTAGATATTTCTTATTTTCTAATGCCATTTATAATTTTATACAGTTTTACACTCACTTTCAAAATATTTCCATGTGATTACTTGAGAACTGATAGAAAGGTCTAGTTGTGTGTACAGTAATTCAAGTAGGGCTAGAGGCATGAAGTATGCATTTTCTGTAATGATATAGTCGGGGTTTTACATTTAGTGTGTACAATTCAGGTATCTTTATACCCATATTCGCATGTTCTTAAGTTGATCTTTGTTCAATAATCTTACATGTCACACACACATATGGAAGCCAGCCAAAAAAAAAAAGTGAAATAAGGCTTTAAGTTGCCCCTTTTCTACTCTAGCACCTAATCAAAATTTGGACAGAAACAAGGGATAGTCCTGGGTTTCTTTGGTGCATTGTTGTTTATTTACAAAGAATGTACAAAATCCTGTGTCTCTGATCACAGAGGGAATCAATTAGCAGAAAGCAGCTTTTTTGCTCATAGCAGCAAGAGCACTTTTTCCAGACTAAACTGCTAACTCAAGAAACCTCTCCCCAGGTTTCTTCTAGGATAAGCCACATGCTTTCAGCTGCTCCTTTGTCCTGTCTCTCTCACCAGTTCAATCTGTTCTCAGTTTGTGTGTTCCCATCATCCACCCCCACTTACACCTGGTCACAATACCTAGTCAAACTCTCCTCCCAACTGGTGCTAGTTTTGGCAGATGCTTGTTTTGTTCAGGCCTTGTTTTAGGTGTGGCCCTTTGACAGTGTTTTACAGCTGACTTAAATGGGGGACACATTCGCCCCTCCATTTAAAGAGATTTTAATTCAGCCCGTAACCAGGTTTCATCCATCTCATAATAATATCATTCAATTTTGTTCCAGAAAACAGGTTTTATTCCATTATGCCTGTCCAAGAGAAACTCTGCATGACTAAAAAAAGTGACCATCTCCTAAAATTTCCCACAGACAATGCCCATCATGTGAATGAGGACTAATCACATCTATTTCTGTTTGTATCTCTAGTGATTGCCCCTATTAGGAATATAAGGGTTGCCAATGAAAGACTGTTCTTAATGTGCTGAGCCACTTCATTAGCTTACCACTTATTTTTTGTTATTTGGCATTTAATTTGTATTTCTATAAAACATTATGAATAGAATCATTTCAGTTACTGAGTCAGTGCTCTAGAGGCTAATCCTCTCGTGCACTGAAATTCCCAGAATCACCTTTTAATGAAATACTTTCCATATTTAGAGCTATTCACATTTATAGAATCTGGTACAAGAGACAAGTTTATTTTGAAAACTTGAGTCTCCATGAGTTCAGAATTAAAATGATTTAGAAAGCTAGCTTGGTGGATTAGAGGAAAGTCTGATGAACTTGGACCAAAAGAATCCTTGGTCAAAGAATCCTAGAAAACTCCCCTCCCTTTCATCTACCCAAAATGAGTTGCAGAGCAGTCACTTTTATATTCTGAAGGGGAAAGTAGGGTCCTTCAGTGCTGACAGAATGGTTGTCTAAGGGGATAAGTAAGTAATTCATCTTGAATTGGTTTTATATTTCATGGAGTATTAGAAAGGGTATAGACCTATTATGTGTGACTTCTTAATCTCAGTCCCTGTTTATATGCTTTTTTGTTCTACATTGGACCTTCCATGTCTGGCACGTAAATTATGCTCATTTTGTATTCCCACTGAAAGACAAATCAATGCAAATTTCCACTCATGGCAGACATATACATTATTTATGTCTCTCTTGGAATGGACTTCCATGGCAGCTGCACCTACTTATTCCATGATACATTTAGCTAAATTTGAGTTTTGACCATACACTATACTGCATTCCTGATTTGGCATAATTTTAAACTGGTTTATATTGCATGTCAAGTAGCTGTGGTACCCCTTTTCCTAATAATGATAAAATAAAAGGCACATTTTAAAAAATGTGTTCTCATTTCCATGGGAGAATGTAGAATCAGGACCCAGATCCTTGGGTATTTAGAAGTAAATGACTGCCCCACTTAATTGGGTGGACCATACCCATACATAGAATTAAGTAGTGCATAGTTGATATATATAGTAGATTTCTATCAAAAATTTCCAGAAAATTTTCCAAAAGATTTATCTGCACTAAGAAAGGATTCCTTCATTCACAGTCTTAACTTTGCCAATCCAACAGTAATTAATGAGATCAGAATGGTTACAAACAGACCCTTTAAAGAGCGTTGGGTTTTTTTAAACAGTCTGAAATGTCCAGTTGTTTCAATAGTGCAGAGGAATGATTTTAAAAGCACAATAGAATAAGAAAAGTCACAAAGGGAACTATGGAACTGTGTTTGCACTGATATTTTGTCCCTATCCTCCATTTCTATCATCATTTAAGCTGGTGGCAGCAACAGTAATATAAACAAGTCACCGATGATTTAATTAACATGTCATCTAACCTAGTTCAAACAGGGCTAGAAAACATGGTGGTTAAAATCAGAGCTGGCCAAAACTTGGCATTTCCATTCTGTAGGAAATTCCGAAGTCAAAGAAGTTTTGTTCTGATTTGGAAGAAACCATAAACATTTCAAAATTTCCCACAGAAAGGAAATTCTGTAATATTTTTGTTTCAGAAACAAAACAGAGCAGCCAGCTGCTCCAGACTCTGGACGGGGAGCCTAGAGAATACATCTACGCAGACCATGGCAGCGAGTGTCAGAACCTGGGTCAACTGACTCGGGCTTATGGGGCTTGTGCTATGACACTAAAAGTAACTGTGTAGGTATTTGGACTGGAGTTCAGGCTCTGAAACCTATCTCCCCCTCACCCCACCCCCAGGTTTCAGAGCCTGAGCCCAGGTTGCCTTGGGACCCCTCACTTGAGCCCTAGAGCCCCTGGCCCTCAAGCAGAAATGACAGGACTTCCCTAGAGCTACAAATCCTACAAGCCCTAGGATAGCCATCAGCCCATCAGATAAGCTGGCAAGAAACAGGCAGGGTTCCAGCAGAATCCTGCCTGTGTTTCGGATGAACTCAGTCAAAACCAAAACATTCTGGTTACGACAAATTTCTAATTTTCCTATGGAAAAATGTTTCATCAAAATGATCCCGACCAGCTCAGTTAAATATCATCGATAGCAAGGGCCTTATCTACACTCCTTCACCCTGCATTTCTAACATCAATTCATCTTGATTTATGATAGCAAAGATGGGAACTTTTAGGGTAAAACCATAATGTATACCAAGACTTAGAGATTCTTTGAGCAAACTGCTTTTCATTACACCAGTGTAAATCTGAAGTCTGTGAAATTACTGCTTTCCATTGCTGTGGATTTACATCAGTATAAATGAATACAGAATTTAACTCTTCTCGCCTAATAGTAAGAATGTATAGACTACTTCTTATAGGTAGACCAGCTTATTTGATGGTAAAATGTCCTACATAATGATATAGTGCATGAAGGACAGTATGATCCCAATCCTAGGTCTAAAATGTGTGAGGAGAAAGCAAAGCACAACATTAGGTGAAAACATTTATAAGGCAGTTGAAAACACAAATTAAAAGTTGTGTATCTATGATATAGTATATGAAAAATTGCATACGGATAACGTCTGCTATTTTGAGCTTAACATAGATGATGCATATAAAAGGCATACATGGAAATCAAAGAAAAACTGATTTAAAAAAGATGTCAGGAAGCCCTTTTTTCATGTAAAGAATCATAAATACATGAAATGACCAAGCAACAAACCATTCAGATGAAAACACTGGGGCTATTCAAAAACAATTGCATTGAATCATGGGACGGAACTGGATATGAAATTACTATGCCTTCTTTTGACATATCCCAACATCCTGTGTGTGCATTTTTCAATATATAATGTAAACACACACATACAAAATTCTGGAGTCTCATATGCACTCCATTGAAATAGCTGTTCCTTAAAAATAACCTGAAAAAAGTCAGATGTGCTGACGACACAGTAACAAGAAATGAACACATACCACGAACACAATACAGAGCAGGAAAGCCAAGCCCTTAGTTCTTTCTATTTCCACATTTGGCACTCAAAATCAAATTTATTGAAATTCATTTTGAATGTTCATACTGTTCACAGTCATGCTCTTTTGGTCTTAAGAAGACTAATTGGTTTGCACTCAAGATCAGAAAGCTCTTGGTTGCAAAATACAAATCCTTTTCTGGTTAAAATACTTGGGTTTTCTTGGGCTTCTTTTCCTCTGAAATCATTAGAAATTACTCTAGTACCATCTGAAATAGTTACACTTTGTAACTGATTTTTTTAAATATACAAAAAGAAAAGGAGTACCCGTGGCACCTTAGAGACTAACAAATTTATTAGAGCATAAGCTTTCGTGAGCTTACACTTAAGTGAGCTGTAGCTCACGAA
This sequence comes from Dermochelys coriacea, assembly GCF_009764565.3. NCBI lineage: Eukaryota > Metazoa > Chordata > Testudines > Dermochelyidae > Dermochelys > Dermochelys coriacea. The sequence goes on from NC_050071.1 coordinate 45,154,297, forward strand.
AGCTTATGCTCTAATAAATTTGTTAGTCTCTAAGGTGCCACGGGTACTCCTTTTCTTTTTGCAAATACAGACTAACACGGCTGCTACTCTGAAACCTTTAAATATACAGTAAATACAAACAACTTTTTAAAAATTGAACCCGCTTCAAATTGGGAAAATTCAAAATTGAAAAAATACCATATATTATATTCACCCACATCCAAACAAAGTCACTAATATTTACATCCATACAGATTCATACAAACACCCCCACATATGTGGAGATTATATCCATGTGATTAATTATAGGCACATATGAAAAATTGCAGAACAATGTGATAAGTTAATATACCATACACCTTTGACCAACTTACCAGCTTTGCCCACAAATAGAGCTATCAGGGCTACTTTTAATATTCCAGCTTCCTGAGCAATGTCAAATTGCAACCATTTGATCTTCCAATCAACCTCACAGATTCCTCTTCCCTCAAGTTTAGAATTTCCTTCCAGATTACACCCTGGAAGGGTCCAGGAAGGGGAAAAAATATCAGACATGGTCCAGTATTTTTGTATTGTCAATGTTCTGAAAGTTTATATTTATTATTTATATGTCAATAGTTCTAGATCAAGCCCTCACTGTGCTGGGCACTGTATGAACAGTGAATAAGAGACAATCTCTTCCCCAAAAGCTTACACACTAAATAGAGAAGATAGACACAGGGTGAGGAGAAAGGATGTAACATGTAAACAAAAAGAGAACAGATTGATGGTGTGCAAGTGCCATGAAAGTTCCACCATTCTGGGTGTTTCCAGGGGTGAAAGTAAAATTTCTCTCTTATTGGTACGGGAGGCAGTTCTACCCCCTCCCCCCTTGAAGGGGCTGGGCCTCGAGTGTAAGGGGCAGGGCTGGGGGGGTCAGCCAGCCCGCCCACGCCACCCGGGGCTCCAGTGGCGATTTAAAGGTCCCGGGGCTCCAGACACTGTGGCTACCACCACAGCAGCCAGAGCTCCAGGCCCTTTTCAATCGCCAGCATTGGGGTAGCTGCTCCCTTCCCCCCGCCCACCAGCAGCCGGGGGCGGGGGGCAAAAGGGACAGGGATGTTACAGCGCTGCCATGGCAGTGCTTTAAGCAGGGTCCTTTTGCCGCGGCAGTGCTTTAATGTCACTGCCCCTTTTGAGCGCCCCCCCACATCCGCAGCTTTCATCTGCTTTAAAGTCAGTGGTACGGGCCGGTACAGGTGGCTACTTTTTCCTGGTACGCCATACCAGCCTGTACCGCCTTACTTTCACCCCTGGTGTTTTCTATACATTTCTATACATAAAACAAAACATGCTGAAAATTTTGTAAGAATTTTTCTTAACATATTTGGCACATGGAGAATCCACAACGGTCTAGTGTTCTAAAACATTTCAGCTGGAACTCTTGTGATGACATCTTAGTGTTACTTGTGGTTTTGTCACTTGTGAACCATACAGTCATCTTCATACCTTCATACACCATTGTGAATACAACAGTCTTGCAAAATTGTCAAAAAATATTTACCAGTCCATGCTAAAAATCTATTAATCAACCCTTACATATAACACAAACACTTCACAACTATTTTGCACACATACCATCATTCAGCTCAATTTTCAACACTCCACTCTGTCTCACATCCACACCCACACACAATTTACCCCTATTCAACCCTCCTACTCCGGGCTTGTCTACACTACTGCTTAGTTGATGTAACTTACATTGTTTGGGATGTGAAAAAAACATCTCCCTGAGTGGCGTAACTTACATCAACCTAAGCGCTGTCCACATTGACGCTATGTCTTGTGAAGGCAGAGTAATTATGTCAATGGGAGAGCATTCTTCCTTCAGCATAGTGTGTCTTCACCAGATGTGCTATAGTGGTGCAGCTTCGCCAATGTAGCACTGAAGTATAGACTTGCTCTCAGTCACAATTCCATTTGCTTACCGATCCATTCACTCTGACTTAGAGTAACATTTGCCTAAGTGACTTAGGCTCCATTTTCAAAAGTGACAAGCATTTAGGAGTTTAAGTCCATTGTTTTCAAATATGTCCAAGCTGGTGTCCAAATGCATCAGTTCTATTTTCGCACTTCTTTAATTCTTTTCTATCTCACTCTCCTAAATTCATGATTTTTATTTTTCTCAACAACTCTCCAGAATATGTGGAGGAAAGATTCATTGCGGGGGAATCACCCTAAAGATGATGAGCTTAGCTGCACTGAAAATTTGGGAGAGATAAGGTTTGGTAGTAGGAAGTTTAATCTTGGGAGATACTGTAGTTGTGAGAAATTCCCCTCAGGAGAATCTCACCATGTCTTGGAGGATTATCAACAATGTCTTCCTACCATGGTAATGGGAATAATGAGCAGAAGGCAGGGCTGTAATTTGTGATGAAGAGGTAAATATGATTGATAGAGAAAACCGCTAAGGTCCTAAAACTTCCTGACAGTTCAGCTCTTTATTACAAGCTAACTTAAAACCAAGCCATAATTCAGATCTCCAAACTCCCTTGAATGCTAACCTTTCAATTACTAGAATGCAATCACTATTGCCTGCTGCAGTGTGAAGGAACAAAACACTCTAAATGTCACTTTCTTGATTATAAACTACATTTTCAGTACAATACAATTTAAACGGTTCTAAAAGCCTTAGGCACTATCCTCACAATTGCAAATCATTCTGGTTATCGCCTGCTGGAAGGGCCACATCAAAATCCCAAGAGTGTCATCTTCCTGGAAAGGGCAAAAGAAAAAATGTGTGTGAAAAAGTCCTACATGTTTAAGGGAAAAGAATACAAAAACTAAAAACCTGTTTAATTCTTCTGTGGCCATCTTGAGATGTACATGAGGAATAATGAAGAAAATAGTATGAATATACATTAATCTGAATTGGAAACACTCCTTCCCCAAACCTCCTGTAGTTTAGGGAACGCTCGATTCCATATCTGCATCCCAACTTCAGAGTCCAAGTCTGTCTTTGTTATTACCATGAATTACTTTAGAGTATCCAGAATTACAGTCCTTCAAAAAAGACATAAGAGAACTTTCCCCTTCCCAAGAGATCTTACAATCTAAATAAATGATATGAAAAGTTATGGTACAGAAAACAAGAGATGTGTAAGGACAAGGATGAAGCAACATAACATTCAGTACAACAATGGGAGAGTTTTCCTTTCTGTACATTGCATACATACATCCTCACTCCCTACCTGATTCTGAAAATGAAAATTGACAATGACATGTTGAAAAAAAGAGTTATATTAAGTGTTTCAATCTCTAATTGTTTTTCTGTGTAATTAGTCCATAAGGAAAATCAAAGTTGGATCTCAACTTGAGAAATTTTAGGTGTGGCTGTACTTTGAAGAGTAACTGTGTACAAATATTCTGTTTACCTAATCTTTCTCTGACCTAGTAGATGCAGGCATTTAGAATATTGCCTAAGTCACCCCCTATTCCCTTTCGATAGACCACCTCATCCTGTGGGGGAGGGAGGACGAAGCACACACCACAGGCTACTATGTTTCCCCCTCTCATAGATGGACAGGAAGAGGTGGAGAGAGTGGAGCCTTGATTCCACATATGTGCATACAACCCAAAGCATCTATCAGTGTAGTTACACTAAAAGAAAAGGAGTACTTGTGGCACCTTAGCGACTAACAAATTTATTAGAGCATAAGCTTTCGTGAGCTACAGCTCACTTCATCGGATGCATTTGGTGGAAAAAACAGAGGAGAGATTTATATACACACACACAGAGAACATGAAACAATGGGTTTATCATACACACTGTAAGGAGAGTGATCACTTAAGATAAGCCATCACCCACAGCAGGGGGGGGAAAGGAGGAAAACCTTCCATGGTGACAAGCAGGTAGGCTAATTCCAGCAGTTAACAAGAATATCAGAGGAACAGTGGGGGGTGGGGTGGGGGGGAGAAATACCATGGGGAAATAGTTTTACTTTGTGTAATGACTCATCCATTCCCAGTCTCTATTCAAGCCTAAGTTAATTGTATCCAGTTTGCAAATTAATTCCAATTCAGCAGTCTCTCGTTGGAGTCTGTTTTTGAAGCTTTTTTGTTGAAGTATAGCCACTCTTAGGTCTGTGATCGAGTGACCAGAGAGATTGAAGTGTTCTCCAACTGGTTTTTGAATGTTATAATTCTTGACGTCTGATTTGTGTCCATTCATTCTTTTACGTAGAGACTGTCCAGTTTGGCCACCCTATATCGGAAACCTACTGACCGCTATTCCTACCTACATGCCTCTAGCTTTCATCCAGATCATACCACTCGATCCATTGTCTACAGCCAAGCGCTACGATATAACCGCATTTGCTCCAACCCCTCAGACAGAGACAAACACCTACAAGATCTCTATCATGCATTCCTACAACTACAATACCCACCTGCTGAAGTGAAGAAACAGATTGACAGAGCCAGAAGAGTACCCAGAAGTCACCTACTACAGGACAGGCCCAACAAAGAAAACAACAGAACGCCACTAGCCATCACCTTCAGCCCCCAACTAAAACCTCTCCAACGCATCATCAAGGATCTACAACCTATCCTGAAGGACGAGCCATCGCTCTCTCAGATCTTGGGAGATAGACCAGTCCTTGCTTACAGACAGCCCCCCAATCTGAAGCAAATACTCACCAGCAACCACACACCACGCAACAGAACCACTAACCCAGGAACCTATCCTTGCAACAAAGCCCGTTGCCAACTCTGTCCACATATCTATTCAGGGGATACCATCATAGGGCCTAATCACATCAGCCACACTAGCAGAGGCTCGTTCACCTGCGCATCTACCAATGTGATATATGCCATCATGTGCCAGCAATGCCCCTCTGCCATGTACATTGGCCAAACTGGACAGTCTCTACGTAAAAGAATGAATGGACACAAATCAGACGTCAAGAATTATAACATTCAAAAACCAGTTGGAGAACACTTCAATCTCTCTGGTCACTCGATCACAGACCTAAGAGTGGCTATACTTCAACAAAAAAGCTTCAAAAACAGACTCCAACGAGAGACTGCTGAATTGGAATTAATTTGCAAACTGGATACAATTAACTTAGGCTTGAATAGAGACTGGGAATGGATGAGTCATTACACAAAGTAAAACTATTTCCCCATGGTATTTCTCCCCCCCACCCCACCCCCCACTGTTCCTCTGATATTCTTGTTAACTGCTGGAATTAGCCTACCTGCTTGTCACCATGGAAGGTTTTCCTCCTTTCCCCCCCCTGCTGTGGGTGATGGCTTATCTTAAGTGATCACTCTCCTTACAGTGTGTATGATAAACCCATTGTTTCATGTTCTCTGTGTGTGTGTATATAAATCTCTCCTCTGTTTTTTCCACCAAATGCATCCGATGAAGTGAGCTGTAGCTCACGAAAGCTTATGCTCTAATAAATTTGTTAGTCTCTAAGGTGCCACAAGTACTCCTTTTCTTTTTGCGAATACAGACTAACACGGCTGCTACTCTGAAACCTGTAGTTACACTAGTGTACTAGGGAGCATATGCTGTCATAAGTATAACTCTCTTGCAGTGTACTCCTCCTGAGAGCAATAGGAGACCAAGAGGGATATTGTGACTGCTGGAATCACAGTCTTCGTCTCAGGCTGCTCAACAACGTACTGCCCGCTACTCTGGGCTAGACTGCAAACTGATGATTTAGTCTCAAGGAGAAGTTTTGGAAGTATAAATAGATTAATGTGGCCACTCTTATAAAAGATCACCATAAATTATGTTAAATAGTAGAGTATTGAGATAAAACTTATCGTCACTACTGTCATTTGGCTAGAGACTTCAGTCCATGCTTATGTTAAGTAGGATTAAGTGTATAATTCAAACAAAGATCTGAGCAACTTTTATTCAAATATGCTGAACCATCCCTGAACATGGCAAGTTTGAAACAGGAGGTATCACTGCAGTGTAATCACCGTTATATTATGGCATCAGCCCAGAGTTCCTCTGTCTCAGGAGTGCAAGACAGGTCATGTGCAAGTTCACTAAACTAAAAGCAGAACCCACACATTGTTCACCCAATTCCAACATCAAGCAGGAATTAAATGCATGTGCTACCAGCCGTAAGTAGGTACTACAGGTTTGCAGATTCAAACTCTTTACATTAGCAGGAACAGAGGAAATAACTGTACATGCTCTGAGCTGAAACCTTATCTTTCAATAGTTAGCGCAAGCAGAAAATCTGAACACAAAGACAGTTTGCTCTATTTTCATAATTGGGAGACAAAATTTCAAATAATAAAAAAAGGAAACTGGATATTTGTGGTTCCAATGCCAGAACAAAGAAAAAAATAACTTTCTGCTCAATTACCATGGAGGAAGTCCCCAAAAAGGATAAAAGAGCACTTTAACAAGGTGAGATGCTTAACTGATCAGACCTACTCTGTCACTTTCATCTTTTGCAGCACATATGAAGCAGAATGACGACTTCCGTGCCAACCCTTGGCATGGTGACCATGGACTGAAAAAAAAGGAGTCAGGAAGGCTGAAGACAAAAGTGGAAGCAGTTAAAGGCAGCAGCCAACTCTACAGAAACAAAGCAGCTGGCAGGAGACAAGGACAGGGAAGAGACTTGCGCCTGTCTGGTGTGTAGAATGGCAACAGCATAATAGGAAATCTGAAAGACACAAACAAGGATAGCTGTATGCAAAGTGGAAGAAAACCCTCCAATTACTGCTTTAGACAGCCCTATTAATCCTGAGAAGTACTCCTGACAGAACATCTATTCTATTTTCACTCTATGTGTTCTGTCTAATGGGAACTGTATTATGTTTGACACTGAGGGTAATTACCTCACGAAATTTTTGCATAAAAGAGAAGTAAAGGCTTTAATTCTCCGCAGGTGTCTTGGACACATTCCTTACAAATTCTTTGACCTAAAATGAGGTGCAGCACATCCCTGTTTTGCAGGGCTGCTCTCAGAGTGGGATGGTTTACATTTGAGGGCCAAGTAAAAGACATTTCTCATACAGTAAATGGAGCAGCACGTAATATATTCTCCCATCATCACACAAGCATGGGTCATTGATTGCTCCAGCAAAACTAAGTTAATACCCCACCCTCACCCGCCCACTACTTACTAGAATGTTGTACATTTTAAAATATTCATCCTTTTGCATTAAAAGAACTGAAGGCTAATACTGACCTGGTAACATTTGATTCCTCTTGCAGTTGAAACAAAAACATTAGCTCTTGTACATCAGGGTTGTCATATAATGTTTCAGGACAACTTGTGGTGAAAAAATAGAAAAGGATAAGATAGGTTTTGGTTGGGGAGAGGGGTTGTGCCCTGATAAAAGTGCAATTGAACAAAAATGTTATGTTTTATTAAAAGACAGATATATATATACTCAAAGGTATGGTAAATTGCTTGAAACAGTTCATGAAATACAGTATCCAGATTGTGCTGGATTTGCATCTATTTGCAGACAGATAACAAAACAAGCCTCATCCAAAAGAGCTTTAACATGCAGGCTGTTAAATGATTCATGATAGCAAAACCCTGATATTTGAAAACAAGTTACTTCTTGCCTTTTCCCTGAGATGAATTAGGGAAAGAATCAACAACAACATTTCTAGGATTTTTTTTTTAAGAAATCAGTAAAATATCTGAAGTTCTGCACAGTAGATGAAATACCAGGTATATTTGTGCACAAAACACTAATATTTCACATTTACTAATAACTTACTTATATTTTACATTTGGACAGTATCTTTAATTTGATATGGTTCTAAACAGCTTCACATACACACCATTGTGTGTGCATTCACGTTGACTCACTTCAGTGGTTTAATGTAAGAGCTAGGTATCCACATCACTCTACTGCCACCACCACCACTATCACTCCTGTTGTGGTGGGTGGCAATTTATGAGTATACTACACATTGAGAAGAGATATTTTTACCAAGGACTTTGAGGTAAACACCTACTCCTACAAAAAAAGTCACAAGCTTTTCACACCATCCACGCAAAACTGATAAATGTTTGGTTCATAAGGAATATAATCCAAAGCACCACAAAATAATAAACTATAGGCTAGATGTGGTTGTAGTTAAGAAACACAAAGAGCTGGGTCAATAATACCAGGACTTGAACATCAAATATCAAGCTTCTACATCCAGAGCATAGTAGACTTTGATGCTAAGCTATCTCTTCTAGATGCAGACTCCGCCTCCTTTTTTGGTAAATGATTCAGTGTCATTACTCCTTTAGATGGGTAGCTGGCACTTGCTACTTTGGCATCGCATCTCTTTAGAACCATTCAGAACAGGATAGACAAAGAACTCAGGGGAAAATCTGAGACTGCCTGAAAACTATGAATCTGTTGAACAAACCCAAACAAAGATGGCCAAAGTCTAGTATAATTCAGTTGAAATCAATGGAGTTTCACAATGGATCCACAGTGGAGTTTCACAATTGCCCTATGAGTTGTACCGTATGTATGTTCACCAGATATCTCAGAAGCTAATGTGCATCATCATGTTGTAGATTCACAGAAACTGAGATGCTGGTGGGCTCAGCTGCACTGCAGGAGATGCAGGTTTGAATCCCTCCTCTGCATCAGGGTTGGAACCCAGATGAGTGCCCTAACCACTGGGCTATATAGTCTCTCTCTTTCTCTCTCAACCAATGACTATTCAAGTATTTTATACAAAGTGGAACAGCTTCAACAAAGATAGAGAGAATAGCCTAGGATGGTAGTTAAGGCCTGGTGCATGGTGACTGCAGTCAGAAGACAAAAATGGTCCCTTAGATAATGTGCTTACTACTTATGCTAAACAAAAAAGAAGAGCTGTGTGTGGCTCAAAAGCTTGTCTCTCTCACCAACAGAAGTTGGCCCAACAAAAGATACTACCTCACCCACCTTGTTGCTCTAATATATTGGGACCAAGATGGCTATGACTATACTGCAGACAAGTTCAATATGTGAATCTCAAATCACAGAATTATAGAATATCAGGGTTGGAAGAGACCTCAGGAAGTCATCTAGTCCAACCCCCTGCTCAAAGCAGGACCAATCCCAACTAAATCATCCTGGACAGGGCTTTGTCAAGCCGGGCTTTAAAAACCTCAAAGGATGGAGATTCCACCACCTCCCTAGGTAACCCATTCCAATGCTTCACTACCTTCGTAGTGAAATAGTTTTTTCCTAATATCCAGCCTAGACCTTCCCCACTGCAACTCTGAGACCATTGCTTCTTGTTCTGTCATCTGCCCTACTGAGAACAGCCTAGCTCCATTCTCTTTGGAACCCACCTTCAGGTAGCTGAAGGCTGCTATCAGATCCCTGCTCACTCTTCTCTTCTGCAGACTAAATAAGCCCAGTTCCCTCAGCCTGTCCTCATAAATCATGTGCCCCAGCCCCCTAATCATTTTTGTTGCCCTCTGCTGGACTCTCTCCAATTTGTCCACATCCCTTCTGTAGTGAGGGGACCAAAACTGCACAAAATACTCCAGGTGCAGTTTTTGTCCCCTCAGTACCAAATAGAGGGGGATAATCCCTTCCCTCAATCTGCTAGCAATGCTCCTACTAATACAGCCCAATATGCCATTGGCCCTCTTGGCAACAAGGGCACACTGCTGACTCATATCCAGTTTCTCGTCCACTATAATCCCCAGGTCCTTTTCCGCAGAACTGCTGCTTAGCCAGTCGGTCCCAGCCTGTAGCAGTGCATACTGTGGGAGACTGTATCAAAACTATGCTAAAGTCAAGATATATCACATCCTCCGCTTTCCCCATATCCACAGAGCCAATTATCTCATCATAGAAGACAATCAGGTTGGTTAGGCATGACTTGCCCTTCATTAACCCATGTTGACTGTTCCTGATCACCTTCCTCTCCTCCAAGTTCTTCAAAATGGATTCCTTGAGGACCTGCTCCATGATTTTGCTGGGGACTGAAGTGTGGCTGACTGGTCTGTAGTTCCCCGGGTTCTCTTTCCTCCCTTTTTAAAATATGGTCACTATATTCGCCTTTTTCCAATTGTCTGGGACCTCCCCCGATCACCATGAATTTTCAAAGATAATGGCCAAGGGCTCTGCAGTCACATTAGCCAACTCCCTCGGCACCCTTGGATGCATTAGATCTGGACCCATGGACTTGTGCATGTCCAGCTTTTCTAAATAGCCCTTACCCTGTTCTTTCACTACAGAGGGCTACTCACCTCCTCTCCACACTGTGTTGCCCAGTGCAGCAGTCTGGGGGCTGAGACACTGGACAAACAGAAATCAACTTCCTCTGGAATTAGATGGTACACACTGCTAACCAGACTTCACTGAATAAGGGTCATAGAGTGCACAGAATTATGAAGATGATTCAGTGGAAGAGGCAAAACCAGAATTCATGATAGTGTGACTCTAAGCCCTGTACACATTCCCCTAGACTAACTGATATTCTACTGAAGAAAGCAGCAGGAGAAATATCTCTTTCACTGGATTTTGCATTTCCCTAACTGTTTAAGAAGTTGTACAGAGGGTTTTAGGGCCATTTAGTTAGCTCTACAGCTCAAAACACAGATGCACACTCAAGAAAAAATTCTGCTGAACATGCTCAGTATACAGTTTCCATATGTTCATAATAACTTAGTCAAAACAAACACATTTCTCTAGAACAAAGTCATGCACTGCACTTTCCCTTCACCAAAATAAAAACACCCCACTACTCCATGAGCCCTAAAAATACAAATCTATACTGGAACAAATGCAAGCAGCATAGCAAAGTCCCAGTAAAATAAAAATAAATTAGCTTGATCTTTCAAAAATTTAAAACAGGAAAACATACTTTAATACACACAAACTACCCATCACATCTAAACCCTCAGACCACCCCAACCACCACAGCAAATAAATGGTCTTCACAACAGTCAATAAAAAAGTCAACCAATTTGAGCTATTTTGGAACCAGGGGGTAGAAGAGGAGCAAGCTCTTCAGCCAAGCTGCCCGCACAGAGATAGTCCTGGCAGCTCCCTCTCCTATATTCTATACCAGAGGGCTCCTGTTTGAGTGCATTCGTGGACCACAGTGGTGGCCATATCCCATGGAGAAAGGTAGTCTTTGAAGTGGACAGACCCCAAGCTTTATAAGCCTTCATAGACTAAAACGGATTTATTATCTGCGGTGTATGCTTCCTGATCAGATGATAAACTTTTTTTTTTAAGAGAACAACTAATGAAGAATGGTAAATAAAGCATAATGCACTCCAAGGGAGAATTTTGGAATGAATAGTCAACTGTGTTAAACATTTATGAAACTTTGGGGATTTGCAAATAATTTTATAAATATCTGACTTCTGTCAGAATACTCAAATATGACCCCTGTCAAAAAATGACAGTGAACCTAGTTCATTGCTTACATTCAAAGTATTAGTTTTTTGATATATCCACCCTGATGTACTTGACTACATATACCTTGAAAACCACAGACTAGAACACCATCCTCATTTATATGCAACAGTTCTCAGTGCATTAATTACTTAGTAGGAGAAAGTTAATCCAGGAGTGCCATGAGTCCCCCATTCACTCAAGTTGGGCCAGTTCAGTGTATATGTACATAGTACTTGCTGGGTGTAAATTTCAAAATTCTGAGTATATGCATTAATCAAAATTCATAATGAATTGCTGCTGTAATTTCCATGCCATATTTGACAGATAACTTTTTAACATATTGATAAAATAATGTCCTATATCTCTAACTCCGTATAAAGGAACATCAATTCTATGATGTATTGGCATCTTGTGGCTCTGGGACAAACAGTTTACAGAACTGTACACAGTTCCTCAACAAAGTTATAAAATCACTATTGGCCAAATGTATTCCTGGTGTCACTCAACTGCCTTGAGAGGAATTTCACTATGGGTTAATCATTTTAAAGCAAGGCTGCAAATAGCATTTAAATTATTACACTAACTTTCTTGTCACCAAGTGACACCAAGACCACAAATACTTGTATCAAAACTCATATATAGCAATTCATCTGCAATAAGGGAGAAAAGTGCTGGAATGCAATCAGAGAATTTACTAAGTGTGACAGAACAGGTCAAATAGGAGGTCAGCAACATGGGTAGTTTGGCATCCAGAAATTTATTGGCAGAACAGCGAACCGCGGCTACTGAGAGCTGCGGGGGGCCATGCTGAGGACAGTCAATGTCAGCAAAATGTCTTGCGGCCCACAATCAGATTACCCTGATGGGCCGTTTGCAACCTGCAGCCCATAGGTTGCCCACCACTAGTTTAGAAGAATCAGCATTTTCTGACAAAATTCACTTCACCAAAATTTCCCTGACCAGCTCTATGTAAGAGCAGAATAAGCAAGCAGTAAAACAGAATTTGCACAAGCAAGTCTTACATAAGAAATCAGAATGATGCAAAGAATAAGCCAAATTACTTGGCTGTATATTACCATCTGCATATTCAATCAAAGAAACCCAAACGCATAATGCTCATTATTTTTCCAACTTTCATATTAGTAAAATATTTTTACAAAAATATTCTACCTCACACCACAACAATAACATTTGAGTTATGTCTAGAGCTCTGCTCTCATACACAAATGTGTGTACACATCTGATCCGCAATCCGCAAAAATTATCTGCAGATATCCGCATTCGCGGATGCAGATATCCGTAGATTTGCAGGGCTCTACACAGGAGGCTGGACTGAGGCATCTCCCCCCTCCAAAGCCCGGTCGGGGAGACACGTACTGGAAGCTGTGGGGAGCAGTGGCGGACCCTCCACCTGCCCTAGGTGGGGGGCCCAAGCAGCCCCCCTACCCAGGGCAGGTGGAGGGACCCAGGTGTCCCACAGCTACCAGTGCAGCTCTCCCTGACCCGACTCTGGCTGGGGAGTGGAGCAGCTCAGAGCCGCAGCCTGATCATGATAAGAACTGGGCGGGCAGCTGTGCAGAGCTGTGGCAGATCCTTCCCCGGCCCTGGTCATAGGGCCTGAGCAGTCCCCACCCCGTCCCTGCCTCCCAGCGCCCCTCCCCCCGCCCAGTGTCCCTGCCTCGCAGCCCCCTCCCAGGGCAGGTGGAGGGACCCAAGCACCCCACAGTTGCCAGGATGGCTCTCCCCAACCTGGCTCTGGCTGGGGAGGGGGGCAGCTCATAGCCACAGCCCAGCTACAATAAAAGCCAGGCAGACAGCTGTGGGGAGCCACAGCGGACCCTCCACCTGCCCTGTGTATGTGGCCCGAGCAGCCCTAGGCCCCTGTCCTTGCCCCCCAGGCCCTCCCTCCCAGGGGAGGAGCCACCCCACGGTTCCTCACAGCTGCCCGCCCACTCTTATGGTCGGAGCCCTGTGCGGATACAAAATTTGTATCCACATGCACACCAGTATCTGCAGAAATGGTCCACGAATATAAAGCGGATATCCATGGATTTGCAGGGCTCAAGTTATGTCATTGGAGTTCAACAGTGATTGATCAATAAGAAACAAACAAAAAACAGTCACCATCTTATTTGCATGCAATAGTTCTCACTGCATTCATGATTATTGTACAACCCAACTTTTGGTTTTGAATGCTTTTTATCTATCCCAGTTAAAAAAAAAGATCTACTGATTAATACGGGAAAGCCTAAAATCATACCACTTTTGCCTCATAAATTGTTCCCAAAAAGACATGAACTCCAGAGTTATCCTACCACATGGGTTTAAATACATCTCCTACTGAACTATACTCCATATGTCTGTTAGAATTTCACATTTTATATAACCTTTATCATGTGAAATATAAATTGTGCAAGATTTGATTGGCACAATTACTATTCTTGTCCAGCCTAAAAAAACCCAAACAAGCTAATTACAAGAACTACAATGCTTTCATCATCATAAGCATCCTATGTCAGTATAGTCCTGGCTGGAAGTTTCATTTGCTGGTGCTGTAAACTCTCATGTTCCGGAATCCTGGGCAAACTCAAGCATGTCTGTTGAAATCAACAATTGCTAGTTTTCCCTGGAGTAGCCTGTGACTAGTAGGTTTAAGATCTAGCATGCATCAGTATCTCAGGTACAAAATTCTTCTATCATCTGTGTCAAACAGTTCAATCATCTGACCACAATGATCTGCAAATATCACAAATGACACATGCTTCAAGCTTTACAAGTCGGATATATTTTGAAACTAGACCAACAAGGAGGATCAAAACATGAATAAATGAAAAACAGATAACTAAATATGTAGTACAGACTTAAATGTCCAACATCTTATATAATAATTAAAACAAACAAAGCATTTATTTAGTATCTTGTAGTTTCTGGAATTCTTATTGGACGCATTCCTGATAATAGAAAAGGAGTACTTGTGGCACCTTAGAGACTAACAAATTTATTAGAGCATAAGCTTTCGTGAGCTACAGCTCACTTCATCGGAGCTGTAGCTCACGAAAGCTTATGGTCTAATAAATTTGTTAGTCTCTAAGGTGCCACAAGTACTCCTTTTCTTTTTGCGAATACAGACTAACACGGCTGCTACTCTGATTCCTGATAATGTTTCATAGAACATCCTTCATTCCACTCATACTGAAATATCAGACCAGATGGAGAAAGCTCGACTCAGAGGCTTGAAGAAAAGGAGCAGGGAAGGTCTATATTTTCATTAACTCGTTGATTGACAAAGAGAGCTGCAATAAAGTTATTTTTTCTTTTCATTTCCTCTTTTAATGGTGTTTTCTCAAGTCCACAGAATAATTTGTGTTTTTATTAGTGTTCTCCTTTCTCCCTGTAATATTAGTCTTCCCACAATACCATGCATATTTAGTCTAATCACATTTCTGTGCTGCTGCTTTTTCCTCTCTCTCCTTTCCCCTTGCTGAAGGGCACAGAAATGTCCATACTGGGTCTAGCCCACTATCCTGTCTTCCAACAGTGGCAAATGCCAAGTGCTTCAGATGAAATTAACACAACAGGCAATCATTGATTGACCCATCCCCAGTCATCCACTCCCAGCTCGACAGTCAGCAGTTTAGGGATACCTAGAGCACAGTGTTGTGTCCATAACCATCTTGACTAACCACCATTGATGGATCTATCCTCTATGAACTTATCCAATTCTTTTTTGAACCCAGTTATACTTTTGGCCTTCACAACATCCCCTGGCAACAAGTTCCACAGGTTAACTGAGCACTGTGTGAAGTAGAACTTCCTCAAGTTTGTTTTAAATCTGCTGCCTATTAATTTCATTGGGTGACCCTTGGTTCTTGTGTAATGTGAAGAGGTAAATAATACTTCCTTATCTCCACACCATTCATGATTTTATAGACCGTTATCATATCCCCCCTTAATTGTCTCATTTCTAAGATGAACAGTCCGAGACTTTTTAATCTCCCCTCCTATGGAAGCTGTTCCATACTTCTAATCATTTTTGTTGCCCTTCTTTGTACTTTTTCCAGTAATATATAATGTTACTAATACTAATATATCTTTTTTGAGATGGGACAACCAGCACTTCACCCATTATTCAAGATGTGGGCATAATATGGATTTATAAAGTGGCATTGTGATATTCTCTGTCTCACCTGTTCCTTTCTTAATGGTTCATAACATTGTTAGCTTTTTTGACAGCTGTTGCACACTGAGCAGATGTTTTCATAGAATTATCCATAATGACTCCAAGATCAAGTTGTAACAGCTAGATTCCATCATTTTGTATGTATCACTGGAATTATGTTTCCCAATGTGCACTCCCTTGCATTTATCAACATTGAATGTCATCTGCCATTTTCTTTACCAGTCACCCAGTTTTGTGAAATCCCTCTGTATCATTTTGCAGTCTGCTTTGGACTTAACTATTTTGAGTAATTTTGTATCCTCTGAAAATTTTGCTACCTTACTTTTTACCCCTTTTCCCCGATTAATTTATGAATATGTTGAATAGCACTGGTCCCAGTACAGATCCTTGGGGGGACTCCCTATTTACTGTGAAAACTGACCATTTATTTCTATCCTTGTTTCCTATCTTTTAACCAGTTACTGATCCATGAGAGGACCTTCCCACTTATCCTATGACTGCCTTCTTTGCATAAGATCTTTGGTGAGCATTTCTAAGAATGCTACTATGGAGGTCCTGGACTTCAATCCCTTACCTATCAGTCTATATTTGGCCTACTGAACCTTTCTCCTACCTTTTACTATGTCATTGGTACCTACATGTACCACAACCACTAGCTCCTTCCCAGCACTAAACATAAGTTGGGCTGGATGTCTCCAGAGGTCTGCAACCTTTGCACCCAGCTTGCAATTCCCCATGTGATTCTCCCAGTCATCACAAACCTAAATATCTATTTTCTAATAATTGAATCCCCCATTACTATTACCTGTCGTTTTCTTTCGTTGAGAGACAAAAGTACTTTTCTACATCAATTGTGATGCTATTGACCATCATTGTATTCAGCACACAGGGCTAAATTTTCAAAGCAGTAGAACTACATGCACAAGATTTGGCAGAAGACTGTGTGAGTGGGCATGCAGTGCCTGCTAAGGTATTTAAAGAAGAAATGACGGTCACAGTAAACTTGAAAGTGCATCTGTATGGCATCTAAGAAAATGTGGTTAGGGTGCAAAAAAATTGTAAATGCAACACATGGGCCAGTTCAGGATCATAGGTTAGGCTTATTTTAGTGAACAAAAACAACACATTTAGAAAAGGTAGTCATAAATGGGAACAGTAACAACAGAAAGCAGCTCCCAAGGTCCAGCCAGGATATTGGGGCACTTCTGGCATACATATTTCTGCTACATGAATGGACGCTGTACTCAAGTAGCAGAAAGAAAGTTCTCACCACAGTGGAGAGAGAGAGAAATCCAGATATAAATGGATACAAAAAAAAACAAAAAAAAAAAGTGTCCCTACTCTACTCATAGAGCATCGCAAAAGGAAGAAATTAGAGCTGCACCACAGGAGCTCATGCTTCTCATGAGAAGAAGCAAACTCCTCAAGGAGCAGATGGAACAATAATCAGAAGGAAGTGCATAGTACAGACCCTCCTATCACAGCAAATCATTTAATTTATGTTTTCAGTTTAAATTATGCAAAAAGATGTCAATTCCAGGCCATCCAACAATATTCAAGGTAAAACAGTAGCAAATAAATTCTATAATGAAGACAAAATTTACAAATCTCCTTGCAAGTTCCTGGCATGAAGCTATCTAATGGTATATACACACACACCACAAAGATTAGAGAATACAAACCTGCCACAAAATACTCCTATGTAACTACTGAGAATGGAAGTGCATTTACATCATCCCTGAGTAGGATTAGTCAGAACATTCTCTGATGCATGGTACCATTTGTTGAGATACTAATCTGTTTTAATATTCTCAGGCAGACAAACCCTGAGCTGGAGTTATGCACAATTTCCTTTAGGAATTATCTACCATCTTTTTAGTTGTGCCACACTGAAAACTATATATATATTAACCCAGTATGAAATGGATAACATGGCATGGATTTGTTTTTCTCCTGTCTCTGTCCTGTTTAAAGGTAGCAGTTGAGGAATGGTGGTGAAGTAACTGATTATTTGAAGTTTGCAAGTAGTTTCATGTGTGGGCATCCATCCAGGCCTACAAGAGTCCTGATATTATTGAGCTAAAGCCAACCAGGGAAGTATCACTCTTTTAGCAGGGTGGCAGCTCGGCATGGGGAGGAGGGAAAAGGAGAAGGAAAGAGACAAGGAAGAGAATACCATCCTAGGTGTTGGCAGCTGACTGGGAAACAGGCAGATGTGCAGACCTCGAAGGCCCAAAGCTTAGCTGCCAAACCCTTTGGGGAAGTGATTGTGGAAGGAAGAAGAACAGTCTGTGGCATTTACCAATTGTGTCTCCAGTCAGACATGCTCAGACATGGGGTGAGGCTGAATGAGGTGGAGAGAGCAGTTAATCATTGCACTGAATGAGAAGATGATCACGCTTTTGGAGGAAAAAATAGTTGGGGGTTGAAAGAAACATCATTGAAACTAGTGTACCCACCTTTCTTCATTTAAGATAGCTGTAAGAAACAGGCAAGCTCCTTTATTAAATCATAATAGTCCTCATCAGAAACACAGGTATACATCACCACCCAAAACAGAAGCACACGTGAGCTCAGGAATTATAACTATGTGGATGGAGGGTTTTTCCACTGAAAAATGCTTGAAAGTGCATCTGTATGGCATCTAAGAAAATGTGGTTAGGGTGCAAAAAAATTGTCAATGCAACAAATGGGCCAGTTCAGGATCATAGGTTAGGCTTATTTTAGTGAACAAAAACAACATATTTAGAAAAGGTAGTCATAAATGGGAACAGTAACAACAGAAAGCAGCTCCGAAGGTACATTTGTCTGTGTGTGAGGGAAGAGGAGCGGAGAGACACAGAAGCAGCCCGAAAGCCAAACTGACAGTAATAGAAGGTCTGGGAATGATGTTTTGGAGAAAGCTAAGACAGCAGCTTTTTGGGCACAGAATGCTGGCTGGAAAGGCAGTTTTGGAACAAAGAAACTGTCCTCCTCCTATTCAATTTGGACTGTTCAGCAAACAAACAAAACTGAATCAAAGAAAGTACCTGGCTCTATCATCAGTTTCTCCTCCTACTGGAAACAACCCACAGGTCCCTGAACTTTGGCTTAGCAAAGATGGGTAACAATACACAAAGCACACGTGATGTCTTGGTCAACAGAATTTTAGCTGGGTTTTATATGCGTATATGTTAGGCAAAGCCTATACACTTCAGACAGCATCAGGCCCTCAACCATGAGCTGTTTGTTTCATAAAGCCTACCACCACTCATGCAGAGTTCAAAGCTGCCTCTATATTCCATACACCAAAAATGAAGGATTCCTGGACTGGCTTTATGAGTGGTTGGTAGTACAATGTAGGTGACTGCTGTATAGTTGTCCCTCCATCAGCAAGCAATCAACATGGAGTTTGTGGCCAGATAATTACACCCTCAACTGTACAATCAGTTTTATCTGTACTCAGGTTGTAAACTGCTGGAACCATGCCCATCTTTCCCCACCCAGCCCTTAGTTGTATCCTTGCAACAAATTTCTAGCTGTAAATTAGAATCAATATTCCATTCATGTTTTTAAGTTGGTTAAAAAATAGCAAGTTTTACTTGCATCTCTCTGGTTAGCATATAAAAGCACAACTCTGAAAATCCAGTTCGCACAATTCAGCTAAAGCAATTATTTACACAAAGCTGCATTTAAACTAGAAGAAGGCTCAATCTGAATTTGTATATTTCAGAGAATGGAATGCAAGAGAGTACAAAAACCCCTCTCTTAGAATCTCATGACATTCTCAAATTTAGTAAGGGCTCTAAAGTAACGAAATATCACTTAGTTCCCACACCCATAATGTAAGGTAGTGGTCAGAATAAAATGTAAACATTTCAACCCAATAATCCCTTTATATCTTAATTTAGACAAACCAGGCCTCCTTTATAAACACAGTAATAGACACACAGGCTCTACCTTATATTTTGGGAAGAAACTACTACTGGATTCAGTTAATTGCTACTTTGAAAGTAACTGCACAGATTTGAATGCCAATCAAAAGATTAAAACTGTGCCCAGTGACATATTATTTCCCTTTTAACACTACAGACAATGCATACAACGGTATAACTGTACAACCGGCAGAGCATCCTGTTGAGACTCCTGCAGAAGTAGATGGGTTGAAGGAATACGGCTGCTCTTGCAGAGAAAAAGCCACTGATTAAGATTTCAGTACTTTTTTTGTACTTTACTTCTGAATGAAAATCACACACACATACAAAGGCACATCGAAGCCTTCATTACCAAACCACAATCATTACTGTTTTGAAAGCCAGATGTTATCCTGAGTTATGAGTAATCCAAATGACTAAAATAATATCAGATGGCTACTTTGTGCTACCTTTTTTATTTTATGATTAACCATAGATTGAAATATGAGAGAGAAAGAAAGTAGCACAAATTTTATATCACGCATAGGGGTAAGAGATTTAAATCTATTTCCTCAAGTTTTAATTCCTAATATGAACAATATTGGGATTATAATGAGCCATAGTTCTGAGTGTGTGTAATTTGTTATGTTCATTATTTATATTTAAAATTAATTTTTCTGTCCATGCACCAGAACACCTGAACACCTCTTTAGGAATGCATTGACTATTTGGATAGCACTCATTCAGAATTTCCATCATTCCAAAATATTTTCATTTGTGGAAAAAATATGTAACAGGGTAAAGTCACAGAAAATAATTTTCTTTCTTTTATTACCATATCTTGGAAAAAACAGGTCTTTGGACAAGGATTTCCAGAGCTGAGGTTTTTTCCTCACAGAAAGAGAAAGGTACTTTCAATTTACTTATTCTTGTTAACTGCTAGAATTAGCCTACCTTGCTTGTCACCATGAAAGGTTTTCCTGCTTTCCCCCCCCTGCTGCTGGTGATGGCTTATCTTAAGTGATCACTCTCCTTATAGTGTGTATGATAAACCCATTGTTTCATGTTCTCTGTGTGTGTGTGTATATAAATCTCTCCTCTGTCTTTTCCACCAAATGCATCCGATGAAGTGAGCTGTAGCTCACGAAAGCTTATGCTCTAATAAATTTGTTAGTCTCTAAGGTGCCACAAGTCCTCCTTTTCTTTTTGCGAATACAGACTAACACGGCTGCTACTCTGAAACCTTTAATAGAAGCGACTCTTATCTTGTGGAGGCAGAACCAGGCACCATAATCTCAAGCAAAGAATAAGCAGCAGGAGATGAGCTACTAAAGATCAATCCTATTCTAATGAGAATTTTTACAATAAGAAACAGGAAGAAAAATCCAAATTGTTTCTAAATATTATGCTTTCTAAAGTTTTACATGAGGCATCAGTGCATCTTTAGTATTTGTGTATGTTAATGAACTTTTCCTGCACTCATTATCAGACAGTTTCAAGATTATTTATTTTTTCATGTCTGTGCAGCTACTTAAAAGTTGAAGGCTGAATCATGCAATGCTTACTCAGTCTTCACATGAGCTTTCAGTATCCATGCATGAAAAGGCAGCCAGCTGTAAAACTTTTTTACATGACAAAGAAAAGCAATTGCACATATAAGGGCATGTTGGTACACAGCAGATCAGTAGTACCTCCTGTTCTGGATACTGCCTGAAAAAGGAAAATTTTAGTAGGGAAAATAAATTTACAAGGCCTGATTTTCATTTACGCTTGCCCTTTTTATGCTGCTTTACCAGCATAAAGGAGCCTTATAGTGGGTGGAAATGTCTTGAATGTTTCAGTAGGTTTCAGGACTTTTACCAAGAGCTCCAACATCTGTAATGGATCTATGGAAAGCTACACTAAATGCATTGTGCTCATCACAACAATATGACCTCAGGAAAGATTGACATCTCACTAATCCTATACAGAACAAATATTAAGAACACCAACCACTATAGAGAATCCACTGGATCATCTAAAGACATATTAAAGTTGTATAGGAAATTAAAAAAAGGTTATGCGGAGTTGGATGGCAAGTGCCAAAAACAAGAAATACAGTATTATGTTATTCAGGACCACATGGGAAATCATAGAGACAAGAGAGAATATAGAGGGAAAATCTAACGAACATCTTAGATGTTTGTATTCTAATGCAAGAAGTATGGGGGAATAAACAGGAAGAACTAGAAATACTAGTTAATAATCACAATTATGACATAACTGGCATCATGGAGACTTGGTGGGATAATTCACATGACTGGAATATTAGTATAGAAGGTACCGTTTGTTCAGGAAGGACAGGCAAGGGAAAAATGGGAGGAGATGTTGCTTTGTATGTCACTTGCACTGAGGTCAAGATACATGTGGAAGGCACAACTGCTGAAAGTCTCTGTGTAAGGATAAAATGGTAAAAAAAACCAAGGTTGATGTCATGGTGGGGTCTACTAAGAGCCACCTAAACAAGAGGTGGATGGGGCTTTTAAAAAAAAAACAGCTAACAAAATCATCCAAAGCACAGGACTTGGTGGCGATGGGGGCCTTCAACTACCCATATATCTGTTGGGAAAATAATACAACAGAGCACAGATTATCCATCAAGTTCTTGAAATGCATTGGAGACAACTTTTTGTTACAGAAGGTGTAGAAAGTAACTAGGGGAGAGGTTGAGTTAAGAATTACTTAGACAAGTTAGATGTCTTCAAGTTTGCAAAATATATCCTAGAATACTTAGGGAACTGGCTGAAGAGATCTCTGAGCCATTAATGATTATCTCTGAGAATTCATGGGGAAAAAGAAAGATCGTAGAGGACTAGAAAAGGGCAAATATAGTACCTATCTACAAAAAAAGGGGGGAATAAAGACAACTCAGGGAATTATAGACCAATCAGCTTAACTTTGGTAGTAAGAAAAATAATGGAGCAAGTAATCAATTTGTAGGCACCTAGAAGATAATAAGGTGATAAGTTAACAGTTAACATGGATTTTTCAAGAACAAATCATGCCAAACCAACCTAATATCCTTCTTTGACTGGGTTACAAGCCAGTAGATGGGATATGTCTTGACTTTAGTAAGACTTTTGATACTGTCTCACATGACCTTCTCATAAGCAAATTAGGGAAATATATCCCAGATGAATCTACTATCAGGTGGGTGCATAACTGTTTGGAAAAAATGAACTCAGAGTTGTTATCAATGGTTCACAGTCAAGCTGGAAAGGCATATCAAGTGGAGTCCTGCAGGGATCTGTCCTGGGTCCAATTCTAGTCAATATCTTCATAAACGATTTGGAGAAGGCATAGAGAGTACACTTATAAAGTTTGCAGACAACATCATGCTAGGAGAGGTTGCAAGCACTTTGAAGACCAGGATTAGAATTCAAGATGATCTTGAAAAACTAGAGAAATGGTCTGAAATAAACAGGATGAAATTTAATAAGAACAAATGCAAAGTACTATTCTTAGAAAGGAATAATCAAATGCACAAATACAAAACGGAAAAGGAATGCCTAGGAAGGAGTACTGCAGAAAAGGATCTGGGGGTTATAATAGATCACACACTAAATGTGAGTCAACAATATAATCCTGTTGCAACAAAAGCAAACATCATTCTGAGATGTATTAGCAGGAGTTTTGTAAGCAAGACACAAGAAGTAATTCTTCCACTCTATTCAGCACTGATAAGACCTCAACTGTGTTAAGTTCTGGGCACCACCATTCAGGAAGATGTGGACAAATTGGAGAAAGTCCAGAGGAGAGCAACAAAAAGGATTAAAGGTCTAGAACACATGATCTACCAAGGAAGACTGAAAAAATTGGCTTTGTTTAGTCCAGAGAAGAGAAGATCGAAGGGAGATGTAACAGTATTCAAGTACATAAAAAGTTGTGGTAAAGAGGAGGGTGATAAATTATTCCCCTTATTCACTGAGGACAGAAAGAAGCAACGGGCTTAAATTGCAGCAAGGGACATTTAGTTTAGACATTAGGAAAAAAATTCCTAATTGTAAGGATAGTTAAGCACTGGAACAAATTACCTAAGGAGTTTGTGGAATCTCTGTCATTGGAGGTTTGTAAAAATAAGTTAGATAAACCCCTGTCAGGGATGGTCTGATACTTAGCCCTGCCTCAGTGCGGGGGAATTGGGCTAGATGACCTATTGAGGTCCATTCCAGTCTTACATTTCTATGGGTCTGTGATTCTATACAGTGCATTGTCTTTATGAGAAAAGACATTTAATATATCCCAACCACATTTCTCTTATATTATCTTTCAATAAATCTGGTGCTTGATTTGAAAAGCAGCATGTATTCTTGGGGGTTATAGAAGTTCCTCTTTTTTTGAGATAACTGCAAGCATACCGCATTGGTCTTTGACACTGTCTGATCTTGGCAACAGGGTACAAATGAAGAACCTTAAAGGAAAAAGAGAATGCTAAAGAAAGTTGGGTTTATACCACTTTTTGCACCTGTGAATAATTATTTGAGCAGATGTGATCATACAGCTCACTTTTTTAAAACTTACAGTGTTCACAGTAACAAAGGAATGCTATAGTTAAGGTTGGAACTGTACTACCATTAGAATCAGCTGTTTTCTTTCATTCCAGGAACTTCATATACTGGTCTCAGCCCAAGGGGATTTTCACTTACATACAACCACACACACAGGAAAATCCTTTTGGAAACTAATATCATGAAGTAAATGTGCCCCTGCAAAGCAGTGAGGCATTTACCCACATGGATCTGCCTGAGAACTAAAATTGTTTTGAATTGTTGCTCATTACTTCTATTAGCACCAATTGACTTTTGTGATCTAGCTCCAGTGGTAGAAAACATATCCAGAAGCAAAGGGAAATTCAGAAAATTAAAATTTCATCTTTCAGTTTCCCAGTTCATGAAGGTATTTATACTAAAAGTGGACTGGAAACAAAACTCTGGGCCCAAAAAATCCACATTACAATGCAATGTTGAAAATTCAAGATCAGATCCAAATCTTGCAAATGGCACGGTTTGGAATGGTTGAAATCCAGATCTAAATTTTGTAGCATGAATCTAAAATGTATTTATTGGTCTTTGGTTTAATTTGGTATCAGTACAACAGACTCCATGTACATGAGCAAAATGTGTAACAAACACACAAAGTTTTGATTAAACTCACATTAAATACATTTAGTCCTAAATTAAAATCACTTCCTCCTAAAAGAAGGCAGTATGACCCAGTGGATATGTCAATGGCCTGGGAGCAGTGGCACTGGAACCATTTTAGTCGTGGGGATCCTGAAAGCCAGCCCCCTTACCCCTGTCCGTGCCCGCGCCCCCCACGCTGAGGCTGGGAGCAAGGCTGTGTCTCTGGGAGTGGGGGTCCTGGACAGTGGTTAGGGGGCCAGGGCTGGGGGTGGGCATGGGGCCAGGAGCAGAGTCCCGAGCAGGGGCTGGCAGCCATGACCCCACATGCAAGGCCAGGAGCAGAGCCCTGGCCTTGGGGCTGGGCATGGGGCCCTTGAAGTGAAGTCCTGGGAGCGGGTGGTGGGGCCAGGCACAGGGCCCTGGGCTGGGAATGGGGCCCTGGGCACGAGCCCTGGGCACAGGGCCAGCAGTCAGGGAGTGGGGCCGGTGGCCCAGACCCGAGCCCCAAGTGCAGGACATGGGGCCAGCAGCCAGGGAGCGGGGTTGGTGGCTTGGACCCCAGCCCCAGGTGCAGGGCTGGGGAGCAGAGTCCCGGGTGGAGGGCCAGGAGCAGGGCCCTGGGCATGGAGCTAGCCCTGGGGAGTGGGGCCAGCCCGCAGGATCAGAGCTGGGGAGTGGAGCCCTAGGCATGGAGCTAGCAGCCTCACACAAAACCTGGGGGTGCTGCAGCATCCCCCCCCCCCCCCACACACACACACACACAACCCTACTTCCCACATCTATGCCTGGTAGTCAAAAAGTCCACTGACCTTCAGTGGACTTTTATCAGGTTACTTGCATAGATCCTCTCTGTGCCATTAAAAATGATAGTTCCCTACCTTTGCACAGCACTTTGAGAGCTACAGATGAATGGTGTTAAATAAGAGCAAAATTATCTTTTATGATCATCTGCTCCCCTCAAGCAAAAAGACTAGGTATAAATAAGTTGTGATGGTCAATTGACTTTGATTTCAATGAACTTGTAGGGCAAGTAAATTGTAGAGTCAAAGGCCTTCAACTAAATGTCCTGTTTTCAAGCCCTACATGTTCAAATCTAGTGACTTACTAAAAGCAGTCCACCTCACCCCTGCTGCTGTAATGATATACAGTTGCTGCATTGTCCTGTGCCGATGGCACAAAATCCAGCAGCAAGACCAGAAGAGAATTAGTCTATTGGAATCACTACACAATACACTGATAAAATTGCAAGCATTAGTAACTACTGTGAAAACAAATGAAAACCTTTAGTGCACTCCCCCTCCAAGATAGAAAATGATCTGTTTAAGGGAAATAAGAGTAGTTTGACATTTTTGCAACTCATTGGCCATTTCTAAAGTAGTGCACCTACAGAGCACTGAACAGAATTTATTAAAAATGAAGTTGTCTGTCATTTAAAAATCCCAAGAGCCACAGATGATCCTAATCTATTTATCATGATTGAAAAATATACCTCAATCCCTAGCACAATGGGGACCATTCTTGGTTGATCCTTAGGCCTAATATAATAAATATGATTAATATTAATAATATGTAGATCTACTAGTTAAGGCCTTACAATGGGAACCTGTTTAATTAAAAGAGTGTCATAAATCACAGCCTCTTGTGTGACCACAAAGGAATGAGAAAGACAGCAGCATAATCATACTTTACCTTACCGTGTGGAACTTGAACCATTCACAAAATAGTAACACATCTGAGTAATATAAATTGCTTTGTTTCCCTGACCAATAACACTGCAGGAAATGGAACAAGTTAATTTCTATTAAACAAGTTTTCTTTGCCAAGAACATATCGGCAGCCATTCTGTGTTCTGCTAATCTCATTGTCACTTTACAAGTAACATTAGTACACGTCAGGGAAAGAGAGACTGTCACACATATTGAAGAAAAATCAAAGCAGATGGCAGGAAGAATGGATTCAAGGAGGGAGACCCTGGGGACTATGTGCTCAATCTTACAGAATAGATTTTTGCAGCCATTGCAGCCTTTTCAACGTTATTTTGAGTAAAGATGAGCCTGATTATGAAATTTTGAACTGAGTTGTCCAGGGAGAGGATTTAGTTTTGGCTCATTATTAAGAGGGCCGAGCTGCCAAATTTGGATTCCGACTTTGAATATCACTCCCCAAACTCCAGGAGTGTTCAAGATCTGGATTTTAGGGAACTACTTTCAGGCCCATATGTAGTCTGAATGACTTGCATTTCAAATTTTGACACCTAGTTTTTCCTTGGAAGGTTCAGTGTCTAAAAACATTAACAAGGTTACATGGCAAATGTTTAACAAAGTTAATTTAACATTATGTTAACCCTAATTGTGGTTCTCTTCTTTTCCCTCTCCCCTACTCCCCCATACATGGCAGATTCATTGTGAAATCCTAATTATATTCCAGAGTTAGAAGGATTCCGTTAATTCATGGTCTGAGATGTAAACCCATCAATTATTCTTTTGGAGAATAAATTTTACCTCGTAAGCTCTAGCCTCTTAGTGCTGTATTGTAACTTGTGTATGTTTACTCTTTAATTCCTTGGATGTTAACACTAATTTCAATACAAATATACTTTTAAGTAAAACATTTTGATCATAGATCTGGAATCAGTCACAATTATCTTATAGTGTACACAGTGCCGGATTAAGGTATTAAGCTAACTAAACTACAGCTAGGGCCTCACAATAAGAGTGGCCTCTAAAAAAAAGAAAAGAATGACTCCTTTTCAAATTTTATCAAAATCGGTTGATAAATAAAGGAGATATGGGAAAAAGAAGATTATCTCTAAATATAGAATTTTTTGTTCAAATATAACAAAAATACACACATCTGGCTACACAAATACCCTTACCCTTCCCTGATTGTTTTTTACTGACAGGCAGAAGGCCAGGGCTGAGAAAAAAAAATGATAATTACACTTGTAAAATTAGTATTTCTGTGAGGAATTCTGCTATCAGTCTCCTAAGGCAGTGTTGTTGGCCAGCTGCTACTGATAAAATTCTGACCATGATTTAATAACTTATTTAAATAAATAAATAACTAATCTCACTGTCGGGGAAAATGTGAGGTTGGAGACAGCCGTGTCGTGAAACAATCAGGCTCATACTCGTATGTTAGTGTGTTCTTTCTTCTTTTGATCTGTACTTACATACAATTGTGTATTTTAGCGCACATGCTGCTTTCTGCTTCATGCACTATTCATGCTTCACATGATTGAGTTTGCAGGTGATCATCTTATGGATCTGGATCGAGTGGATCTTGAGGAGCATAAATTTGTGTTGGCTTCCCTCTGTCAGTTTTGGGAACCTTCACAGTAAATATCAGAGAGTGCTGACAAAAGGATAAATAGAGGGTTTTGAGAGAAGTGAAGGAAGATATACATATATATCAAAATATTCTGAGTACTTGGTGAGCAAGTTATTTCAAACTATGTGCATATATGATTTGTAGGCTATTAAAGCCTATAATATTCATTATATTTTCTCTAATATAGGTTAGTTTTTCTCACTTTCTCAATGCCTGTCTAGAGATGACCAGGCTTTTTTCTTGTAAAATCTTTCTTTCTATTTTGCACATATAGCTCATTGTCCCTCTGTGTGTCCAAGGTGTTTACTCAAGATTAATTAGTGGTTCTGGGGGAAATACAGGATATAGAAGTGAAAGGGAAGAGAGATGTCTGCCTAGAAAAAAAGACCGGGATTTCTGCTCGGCAGGTTTTATTATAGGTAGTGTGCTTTGTAAAAATTCTTATACAGATTTATAAATATATCATACAGATTTATAAATATATCATATTCATAATACATTGCATGTTTATAGTATGGCAAAAGAAAAATCCCAACAATTAATTGTTTCGTAGCGAAATTAAATCGGAATAAACATTTGTAAATATATTTTATATATAGTCGGATAAACTTTGTATTTCCCTAACACAATCAAACATTTTTTCATTGATTCATATGAAAAGAATGATGATTTCCTTATTCATCGTCTAAAAAAATTATATATTCTCTCGTTTTCCTGTGACAACAAACAAAATAGCACTATCTTTCACAGAAATATCCTGGTAAAACAACATAGGTTTTTGACATATATTAATAAAAATATAATTTGTTGTTTATAGATATATAAATCTCAATATTTATAACACAAAATTAAATTTTTTACTGGTTTCAGTAAAAACATTCCACTACTAATTTTAGTACCAATATTAGGTAATTCAGCATAATCTTCTATGAAAAGAAAAATCAATTTATTGGAAAAATACAACCCACATACAATTTTCTGATGGTTTGTTTATTACATGGGTGTAATTCATATCAATACAACTAATAGTTGAGCTTTAATTTTGTGGGTTATCCACATCCTATATCCTCTATTGCTTCTTGTATCCTCTATTGCCATCTTATATCCTCTAAGAGTCTCATTGCTTATTAAGACAAGGAATTCCACAATTTAGATGCCCCGACAGAGAAGAAAAATTTCCTGAGAACTCTTCTAGTAAATTGTATTATTTACTGTATTTTTTTTTAATTTTGTATTTTTTATATTCTATTGTTTACTTCTACTTTACTTACATAGACAATTAGTTCAAAGAATTTGTCTAAAGTTTATTTATGTCATGTCATCATTATTACAGAGAGGGCTGCTGAAAATGAAGATTATTATTCTATTTTACAACTTCGCCTTTGTATATATGCAAATATAAAGCTTTCGGTTTATATATTCAATGTTCTTTCTGTGAAATAATAAATTCATTTTTATAGTATGTGGCCTCTTACATTTGACATATTTTAGGGCCTCAGAATGTCATAATCCAGCCCTGAGTGTACAACAGAAAAATACAATAAAAAAGATAGGAAAATGTACAGAGCAAGTATGGTCATACACTTAGCACTGGAATCACAGAACATGCACAGCTAGATACCAATATGCATCACTTTTAATACTATCAAGGTGGTCAGGTGACAGACCTCTCATAACCCTACATTACACATGGGCATACCTGGTAAGGTTGATGGTTCAGAAATCTGGAGATTTTGTGTGTGTGAACCAATACCCAAATTTGCATATTTGATAAATAGGCAGTATCTTTAGTTAATGTCTGGATTACTAGAACTTAAGCCTTATGATGTGCATCATGGAATGAGCTTTAGTAACACAGGACTCCTGTGCTTCTGGATGATTTGGCAGTCAGTGTCCAGGTAACTCTGAGGTGCTGCCCTTGACTGCTCCTTGTCCTGGGTATGGGAGAGGGTTGGGTTGGGTTGGGTTGCTGGACTTTGGTGCTGGCCATTGCTTGCCCTGGGCTGGGAAGGGGATTTGAGGGATATCAAGCTGGACTACTGGCCTAGCTCTGACTGTCCCTTGCCCCTTGCTCAATGGCTCTGGCTGCTACTCCCTGTCTGGATGAGCTATGGCTGCCACTCTTTAGTTATACCTCCTGTGGTTAGCACATTGGACACAGTGTTCTTCTAGTCACAGGTCCGCATCTGTTTCCATGTGTGAGTTTGGGGATTATGCTCTAGACTACATCTTTTATAATTAGAACCCTCCTAACTGCTAACCATGGAGATCCTACTTAGTGCAGCACCAGCCATTGAGATTCAGCCCAGAGGGTCTCCTGTGTTCTCCACATCTGGAATTGTAGGCTCGTAGTCAGCAGCCATACACGAAGCAGATTCAGACAGTACCCTTAATATGTCTGCATGTACAGTCCATAAGAGAAATCAGTGATAGAAATGAAACAAATAGTGTGGGCATTATAAATGAGGGCAATATAGTAGCAACACTGCCTTAAGTTCTGCAGAGTGTTCATACATGAGGGAGTGCACCATCTGCACTAGAGCTGATATAGCAGACATGCACAGACAATATAATTCTAGTGCAGAGCACTGGTTTTACAGAAACTGCCACATCTGTTTTCTGAGCAAACAACTGATTTTTCAGATTACTGGCTGAACCAAAAAATAGGAGAAAATTGTTTCATGTCAAATAAAACATTTAATTTTGAATTTAACCCTTTTTTAGCAACACTGAAGTAAAATTCAAAATGAAAAGTCATTTCAAATAAAAAAATTGAAATGTTTTGCATTAAAAGTATCAAAAATATTTATTTTTGGGGGTGGGGTGCTTGAACTGAAACAATTTGATAAATTCAACTTGAATTCGCACAATGTTTTGGTCAACTTCAATCTGCATTTTTCAGCCCAAAAAAAAAAAAAGTTTCATCCAAAATTCCATACAACTGCCCTGACACCCTGCCTCAACTTGTTCTAAAGGCACTACCTTGAAACATTGGTTCATTCACCAAGCTCAGGCAGCCCTTGGATCACTGGCCTTCCACCAAGATAGCCAATAAGAGTTGACATCAATTCCGTGGTGACAGCAGTACCTTTTCAGTACAAACTGGAGTAAGACCAACTCAGTTCAGATACTATAGGCCACTGAAAATTTATTATATGGATTTTGTGGAGCTAGATTTGAACAAAAAACCTACAGATGAAAGGGTCTACATCCCATTACCAAGGCATGACCCAAGAACATTTTTCAATAAAATAGATAGAATAAATGCAAAACCTTGAGCCAACAATGCCAGTTTTTTACCCTGACCATCTTTTGCTGTTACTCTGAAAAGTATAATGGATATTCTCCTCGTTCAGCGGGCGTGAAAGGACAGGAAAAAAAAAACAGCCAACAACAAAATACATGGAAAAATCTTTGATAGTTTGAAAACTTAATATTGTTGATGTGTAAATAGGAACTTAAACTCTGCCAAAAACTTCAGTAAGCCATGGATTTTTTTTAAAAGATGACTATTTTAGACAAAATAGTTCTGTTAAACACAATCTTTGTCTCAGTTGTACTAATTAGAAACATCTATTGCAGGAAGCTAATTGAGTGACATAGAAACAAAAAAAGTCAGTCTCCATTCATCTGTAATGTGTTTGATTTAGAAAAAGGCTATGATAATCAAGACAACTTCATTAACACTGTTACTATTCACTTCTGTGGATCAACTGGCCTTAGATGGATAATAAACTCTTACAGTTATGTGCTCTACATTGTGATTCACCTGTAGCCAGCAGTGGTGCTGAAACAATTCTTATAGTGAGGGTTAGGAAGGCATACATTTGGGCTATTCTTACTACTTCAAACCAGGGGATACATCAGCAACCCGAGCATCCCTAGTTCCAGCACCTCTGATAGCCAGAGTAAGGCCAGCAGCGTCTCCATTCATTTCTATTAACAACATCTCTTAGCTTCTCATTCAAAGGTGGTTCTGTGAAAATCTTTTAGAGAATCAACAAACATAAAACTTCATAAGGAAATAGTAAGAATGAAAGTAACCTACCTACCATTCAAGATCATCATTTCCATAGAATAGTCCTTCTACTTCAAAAATTACCTTAGAATAGTGAAAGCCTGCAAATTAACAGCTATGAGTTATAGCCACTTAAGTCCATCTTCACTTACTATGAACTTATGCAAATTACACTTCCTCATTCAACCTTAACATGACCCATTTTACACATTGAATGTATCCGCAATGAGTCTCAGAAAGAAATGTCTTGTGAGACCAATCAAGTTTAGAAAAAGCACAGAGGCAAGATATTATAGAGTAGGATATTTAAAACTGCATTTTAAGTTTCAAAAGGATCAGGGTTCTAGCTCAGATCTAAAACTTATCCATAAGTTTGTATCTTTATCCATAGCTTAGCCACATCTTTGAGGCTGCCCACTCTTCCCTACGCACCGACAAGCTTTTCCTCTATTTTATCTCCACCAAGAAGCCCTGGCTCCCATTATCTTCTAACATAGTATTGTGACAGAGGCCTGGTGACCTACCATCTCCACTCCATTCAGTGTTTTCAGTGGTCAACCTGAAAGAGCCACTCCTTGTTCTGGAGAAGGAGATCAAGATAATTCTTTTTCACGGTCCTTCTTGAGTATTGCTATTCTGCCTCTTTAAAAAATGTCAAAGGCACTCTGAAGCTTAATGTGCTTCAAATACAAATAAGTGGAAGGATAAGATACCGAATATTGAAAATGAATTGACATGGGTGACAATGGGCATATTTTGTTCATTTATCTGTACATAGGCAGAAGAAAATTATACATCAATGCCTAGCACTACCTACCTGGTACAAGCCAACCATCAGATCTCATGGAAAGAGAAAATAAACTCCTTAATTCCTGAGAACCCCAATGAGAGGCAGGAGTGAAGAAGACATGGCCTGCAGAGAGATGGGAGGGAGGAGAGATCTTGGGTTGAAGTCCCTCAACCTTAACTTCTAGAAGCAGCACACTACAGGTGAATGTTTGGGGGAAGAGGAGGGAAGGTATTCAACAAAATCAAACACATCAAATAGGTAAGGCCTAATATTCAGCCAAAGGTTTTGGCCCTCATAGGTGTCCGGTGGAATCCCTATTGACCAAGTTATATCATATTGGAACAGACATTGTTTCCAAAGAAGTTTACAAATGAAAGCAACTGGGAAAACATACAGTATGTTGGCTATTTGTTGATGCTCCTGGACAGTGAGAACATAGATTGTTAGTATACTGTCAAAGAAAGTGTGACAAAGCTCTGTCCTTCCTCCGTGGGTCCTGTGTTTCCTGACGGATTTCGCTAGCCTCAGAGGCTCACTGTGACCCTCCACATAACCCTTCTTTCTCTAGAGAAAAGGGTCACAGTCTACTGACCATTTTCATCATAAGCCAGTGAGGGAGGTGAGGAGAAGTTATCCTTCCTTGCACAGTCTCTGTTGTCTCCCAGTCTCAGTGATTAAACAGGGGGCAAAGGTGTGGGGGGGGAGCCTGGGCCCACCCTCTACTCTGGGCTCCAGCCCAGGGACCCAAATAGTATCAGCTATGGTAGCTGATCTTTTAGAAACATGACATGTACAATTCCCTGGGCTACTTCCCCCACAGCAGCCTTCACTTCCTCAAGGTCCACTTCACCCTTACCTCAGGGCCTCCTTCCTTGTGCCTGATATGGTGTGTACTACTCAGCCTCTCCAACAGCACAACTTCTTAACCCACAGCTCCTGACATGCACACCCACCTGACTGACTGGGAGGCTTTTAACTAGTTTCAGCCAGCCCCTGATTGGCTTCCGGTGTCCCAATCAACATAGCATTCTCCCTGCCTTCTGGAAAGTTCTTAATTGGCCCCAGATGTCTTAATTGACCTGGAGCAGCTTCCATTTCACTTAACCTGGTACCAGGGATTTGTCTAGCCTGGAGCTAATATATCTATCCCCCACTACTTTTCTATAGCCATCTGGCCTTGCCCGATCACATATCCTGCCCCCCTCTGCTCAACACCATAGAGTTGGGCAACTTGGGATGCCAGGCAGTATGCTCGTGACAGACCATCAGCGTTGCCATGGTAGCATCCAGCCCTGTGCCATATGCGGAACTGGAATGGCTGGAGGGATAAGAACCACCTGATGACCCTTGCATTCTTTTCCTTATTCCGCTGCATCCACTAGAGGGGTGCATGGTCCGTCACAAGAGTAAATCGCCGGCCTAAGAGATAATAACGCAGTGTCTCCATAGCCCATTTGACAGCAAGGCATTCTCTCTCAACTACTGCGTATTTCTGTTTTCTTGGGAGAAGCTTTCTGCTTCGGGTGTTCCTCTTCGCCCACCATTTGCGACAGAACTGCTCCCAACCCCACCTCAGAAGCGTCTGTTTCTAAAATAAATTCCCTGTTAAAGTCTGGGGCTATGAGTATGGGGTCATTACAGAGGGCCATCCGAAGGTCTGTAAATGCCCCCTCTGCTGCGTCGGTCCACTTTACCATGTCTGGACCTTGGGCCTTCACCAGATCCGTTAGGGTACTTGCCCTAGTGGCAAAGTGGGGAATAAACCGTCGGTAGTAGCCTACCATGCCAAGGAACGCATGGACCTGCTTCTTTCGGGTCGGCTGGGACCAATTTTGAATTGCCTCTAGCTAATTTGTTTGGGGCTTCACTATGCCCCTTCCCACAATATATCCCAGGTACCTAGCCTCTGCTAGCCCTATGGCGCATTTAGCGGGATTAGCAGTGAGGCCAGCCCGCCTAAAGGAGCGCCATACTGCCTCAACTTTCTCCAAGTGGGTTCCCCAGTCAGGTGTATGGATGATGACATCATCTAGGTATGCAGCTGCATAACTAGTATGGGGGTGCAGCAGCTTATCCATGAGGCGCTGGAATGTGGCTGGGGCCGCATGTAGCCCAAAAGGGAGGACAGTGTACTGGAATAGCCCATCCGGGGTGGAGAATGCTGTCTTTTCTTTAGCTTCTTTGGTCAGAGGAATCTGCCAGTACCCTTTTGTCAGATCCAGTGTAGAATCGGGCACTACCCAGTCCGTCAACCAGTTCATCGATGCGTGGTATGAGGTATGCATCAAACTGGGATATTTCATTAAGTCAGCGAAAGTCATTACAGAATCTCATGGTACCGTCAGGTTTAGGCACTAGAACAATTGGACTAGACCACTGACTGTAAGATTCTTCAATAACCCCTAATTCTAACATTTTCTTTACTTCGGCCTTGATTTCCTCTCTTTTGGCTGCTGGGATTCGGTAAGGTCTCAGTGTTACCTTGGCTCTGGGGATTGTGCAGATATGGTGATAGGTCTCAGTCATCAGCCCTGGTTTTGTAGAGAACACATCTCTGTTGCAATTAATCATGTCGGCTGCCTCGATCTTTTGGATCGGCATCAAGTCGGATGATATCCTCACTTGCTCATGTAAGTTATCTTCCTGGGGAAGGGTCTCCTGCATGACTAAGCATGCCTCTCGATCGTGCCAAGGTTTTAGAAGATTGATGTGGTAAATTTGCTCCAATTTCCGGCGGCCTGGCTGCCGCAACTTATAGTTCACCTCTCCCACGGCTTTGATTATTTTGTAGGGTCCCTGCCACTGGGCCAACAGTTTACTTTCTGCTGTGGGCACCAGTACCATCACCCGATCCTCTGGTTGGAACCATGGAAACTTCACAATGGGTTCGTTGGGTCTCCTGTGCTCTCTCCAAGTGTTCCTGTACAATGAGCGTAACTCAGGCTATCTGATCTCTCATCTGCAGTACATGCTCAACTATGTTCCTTCCGGCATTTAGCTCCTCTTCCCAGGCTTCTCTGGCTATATCTAATATGCCCCGAGGGTGGCGCCCATATAGTAGTTCGAATGGAGAGAAAGCCGTGGAGGCTGCGGAACCTCCCGGATGGCGAACATGAGGTAAGGCAATAGGGTATCCCAATCTTTCTCATTCCAGCTCACCACTTTCCTGATCATGGCCTTGAGGGTCCTATTGAATTTTCTACAAGGCCATCTGTTTGCGGGTGGTATACAGAGGTCCGTAGGGCTTCTACATGGAGCAATGATCAGAGATCTTTCATCAACTTGGACATGAAAAAAGTGTCCCTTGATCAGTGAATATCTCCTTGGGTAGCCCAACCCGGGCAAAGATCTGTATTAGCTCCTTAGCTATTTGTCTTGGAAGCTGTGTTGCGCAGGTAAACAGCTTCCGGGTACCGGGTTGCATAGTCCAGTACAACAAGCACATGTTGGTGGCCTCAAGCTGTCTTCTCTAGGGGCCCTACCAGATCCATGGCTATCCATTCAAAAGGAACCTCTATTATTGGAAGAGGTATCAAAGGAGCCCACAAGTGCGGGCGAGGGCTATGTAACTGACACTCCGGACAAGAGGTGCAGTATCGCTGGACGTCTTCATATACTCCTGGCCAGAAGAACCTCCGCAGGATCCATGCCTGGGTTTTCTCTACCCCTAGGTGTCCTCCAAACAGGTGACTGTGGGTAAGACTCAATATGGCTTTTTGATGTTTTCGTGGCACCAGAAGTTGTTGTATCTCTTGCTCCTGCATTTGCTCCATGTGGTAAAGGAGATCTTTCTTCACTATAAAGTAAGGTCCGGGGTCCCAGACCTTCCCATCCACAGGTATCCCATCGATCTCGGCCACCTCTTTCCTGGCGTTATCATATCTGGGGTCCTCCGCCTGGTCTCGCCCAAAAGTCTCTCTCCTGGGACTAACCTGCCCAGCTTCTGCTTCTTCCAATGGCTCGCCACCGTCATGGCTGGGGGCAGCTTCTGGCTCACCTTCTGTGGTGAAAGTTTCTCTGTTGGCTGCTCGTGTCCATCTGCCCTGGGTCAGGATCCGGATTCCCAAGGTCTTCGCGGCCTTCCTCTTTTTTTTTTTTTTTTTGTCTTCCAGGTCTTTTTGGGGACTGAGAACAGATCCTGAGAAATCTCAGTGAACATCAGGGGTTGACATTCCCCCAGTGACGAGTCGCTGTCCTCAGGGTCCCCACCTCCCTCCAGCCTCTCCGGGGGGAGTAAATTATCAAACCTTGGATAGTCCCTCCCAATGACTACAGAATATGGGAGTTTAGGAACTACGCCCACGGTCACCTCCATGGGGTTTCCCTGAACCTCTATCTCCACTGGGTAATGGCTCACAGCCCCATGCACGCACGTCACTACTATGTGTTTGGCTTATAGCAGCTGACTATTTTTTACCAGCTTACCCAATATGAGGGTGATAGCACTCCCAGAGCCACAAGCGCTGTAGTCTCTGCTCCATTTATCCTCACTGGCCTGGTGTAATTATGCGGGGCTAATGCGAGCCCCGTGAGGTGGATAAGGGAGCATGGGACCTCCCAATCCCCCAAGTTACATTGCATAGGCTCCTCAGTGCTGGGACACTGTGCTGCTATGTGTCCCCACTCCCCACATGCATAATATCTATAATTGCTTTTAATCACTCCCCTATCCCGGGGGTTAGGGGGTTTAGTCCCGGGGTTCCCCCCACTCAGGCCAATCCCTTCCTTCTGGGGTCCCCACTGGTTTTCACCCCACTCTCCTTCTTCCACCTAGGACTCCCCAGGGGTTTGGCTGTCCAACCTTCCGGGGTCGGGATCGGGTGCTTGCTTCGAAAGGGGCCTTCCTTGGGTAGTCGGGTCAGTTCCCTGGCTGTCATCCGTCTTTCTACCAGTGTGATCAGCTCATCATACATGGACAGATCATTCTGGCCTACCCATTTGCGGAGATCTGGCGGCAGTCCCCGCATGTAATGGTCTATGACCAGGGTCTCCAAAATCTCCTCCGGCCTGCACACCTTGGGCTGTAACCACTTCCGTGAGAGGTGTATGAGGTCAAATAGCTGGGACCTCGAGGGTTTGTTCTCCTGGTATTTCCACTCGTAGAACCTCTGGGCCCTTACTGCTGCTATTACCCCTGATCGTGCTAGGATCTCTGCCTTCAGATGGGTATAGTCAGTGGCATCTGTGGCAGGCAAGTCAAAGTAGGCCTTCTGGGCCTCTCAACACAAAAAAGGGGTGAGAATGCTGGCCCACTGCTCCTGAGGCCACGCCTCACGCTGAGCAGTCCTTTCGAATGAGAGGAGATATGCTTCTACGTCATCTCTGACGTCATCTTTGGCAGATAACCAGTGGCCCTCAGGGTTCGCATCCCGTTGGACCCCCAGTCCTGGGTGGTGAGGATCTTCAACTGGTTCACCACCTCTCTCAAGAGGGCACGATCTTGGGTCGCCTGGCTCATCAATAATTGATTGGTTTCCTGCTGTAGCTGCATAGACTCCTGTTGTGCCATTGCTTGAACCTGGGTGGCCTCCTGCTGGGCTGCCATGGCTTGTACCAGAGCTGTTATACCTCCATTGTGGTATAAAGCAAACAAACAAAAACCAAAACAAAAAAAAAATCCAAAACCCCAATGCACTTTTTTTTTTTAAAACCTCTTTCTTCTGCCACGCTGTGAATGAAATCCCACTTCTAACACCAGTTGTGACAAAGCTCTGTCCTTGCCTCTGTGGGTCCCATGTTTCCTGGTGGATTTTGATAGCCTCAAAGGCTCACTGTGACCCTCCACGTAACCCTTCTTTCTCTAGAGACAAGGGTCACAGACTACTGAGCCATTTTCATCATAAGCCAGCGAGGGAGGTGAGGAAAAGTTATCCTTCCTTGCACAGTCTCTGTTGCTTCCTAGTTTCAGTGATTAAACAGGGGGCAGGGGTCGAGCCCGGGCCCACCCTCTACTCCAGGCTCCAGCGCAGGGACCCAAATAGTATCAGCTATGGTAGCTGATCTTTTAGAAACATGACATGTACAATTCCCTGGGCTACTTCCCCCACAGCAGCCCTCACTTCCTCAAGCTCCACTTCACCCTTACCTCAGGGCCTCCTTCCTTGTGCCCGATATGGTGTGTACTACTCAGTCTCTCCAACCGCGCAACTTCTTCCCATAGCTCCTGACATGCACACCCACCTGACTGACTGGGAGGCTTTTAACTAGTTTCAGCCAGCCCCTGATTGGCTTCCGGTGTCCCAATCAACATAGAATTCTCCCTGCCTTCTGGAAAGTTCTTAATTGGCCCCAGGTGTCTTAATTGACCTGAAGCAGCTTCCATTTCACTTAACCTGGTACCAGGGATTTGTTTAGCCTGGAGCTAATATATCTATCTCCCACTACTTTTCTATAGCCATCTGGCCTTGCCCCGTCACAAAAGGTACAAATGTGCACAGAAGGGAAGCCTATATGAGACGACTCTCAGCCTGATCTTTTTTGTGCTAGCATGGGGATACTGAGAATCCAGAAACAGAATGAAAAAACTCTGATAGAAGCTAAAGATGCACTGGTACCTGATCTCCCAAACCTACAGATCTCAACTAACCACATAGAGGGATTCTCCCCCTTTCCTCAGTTTCTGTGTCCTGCTTTACCCTCGCTACAGCAGCAAGACAGAACCCATTAGCTACTTAGCTGTGCTGTGACACCTGTGTCTGGGGAAGGGAAATTACCTATAGTTTAACATCCTTCATTATCAAAAACGTCTGCCCTCAG
Source organism: Dermochelys coriacea (assembly GCF_009764565.3). Taxonomy (NCBI): domain Eukaryota; kingdom Metazoa; phylum Chordata; order Testudines; family Dermochelyidae; genus Dermochelys; species Dermochelys coriacea. Next base: position 45,193,790 of record NC_050071.1, read on the forward strand.
AGAAAATTCTCAGTCTGAAACCTTGCAATTCTTTTGGATTTCTCTGAATGCTGCAGATACCCAAAATGACCACCACCACCTTAAAAGGTTGCCCCAGTCTTATCAGACATAGGCTATGTATTCATTACCTCCAAGTTTTGTTATTGCAGCTAATATCTTGGAATGAAGCCACCCAGCACAGAAAAGCCACAGTCTCTCTGCTTAGTAATGTATGTTACCCTGAGCACCCCACCCACTACTCATGCTCCTGTCTTTGCACTGGCTCCCCATAAAATAGAGTCTAGTTCAAGGCTCATATTCTGGTATTTAAAATGTCTCATGGAATTGGCCCTTTCTAACAGAGAAACCATCTCCCCCTCTATGACCAGACTTACCACATCAGCTACTTTCCATTGCAACAATGCAATTGCAACAAATATGAAGAGCTGTGTGCATACAGGAAACAGGACTTTACAAAGCAGTTTTTAGAAGGGCAAGAGAATAATTATCCCATTTAAAACTGAAGAAGAATCTATGTCAGCAAAATGTGATTTAGCTAATTTGAAATCTGAGCAAAACACAGTGTGAAGTTAATCTAATTCACATCATTATTTGTATAGTGCTGTCCATGTTATAGGCATGGTGCAATAACATACACTGCCCGAAAGAGTTTACACAGCCTAAAAAGGAAAAAATAAGAATACAAGAAACAGTATTAATCTAAAAATCATTTTATAACGAAATAAAAATACTAGAAATGTACTGGAATTGGGCCTGGCTTGACCCTACACAGAACATCAAATGAACACAGCCTCAGTTATTCTCCGAGAAGTAGCAGCCCGATATGGAGTGACTGCAGTTGCCTTTTGAAAAGTTATCCATTACTGGACAGAAAGATGCTGAGTTTTCCACAGAGTTGCTCACAGTTTCTATAAAATAATAAAGGTTACATGAAAAAATGTCTTCAGGGCAGGGACCTCGTTTTTGTTCTGTGTTTGTACAGCGCCTAGAACAGTGAGGCCCTGGGCCATGATCAGAGCTCCTAGGGATTATGGTTATAGTAATGATAGTAATATTTTGATCATCCATCCAATCCATCTTCTTGCAAAGGCAGGATTGTTCTCTAATGTATGTGTTCTAGTGTTTTGTCTACTTTTACACATTTTCTAGTTTATATTTCTAATCTACAACCTCCCCAACCCCTGCCATATAGTAATTGCTATGCAGCTAAACAAGTAACTATATTGACATTTTTATGTAATAAATTAGCTTGCAAGTTCTTCAGGGACAGGAACTGTGTTTATTTGTAAGCATACGCTGCTGAGCAGATTGTCTAAAGCTTGTCAAATAGTAAGAGAATTAGAGAGCAACTAAATTATGGTTACGTAGGTAGGCAGTGAGCCTGATTCTTTTCTGCCTTGAATCGGGTATACCCATTTATACCTATGCAAAGTGGATGCCAAACACTAGCATTTTGATACAATAGTAATGGGTGACAATATAACAACCTGGGTAAATTCTACATTGGTAGCATTTCATATTCACTTTGCACCAGCATAAATGACTCCATGAAGTGCAAGGCAGAATCAAACCCTGGAACTACATTTAACATGAGAACCTGAAGTGTTCCATAATCTGTATATGTGTATACCTTGTTCAACTCATGCAATGGCATGGAAGGTATTACAAGTTCTGATAACCACTATTGTATATTTACTTCTTAATTTTAGAACAATCACATTGGAAAAGGTACATTATATTATGCCACATGTTCACAGAAGTAAGGCCTTGAAAAGGCTGCTGTAACAGTTAGGCTTACATAAGTTCCACAATGAGTTACTTATTTGCACCTCCCCCTGACAAACAAGACTCCCATCTTTCCTCATTATCTCTCTACAGTAGGAATGATTTTGATTTAAACCTAGATAATAACTAAATTAAAAGAGCCGGTAACGGTTAAGTATGTATAATAGGATCGTGTTTTAATTCCCTGAGAGGTTTGTTTGCAGCTTAGCATTCTAGTCAATTTACTTTAATAAAAGCAACTGTTAACCCAAAGGTTCTGATGAATGAAGCAATGTCATCACAAATCTTTCATCTGAGCCACAGTGGGACAATAACTAAAGCAGATCTCAGTCTGAGGCCGATGATCCTCCAGGCGGGTCTGGGCAGTAAATGTGTACCACATCTACATTTCTCAAAGCATCTGCCAGGCCAACAGTGAGATTTTTTTTTTTAAATCTATAAAACTAATCATTGTAATTCCTCAAAATCTTTAAATAGGTTTAAATAGAAAATTAAAGCAGTTATAGATAATGTATCTCCTATCTCATTTGTACAATCCTGCTTTGAGTTAGGAAGTCAACTGCTGGAAAACGTCTTTATTTAAGCATTTGTAAGAACAGATTTAGAGTACAGATATCAAAGTTGTTTTGTTTTTTAACCAGAGCACTACTAGGATAAAATATATTATAGTATCTTTTATCTTCCTTGGCTTCTTTCTTTGATTATTTTTACTTGCTTCTGTTTTTAATGTGACAAATAGGTGATAACATGGAATTAACTTGAAATAGGTCAAGTGGCTCTGATAAGCAGCAGCTGATGGCAAACAAAGAAAATAAAAAGATTTCATTTCTCCCCTTTTTGTTAAACTGCATAAAATCTTATTAAACGGCATGCCTTCTTATAAACAAAGGCAAATTTTCCAGATAAAATAAGATATTTACTCAAATTCCTTTCTTGTCATATTTTGTATGTATCATTGGAAATTAGGCAAATTTTGTGAATTTTTATGGACAATATGTGAGACTCAGTTTACGCAGTCACTTTGTATTGCTACCCTTTGGGTGTGAGGAGGTTAATGTCTCCCTGAGGACAGAGGGGAGTAATGCATAGCTGAATGTCACATACACCTGTCTGGCACGGAACAAAATATACCATCAACAACTGATTGGAGTCAACTACAGATGAACGGAGCTCTCTGGAGAGACAAAAGAAGACAACAACCAGACATTAACTCTTAATGAATGGGAGCCAAGGCAAGCTGAACATGTGAACAGAGGGGGGATAAAGGGAACAGATCTGAACTAACTGTTTTTAAGTCTGCTACTGCCCAAGGCAGAGGGACAAAGGATGAGGGAAACTGAGGAAGACAGAGAGGGAACCTTGGAGGATCTGGGAAAGCTGGGAGATAATACTGCTAAGATGGAGTCTGACTTCAGTTTTGCTTTACCATTCTGACCTGGACTTTTAAATAGACTCAGTAGACTATTAAATGCTGGCTTGTTTTGAAAAAGCTGTCTGTATTGCTACAAAATATCTACTGGTTGCATCTCATAAGGAATAAAATGGCTACTAGGTACCAAATCACATCAGAGAGCCATGGTTGAGAACAGGAGTGTTCTAGTCTGAAGGCCCAGTCTCTGAATCATAGAGCCACAGGACTTGCACTTTTCTAAAAGATAAGCCTAGAGCCTAACAAGTAATAGTGGCACTCTCCGAAGAGACTGTATAACGGCTGGAGCATCCAACAGCCGGTAAATCCATGACAGTTGGCATCATCAACCAAAGCTTTGAGACAACTCTCTTTTATGCTAATTAGGTCTGACTCTCAACTGTGTTAATTACTCCCAATTATACTGCACAGCAGTGTAGTTACACCCATGTAAAACTGGAATAATACAGTGGAGAACAAGGCCCCTTATCTCTAATGAAACTAGATATATTTAAAATAAAAGATTTTTATACAGATTCCCATTCACATTTTTAAAAGCTGAACAGTTTTTAAAACAAAGACTTCTTCCTGAGTATAATGAGCTCAGATCTGAACAAAGCTAGTTCAGGCCAAGTTTTGTGGGCTCCTTATTCCTAGTCATTTTATGGTCTGAAAGTTAGTGAGACTCAAGCCAAGGAAAAAAAAATTGAGCCTCCAGAGTGAACCTGAATACATAACTCAAGCACCCTCTAGCGCTAACAGTAACAGCATAATAACAAGCAACAGTAATGGCAATAACAAGAATTATCTCCAATCACATTAATTCTGCTTAATATATAACATGTGGAGAGGCAGCATGGCCTTCCAAAATGTCTGTCTTTGAACACTGAATATTAAAACTTATTCTTTTCTAAGATGATTGTGAATAATCACAGTTTATCACTACTTCAAATAAAAGGTTATCTTTGACAGAAACAAACTCTCAGTTGTTTAAACATCTATATAAAATAAATGAGGCAGTGTTTATTTATACTAATTTCCTTAGATCCTCTGATGGAGAGCAAGAAACATTTCTGAAAGCAACTGAAATGGGATACTTTACTTCCAGTGCATCAACATTTGTGCTATGAGTTCAATCTCAACCAGGGCAAACAGACTGGATTCTCTGATCTAATGAAATGCAGTATGTATTTTAATGAAAAGTCCCTCAATTACAAAAGCACTGTAATTGTTTTTTCTCTTTTTTTTCCCCTCCAAACAGTGGATGCATTTTTTTTAAAAGCAAATCAATTAGGTTTACACCCGCACCACAGAACCTGTTCAGACAGGATTAGATGTGTGGCTTGAACCCAAGACCAGGACAGCATATTAAAATTTCCACTACAGGATAGTTTTCTAGGAAATCGTGTTGGATCACAAGGAGAATATATTTTCAGAAAAAGGGAAAACTATTTTATATATAAAACTAAAGAACTTCAGGGACTAAGAACATCAAATACATTTACCATGAGAATCACATTGTTACCCAGAGGATTCAGCTAAGTAAGAAAACACTTCTGAACATTTTGAATTTTGTTTCAGGAATAATGTATGCTTTAAAATATACATGTTTACATTTTTTGAGTAATTTAGTGACATTTAATGATACTTATTTATATTGTGCATAGTGCTAAAATGCACAGCACTCCAAATTCATTAATGAATTATGGCATGCATGTCGCTTTTTTAGTGAGGTTTTTTTTAAGTATGTTTTCAATTTTTAAGATAATTTAATGCCAGTGAAAGATGTGGGACTGATAGCAGAGTACCCTGAATTCTTGTTACCCACAGAATAGACATAGAATGAGCAGTGGCAATGAAAGACCCCCAAATATCTGCTAGTGTGCCTCACCCCAAACTGATGGCTTCACTTATGGGCAAGACAGTATTGCATCCTGCAGTCCTTCATGAAGAAACTGATGAAACTGCCAAGAAGGATAACAAGTAGTTACAACTATAATGGTGATTTTTGCAACGTGGACATAGGAACAGGACTGAAATAGTTATTTGTTATCCTGTGACATGCTGTACCTCAAAGTAGCACCCTATCAACCCCTATTCATCATTAATTTATGGTTGTGATATTACCTACAAAGCATGCCATGTAAGATCATATGTAAAGTCATGATCTGCTGAGACCCATTGTTCTGCCAAAATATGTATATTATTAGTGTGTATGAAGTTATGAGATTTTGTTGTATGGTTGTTATTGAAATATGTTGCGAGTTTGGGAGTTGCCCACTGCTAGTTCTCCAGTGACGAAGAAGGAGGTGACCCACACCCAGATGGGCGTTAAATGATCATTAATCAGGAGAGGAGTTTTAAACAAGGGATTTACAATTCTGTAAGGGCTTGTCTACACTGGCACTTTACAGTGCTGCATCTTTCTCACTCAGGGGTGTGAAAAAACACCGCCCTGAGCACAGCAAGTTTCAATGCTGTAAAGCGCCAGTGTAAACAGTGCACCAGCACTGGGAGCCGTGCTCCCAGAGCTGGTAGCTACACCTCTCATGAGGTGGTTTTTTTAGAGCTCTGGGAGAGCTCTCTCCCAGCGCTGCACCATGACCACACAAGCCACGTTAAAGCGCTGCAGTGGCAGCACTTTAGCATTGCCAGTGTAGACTAGTCCTAAGAGAGATGCATGAACATCAGACAATGGGGATTGCTCAACTCTATGACTCAGGTACACAAGACCACACTAGGGGGATTGCTCATCTCTGACTCAGCAAGGCCCACCAGGACATGTCTGGATTAGTATGTTCCAGGCACATGGACTGAGGGTAGAAAATAAGGGACAGTGGCACCATGTGACCATCTCTCTCCTCCCCTACCTATGCTGAAAGCAACAAGAGCACTGGGAAGAAAGAGACTTGAACTGAGGAGACTGGTCCCAGACTGAAAAGGAATGTCAGCCTATATATTAAGGACTATTAAGGACTGCAACTTTCAGTGGGATGAGAAAAACTGCTTGATCCAAATACTGCTTAGTCTAATAAGATTTAGGATTTAGACTGTGTGCTTATTTTCATTTTCTTTGGTATCTATCTCTGGCCTTTATGCCTACCACTTATAATCACTTAAAATCTATCTTTCTGTGGTTAATAAACTTATTTTAATGTTTTATCTTTACCAGTGAGTTTGTCTGAAGTACTTGGGAAATCTGCTCAGGTTACGAAGGCTGGTTCTTGTCCACTTTCCTTTGACAAAGTGGTAAACTAATTAACAAGTTTGCACTGTTCAAAGAAGGTCCTGAGCAGTGCAAAATGGTATATTTCTGGGGTGCGAGGGGGGGCGCATCTGCATTCTGGTGGCTGAGAGATAACAGCACCTGAAGGGGTTTGTTGCTTGTCACTAGCAAAGCACTGTGAGAGACGGATCAGGCTGGAGAGTTATGGGGGAAAAGTGGTTAAACAGTTCCAGGTTGTACTCTGAGGATCCCATCACATATCCATTGGAACAAACTCCCAAGAGATTTTGTGGATTCTCTTTGTGTCGTCAGATAAAGAGTAGCTGCCTTTCTAGAAGATATGTTTTAGTCACATACACATTTTTGGGCTCAGTTCAGTGGTAACTATGTGGAATTTAATGGCCAATGATATATAGAAGGTCAGACTAGATGATCTAATGGTTCCTTGTGGCTTTAAACTATATACGGTATAATAACTGTATAATGGCACACAATTTTCAAATGGGAATGATGATCACTCACTACCCACCTAAGTAGGTTTTAAAACTGGTTACCTATAAGTGAAAGGTTTCATATACGCCAACACTTCTCATATTTTTTCCCAGTCATTACTTGTTAGCAGAGATCAGTCACAGCCATGGTGCTTGTCTCCAAATCAGAATCCAAATCTCCTCCCATGTCAGAGATTGTTCATATCTGGTGTTACTTCAGCCATTAAAGAGAGCTCTGAGCTCCAAAATCTTATATCAGGATGTGAAATCAAAAACTTACCAAAGCTGGATGGCTTTGCATCTCATGTACCATATTCAAAAAGGTTGTCACTTCTCTTTTGGATTAAAACTTGGACACCTGCACATATCAGTACCTCCCCCACCACCCAAAAACAAACCAAAGCATAGGAGCAGCTGAGACACAGTAGAGGAGAATGAAAACTGGACATGTCCTAGCAATCGTATTTGTTAGTCACATTTTTCATATATTGTGAAAGAGAAAACATGGTGGAGGCTTAGGTAAAGTGAGAAGATTAATTGTAAAAAATCTGTCCTCCAATAGAGATCAATTAAGAAATAAGAAAAACTGCATGTCCCCTTCAATCTCTTGTGAGGACATTTTTTTTAAAACTAAAATGAACATCATGGAACAAAAATGTCTCACTTGTTTGCTGATTAAAGGGTCACTACCAGATCAATTCTGTACAAAACCTAAATTTTTGGCCAAAGCAAACTTTTACAAAACAAGAAGAATATTTTCATTTATTTATTATTACTATTTCCAATGCGAACAGATTTAAAACATGTAGCACATGGCAGCACTGTGATAGTTTCTGACTAGATACCATTTAGGATCAATGGTAAAACACTGTCTGAGCATACTAAAATTGAGAAAGCAAACAAGCAGCAAATGTACCAAAAAGGTTAGATGTTTGTTAGAACTGTGTTCATTTAAAAAGTGACCCATAAATTTAAGCCACCATCTCCCGAAGATGATAAGCATTTCACAGGTTTATCATTCTTAGTCATTCTTTTTTATATGTACATAGTTACTTCATATGAAAGAAAATCTTGAGTTCTGTACATTTTTAAGTGTAAAAACTGAGAACAATATAAACCAAAGCAAACACAAATGCCTCATAACTGTATTCTATTAAGCTCATGTCCATATGCTGCACATATCTACATGTATATTTTCCCTTTGTACTTTATGTACATCTATGCATGAAACAATCTGAGCTTAGCACATTTCTTACAGGTTCAGCCTTGCTGGCTCACTTGGTACAACTGATGCCTCTGAGCCACAAGGGCTTTCCAGCTGAATCTTGACTAAGAATGTACACAGGAACCAGCCACACCCAGTGGACAGAGGACTCTGCTAACTGGTTAAGTCCGCTTCAGTGTCTGGCCACCAAATGGCAGACACTACCAGCAGCTGCAGTATTCATCTCAAATTTATAAGACACCCTTTATTAACACCACATTTTAATACTAAACCAAATGATGTTTCGATAGAGACGAACATCTGTGTTGTGCATTCCCCTTGAGGAGCCCTCTCCCCTCAGTGGCAACATTTATTCTCTCTGAAGTTCTTTTAGAAACACATTGTGTAACCTGGCTTTTGTTCTATGTATATAAATATTTCACAGTGCATTTTGGAAGTTGTAGGGCCCAATTCTCACCCACATCAGTCCTTGGGTCCTGATCCAGGAAAGCACTTTAAGCACACAAGTAGCACCACTGAGTTCAGTTGCTATTACATGAGGGCAGTGACCCAGACCACAGCCAACCTACAGTTGGGGATCTCAGAACCAATATTTTCGGTCAGGGCCTGCATTGCAGATAATAGTAAATGCTGGGGAGTTCTTATTCAGGTTTTTAATTTGTCTAATAGCAGAAATTAATTTGGAGTTTTTCTGAACAGAGAGCTATTCAACTACCTACCCACCCCACCACCTTACAAATGCTCATTAAATGAAAAGTATGGGGAAACAATCCATAAAGAACAATTCAAAACAAAGTGATATGTAAAATTGGAGTTTCTGATTCTGTTATTCCAAGATTCGGTCTCCCTCTCACATTACTTATAGTAGGTTAGGGTATACATCAAGCATGCAAAAATTTAAATATAATAGCTTTATCATACTTAAATCTTTAAAAGAGAAAAGGCATACAGCCCCATCCTGCAGATGTTCACATTGTGCTTACTAGTATGAACAATTCCTGAAGTGCTCATGGTGGTGTGAACTACCCCCGGTGTTTGCAGGATCAGGTCATAATTTGAACAATGCCTGCCTATGTACAGTAGGCACACTTAAAGCTCATCTAGAGATGTTACTAATTCAAGTGCCATCTCCCATTTTAAAGACAGGAATTTTTTCTGGAACATTTATCATCTCTAAAACCAAATGAACTTTTTCATAGACCAGATTTCAATATCCTTCCTCCTGCTGAACAGTACACATTATTTCTTGAGTTGTTCCATTGAAATTCTAGAACCAATAAGATCTACAGAATTGAAGTCAAAGGAAAAACTGAAGGAGTAACCCAACATGAGTGAACGTATGAGGATCTAATCTTGAATATGCATTTTGTATTCCACATCTATACTGGTAGAAGGCTCTGGTTTGATATTGAGAATTGGGTATATTTTATCATTTAATTGGGAAAAGGTAAAAAATTTCATGTAACAAAATTACTTCTCAATGAAGCAATACAACAGTTGAAATTCCGTACTCCTGATTTACCTTGGTCCTTTGGTCCATCTACTATTTCTTTAGTGTATAAATAAAGGCAATACATTTATTTAGAATGATATTTAATGAAAATGAGCTTTCAGCTCCCTGGCTGGATTCATATATAATCTTGTTATACTCTCTAAAAATAGGTAAAACACAAAACTTTCAGTCAGTAAATCTTCCACCCAAATACGTAGGAGCAGAGCAACACATTTTAAATATACAGGCTAAACTCCCATTGACTTCAGTGCTGCAGGCTTAGCTCTTTAGTAAGGACCACTCCTGTTTATTAGTCAGACGGATCTAGAATGATTAATCTACTGTAATTACGTCTAACACTAATAACTGTGTGGGGGGTCCTGATTGAAGACTAATAAATCTAATTAAGAAAGATTTCTCACTAATTAAATCCTAATATCTAGTAAAGACTAATCTAAGTATCATTTGGGCACAGAAGCTAATTTTGCAGTAAAAGCTGTTTTTAATAATGAGAGCCAAGCTGATTTACAAGCAAGAGATTTTTGAAATCTTGTTAAAAATAATTGAAGCGTATGTCTTCAATACTATGTCATCTGAAAGCCAATTGTAAGAGGCAACCTACATAAACTGCAAGATTCTATAGAGGACACTGCTTCCATTCATGTCATACCCAGCACTGTAAAATTCTTGTGCAATTTTACTCGATTCAGAAATCTCCTTTCCAAAGATTTCCTGTGGGGGGGAACTATAAGGACTGACACTAAATTTGTCAGGTCAGATTAATTAGCATGTAAATTTCAATCTCTTTTCTTTATTTTGTGTTCTGCCTTAATAAAGAACACAAGTTAAAATATTTCAACCATCGCATCAGACAGTGTTGGATTTTAGCTTAATGTAGGGGAACATATAGTATATCTGCTCCTTCACATTTTCAGTGCTACCAATTAAATTGCAGATCCCTCTTTCATCCAGGGAGAGATGTGTTTCTTACCAAGAAAGTGGCAACATCTGCTTTCTAAGACAACATCTGCTAGGGAAGTGAAGAAAGCAGAATATAAGCTGTTTAGTCAAATTGTTCATAGATAAAGAAATAATTAATTACAAGAGGTGGAGCAGGCAACAGATTAGGATCTGCATGTAATTAGCTATGCTTCAGATGCCAAAACACACTGCTTGGGAAAATATAATTAATGAGTTATTGAGAGTGCCTGATGACTCTCAGCACTGCAGAGTGATAAGAGTGCTACAATCTGTGCCAAAATGTCTACTGGGCAAAGGTCTAATGAGTTGGTTTCTGTGCTTGCAATGAGGCATGCTCTGGAGCAGAATGCATTCCCACTGTGCCCAAGTCCCATTAGAACAGGCAAAATATATATATATATTTGTAACCACCGCCTGTGGAATATATAATCCTCACTCTCAGCCAAAGTCAGTTTTACCAGCAAAGGTTTAGTTTTGTCCAAGTGAAACAGTATAAAAAGATTACATTTTTCGGTACTTGCAGAGATTGCACTGATGAAGAATATAATGTAGTCTAAACCCTCACAAGCTGGTAATTTATTGCAGGACGAACTCAGAAGTCATAGCAACATACACTATAACATATTTAGCAGACGATGATGCAATGAGAAAAAGAGAATCCAGTTAGTGCTCTCTCCTGTGCATTTCTTAGTACCTATGTCCCAGATTCTGAAAAGAAAACCACGTGGCCAGATCCTGCCCCTGCACAGAGCCCTCTCACAGGGCTTTCCACATCTAGAATTTTATGTCCATCTTAATTTTAATTCATATCAAAATGCATTTGGGAAAAAACTGAAATTTTTGAAATATTTCAATTCACTTCACTTCACTTTCCTTTTGCCTCCAAAAGGTGATTTTCTACTCCATGTTGTGTTCCCCAGACTCCTTAAAATGTTTACAGATTAGCTGGGCAAATTCATTAAAGCTTAAAATTTCATGAGTCCCACATTCAAACTTCCATGCAAAACTGTTGCTTATGAATGTTGTGACCATTTTGCCTTGAGAGAGAACTGTCACATAGAAAGTCTCTCTCATGCACACAATGTATATATGGCTTAATTTTGCCAAACTAATTAACAATTTTGGGTGCCCAACTTGCAGCAACTTCAGAGGGCCCAATTTTTAGTGATGGGTATCCAACCTCTGAAAATGAGCTGTCTCTAGGTATCTGAAGTTGGGCACACAAAAATGGAGGCACTTGAAAAATCACTAGTCATTTTTGCAAATGTAAGTCATAAACGTGCATACACACAAATAGACACAACACCACACAAGTCCAGGTGGGAATTACAGTACTCAGGGAAGGATATATGTGCTTCATGTTTGATCACCAGAAGTGACATAGGCACATGACTTTAAAATAGAATTCAGGGCAACCACATTGAGATACGAGTTGGAGGCTGAAATTATTATTATATTACAATTACAGTTTTGATCTTGGATATAGAGCACATTAAAGTCAATATAGTTTTTCTGTTTACTTCAGTGGGATTTGGATCCAGCCCTGTGACTATAAGGGGAATAAAAAAAAAAAAAAATAACATGGCCAAACAATATTTAAAAGCATGCTGTAGAGCAAACTAACTCAAGCTAAACTACATATAATATCTAGTAATGGAGGAAACTGAAGTGGATTCAGATTACGGATACTTACTGAAATTGTGAATACAAGGACATTCTAATCAGGCAACATGGCCTTCTTCTCGTGGCACAAAACCCCGCCAGCTCAATTACTTCTTGTCTTTTTGCAGGAGAGGACTGATGGCCTGCCACATGACCTCTAAAATCTTTGTGAGATAGACTATTCTTCCATCTGGTGTTTGGGAGCTACCAGGACAAACCACAACCCAATTACAATCCCTCCATTCTGCTTTCTTTTGTAGCTACTGAGGGTGTTAATTACAGCTGGTGGAAAGTTTTCAGATGGAACAGTTTTCCATTGTAAAGTGCCAATTCCACAAAATTGAAATATTCCCAGGAAATGTGTCAATCAAAATTTGATGGAAATTAGGGAGGGTGATCACCCTCCAACCTGCCTGATTTCCTGCTTACTAGCCAGCAGGTAAGCTCTCCAGCTCTGATTCAGTCCTGGATTTTCCTGCAAAAAAATGTGTATCTCCACTCCTAAATAGTTCAGATAACGAAGGTCCATTGTCTCAGTAAAGGAACAACGTACACCAACTTGCTACCTTGACTGGAATTACCCACACAGTTCACAACACTGGATTCATTTTGATTAATGAACAAAAAATTATTTTACTACAAATGAATAGGTTTTAAGTGAGTACAAGTAATAAGGCATTAAAGTCAGAAATAGTTACAAGAATTATAAAGATAAATCGCTTTCTAAACTTAAACTAGACTTGGTTTAAAGTGAAGTTCCCAGTACCATTGCTGACCAAGTTTCAAGTAAGAATCTGCATCCAAAGTCCATAGACTACTTCTTTTGTCTTCTTAGGTGGGAAAAAAGAGCTGGACAGGGAGAGAACTTAGGGTGTTTCCCCCCTCATTTTTATAGTTCAGTCACTCTTTGAAATGCATTTCCCCAAGAGTGACCCCTAAATAAACTTCTTTTCAGCTGGGAACAAGGAGACAGAGTCTCATGGGGGAAAGTGTAATGCCGTTGTTTGCTAAAATCACCTCCTTTTCTTGACAAAGAATGGCCACTTGATAGGTGATGGCCCATCAGTTTTGATGACACCTGGCTGGGGTATCAACTTGCCCTTTGTCTTTGAAAACCTCTTTGGGAAACAGGTTTATCCTCTTCCCAGATTTGACTAGTAAACACACTTCAGTCATGATTTTAGCTTATGTTCATAACTTTATATGTAAAGTTGCTACATGCATTCTGCCATGATATTACTGACCAGCAAGTTATTAGTTTTCACATGATATCTCAACAAGGCATATTTTATACAACGATTACTACCATGGTGTATAGGGTACAAATACAGGGGCGCATTCTGTCACAATATGCATATCCTCTGAGAAAATGACTCAAATCTGCATCCGATAGCCCTCCTAAACACATAAGTAGGATTCACCCCAAAGTTAAAGTAGATTAAGAAGGATTTTTCATCACACCAGCCAAGAAGGAGCAGGAACTGTAGAGGCGCACTACTTACTCAAGCCAGGGAGAGGAAGAAGGGGCACTATTTTTAGCAGAGGAGGGAAGCTTCATTCCACCTTTATAATCATACCATTACTTTGATCCCTGGGCTCAACCAGTCAGGGAACACAAACGAATGCATGAGACTTAAAACTAGTCACAACCAACCTACCCATCTTAAAATTCAAACACAAATTGTAGAAATTTGCCAACATACATTTTCACAATCTTCTAAAACATTAGTAGTTTTATATTGATAAATTGTAAATGTTACCATAATTGTTCCTTTTATTCTATTTTGTTAATCTGGAACACAAACAAATCCCAATGAAAACATATTGGTTGTGAATTGTTAATCCACATTTGGTTGTTAGAGATCAGTGAATAGTATTTTCAAATTTGGGGGTCTTAATATTTTGAAACATGAATACCATTGAAATGCAGGCTACTTGACAAAAGTAGCACATTTGTATTTGTTTCATATGGTATGTGAAACACCTACCTTTTACGTTGATCTGCAAGGGATTCATGTCACATCCAGTAGTGGTTGTAGCAATGTCTCTCTATTGGGATCCTACAATTAACAAAATACAGAAATGAAATTTTTAACAACCTATGATGTGGGGGGAGGGAGAAGTGATTACTGCTGTACAAGCAAAACAAACGACAATAAGTTTTAACCCGTTTTATTAAACCATAACGTTTTTACATGAAAACTGAAATTATAATGATATGGGCAGAATCCACCAATTTGTTATTTTTGTATGAGATAGGTACATTTTCTAAGTGAAAATAAGTCACTAAATAAACCTAGCCATTGCTTAAAATAGTCACCAAGACAGCCATGGAAAAAAGAATTATTTTCCTTGAATGTTGTGGCCCTTAAGAGGCTGACATGCAGAGAATTATTCTTTGAGTTTCCTTTGCTATGGAGCACCAACTAATAAACCAAGAGACAATTTGGCTCCCACATATGCTTCTTATCTCCTCAGTCAGTTGTGACATATATTCAGCTTTCTAGTAGTGTGCCTTTTCTAGACTTTGAGCATTGCTCTACCTGAGCAAAGACATCCAAAACTAAGGTCAAGCTGGCCTTAGGAAGAATGCTGTGTTTACACAACCCATCAGCTATGTTAGGTAAACTCATTTCAATCACTACATGTCAATATGAGCCTTCTATGAAAGCTTTGTTTTAGACATTGCCAGTCATCCTGGTAATTTTGTTTCTGCCGTACTGCCCAGAGACAGGATGAGTAGTGTCCTTTGAATGACCATATCCTCTACAGGAGGAGACTACACAAGGATGACCCTATGAAAAGAGACTCCTGTGTTGGATAGATCATTAGTAGTTTTCTTGTATTCATCTTTCTCTTTCTATTATTGAAGAGGAAAATACTTCATTCTTTTATTCTTATTTTGTTTGAATACCACAAAAATAATCTCATACAACAGCCATCATAGCACACTCTGTTTTATATGAATTGAGATTATACTGGATTGATGGGATCTGATTGTACATAGTTACTCAGAACTAGCCTGAAGGCTTCATCACAGTTGAAATTGTGGCTTATCAGCTTTCAGAAAAACACTGGGTTTTTTTTCTTTGATTTTTTAAAACACACAAAAAATATATTTTTACACTTTTCTGTTTATATTTAACTATTATGCTCAAAGTTATATGTATTTTTCAGAAGTAGTCTGTGAACTCTGGAAGGTTTATATGTTGCAAAATTGTGACAGAATTCTCTTGCATATCTGCAACCCTCGTGATTCTCTTACATTTGCAGGGTAGGATGTAGTTAGAGCTTTTTATTCATCGTCCTACCACTTCTTCCCTAATGCAATGTAATGAGCAAGCTTAAAAGCCATTATTCTTATCACACTAATTTAATCCTTTTTAAAAGAAATCATATTTTAAATGGTTTTTGCCAGGAAGTAATTATTTGCTATTTTTCACAGCCCCCCCCCCCCCCCCCGCTTCTTGAAGAAAGACAAGCCTAACATGTTTGAAAACCTCCAGATTCTTACACCCTTTAGCATACTCCTTTGAATACTTCTCATTTCATAACTTTTGCTTATGTGTTGACAAGGAGAAGGTTCCAGAACTGGAGATTGCTGAATTTAATAAAGTGTAACTTATTCCAGAGCTTCAACAGAAAGTTTCTGATATCATATATATGTAGAGAATGAGGTGGGTGAAGGAAGACGTTGACTGGGATTTGATCAAAGCAAGTGCTTTGGCTATGATCATGGGGATAAACTGCTACATGTAAGTTATGTATCTGGAGCCTCTTTGTTCCAATAAATGCCAGCACTCTGCCAAAAAAAGTGAGTATTGCTTTTAAGCCTCCAAAACCAACAAATCATTGCATTTTCTTAGCACCTCTTGATGACACCTCTAATTGTGGCTTCCAAATTGACAACAAAACAAGAGTCTCATTTGTCTAAAATGCAAAAGTCAAACTATTTGTTTGAACTCCTGATAGAGAAAAATATTCATATGAAAAAAAAAATCCATTGTCAGCTCCATCACTGACCAAAGCCATATTAGAATACGCTGCCCTCTTCTTCAAAGTCTAAGAATATTTCTTCCTTTATAAAGTGAGTGTGATTTGATTAAATGACTACTTTACTAACTAATAAAGAACTAAGCATCTTTCAGAACTGTAGCAGTCTCTAATCTAGAGCCAATGGAGGATACAGGCAAAAAAGCAAACTGCCTTCTTCAACTAAATAAATTATTTGTATTTGTCATGCTTTCCATTTCCATTAACATTCTTGGTATTTTCATTAGCTGATCATAAGAAAACAGATTTTAGATATGATTTTTCCACCCTATAGTTTACTCTTTCTTATGCAGTAACACTTTTGTACACATATATTGCTTTTATTTAAAGTGATTCCAAGGAAAAATTATACAGCCTCATTTCAGGGCTCTCCTTTGAAACATGATCAGTTGCAGTGGACAGAAAACTCAATCCTTTCTAAAGCTGGCAATTTTAAAGTTAAAATCAAGTGGCAGTTTGGCAGAATGCATGGGTAGTTTCAGTACTGCTCCTTGTGTTGAGGTAGTCACAATACAAAAGCCATCATGAGAATAGGTACTAATTGGCACCCATATTAAGTAGTCAAAGTAGGATTGACTGAGCATAGATGGACATTGCAGTGCCCTCTAAACCCTGGACATGCAAGTTATGTACCTGGAGCCTCTTTGTTCCAATAAATGCCAGAACTCTGCCAAAAAAAAAAGTGACTATTGCTTTTAAGCCTCCAAAACCAACAAATCATTACATATTCTTAGCACCTCTTGATGACACCCCTAATCTCCGCCTTTCTACCTACATCAGGACTGAGGCATTTTGACAGAGCAGAGGGAAGAAAGCTTGGACTGCTGATGCCTAATTTGTGCAAGCTCTGTGGATAAGTAAAGGACATCAGCCTTCAGGATAGTCAAACCAATACTTCTCAGGAGCAAGTGGACCCTTGATAGACTACCAAATTCAGATAGTCATGTGGCTAAATCTGGAAACCTGGATTCTCTTTCTAGCTCTGCATACTTCTAGTGTGATCTTGGGCAAGTCACTTAGCCTCAGCCTCTAAGCACTGCCATCTGAAAATTGGGACTATCATATTTACACACCTCACTGGGGCAATGTGCTTACGGATCTTTAGATGAAAGGTGCTATAGAAGCACAAAATAAAATTAAAATAAATGTGAACGTAGTACAATGAATCTTTACTTATGAAGGACATGTGGGGGTACATGGCACAAGTAAAAGCCTGAGTGGTGCTGAATTCTCCAGTGTATCAGATTTTGACCTTTAGGTTTCCCTAATAAAGCCAGCTATC
This sequence comes from Dermochelys coriacea, assembly GCF_009764565.3. Classification (NCBI taxonomy): domain Eukaryota; kingdom Metazoa; phylum Chordata; order Testudines; family Dermochelyidae; genus Dermochelys; species Dermochelys coriacea. Next base: position 45,211,395 of record NC_050071.1, read on the forward strand.
AATTATCCCAAGTAGCTGTCATAGCAGCTAGAGATGGGTGGGCACAGGAAGGACCAGCCAAACCTCCATGCCAGGCACAGGAACCGGGGTGGCCATTATGTCATCTCCACAGCACCAGAGGATCCCCCTATCTAAAGGATATTCCAACCTTAACTGCAGCAATAGATATACATTACCTTTGTATTACTAGCACAGTGCATAGCAATCGCAACACGGGAGAATCTGAGGTTATATTTTTATAACAGACACCCAGAATAAATATAATCACACCCCTCTGATCTGGAAGGTATTAAAGCATGGTGCAAAATCTTCAGCCCTGCTATACTCAGCACAGGATGCAATTTAGCAATAACCCTTCAGTGATTACATTCAATCCGAGTATAACCCCATTTAAGTCAATGAATTGAATCCATGGAGGAATTTGTCACTTTGTGTCTTCTCCCACACTCACCCTCCATAAAAAAAATCATTAAAAGCCTGAGGGTTATTTTTGACTCTAGCTTATTTTTTCAAGAGATCTAAACCACAAAAAGAAATTGACAAAACCTTAAACAACAACACTGGTTCATTTAGAATGGCCTCATTCTTCTGGTATCTTGATCACAGATACCACGATATAGCAACCAATGGCACAGCAGAACCATTATTATTATTGTTAGATTTGCATAGTGCCCTCAAGCACTTTTCAAACACAGAAGGTATCAGCATAGGAGTTCACAACTAAACACAGAGATTAGTGGGAAGGGATACAGCAAAAGTAGGGCACCCAAGTGCCATCTTGGCCAAACAAAGGTTTGGGTTTTTTAAATGTACTTGTCAGTGTAAGTCATCTGGATACTTACAGAAAGCACAGCAGTTTTCATCTGCCACTAAGTGGAATTTCACACTACTTGCACAAATAGCACCAGTTTAGATGGTTCCCCGAGCACTGGCTAGGATATAAAGACTACTACAGAGTTTTTAACTTGTTTCTGGTTCAACAAAAAGTTTGCTGTCATACATTATTTCAGGACATTCTTTTCCATCACTGTTTACATTTTTCTAAATACTTGAGCCCTACCCTGTTCCTAACTGTTTACTTTGTTTTCCCATGGAATTGTGTGTGTTCAAAAGAATCTTATTTTTCATGGAAGTCCTAGTGGGAGGGAGGCAATCACACAGCAGTGGCAATTAATAATATATAGACATTATTTACAGATTAGTCTGATTATGCCATTGACGGAAGAAAATAGAGAACTTTTTAAATCTCTAAAATATAAGTACCTTCTCCTCCATGTTTCTTTCACTACTTTTCGTATTACTACACTGCATTGTGGAAAAATTATGCTCTGCTTCTGCATTCCTTCTGCTCCCAAAATATCCATGATTTCGTGTGCAAGCAATGCAGATTTAGATCCTTTGTTCACTTTTTGCGGGGAGGAGGCGCATAAAAGGGTCAGTTTAGCTTGGAAAACATACTGAGGATAATTATGTGTGTCTAGAGAAGAAAAGCTTTTGTACTTCCCCTTGATACAAAGTACTTCATGTGTATGTGAAATCTTCAATCTTCTGCCTACTTTAGATTAAATGCAGCCAAGGGAATGTTTGTGTCTATAACATTTAAAGAGTAAGTATATTTAAAAAAAATGTACCATAATTTTCAATTATGCACTCACAATCTATAATTGGTTGAAAGAAAAAAAGATTGCATATAAAGAGTCATCTGCATGCTCTGGATTCATGTTACAGCAGCATCTTCTGAATGGAGATGAGAGAAGTGGAGGAAAACTAATGAGGTAGGCAATGTGAGCCTTATTAAAGACAAAATTTAAAAGGAAAGGACGAGTGTAAAAGTGGGAAAGTCATAATACCCATAGATCAGTTAAAAGCAGCGCAGATGAGATCTGAAGTATCTGATGATGCAGAATAGGAACAGAATGAAGAAACACCACTCTCCCAGTCAGAATATGCTTCAATTACTTAACCAAAGGCTCTGAAGGCACTGAACAATGTTCATGCCACAACATACAAGTGGACCCCTGGTATTTGGCCATGTAAATGACGAATAAGGAACATCTGGATCATTTGTTTAGAGACTATCTGTGACTCCCTTAGAGAAAGGAATCTAACTGTAACCTTGAACCACAGTAGAAAAAAGAAGAAAAAGATCATTGTCAAATAATCAAAAAATCAAATCATCACTGAATGCCAAGTACCATACCTCACTAACCACCCACTTTGTCTCCCAACACCCCACACGGTGCAAAGTGTTACAGAAAGTAGTAGAAAATCTGTCTCAGTAGCACCTGAGCTCCACCAGCATCTAGGCCTTGTCCTCATTTAAAAAAAAAAAAAAAAAAAAAAAAAAAAAAAAAGGTTCATTCAAGTTAGCCATGCCACAGCTCCCCACAGTCTTTACCTTGAAATGCTAACTTGTGCAAAAACTAGAACCTCCTCATCTTCCTAAAATTTTAATTTAGTTATTTAACTTGTGTTAAAAACACACCTTTTATTTTTAAGACCCTTTCTAGTGAGCCTTCAGACTTTCATACAGCACAGGTAATCAGTCTTATCCTAGGCAGAGACAAAGGTCAAACATCTTTGCTGACAGTACTAGACTTATCAACAGTTCCCCACAAAAGTGCTACTAGTTGACATGTGCAAAGAGGTAGAGAATTTAAAAGACAAGTTAAACTGGCTTTGTTCATTTTTTTCAGGAAGATCCCAAAAGCTCATGTTGAACAACAGTTCCTGCTCCCTGAAAGCTCACATATGCAGGGTCCCACAAGTTTTGATCATATCCCTTCTCCTACTCATCATCTATGCCAGAGTCTAGAGGAAATCATATTGTGCCATGGGATCAAATATCAACATGTCAATAACACTGAGTTTTAGGTTGTAAAAAGCAGCAGACAATGACAGTCATTAAATGTGATTTTATCTTGATGATGTATGTTTAATTGCCAAAGAATTAACACCTGGACAAAGTATCTTAACACATTCCCCAAGCAGGGGGTTTAATCCTGTTCATGGGTGCAACTGTCACTATTGAAAAGGAGAGAAGATATATTGAAAATAGAAGATGAGAAAACATTTAACTATGCCGTGGGCTGAAAAAATTCTCTTCCTACCTCCTCCCTAAGTAAAGCAGCAGGCACGTAGCAGGTTTTGTGGCTGGAGCAGCAGCAAGAGTGCACACCCACAAATTTACATGTAGTGTCTCTTTTGTAGGCAAAGAGATAACTCAGGGATCGGCAACCTTTGGCACGCGGCCCACCAGGGTAAGCCCCCTGCCAGGCCGGGCCGGTTTGTTTACCTGCCATGTCCGCAGGTTAGGCCGATCACAGCTCCCATTGGCCACAGTTCGCAGCAGGTCTGTGGGAAGCAGCATGGGCCAAGGGACGTGCTGGCCACCGCTTCCCGCAGCCCCCATTGGCCTGGAGCAGCGAACCGTGGCCAGTGGGAGCTGCAATCGACCGAACCTGTGGACGCGGCAGTTAAACAAACTGGCCCAGCCCGCCAAGGGGCTTACCCTGGTGGGCAGAGTGCCAAAGGTTGCCAATCCCTGAGATATCACTTCAGGACCAGTTCTGCCCTCTGTCACACTGGCATAACTCTTCTGAAGCCAATGTAGTTACATCAGTGTAAAACTGGTATAAAATAATATCAAAATCAGGATTTTATATATTATTTGTTTTACCATAGTGCCTAGGAGCCCTAATCAAGAACTAGGAGCCCATTGTGCTGGGTGCTGTACAAAATACAGAACCAACAAATAGTCCCTGCCCCAATGAACTCACAATTTAAATATAAGACAAGAGACAACAGATAGATACAGACAGATGTGGGAGTCTAAGGAAACAATGAGACAATATTGATCAGCATGATAAGCACACCAGCAGCCTAACTTAAGTTTTTTTTCTAGGTATCACAGCAAAGGAAAGTTTTAAAGAGGGATTTAAAAGAATAAAGTAGCTCTGTGGATGTTTACAGGGAGCTCTTCCAAAGCATGAAGGGCAGCTTTTACAACTTAAAGAACTGTACAAATGTTAGCTGAAATAATCTTCCCAGGATATGCAGAAAATGAAGCACAGAAGACCTGATTCTCTTCGGCTCTACTCCTTGTGCAATCGTGTACAGCTGTACACAGTGGATGTAAAATGCTACCAGATCAGAATGGCAGCATTTTACTCCTACTTTAATGACTTCGCAAAGTGCAAGGAATTAAGGAACAAGGCCCCCAGGGCATATGTGGCTTGCCCGAGGTCACACAGCAAGTCAGTGGCAGAATTGAGATGAGTTCCCTACTTCTGGTGCTCTGCTAAGCAAAAAATATGCTCCCTCAAGGGCTGCAGTCCCCAGAACCTTTAATCTGGAACTTTTCCCCAGCACTTCTAAAAGAAAAAAAAATTAAGCGGCCTTGCTGTAGGAAGGGGATGAAACTTTTTTATGATCATTAGTCTGATCCCCACAGGCCTGTTTATACTGTAGCTTTTCTCTCTTCAGTCAGAGGAAGCAATAAAATAGTATTTTAGAGTTTGGCAAATACCTAATAACTTCCTGGGACACACAATATACAGTACATGAACTGAGAAAAGCTTTTGATCATTATCTTGGGAACTACACAACATAACAGAGCATGAAGTTTACTCTTATGTGAGCCATTTCCTGACACAACTGTTCCAAGAGCTCAGCATCTATTCACTGGGATAATTGTGACAGCTGGATACTGTACTAATGTATATTATATTTATTAGTCATATATAGACTTCATTTTCCTTTACCAGAAGAGACGTGGACGTGTATGAATCTCAAGGAAAAAGTAATTTAGTTACCTTTTCATGGCGAGACATACAGAGATTACACTTACAGTGCAAAGATTTCAGTTAATCTAGGATAAAGATCAAATTAAAGAGGAGAGTAGCCACTCTAGAGGCTAGACAACCTTCTAAATTTGGTTATTTGCATTATTAAACTGCTTCAAGACATATGGACAGACTTCTATAAGCAGCCTATTAGTTCATTCTTACCTCTCCTGTGCCATCTAGTGTTTTCAAGATGTTACTGAGAATTTAACACTTTGTTAAGGTTTCAGCTGACAATTTCGCCTTCCTGTACTGTTAAGGAAGCACAAACAAATTAAAAAAAAATTTTCTCAAAGGGGAGTCAAAGTAATGGAAGTTGAAAATGAACAGTGCTTTACTGACCAAACAACATAAAGGGAAGGGTTTACACTTTAAACAGGAAACTCTGGTGTACACATATTGAGACACAGCATAATAAAACCAAGAAGTCTCATCAGAGTCCTGTGCAGTGCAGTGCAAGTAGAATTCAGAGCCCAGCCTACACATCTGTTTGGAAAAAGGCAGACACACAGTGAGGACTCAAACACAACTACCTTCCCATATTTATGTTTCCACATTTTTGCCCAACTTGTATTTTGGGCTTGGGTACCTCATCTTGTCAAAATAGACACTAATAGCTGTGGCTGCAGCACCTACTGCATACATTGTTCCCCAGAACTAACCCTACTGTCCTGTGGATACAGCCTATCAGCCCTCTAGCTAAAAGCACATGCTATTCCCATGGTGCACGGTTAGGAAACGCTTCCTTCCATCAAGCTGCAGGTTGCTTGACATACCAATATATGGAAACTGGCTGTTAATTTTGTCATTGAAATTTCTGACACAAGTCGTGACCCAAAAAATAAACCCACAGCTTTTTTGACATGCTAGACTGCTGGTACATACAGATACTCTCACTGCAAGGCTCAGTATTGTTCAAGTGTACCACAAAGCTGCCCGCCTTCATAGTGACAAAGAAGCAGCAAGTTTTATCAAGAGCTGTAAGAGTGTGGAGAGCCACCTGCCAAGCAAGTCTTTTTTTGTCTAAAATTTAAGAAACACTTCAAGTTCACAAGCCAGCGGTGAATTCTGGAAGTAGAAGAATAAAGCTACCCACTTGGGAAAAAGGAGACAGATTCAATGTTGACAAGCTCTCATGATTTTATTATGAACACAGTATGTTGAAAAGCAGGATTTCTATCCCATGGGAAGTTTGATATTGTTCCAGATCAGGATGAAAAGTTGAAAGATCAATTTTCTTTTTTCAGAATGGAAAGTTCCAAAATATTTAGATTCAGAAATTTGACACTCTCAAATGTCTGATCAAAACAGTGACATTCTTGAATCGAAATGTTTTGTTGCAGTTTGTTCACATTTTCTTTCAGCTCAATTCAACATTAATCTGTCTGCACATGCTGCAGTGCATGAAGGGAGTTGAAATTCAGACGATAGTAGTTTGGGTAGGGAGCCTGGCCCATAGAAGAGAATGGGAGCATGAAGTACTTTAAATATAATTCCCAGGAGGCACTGTGGCAGCTCCCAGGCATACACAGATTAAATGTCAAACCAAGCCAAATCGAAAAATTGCAGTTCAACAAACCAAAAGGATTCCATTCAGGTTGATCTGACCCAAAATAAAATTTTTCATTTTTGATTTTCCCAACAGGAAATCAAAACCATTTGGCAAAATCAAAGGGACATTAATAGAAAATTCCTGTCCAGCTCAAGCACAAGTCTCATATCTGATGTTTTTCTTAAAACCTCTGCTACTGGAAGCATATAATTACATAAGAATCTCATCTTTCACTTTAAAAAAATAAGTTCTTCGTCCTCATAGCTGTGGAAAAAAACCCTGAAAACATTGTTCAAGTATACCCTAAAAACTCAGAAAACAGGAGGCAAATAAAAAGAACCCAATACTTATTTCTTTCACATCATTATTTTCATTATTTTGGGATTAAGGGGAGGTCAGTATGACACTTCAACCCATATTCTTCACAGTGATATTATTATGATATGATTATAGCATGATTATTATACATTTTGTGCAAGACAGGTCATGTAAGATATCATTGGAAAAGTTAGGATAACCATATTCAGCCAATCATATTTGTATGCATGTATCATTTTGTATGTGAAGTTATAAATATTGACTAGGAATCTGTATTTCAAATGGGCTTACTCCGGGAAACACCCACAGCCAGCCTTTCAGGTACAACAATGAAGAAGCCAGACAGTGCCGATGGCTCATCAGGAAAGACAATGGACCCCGGAACAACTTAACCTTCTTATAAATGTTCCAGACAGCCTGTAAGTAATGGCTGCTATGACTCAGCACAATATGCCAGGGCATGTAACCAGGCCACATGACTCTGGACTCCATCTTGGAATGTCTGTATTTTTCCACAAACTGGTCTGGGAACCACATTTAAAACAAAGGGTCCCTGCAATATGCTAAAGCTGTACAAAACAGGTAGTGACATCATCTGTTGTTCTTCACTCCCCACACAAAAGGACTCCTGGAAACACCTCAGAAACAAAGACTGAAACAGGGGAAGTACTGGACTCAGACTAAAGGAATTTCTAGCCTGTGTATGAAATGCAGCTTGTGCCTTAAGAATCTGAAAGCCTGCTTGTACCATCACCGAGGGTGAGAAACTGCTAATTCATATCCAATCTATCTAGTACGCTAAACTTAGTTTGCATTTTTGTTTATTTGCTAGGTAATCTGCTTTGATATGTTTGTTATCCCTTAAAATCTATCTTTTGTAATTTAAACCAAATGTGCCTTTAAGTGAAGTATCTGGGGGAAAATCTCAGCTTGGTTTAGCACAAGCTTGTTGCATTTCCACATTGAGGGGGAGGTGAACTGGATAATAAATTCATACCGGTTGGGGTTCGGAAAAGGGAAGGACTTTATAGCTCTGGGATCCTAGGCTGGGAAGCTGGTGATTATTTTGACTGTAGCCTCTCTATTGTTGGTTTATGCAGTGGCTGGTCAGAGACCCTGCATATGACTGGGTGTGAATGCTGGAGGAGGTGTAGGACTAGGATCGGGTCTGCAGCTTGTCACAGCAGCACAGTGTGAGAGGGAGCCCAGGCTGGTGGATCAGAGGGGTCAGTGGTACCTCAGTTCCAGGTTGCACCCCAGGGAGAACCTGTCCTGGTCAGGATTTTTAAGTTCTTGGGGTTGGCAATACTGAAATAATACTGCATTCTATCTCATACCTCTCAAGGCCTTGCTATACTAGGATATTTTTGCTAAAATTTCCCATGGTTCCTAGCACCATTTCATTTCCACCAGTGCAAGCAATAGTAGAAGCTCTAGTCAGTCATTGACATTTAAGCACCATGTCCTCTAACCCTGCTCAGAGAGAAGGCATCAACCATTTGTAGTTTTCCTATACTAGCTCTCCCAACTTTTCTACCAAAACAGTAAATCTGAAATGCTGGTAGCAATCATAGGAAATTCTGAAAGACTATCAGACTATTTTGATAACTTTTTCCTTCAAGAAATTGAAACAGATTTTTGGTTTTAAAGGAGATGTATGGTTTCAATGAAATTTTCATCAGGAGGGTTTCTCAAGTCCAGGATGAAATTTCTGATCAAAACCAAGAGATACTGCTACCCAGAATAACCAATAGTCCAGTGGTTAGGCCACTCACCTGGGATGTGAGAGACCCAGATTCTAGTCCCTGCTTTGAAGCAAAATGTCTGGGTACCAAGATATCTGAATGCAAGTGCCTTAATCACCAGCCTATGGAGTCAGTCTCTCTCTAGCCCAATGAACATTTAATTATTTATTCAAGATGGAACAGCTCTACAACAGGGAAGATTGAGAGAGACTGTGATTTGAGCAGAGATTTGAACCTGGGTCTCCCACATGAGTGGCACAACCACAAGGCTATTGGCTATTCTGAGATGGGTTGGTGTGTCTCTCAACATTTTCAAAAGGTCTCTTTTTTGTCCCAAAGTGGAATGAAAACAAATGTCAAAACCCCAAAACTGTTCACAAAATTGGCAAACGTTTTCCTCAAGTAGACAAGGCCCTAGGATACTCTCATTCTCCAGATAGAGACATAACCTTGTCAATGGAGCCCACAGAAACTGTGATTGCACCTCACTAGCCAACTGTGCTTCAATTCTGCTCTTGCTAGAAAAAAAAAACTAGCATATTTTCCATGGCTATTATGAACAGAGCCTAACCGTGCTAGTCACTAATTTACAAACCATTCTGTTGATTTGGCAAGGGCTAATGCTGGAGAACTTGTCTATAGCAAGGACTTGTTTACAGCATGTCAGACTGTGTCTACACTACAGTACAAAGACCTGACTTTAAGCCCAGTTGGCTAGATAGATGCTTTTGCTGACCAGAATATCCGCATCTCTGATTTTAGAGTATATTTTAGCAACTATCATACTGGGGGACCCAGTTATACAATGTTGTTGTCTCTGACCATTAAAACAAATTTGATCTTTCAGCTTGGATGGGATGAATCATGCTGCAGCTTGGGGTTGAGATTTTCAAAGCCCAAGGGATTTAGCCACACAGTTTGCATTCACATGATTGGGAGCTGTGCAGCTTGAATATCTCAACTATAGTCTTCAGAGCCTTGTCTATAAAGACAGTTTTTGGGACAACTTCCCCTGCTGAGGAGCTTTCCCCAAACTGACCATTGTTACACAGTCAGTCAGTGCTGATGCATGGTTCAGGAACACAGTTAAAACACGGTTTAGTCCTATCCATATTGGAAGACAAAATAGCCATTTAAGCATCGTAGCCTGCTTTCCTAACAAGATTCCAGTGTAGATGGAATCTTTCAGTACCTGTTTTTCTTTTCAGTTTTACTGGGTACATGGAAGTGAGCTTTTGAGCTTTTCTAGAGAGTTCCGCATCTGATCAATTCACTGTTCCTCTAATTCCTTCAGTTTATGTCAATTTTTCAGATCAGCAACACTTTATTCTGTGACTGTGCTGTGTTTAGATTTAGTATTTATAGCTAGATACAAACAGATATGAAATAGTAATTATAAAAAGTTACTAAGGGGACTCAGTACCCACATCCTAATCACTTCAGTGCAAGCTGCAGGCGTTTTAGCACCTCTGATAATCAGGCAAAAGCACATGTGTGCTTCATTGCAAAGAGAACTCACTGTAACTTCAGACTCCAGTCTTACCCACACACAAAAATCCTTAACACGAGTGTAGTGGTGCTTCGTTTATCTCAAGTTGGCTGACCCATGGGGGGATGCAGAGTGGCTCAGTTTACTGCAATGCAAAGCAACACACGCTCCCCTAATATCTTAGTGTGATGCCGTATCAGTGTGGACGTGTGCAGCTCATTCAAGCACGACTCTAGTGTATCGCTGCAAAAATGAAAGCAAATTATTTTCACTTGTTCCAGAGACTGCTTGGCACTTACCTGCTGACTGTGTCTTATGGACAGAATTTTAGAATATGAGTTGCATACAAGACCAGACACAGGGATGTGCTTATTCGACTGGCATTCTACATCATGTTAGTCCCTTTTATGCCCTATATAATTTACAGTGTTAGCACAGGAGAGTGAGTTTCTGTTGTATGAATTATGTGAAAAGAAGAGTGATATGATGGCAAAGAGGGAAGTAAACATGGCATATAAAATCAGGGAAGACAATCTGGCATCAGGGTTAGCACGGGAGAAGGAATAGAAGCATATTTAGAGGAAGGGAACCAAAGCTGCATGAAGCAAAGTAAAACTGCCAGAGCCTGAAGAGGAGAGTGCAGGTGATTAGCAACTGTTATTCTTACAGCATCCAAAATTATACTGGATGTTTCACAGAAACATGAAAGAGGACAAGGCTCTTTGGGGCTAACACTGGGCTGCTTACATGAGATATAGCAATGATAAAAGCTGGAAGTTGGCGGTGGTAATATTTCTCAGCCCCTAAATCTCTGAGATTTCAAAAAAATGTCCTGTTCCAAACAAAAATGAGACCTTTTTAATTTTCTCCCCCCCCCACATACACATAAAACAGGTAGTAGGGAAGAGAGAACAAAATACCCCAGACTATCTAATAGCCTGATGGTTAGGGCACTACCCCCTAGGATGTGGAACAGCTAGGTTCAGGTCCCTAGTCTGAATCAGGCAGAGAGATTATGGCACACACCTGAGATAAGAGACCCAGATTCAAGTACCTCATCTGAATCAGACATTAGAAGGTAAGTGCCCTAATCACAGGGCTATTGGCTATTCTGGTGTGTGTCTCTTTCTCCACTCCAAGCCAAACCACAGGAGCCTTCCTGACAAAAGTTGTAAAAAAAAAAAAACAAAAAAAAAACAACCACTGTCAAGTTTCCACCAAAAGTTTCAACTTTGAGGAACCAGCATTTTCCAACCAAAACAGTTGCACACAAAACTGTCCTGCCCAGTCCTAATTATGCTATGTAGGCACAAGAGCTATGCAGAGCTTTAAAAGTAAGGAGTATGGAGAATGAATTTCATATGGAAGGAGAAGTAGAGGCAGCACTGAGACTAATACAAGATGAGATCAAAGATACTATAAATCAGCAAAGAACTGTAGAAGTGGCTATATTTCATGACTATTCATTCACCTTTCAGCAGAGTGACTTGATAGTAAATACATTTATAGAAGTACAAATCAGTATGGTAGCTCTTTTGGCTGACCTCACTCCACTGTCTTCCATTAGAAAAATCGCTGCTTCACTACTCCAGACAGTCACAATAGTTTAGCAACACAAGTACACTCTATTGCTATTGAGCTAACACCCAAGATAATTATCGTGCCCACACATTTCCCCATCTGCAATATTTAGCAGAAACAGTAACATTCCATAATTGCTTACAGGTGTCAGGCCTGTGTGTACACTACTTTTGCATTGACTATAATATTAAGCAAGCATGCAGCAACTATAAGATGGATATACAGGGCCAGATCATTCCTCCTTTGCACTGCTCTGAATAGGCTGTTAATTTTAAGAAAACCAGTAAAGATACTAGGTCTTTAAGGAACAAATCTCCACCCAGCCTCTGTGGACATCTATGCTTCAACACTAAATGGAATCTGTTGGAATGGAACAGATGCAGTAAACTCGTGCAGTTTTCTGTACCCTTTGTGCACTGGAGAGCTGTGCTCTATGAAAAATCACCTCTCTCAGCATGTGGAGGAGTATGGAGAAGGGATGAGTTCAAGGCCAGTGGATCCACTGGCTGACTTCCAACACAGAGCTGGAACACAGGCAAATCAGACACTGCTAGTGTGAGATGGGTGTGGAGTTGGGAGAACACAATCCCTTCCCCCATGAGTACTGCAAGAACCCTCTTGCCTGGTTCCTGTCTATTTGGGCTTGGCCCAGGGACCAGGAATGAGTCCCAAATGATTCTGGACCAGTGCTTCTGAAGTTTCAGCGCAAAGTGGGGGGTCGCTCATTAACCCAGCAAGTATTCAAATACATCAAAGGCCTTTAAGGAAAAGAAGTCCGGATTAAATCTGTACTAAGATGTATGAATGCTGTTGGGACGGATGAGCTGTGCAGATTTTCAGAGACTCTCCCTATGCTTTATGGGGCTGTAACAGCAGAACAAGGGGATAGCTGTTGATAATTGCAGTTCCTGTATAAGGATGGTAGGAGGAGGCAGAAAGCAACTCTCGACTGTTTAGTGTGTGTGAGAGAGAAATCATCATTAAATAAACTCCAATATTGTTTGTTCTCACCTTAAATTTTTTGTGAGAATGAGAGTTTCTGCAGGTGGAAAACTGACATTGCAGTTTTCCAGAACCCACCCCTTCTCCATACTACTTCTCCCACTGTGAAAAGATGTTTTCTCTGGTTAAAATCATCACACTTGGTCATCTTTCGAGCAATTAGTATTGCTACGGGGGAGCCTGTTCATTTTATGATCCACTTGTAGCTCATTTGGAAAACATACTCTTGCCATCAAAACTTCTTGCAGTGTTGAAATGTTTTGCTGAAAGGTTTTACAGCATTCACAGGCAAGAGTAGTGAAGCAGCTATTTTATTAATGGAAGATAGTGGTATGAGGTCAATCAAAAAAAGCTACAAAAAGTGTACATCAGGTCACTCTGCTGGAAGGAGAACAAATAGTGTACTGCTCTTTGGTGATTTACAGTGTCTATGATCTAGCCTTGTATTAGTCTCGATGCTCCATATCTCCATTCATACACCTAGCTCTTGCTTTTAAAGCTCATCTTAACTCTCCTGCCCACATATCATCACTAGAGCTGGTCAGGAAATTTTCAAAATGTTTTTGTCAGAAAATGCTGATTTGTCAGAGTTGAAACTTTCTGTAGAAACAACAGTTTTAATAAAACTTTTGTTATGAAGGCTCCTCACGTCCAGCATGGATTTGTTCTTGGTAATATTCCTGGAATAAGATAGGCTTAGGTTATGCACTGTGGTTGCTTTGCCCTAATTACAATATAAAAGTATTCACTCTGTCTTACACATTCTGCATTTGTTTCATGTTCTCATTTCCTTTAGAATCAGAATAGAATCATAGACTATCAGGGTTGGAAGGGACCTCAGGAGGTCAGCTAGTCCAACCCCCTGCTCAAAGCAGGGCCAATCCCCAATTTTTCCCCCCGATCCCTAAACGGCCCTCTCAAGGATTGAACTCACAACCATGGGTTTAACAGGCCAAATGCTCAAACCACTGAGCTATCCCTCCCCCCGTCCCCTCCCTTTCTTTCAAACTAAGTGGAACATGCAAGATTCCTACTATGTGGAGTGATTTTTATTTAAAAGGGAGCAGTTTTATCTCCCTGCAATATTACATTCTAGGATTCAGAAAATATTGCATCATCACTGACATTGCACAGCCCCGCCTGGGCACCTTCAGCATCAGGTTGAGGCATAACCAGTGCACCTGCCTCAGTTTCTGCTTCAGTTCTTTCCAGAACTAGTCTAAATTTTAGTTTTGCATAGAAAATAGCCCTTGTGAGACTAATGATTACAAAAGAAAGCCATGTGCAAATAAGTCATAACAAATTAAGTCCCCAGTAGTCTATCAACATACAGCTCTGGCATCTCTCACTAGAGAGCTCCTGGCAGGTCCAGCACTCTCACCATGCTCACCTCCCAAGTATTCCTCTAGCATGTCTCACCACTCCTCAACAGTTTCTGACCCTCTGCAGGTTTCCCTCAGGCAACTCTCTGCAGCACCTTCTTTTTCTTTTTCTTTTTCTTTCTCTTTCTCTCTCTCTCTCTCTCTCTCTCTCTCTCCCCTGTACTCAGGCAACTCCCACCTGCCACAACTCTCACTCCCAGGCAGCTCTCACCTATCCTTTTCCAGACTGATTCCATCTGTGCTCTAAGGCAGCTCTGACTCACCATGTCTCTCTCTCTCTCTCCTTTAGGTCCAGGTGTCCTCTTTTAAGCCTAATTGGGGTCAGCTGATAAGTCATTCATGCATTGGCCTCTTTCCTGTCCTCTAGGAGATCTGCCTGGCACCAGTCTTCCCCAATCCCTGGTCCTAGCCAGCTTTCTCTCAGGAGACTCACATCTGCTCTCCCTCTGCCTGCACCTGCTCATTCCTTCCTTTTCCTCCAAAATTAGAAGGACTCTTAGCTCCCCCTTGGAAGTCTGTTTCCTGCTCCAGGTGTCTTAATTTGTTCTAATTAACCCTTCCCTGCCTTGCAGGTGTGCCAGGTTACAATTACCAGTATCATGAAGAGATGAGTGTTATCTTTTTAAACACAATCCACCATACCTAATTTTGCACTTTACAACAATTATCTTATACCAGTCTTTCTGTATGCTCAATTAGAGTTTAGTCCAAAATCCATCAAAATCAATAGAAATATTATACAATATAATAATCAACAGATTAAGCCCTTACTGAACAGCTCTTACTTAACATCATTTCATTATACATCATCTATTTACTTTTTTTAAATTCCACATTCCACTATACATGGTAGAAATGTATATTTGCTGTGTAAAAAAACCAACCCGTTTACCACACTATGGTTTTGACTAAATATTGCTAGAAAACTTTACAATAGAAAAAATATCACAAGAAAATAACCAAAGTCAGAGTCAGGCATAAACGGAGTGGACTGACCAGATATCAGTGAGGCTGATGTGTGCACCACAATATTTTTTTAAACAGGGGCTGGTAAATCAAAAGAGAGGCTCATATTGAAATGTTTTTAGTAGCTCTCTGAAATGATACCAAAGGGATTAAAAGTGCATTCTGGGAAGCTAAAAATGAACAACAAAGAAAGAAGAATCAATAACTGCATCCTCCACTTCTATTTTTCAGAAATGCTGCTTTCCCCAGACGTAAAAGATCATCAGAACACCTGTGCAATTTACACTTTGTAGTAAATATCTAAACCAGGCAGACAGCTACACAATGCTAAAGGTACCTGATTCATTTGATGCTGTTTATTTCTATTTAATCTGTTAGTCTTTAAGGTGCCACCGGACTCCTTGTTATTTTTTTCTATGTAATTCAGTGGGGAATCCAATGGAAAAAAATCAACGATCATCTCAAGTGAGAGAAGTGTGGAGCAGTGTGGGGTAATCTCAACACATATGTGTCCAGTTAACTTAAAGTCTCACTTTCTTTTTCTGAGATATTCCATTAATTCACTTATCTAGACAAGCTTCAAGGCTTTTTATTTTAAATTAGAATTTTTGAAACCAAAAGCAATGAGTAATCTGATCCAGGTTTGACTTTACCTCGAGTTCTGCTTCCAAGGTTCATTTCCCCTATAAGTAATATGATGATCAGACACATCACAAGCCTTTGTCAAAATTTTCCAAAGCCTTGTTAGTATTAGTCTATCTGAAAGATGATTGTCTAAGTTTTGTTTTGGGAAGCTGTCCAGCAATTATTTATCATGTAAGCCCTGAAAACAATTACTCATATGGGGAGTCATAACTCATGTGAGTTGTCTTACTGAAGTGAATTATTAATATTCACTTAAATAAAGTCTACTCTTATGGGAGTTGCAGAATCGAGCCCTAACATTGACAATCAGCTATTCAGTGATAAGGAACAAATGACAAATCTGTACTAAAAGCTAACTCAGGCTGTATATTTGCATTCAAATTTTCACAAAATGTATTAAATTAATTATCTCATCCTGCCTATCCCTCTGCTGGCCAACATGTCCAATTCCTCCTAATCTGTCGATCCTCTAGTGCACGACAACCTACTGAAGTATGAACAAAAAACACGGCACTATGTAACAATGATCCAAGATTGCTCATAGTAATGTTCACATGAAATGCCTAGTCAACCATTTTTAAGACATTGGAACTGCTGTTTTTCTAGGAAGTCATAAAACTCAAAAAAGGAATTTAAATTTCTGAAAGATAATTTGATTCTTCCTGCATAAATCTTACTAAACATAATTCATACCAAACTGTGGAATTTTCCACACATAATGAGGTTTACCAATGGACAATCTTGCAAACTATATAAAATACGACATTCATTTCTTTGATTCTGAGTGACTCTTCTTTTTCAGATCTTACTCACAAGGGGCGTAGGTGGACAACCACATCCTCTGAACAGCAAATAGTCAAAGTGAACAGTTAAATAGCCCACAGACTAAAGTTTGTTTGCATAAATTGCACGTCGAAGAGCTACAATTAACAAATAATTTTTTAAAAAAAAAACTCAACAAATGTTTAGAGAATAGAAAACAGGACCGGAATCCTGATCCTGAAAATTATTCCATGTGGACAGGCCCCTGCAACAGCATGGATCACCACTGTTTTCAATGGGGCTCCTTTTGGGTTGGAACAGCAGAAAAAATATGCAGAATCAGGACCTAAATTTGCAATGAATAAGTCGATCGGTTCTAATCAGTATATGATCTACTCTAAGTCCAATGTGTAAAATATGCTATTTGTACCATATTTACATATATGCTTTTATCCATATGGAAGAATCTGCACCATGCCTCAACCTCATGAAGTATCAACTTACTAGGTGATAAACTGACTCTTTCCCTTCTGCCATCACAAAACTCTCTGGCATGGTTAGTGGCTATCAGATGACTGGGTAGTACCACTATTGCTCCTTTGTAACACTGAAGAACATATCTCAGAAAGGTGGCGCTACTCTCTCTCACCATGCACGGCAAACTGCTGCAGGATTATGTCCGGTGAGAACACATTACACCTATTCTATAAGAGTCATCTGTTCTATAAGAGTTAAGTAATTTCTCAACCTGGAGGCATTATGACTATTTCTCACTTCCACAAATATCATGCCTTCAAACATGCTGCCATGTGGGTTATGCTAGTCTTCCTGACCCCTTGATTTGGCTATACCCATCAACAAAAACAATCATTTTTCTTTGTACTAGACATCCTGGGAATTTCCCTGCCCCAAATTCTTCCCAATTCAAGAAACTGCTACTTTCCAAAAATGTGCACTGTAAAAATCTGTACTCTGCAAAGCTAAACAAGTAGTTCATGCAAGCACGCAGTTCTCAAAAGAACAAAACTAAGTAACAAGTGCAGCCCTCAGTGAGTACTAGAGTAGCAACTATAGGTGGCAAGATAGAATATCTTTTGCTGGAACAAAAAATACAATAATTCTGTGTCTGATACTCTTTCAGCAAATTTCATGTGCTGGTATAACAACATATATGACTCCAAGCACTATATTTTCCATTTGCAAAGTTACAGTGTAATCTGCACCTCAAAGAAAAATGAAGTGTTTTACATGCTCACTTTACAACGTTTCCATGGTCAGATGGAACTTATTTAGATTTTAAATATCAATAACTGTCACATTTCTCTCAATACAGAGTGTCCGGCAAAAGAGATTTTACTTGATCAATATTGTTAATATGATTGCCAACCCTCCAGCATTGTCCTGGAGTCTCCAGGAATTAAAGATTAATCTTTAATTAAAGATTATGTCATGTGATGAAACCTCCAGGAAATGTCCAACTAAAATTGGCAACCCTAACTGTCAATCAATCAAAAATCTCTATGTAAGTCTTAGTTACACAATCTCAGCAAAAGTTTTATGAAGCAATAGCTGTTTAATAGGTTTGTTTAGTTTTTCCTCGGCAAACACTGTATGGAGTACCTTGCCTATATGGAAAAAATAACAGCATTAGATACAGTTTAAATGAACTTTACCCAGCTTGTGCAGCATACTCCTGATCTGCTACCAGCTGTAGCAAATTGGTGAGTGGTTTTGTTATATAAGTAAATGTCTACTGCAAAGATAAAGCCACAAAATGCATTCTCAGTTGTGACTAACAAAATTCCAACTCAGATCTCCAAAGGTGAAAAGTTAATCATATAATTAACTAAGTGTGACATTTAGCTGCTCCCTTGAGCCACATTTTGTTAAATACAAAAAGAAAATCCATTGTAAACAAACAAAAGAATGAAAAATGATCACTGTTCCATCAAATGAAAAGTAGGTGGCTGTGAGGGAGAAATTGAAAACCAACTTTTTTTGGTAGAGACTATTTTGTTGTTCTGTATATAGTGTCTTTTGTTGTACAGCGCCTAGCATAATAGGGTGATTACTAGGGCTGTCAAGCAATTAAAAAATTAATCGTGATTAATCGCATGATGAGTTGCACTGTTAAAAAATAATACAGTATTATTTATTTAAATATTTTTGGATATTTTCTACATTTTCAGGTATATTATTATTATGAAAGTTGAACTTACAAATGTAGAATTATGTACAAAAAAATTGCATTAAAAATGTAAAATTTTAGAGCCTTTAAGTCCATTCAGTCCTACTTCTTGTTCAGCCAATTGCTCAGACAAAGAAGTTTGTTTATTTTTGCAGGAGATAATGCTGCCTGCTTCATATTTATAATGTCATCTGAAAGTGAGAACAGGTGTTCTCATGGCACTGTTGTAGCCTGCACTGCAAGATATTTACATGCCAGATGCATTAGATTTATATGTTACTTTTTGCTTCAACCACCATTCCAGGGGACATGCATCCATGCTGATGATGGGTTCTGCTGATGCCACCAGCAGAATGTTGATTTTCATTTTTGGTGGAACAGGTTCTATAATTTCCACATTGGAGTGTTGCTCTTTTAAGACTTCTGAAAGCATGCTCCACACCTCATCCCTCTCAGATTTTAGAAGGCACTTCAGATTCTTAAACCTTGGGTCGAGTGCTGTAGCTATGTTTAGAAATCTCACATTGGTACCTTCTTTGCATTTTGTGAAATATGCAGTGAAAGTGTTCTTAAAATGAATAACATGTGCTGGGTCATCATCCAAGACTGCTATAACATGAAATATATGGCAGAATGTAGATAAAACCGAGCAGGGGACATATAATTCTCCCCCAAGAAGTTCAGTCACAAATGTAATTAACACATTTTTTTTAATGAGCGTCATCAGCATGGAAGCATGTTCTCTGGAATGGTGGCCAACACATGAAGGGGCATACGAATGTTTAGCATATCTGGCACGTTAATACCTTGCAATGCCAGCTACAAAAGTGCCATGGAAATGCCTGTTTTCACTTTCTGGTGACATTATAAATAACAAAAGGGCAGCATTATCTCCTGTAAATGTAAACAAACTTGTTTGTCTCAGCGATTGGCTGAACAAGAAGTAGGACTGAGTGGACTTGTAGGCTCTGAAGTTTTACACTGTTTTGTTTTTGAGTGCAGTTATGTAACAAAAATACCTACATTTGTAAGCTGTACTTTCACGACAAAGAGATTGCACTATAGTACTTGTATGATTTTCAGCAACTACTGTACAGTTACATGTTTTCTTAACACAGTTCATCCCAATCACAGTTTGTGCCAGCCAGCTAATTTTCTTTGCTTGTCACAACTAATTCAATTACAAAATAAGACTGGTTCTGGAAAACATTTCACTCTAGATTTGATGACTCACTCCATTCTTTTTTAGCACTTACTTTGTAGAAGGTGCTTTGTCTGTGTCACAGGGTACACTCACTGCAGGTGGCCTCCTCCTGGCCATCCTGGGGATTAACTCTAGCAAGATATTATGCCCTCTTTGGCAATGCCCCTTCCATTATCATCTCACCTGTGGCCCCTCTTGCTCCAGAAACCACAGCCTCCTCTTTGTGACTCAGCCCTCTGGCGGGTCACTATGGGGTTTCCCCTTCCAGGGGACTTCCCAAAGTCCTTCTGCACAGCCAGTCCCAGTCAGTCCTCTCCAGCACTGCCCTGTTGGTGCCACTTCCCCAGTGACCAGTAGGGAAACCTGGGCCTGCCCATTATTCAGGTTCTACTCCAGGGACCGTCAACCCAGCAGTTCTTTCCTCTCACAGCTCCTTCCCTACTTCTTACAACTCCTGGTTCTCCTCCTTTCTCTGGGTGTACCAGCTCCAAATCCTGTTCCTCCTCAACTGGATGCCATCAGCAATGAGATGCCAACCCTCCCTTGCTTCTCCTCCAGGTGCAGCCTGGGCAGTTAATAGGTCTATCTGGCCACTTTAACCCCTTCCAATCCTGTGTGGGGTGGACACCCCATCACAGTCTGATTGAAGACTTTTAAAACAATCTTAAACTGCAACCACTAACCAGACCTACAGATATAAAATAGGTTGGGTAGGAATACAATGACTGACATCTAATTATTTGTACAACATTGATTCAAGACCACAGTTTAGTATTAATGTTAAATAAAACTTTTGCTGACAGCAGTGTGGACATGTTATGACATCTGGCAGTTTTCTAGAATTAATGGAGTTCATTTTCTTATTCTGTAATGAAATATCATGAAATCTAACAGCTCCTGAAGTATCAGTAACATATACACATACAAAATCATGCCACCTCTGGTTTCTTCTATATTGATTATTTTTAAACTTACCATCAGGATAAAAATAAATGGCCAAATTCTGGATTAGTTTATACTGACTGTGTGCAACCTGGCTGCAGATCATGGGATTCCACTGGGTGCAAGTCAGTGCAGAATCCTGACCTAAAGGTTTTGACCCAGAAAAGTTACATCAGGCTTCCAGACCTCACAGAGGCTTATTTTTCATGGCTTACTCCCCTGGCCCAATGGATCTCCAACGTATTCTTTGACTGAATGAAACCTAAAACATTTGGGTCCTTTTTTATTCAACTAAAAACCCAGACAAGTTTGGAGAATATCATACAAACAGACACATGAGAGGCTTTGGTAAAGCTGCAGACAACTGTTCTCATTTTCTTTACTTTGCAAAAATAAACTTAGTTTCCTTACTCTTCTCTTATAAACTCAACCACACAAGATCTTTCTAAATAGAGTGTGGGTTAATAGTTTAAAACTTGGGGCTATATTTTTCTCTTGCATGTGCTCACAGAAAGCCCCACGCATTCACCTGAGGGAAGAATTTGGCCCCTAGAGATAGGTTCTCCAAAGTGATTAATTCTGTGTATATTTCTTGGATTTTTTTTTAAAGGGGACTGTTTGCCAAGATAAATTAGCCTTGATGTTTGGTTAAGTTAGCTACAATTCTCCCAAACAACAGGAAATGTTTTGCTGTAGTGCAATTATAAACCTTTATCTCTTTCTTCCAAAGAGAAAACACTCGTTGTCTCTAAAGGTCTGTCCGTACTGCAATAAAAAACCCATGGCACTAAGTCTCAGAGCCTGGGTCAATTGACTCAGGCTCACAGGGCTTGGTCTTACAGGGAAAAAAATTGCAATGTACACGTTCAGGCTCAGTCTGGAGCCGGGGGCCTGAGACCCATCCCCCTTACAGGTCTCAAAGCTGGGGCTCCAGCCCAAGCCAGAAAGTCTACACTGCAATTTTTAGCCCCGTGAGCCCGAGTCAGCTGATCCAGGCCAGCTGTGGCCAGGCCACAGATCTTTGCAGTGCAGATGTACCCTATGGGGCAGAAAAAGGTATTACTTGAGTGACTATAATATAGGTAAAGTAGATAAGTGTAAACCAGAACAAGGCTTTGTGAATTTATAAGAGGCAGAATTGTGCATATTTTAATATGAGATTAAAGGATTTAGGGCCAAGACTTTAAACCAAGTAAGTGTTAATCCATTTGCTTCCAGCCTGGTAGAAAGTAGCACTATGAATCCTTAGATTAAACTATGTGGTGACTGATGACTTTGCAAACCGCAAGCTTGATATCCTTGTGCACTGCCCAGACAAAACTCTTATTGATTTCAATGGATGTAATACCCAATTTAAGGAAAGCCAGATCAGGCTCCTCATATCATTCCACTGCAGAGAGAAATCTTTGCAGTCTAACTCCCTTAACGGAAAAAAAAATGCCTAAAAATAACTACTGGGCACACAAAGACCCAAACTACTGCTCATCATATCCAGGTCACAGTGTATCCTCAGATTGACTGGTATTACCATGAAGTAATTATCCTGTTGCAAATTTGATTTTAAAACAGATCCTGCTCTAGTAGACCTAAGCCTATTGTGTCTATGCTTTAATCCAGTTCTGACTGATTTGCTGGCTGTGTGTGTGTGTGTGTGTGTGTGAGAGTGTGAGTGAGAGAGACACACACATGCACACACACACGGAAAATCAGTCAGACTGGATTAAGGCATAGACAGTATATATATCACTATAGGTAATATATATCATACACACAAACACTATATATTAACTAAAATTGAAGGTTGTCGTAGAAAACTACTGTCCCACAGGTTTCAAAAGTTACTAATAGTGTGAAAAAAATTATTGTCACACAATACATTGTTGGGCATAAGCCTCCTCATGTCTCTAGAAGTGTTTAAAATTATCTTTATCCACTCTCACCCTTTTGCACAATTCTACTTTTTTCCCTGTGATATTGCTTTACTTTAGTGGGACTGAGAAGCCTAAAAGGAAGCATAAGAGGGAAAATATGCACCCCAAACACAGAAGGGGCAAGTTATTTTATTTATTTATACTTCTCAATGAACCTATCATGCATTCTAAGCACAATTCTTCTGCTTAAAACAAACAAATATCACTTTATCAAAAATAAAGTCATATGAATTTTGCATTATGATTTCATACAACACTGAAACTCCAGATTATAGACAAAAAAGAATAAGCATCAAACCTTAAAAATCTTAGTCGTTCTTCACCCCAGCTTCAATCAAAGTCCACCCAGAGTGGAGAATTACAATGAACCTACACAGTATAGTGTACATGCAGTAACTCCCTGGACTGAAGTTTTTCAAACTAGCTACCACCAGGTGCCTGAGAAGGATTATGTCACTTGGAATGAGTTGCCATTCTATTTTGTTGCATATTCACTCCTCTGTCAGGAAACAGGCAGAGCTTCCATGAGATGCTGGTGGACATTTCGGCAGCATTTTCTGACCCACCAAAGTCAACTGACATATTCTGATGGAGCAGGAGGAGAAGGCAGAGAAGTAGGAATACCCTGGCATGGCAGACTTGCACTGGCTGATGCCGCTCAGTACACTCAGCATCCTTGCTGATGCCCTCTACATAGACTGGCACTTTTGGCGCAGGGCTATAAGCACAGACTGGTGGTCCCACGTCGTCATGCAGACCAGGGATGACCAGCAGTGGAGCCAGAACTTTTGCATGAAGAAAGCTACATTTTTGGATCTTGATAAGCAGATTGTCCCAACCCTCCTGCATAAAGACATTCACATGAGGTCACCCCTCCCAGCCCAAAAGCAGGTTGCTATAACCCTCTGGAAGCTGGTTACCCCAGACTGCTACGGTCTGTTGCCAACCGGTTTGGTGTTGGAAAGTTGACTGTGGGTAAAGTGGTGGCAGAGGTTTCTGAAGCAATCCGTGGGGTTTACCCCAAGGGGGGCAGAATTAAAGATATTCTTGAGATAATTGCTGGCTTTGAGAGAAGGGAGTTTCCTAGCTGTGCTGAGGCCATTGATGGGACTCATACGCCCACAGTTTGCCGTCCTCAAGGAGCATATGAGTACATAAACCGCTGAGGGTACCACTCCATTGTTATGCAGGCCCCCATAGACCACAGAGGCCAATTTATGAATGTCATCATGGGCTACACTTGAAAAGTTCATGATGCCAGAGTTTTTCCACTGATTGGGAATCTACGTTGGGAGCCACCAAATGACATTGTCAAAAATGGAGTTACTGCCCCCACCGTTATTCTGGTGACCCTGCATACCCCCTCTTCCCTGGGCTTATGAAACCATACCATGATTTCAAAAGAAGGTTTAATTATATTCTCAACAGGTGTAGAATGGTTGTTGAATATATTTTTGGCAAATTGAAATCCCATTGGAAATGTCTACAGACCCATTTAGATGCCAGTATCATCAATGCTGTTCACATTACTGTGGCTTGATATGCTCCTCACAATCTTTGTGAAGCCAGAGATGAGCCATTTTCCCCTGACTTATGACAGCAAGGGGCCACTGAATCAGTACACTCAGCCAGCAAGTGCACCTACCACGGCTAGGCTGGATGCACCAGGGCAACAGAAGTCAGGGCTGCTTTGTGGACATTATAGACTTGCCTGGACCAATAGAAGGGGCGGGAAGCATAAGAAAGAATGTGCTTGTAGTGGGCAAAGAGGCTAATTAATTTGAGGTTGTTCAATGCTTGGGAGGCACAGGACTTGATTGCAATACAATGTACTTATGAATTACATGATGAATAATGAATTGGGAGGGGGGCTGATTCACAATATGGGTTCATATAAGGAAGTTTTTTAAGTGTGAATTGTTGTACCCAACTGTATATAGGAATAGTGTTTGCTTAGTAATGCATAATTGCTCCTGATCATCTTTTCAGCTTTATCATCTCAAATCATGACAGGATGCAGTGAAAACAATAAACTTCCTTGGTGACATAAAAGGCTTTATTTGTAAACGTGTTAAAACAATACAACTGTCACCCACCATTGCTAGGCAGGCCAGCTGTCATTACCATACCCAAAAACAACTAACAGAAGAATATTTCCAAAACAAACAAATAAAAAGAATACAACAGACAGTGCAAACAGATACAATCCCCCTACCGCTGTATGTCCCCTGGCCACAAATTCTCGTTTTCCACGCACGTGGCACTGTGGGGGATGGGAGTGGGGAATTATCCACACAAGAGGGTTCAAAAAGGAAGAACTGCTCAGCTGTTCATGAGGCTTGATGGCATGGCCTATCCCAACATGGAGTTGTCCAAGCTACTTCTGGACTGAGGGTACGTTGCTGGGGGTTCAGACCATGGTGTGGGAGAGGCAGCAGGACCCTGTTCTCTTCCAACCAGGATGGAGATGAGTCGCCCAAACCATTCTCTCTGTTGAGCTCCTTAGCTACTGTTCCTTTTTGGGAACTGTGTTGCAATTGCCTACTCCCTTGCTGAAACCCTCCCCTCCAGCTGCACACAGAACCTCAACCTTTCCTCCTGCCGATCAGCATGCTGTTTCTCCAGTCTTGAGTCCCTTTGGTACTGGAACTGCTTGTCGGCCCTCTCAAGAACTTCAACCATAACTTCATCATGGAAGCACTTCCTCTTGGTACAGTCCAGGAAAGTATGTTAGGCCAGGGATCAAGTTATAGATGTACAGCAGCCAATAGAAATTGAAGGGCCTGAAATAGGACAACAGTTCCTCCTGAAACAGAAGATTATTGTCTAAAATACCGCAGTGGAAGAGCACAGAATTAATTCTTATGGAATTTCAAAGACATGAAATGTTACATGTCAAAACTCAACTGCAATATATTGTGAAAGGGATGCTTCTGTCCAGAGAATCTCCCTGGACACAGCCTGATTAATCGCAGTTCTAGAAGTGCAGAGACAATGGTAAGTTTCAAATTATAAGCTGTTTTTGTTTTATAAAAATTCCGTAAGTACTTGGATTGTGGATAGGTGGCAAATAGCTTTTAACAAAAAAAAAATTATATCATTTCACTTTTGGAGGACATAACTGTTCTTGTGGTGCTCTACTGGCAAAGGGAGATGTTATTCCAGATGCTTGTGGGAAACCTGCAGTGTGTGCAGCTGAAGTATTCAAACATATAATGGCTGAACAGCACATCTAAGAGTGGAGTGGGCTAATCACCTATCCAGTTGGCCCTAGAAAACACGCTCTTCCCTGCAATGTGATTACCTATCTGGAGTTCCTGCTTCAGGAAAAGTTTGCAGCTACCAGCATCCAGATTGGGTCAGAATTCATGAGGGATTTAACAGGATGCTCTGTTAGCTTCCACATGTCTTAGCCTGTTATGACAGCATGCAAACATGCAGAAACCCACAGCCTTCCTCCTCTCCACTCTCGGCACATTTCTGGACAAAAATTGACACCCTGGTTGTCCTTGGGAGAAATGATTTTGTCACCTATGGACTACCTCTAACTGAAATGGGCTAGATTTGGAAATTGAACACATATCCCCAAACACACACAGAGAATTCACTGTTTTCAGGTGGCTCGATAGACAGTTGAATGTTTACAATGCAGCAAACTCAAAGCCATTATTACTTTAAAGAAAACAAGAATGATGCTAACGAAAACCTGGGCCTTTCCAATAAAAATACTCTTTAAAGCTGTTCTTTACTGTTTGCATTTCCCGGTCACCATTTTGAACTCTACATGGTGGGGGGGTAGGAGGAAGGAGATGCCAACGTGCAGGGATATACAATCTGCTATTAGCCGATACATGTTAATAGCTGGGGCTTCTCATAAATTTTGCATTGGTTCTCTGAGCTGTATTACTGTAGTAATAAATTTTAAATTGGAGTCAGAAACTTGCCGTGCATTGTCTCCTCTGAGTTTGCTAAGGAAGACGGCAATCAAACGGCTCCTCCAAGTATGGACCCAGAATTTGCTGGTGATCCTGTTCTGCAGCCTTCTCTGGGACCAGTTTCAGCAACAGAGTCAATTTGTGGTCCTCACTAGGAGCCTACTGTTGGCTCCCATCAGTCCCCATGTTGGATTCAGGGGCCAGCAGGGCATATCGCAACTGACCAGGTCATCATGCACCACTGTTAGTTCCGTGTTGGGCACAGTGCCCACCACCCAGTCAAACTCCTCATAAAACGTGTGTCAGGTTGGCAAGTTGACCAAGGTGAAGTTCTGGTCCCTGGTCTTCCGATATTCACTCTTCAGCCTCTTAATCTGTTCCCTGCACTGTTCACCAATCTGAAAAATTTGCAAAGATGCCAGCTTTTTAGCTATCCACTGGTACATGTGATCATTCCTGGTACTTTTGGTAAAGTCCACTGTTTTGCTGCCCTCATACCAGACAGTCAGCAAAATCTGGCTGTGCTCTCATGACCATGAAGCCACATGCTTTGCAAAAGTCTTGTTTTGTTTGGTTTCCATTGCAAACACAGAACACGGTTTGATAGGATGTTTGCAGCTCAGTGGTCAGAAGACAATGGAAGGGTTAACGCTGGCTCACTGAGCTGCTATACGCCAAGAGGTAGTGTTTCTGTTTTCCATGGAATCTATTGGAGACTGTTGGGATAGAGAAGACTAAGGAAGTTGGTCCATGGGATTGTGGGATACTTTTGGTGGACTCCCAGGACACTAATCAAGTGGGACTACATCTGCACTGCAAAGAAACAGGGCCGGAACTCTGGATCAAGCCTTGACATGGGCACAGCCCCTCAGGTCCTAGGACTCTAGGTCCAAGCCCAAGTCTGAGAGATTTGTGTAAATAAAAGGAGGTTTGGGCTCAAACCTGAGTCTGAGCCCAGGCTTACACTGCAGTGTGGACATACCCTGAGTGCTGTGGCACATCAGCCCCTTCCAGATATCAGTAAGTGTGCTCTGATCAGCACACTAGTAGCTCAGAGACAAGTGCTGTACTGGCCCCAGATACTATTAGAGGCAATGTGATCTAGTGGATAGAAGTGGGAGTTGGGACAAGATCTGAGTTCTATTCCTAGCTCTGCCTCTCTGCCTCTGTATGGCCTTGGACAAGCCAATTCACCTCTCATTGTCCATTTCCCCTCCCACCTCTTTAGTCTGTTGAGACTAGAAACTCTTCAGAGTAGGGATTGTCTCTCATTACATTTGTACAGTGCCAAACACAATGGGGCTCTCAATCTCAATTAGAGCTCCAAGGCACTACTGCAATACTAATAACTGACTCTGCAGATTCTAGCCTTTGGTGGGTTTCCAACTTCATACACATCTTCCCAGTGTGTATCAGAGTTCTTCTAGTAGGGCTGAAAGAAGAAAAGAATGCAAATACCCCAAATATAACACTTCACATAGTTACATTAAAATCTCAACATAGAAGCTCCTGAGTCCTGTCCCACGAAAGAGGAGTACCCAGATAACCATGCCCCATGGGGCTCTTCAGGTTTACTATGTGGACCTCTCCCTTCTTGTTCACCTCTCTTCTGGGAAGTAATTAGGTGCTGGGTCCACAGATCCGCCTGGCCAGAGTTCAGTTCTGTCATGTGTAGTACTGGACCCTCCAACATTCAGAGGTTTGCAGCTGCTATTTGTCCCTTCCCCACAGATTACAGATCCCATTTATGACTTTCCCCAAAAACTTTCTAAATTTTACATGTTTATGTGTCATCCTCATTCCTGCAGATCCCTGCTCTTTTATATCTATTCTAATCTGTAACTGTTGGGGGAATACATGCACTCCCACACTACCCCTACATATGATATTTCAAATTAAGTTGGTCAAATATCACATGGGGGAAAATCCTGGTTTATAAAAACACACACATGGACTCTTGATCTCTGCCTCTTAACATAAAATGTGCCATGAAAATCAAAGTTACAAAGGGTACAATGGGAAGTTTATGCAATTTACACCTTGAAGTTGTATAAATCAAGAAAAAATGTTACTGGCTCTAAACACATAGGACTGTATTTTCTAGCAACATATAGCTCATTGTTTCCATCTTTTCTGCCAACTTGCTGAGTGCTCACTTTTCCCATCTACCCCACAAAAACTGCTCTAAAATGCTTCTTTATATTAATTCTAGCATATTTGTGTTAAAGAAAAGAATGTACACAATGTGGTTGCATGAAGAAAAACAGCACTTGCCAGCAGACATCACACAGTAGTCCTTGAGGTTGCCCCAGGTCTTTTCTATTTTGACTTTTATTCCGTGACTATCTGAGTGCCTTCCAGCAATACACCGAGTGACACGGTTAGCACCTGTCATGTGTGATTCCTTCTCCATTGTGAAACTGAGCCTATTTTTATTTTGATTATGATGCATTGTTGTTTTGTGCATGAGGGCATAGTCCAAGAAGTGCACCAACAGAAAAGAGTTTCACAATTCTGACTCTGCCCATGAGAAAGCTCCATCTGTTCTCATAAGAAACCTTTAACCTTGCAGGAGAACATTCCATCTTGCTAAAGGAGTGAAGTTGAGACTATAGTCATGGCCCCAGAGCATGAGATGATCATTCAGAAATCTTGGGCCCAAATCAGTAAGATCCTTCAAGATAAAGACAAGATGCTTTCCTCCCAACCCCCTTTCCTGTACCTCTCAATTCCCTTATTTAAAATAGGAAATAGCTGTGGTAACTGGTGTTGGTGAACATTAACAGAACCAGAACCTATCCATTATTCTAACAGTACATCTCTATGCAGCAAAGTTTAAAAATCCCAGCCAACTTCATTGAACACAGCAAACAAGTAGTTAGTAACAACTTTCATTTATACATTCAGTGTTAGATTTGAGAGCTACAGTTCTAATACGTATATGAAGAGTACAATAACAAGTTAGGATTTTATTTTCAAAGTAATCTGCAAAAAGCACAAAAATCCCTACTGCTTTCAACTAAAAATTTCTGTTTTCTGAGATTTCTGCTATTTTCTTTTTTCATTCTTTAAAACTTTTTATTTGTTACAGTGGAGTAACTGCCAACTGAGATGAGGGAAATTTAGGTAACCAGAATGAAATGATCTAAGATAGAACCTCCAGAAAACTGTATTAACAACCTTTCAAAAAGTGACATGGATGTACAATGATCACAGATGGCCAGGACTGCATTTTTCACATCCCCCTCTCACAGACAGTCCCTCCTGCAGCACTGGGGCATTGGTTCAGTTCAGGCTGGAGCATTGGTCCAGTATAGTTTTGTATGGAAAAGTACTGCAATACCAGTTTCTGCAGTTCCTGGATTTTCTTAGACTTCTCAACACTACTCAGCAAACTGTAAACAATCCTATGTTTTATTTTTTTAAACAAATGTGAAATCTAGAAAATCAGAGCCCAGTGCAGTAAGGCTGCAGGTATGTCAACAATTTTCCCCAAAATATTAGAATAAAGATAATAGCAAAGAAGTGTTGAGAGCTTCAGTTGCTTGTTACAAGCTTCTTTTCACATGCTTGTATTATTCTTTTTAATAGCTGTCAAAATATAGTCATTAAAGGTGACAGCCTAACCATATTGGATTTCTTTTTAATCAGAGCTTGAGTTCAGTGTAATAATTGTTGTTACATGATGTACTGTGCACTGCCAATGTCAAGTTGGCTTCATCTTGCATCCTTTTTTCCAGTGTGAGAAATGTATTTATTAATTTACCAGTCCTGTAAGTGGTATGTGTGTCTAATGGGGATTTTGACAGTAAAATAGCCTAGTTATAGTGCATGATTTATTAAATTATTCACCACAACTTTAATCTCCCACTCCCTTAAATCTCAGAAAAGGAATAGATGTTTTACAACCTGTGTATATTTTCATGGGCCTTTCACCAACATTACAAGACTCTATATCTATCAAATACACTGTATAACACCTTTTTGGCTCATGTAATTCTGTGATTAGAACAGCTTCCAACAATGACACAAAGAAATGCTACAGAAAGAAAAAACCCTTTGAGGCAGCTAAAAAAAAATCCCTTCAAACAAATGTGAATTCTTTAATTTTTACCTGTAAGAAATAAAAAAAGTCAGACATTACTTTGGAGACATAACTATATGTACTTAAATAAAGTATGAGAATGGAGAAGTTCTAAACCAGAAGATATTATGGACAGGTCTCTCCTGCTAGAGATAAAAAAGCTGTTTTCCCATCTGCTGCTATTCAAGGCAGAATATTGTGCCAATGACTTTGTGCTATTAAAACAACACTATTTATCATTTCTACATAATAGAAATTCATCCAAGGAGAATTCACATTTGTAAAGTGTTTTGATAAGCCCCATATTACCTCCATGATGTACAACAGGTAAGCATTATACTGCTTATCTTATTGGTGAGTACTCGGAGGCACAGAGAGATTTTTTAAATAAAATTTGGAGCACTGGGGATAATCCAGAAGACTGGAAGAAAGCGAATATTGTGCAAGTTTTAAAAAGGGAAATTAGAAGGATGACCCACATAATTATAGGTCTGTCAGCCTGACATCGATCTGGGACAAGATAATAGTGCACCTGACGAGGGACTTGGTTAATAAAGAATTAAAAGAGGGTAATATAATTAATGCAAATCAACATGGATTTATGGGAAATAGATCCTTCTTAAACATGTTTGATATCTTTTTTTGGACAAGATTACAAGTAAATAAAGGTAATAGTGTTGATGTAATACAGTTAGACTTCTGTACGACGTTCAACTTGGTACAACATGACATTTTGATTAAGAAACTAGAATTATACGAATTCAGTATGGCACACACTAAATGGATTAAGAGCTGGTTAACTGATAGGTGTCAAAAATGTAATTGTAAATGGGGAATCGTTATCAGGCAAGTGTGTTTCCAGCAGGGTCCTGCAGAGATTGGTTCTTGGCCCTACACTAGCTAATATTTTTCTCAATAATCTGGATGAAAATATAAAATCATCACTGATAAAATTTGCAGATGACACAAAAATTGGGAGAAGCCAATTCTTGAAACAGCTTAACAAAATTAGAGATGGAGACACAAAATGATCCCTTCATTCTCATGCTGCTTTCTGAGACTTTCCTCCTGTTCTCTCTTAGACATAACAGATTCAAAGATTTCATGGCCAGAAATGATCAACTAGTCCAGCCTTCAAGGCAAGAAAGGAATCAGAGCCACAGAGACTGGAACAAGTCACACAGAATTTCAGTGGTAGAACTGGGAATAAAAGCCAGAGCTCCTGGGTCCCAGGATGTGACACTCTCTCATAGACCATGCTGCCTCACTGTGGGAGCATCCCCATCAACTTCTGTGGTGACTACAGAGCTACCTATGCTAAATGCTCACTACCCATATGTGCAGTAGAGACCATACCTCCATCAAACTGGTGGGTCAGGAGTACTGTACATACAAGGCAGATTATTATAGCACCAGAGAAGTCACCAATTACCACTATGATGCTATTTCCAGAAGTACCTTCTGCAGTTGGTATGTCTAGAAAGCAAGAATTAACAGTTGCAGGTAAATAAGAGAATGAGGAGCCAATGCTAGGTACAGAAACCCTGATTATTCTTTTGAAGATTACATTGTTTTGAAGAGGGATTTTCAAAACTGCCTATGAGATTTAGGACAACAAATTCCAATGAAAGTCAATTCACACCATCAATTCTTTAGTCACATTTGAAAATCTCACCTATAACACATTCTAAAACATTACTTCAGCCTGAATTTAAGGAGACAAACAGAACCCACCAAGTATCTTTAGAACACCTTGCTCTAAACACTCACTTATAAGTAAGCCATTAGATGGAACTGTTAGGTTTAGTGTGAACCAATATTATATTCCACATGATTTAAACAGTTCACACTAGTAGTAGGCTAACAATTCATAACAAAAATTGATGAATATTTCCTCCTTATTCACAAATTGTCCACAAAATTATCACAATTGCTTTAGATGTATTTATTATTCGAAATTATTAACAGATGATTTCTGCAAATAATTCTTCACCTGCGAGTTTGTTTCATTTACAATATGAGCAATGAGAGTGCACATATAAGCCACATGGTATTTGCATGGTCAAACTGATGGAGATTAACTTTTAGAATCAGTTCCATTGTGAGCACAAGTAAATATAAATTTAAAATTTACTTTCTGTAGATATTCAGCAATATTCGTTTTAAAATAGCTTCTTCAAACAATATTCCTGTTAGTAAATTAATTTGACAGGATATTCACAGAAAACAAACAAAAGATGTTTGAACTGTACTTACTTCCAAATCTTAGGGCTAGATCCAGTTCCCAGACAAAGTCCATAGGAAAGGAGGAAAACACCAGAAAGACTCCCTCAGAGATTTAAAGTGACTTCATTTCAAACTTCAACTGTTCACTTTTTTTTTTTGCATTATTTACCCATTTCTAAGGTCACATAATCCTCAGTTTAACATATTCTATTTTGTTGAATGCAGGTTGACATTCCACACTCATCATCAAGATATCTGTTCAATACAGAAACAATAAGTGTCTCAATTTTACATTTAACCTAGCTACAACAGTGAGGATCAAGAATTTTTTTTCTATTCCATTATTCTCTCCTTCCCTCCCTTATTGTCCATCTTTTTTCCTTCCAGTCCTAAACTCCACAGCCTCTCCCTTGTTTCTCTAACTCCTGATTCTTTCATCTTCTGCCCCAATACATCTTTCAGGTCTTGCCTTCCATATCCCCTCCAGCTTCACCCTTTTTTTCCCTATTACATGATTTTTACAACTATACTCTTCTCCTTTATAGTGATCAATAATAACAAGCATAATAATTGCAAGGTGGCAATAACAAAAAAAAATCAATCTTTTCAAACAGTCCTCCCAAGTCTATTAAAAAGCTACAAATGCAGACTAGCTCATGTTTTATTTACAGCTTATTTTCATTAATTTAAAAAAATTTGTTAAGTTTCTCTATCTCACCACCAGAAGTTGGTCCAATAAAAGATATTACCTCACCCACCTTATCTCTCTAATATCCAACATGACTACAACACCACAGCATATAATTTGCAAGTTGAATGCTGTTCCTGCAGGGAGCCCACTGAATTTCCTTGAAACTGCCAGGAACTTATAATAGCAAAACCAAGGCCGGTCTCATATATCATTGTGTCATCTATCCACAAGATATCAATGTAGGACTAAGACTATTTTTTTTAATTAAGTGACTATACTTTCTCATAAGTACTCCAAAGCTTTGAAGTCAACAGGGCTCTACATGGGTGTACTACTCTGCCTGTAAAAATGTTGCAAGATTAGGGCCTATAATTGAAAATTACCACACTTCAGCTTTTATCCCCCATTTTCAAATTAGTGCTGGTGTAGGATGAATGATTAATAGCCATAGAAAATCAAATCCTCTATTTATCCACAGAGAGTGGGCAGCCCTGGCACTGTGTTCCTTCCCAGACAAGGAGGAACTACCTCTGGGATAAAATTGTTTAGATTCTCTTACCATTTCAGTCCATTTGTCTTTCTGCTGCAAATGCCAGCAGACATGCCAATTCTGATAGCAGAAAGTGTAATCTGATAAAACTAAAAGCAGTTTAATAATGTTTAAAATACACACAGAGCAATAAATACAGTCAATAATTGGAGGAAGTGTTTGTGAAAACAACCAAATCTAGTACACTTGCACTGACCATACTCTGCCTGCCTGCAATACATATATTGTTTAATGTAGGTGACCTAAGAACAAGATTTCAATTCCCTGTTTGCCATTTTTCAAAATAAAAAGGCCTGTGATGACAGGTGACTCGTAATTGCAATGGTAATTATGCTGATGCTATTGACAGATGTCTGGGAATGTGCATTTCCTTGTAAATTGGTGCCATGGGAAAACATGCTGGACTATATAACTGATGTAACATTCTTACTGTAAATTGACCTGTGTAAAATCTGAATGATCCTGCATGTAAAAGGGATGATGGTGGGTAATAGAGACCTGTCACATAATCTTGGCATCTGTACTGCACACCCTGAAGCAGAAGTCTGGAAGACACCGTCTCAGCACTAAGACTTTCAAGCTCTAGCCTTACATCTCGTCCCTCAGGACAGGATCCATATGTAAAATCTTGCCTTTTCTTTCCCCACAAACATTCTCAGAGGGTATATTACATGAAATGTATAAGAGTTTTAAAAAGCCAAATACCCTGCACAGCCTTTTTTCTTTTTCAATTTTATATTTATTGCAATGTTCTGGATATACATTAACTTTAATTACTTTATTTAATACGGTTTCACCTGTCTTAAAATGGTAGCTACAAGCACTTTGCCAAATGGACTGAAAAGTGCCTAACTACACTTTAGCTTCTGTTTGTATTGTATCCTTCATTTATCATGCTTCCTAAATAACAACCGATATCCTGATCAGCAGTAGCTCTACTCCATTAGGAGAATACCCTGGCTGGGCAGTGAATAATGAAACTGTGGTACTTGATTTCTATGTGCTGAGACATTAATTTAGGAATTCT